>NC_072405.2:30567500-31192500 GCF_028858775.2 Pan troglodytes
GGCTGAGGTGGGAGGATCACTTGAGCCCGGGAGGTTGAGGCTGCAGTGAGCCGAGATCACGCCACTGCACTCCAGCCTGGGTGACAGAATAAGAAAGATCCTGTCTCATAAAAAATAAAAAATAAAAATAAAATAAAAATAAAATTAAAAAAAAACCTGCAAGATTTTTAATCTGAACAACTAGCAGGATGCAGTTACCATTTACTGAGCTGGGGACCACTTTGGAGAAGTAGTTTGAGGAGCAAGATCAAAAAAGTGTGGATATGGCCAGGTGCAGTGGCTCACACCAGTAATCCCAAAACTTTAGGAGGTCGAGGCAGGTGGATCACTTGAGGTCAGGAGTTCGAGACCAGCCTGGCCAACACGGTGAAACCCCATCTCTACTAAAAATACAAAAATTAGCTGGGCATGGTGGCAGGTGCCTGTAATCCCAGCTACTCAGGAGGCAGAGGCAGGAGAATTGCTTGAACCTGGGAGGCGGAGGTTGCAGTGAGCGGAAATCACGTCACTGCACTCCAGCCTGAGCGACAGGGCAAGACCCTGTCTCAAAAAAAAAAAAAAAAGTTTGGATGTGTACATAGGTTTCGAGATGCCCAGCAGACATCCAGCTGGAGGTGCGGAATAGGCAGAGACACATCAGGAATTCAGGGAGCACTGGACTGGAGGTGAGCCCTTAGGAGTGATCAGCATACAGTATACTTGAAGCTGAGAAACTGAACCATTGTCATGGGAGTTAGTATAGAGAAAATAGGAAAGAATTCCAAGGACAGAATTCTTTTTTTTTTTTTTCTGAGATGGAGTCTTGCTCTTGTTGCCCAGGCTGGAGTGCAATGGCACAATCTTGGCTCACTGCAACCTCTGCCTCCCAGGTTCAAGCGATTCCCTGCCTCAGCCTCCCAAGTAGCTGGGACTGTAAGTGCACATGACCACACACGGCTAATTTTTTGTATTTTACTAGAGATGGGGTTTCAACATGTTGGCCAGGATGGTCTCGAGCTCCTGACCTCGTGATCCGCCCACCTCGGCCTCCCAAAGTGCTGGAATTACAGGTCTGAGCCACCGTGCCTGGCCCCAAGGACAGAATTCTGGAGTTCTCTAACATGTAAGGGTCAAGGCGATAAGGAGGAACCAGCAAATGAATGACCTGCAAAATGATGCAAATAAACAAGGACAAATTACACAGAGAACATGTAATAGCTTGAACTTGGATAGCGTTCTCATACCTCACATTCCTTTTACTCTACCAATACATATGCAAAACAGTTTCTGATTCATTTTCAACGCCCATGAAGAATTCACAGGAGGCCGGGCGCCATGGCTCATGCCTGTAGTTCCAACACTTTGGGATGCCCGAAGGGGGCAGATCGCTTGAACCCAGGAGTTTGAGACCAGCTTGAGCAACATAGTGAGATTCCATCTCTACAAAATAATTAAAAATTAGTTGGGTATGGTGGTGCACACCTGTAGTCCCAGCTACACGGGAGGCTGAGGCAGGAGGATCCCTTGAGCCCAGGAGTTGCAGGCTGCAGTGAGGTATGATTGTAGCTGTGAATAGCCACTGTACTCCAACCTGGACAACACAGCAAGACCCTGTTTCAGGAAAAAAAAAAAAAAAGGCCAGATGTGGTGGCTCATGCCTGTAATCCCAGCACTTTGGGAGGCTGAGGCGGGTGGATCGCCTGTGATCAGGAGTTCAAGATCAGCCTGGCCAACGTGGTGAAACCCCATCTCTACTAAAAATACAAAAATTAGCCAGGCGTAGTGGCACGCACCTGTAATCCCAGCTACTCAGGAGGCTGACGCAGGAGAATCGCTTGAATCCGGGAGGCAGAGGTTGCAGTGAGTAGAGATCGTGCCATTGCACTACAGCCTGGGCAACAGAGCAAGACTGTCTCAAAAAAAAAAAAAAAATTCACAAGAACAGATTTTTGACAGAATCTGTTATACCTTCTAAAACCTGCATTTAGACCCAGAAAACTGTATTTGTTCTCAAGAGTTTATTAAATTACAATGAGATTATTGTCTTTATTATTATATTTATGAAAATAAAATGTTATTAATAACAAACTAAGCTCAGCTGGGCACAGTGGCTCACGCCTGTAATCCCAGCACTTTGGGAGTTCGAGGCGGGCAGATCGATTGAGCCCAGGAGTTCAAGACCAGCCTGGGAAACATGGCAAAACCCTGACTCTACCAAAAATAGAAAAATTAGCCAGTCTCAAAACCCGGTCTCAAAATAAATGGATAGATAAAAATATTAAAAGAACCTGTGTAAAATATCCCAATTTAAAAAAATCTAAATGCATAGAAAAATGACTTCAAGTATGTAAAACATTTGATGGGATAATAATGGATAGCTTTTTCTTCTCAGTGCTTTTTAAATTTTTCCAAATTTTCTAAAATGAATGAGTGTATTTTTATAAATACAAAATAAGCCAGGTGTGGTGGCTCATGCCCGTAATCCCAGCACTTTGGGAGGCCAAGGCAGGCGGATCACAAGGTCAGGAGATCGAGACCACCCTGGCTAACACGGTGAAACCCCGTCTCTACTAAAAATACAAAAAATTAGCCAGGCATGGTGGCGAGCGCCTGTAGTGCCAGCTACTCAGGAGGCTGAGGCGGGAGAATGGCGTGAACCCGGGAGGTGGAGCTTGCAGTGAGCCGAGATTGCACCACTGCACTCCAGCCTGGGCAACAAAGCGAGACTCCGTCTCAAAAAAAAAAAAAAAAAAAAAAAAAAACTAAAAAAGCTACTACCTGGTGAACTTCAAAGCCCAACAGAATGAAATCAAAGCTATTTCATCCAGTGCTCTAATTAGAAGCTAAGGGCTGGCCGGGTGTAGTGGCTCACGCCTATAATCCCAGCACTTTGGGAGGCTAAGGTGGGTGGATCACCTGATGTCAGGGGTTCGAGACCAGCCTGGCCAACATGGTGAAACCCCATCTCTACTAAAAAAATACAAAAAATTAGCCGGGTATGGTGGCACATGCCTGTAATCCCAGCTACTCAGGAGGCTGAGGCAGGAGAATCGCTTGAACCTGGGAGGCGGAGGTTGCAGTGAGCCGAGATCGTGCCATTGCACTCCAGTCTGGGCAACAAGAGCAAAACCCTGTCTCAAAAAAAAAAAAAAAAAAAAAAAAAAAGAAGCTAAGGGCTGCTGCGTGTAGCTCTGTAGGGAACAGGAAAAGGGTATTGGTTTGGTTTGATTATTGTAAAATCAACATGAAGAAAGAAGTTGAAAAGGATCTGTTTAGAAAACAACATAACAAAATATTAATATATTAGTAAATTGGCAAACAAAGTTTTAAATTTTAAAAGCCAATACTCAAAAGGATGTGGCCAAAAAATTATATATTCTCTTTTTTGTTTTTTTGAGACAAGGTCTCCTCTGTCTCCCAAGCTGGACTGCAGTAGCACAATCAAGGCTCACTGCAGCCTTTGACCCCTGGGCTCAATCGATCCTCTCTCCTCAGCCTCCCAAGTAGCTGGGACTACAGGTGGGTGCCACCAAGCCCTAAAATTATATATTCTTATATACTACCTCTCTCTCTCTCTCTCTGTGTGTGTGTGTGTGTGTTTACACACACATTAATTTCGGAGTCAATAAAAGTTGTTTTTTGTTGTTTTTTTTTGAGACGGAATCTTGCTCTGTCTCCCAGGCTGGAGTCTACACTCCAGCGCAATCTCGGCTATCTGCAATCTCCGCCTCCCGGATTCAAGCTATTCTCCTGCCTCAGCCTCCCAAGTAGCTGGGACTACAGGCACATGCCACCACGCCAGGCTAATTTTTGTATTTTTAGTAGAGACGGGTTTTCACCATGTTGGTCAGGCTAGTCTTGAACTCCTGACCTCGTGTTCTGCCCACCTTGGCCTCCCAAAGTGCTGGGATTACAGGCGTGAGCCACTGTGCCCGGCTCTTTTTTTTTTTTTTTTTTTTTTTTGAGACGGAGTTTTGCTCTTGTTGCCCAGGCTGGAGTGCAATGGCGCGATCTTGGCTCAATGCAACCTCCTTCTCCCAGGTTCAAGTGATTCTCCTGCCTCAACCTCCCAAGTAGCTGGGATTACAGATGCCCGCCACCAGGCCTGGCTAATTTTTGTACTTTTAGTAGAGACAGGGTTTCACCATGTTGGCCAGGCTGGTCTTGAACTCCTGACCTCAGGTGATCCACCCACCTCAGCCTCCCAAAGTGCTGGGACTACAGGTGTGAGCTACCACACCTGGCCAATAAAAGTTCTTTAAATTCCAACGGTAGAGCAAACTTGGTGTTCAGATTCCTTCCAGGCTTTGACCAAAAGTGCACATGAGGGTCACTGCTGTGAGCCCAGGAAGGGTGTGACTGGGCACCGGTTGATCCAATGTGGCTATTCCAAGGCTGCCCACACAGCCTCACCCAGGAGTCCTTCAAAAGCCCACAATGTGTGTGTGTGTATATAGTGTGTGTGTGTATATACGTTTGATTATTGTATATACACACATTCTTAGTGTTGATGCATTTCAGCACAATCTTGTTTTTTTGTGGGTTTTTTTTGTTTTTGTTGTTTTGAGACAGTCTCCCTCTGTCACCCAGGTTGGACTGCAATGGCGTGATCTCAGCTCACTGCAACCTCTGCCTCTGTGGTTCAAGCGATTCTTGTGCCCCAGCCTCCTGAATAGCTGGGATTATGGGCGTGTGCCATCACGCCCAGCTAATTTTTGTATTTTTAGTAGAGACAGTATTTCACCATGTTGGCAAGGCTGGTCTGGAACTCCTGACCTCAAGTGATCTGCCCACCTCGGCCTTCCAAAGTGCTGGCATTACTGGCGTGAGCCACCACGCCCGGCCACACAATCCTTTTTGAAAGCAATTTAGCAATATGAATGAAGAACCATAAAATGTGCATGTACAAAATGGTACAGCCCCTGTGGAAAGCAGCTTGGCAGTTTCTTATAAAACTAAGGTACAACTACCATATGACCCAATGATTGCACTCATGGGCAATTATCCCAGAGAAATAAAAACTTAACGTTCACACAAAACCTTGTACATGTATTTTCACAGCAGCTTTATCCATAATAACCCCAAACGGAAAACCACCCAGATGTCTTTCAAAGGGTGAATGGTTAAACAAACCATGAATACTCTGCAATAAAATGGAACGAACTATTGATACACACAACTTGGATGACCTCCGGGGAACAATGCCGAGTGAAAAAAGCAATCCCAAGAAGTCACATACTGTATGATTCCATTTATATAACACTTTTGAAATAACAAAATGGCAGAAATGGAGAACAGATTAGTGGTGGGAGGAGGTGGGGGGAGGGAGGTGTGGCTATAAAAGGGCAACTAGAGGGATCCTTGTGGTGATGGAAACTTCTTGTATCTTGACTGTACCAATGTCAATATTCTGGTGGCAAGATGTTACTACTGGGGGAAAACGAGTAAACAGTACTTGGGATCTCTCTACATTGTTTCTTACCACTCTACATGAACCTACAATGTTCTCAAAATAAAAAGTTTAATTTAAAAAATGTTTTTAGAGATAGGGTCTTGCTGTGTCACCCAGGCTGGAGTGCAAGGGCTGGATCATAGCTTACTGCAATCTCCAACTGCTGAGCCTTTCAAGCGATCCTCCCATCTCTGCCTCCCAAAGCACTGGGATTACAAGCGTAAGCCACCATGCCCATCCCAAATATTTACTTAAAAAAAAAATCTTCTTTTGGCCAGTTATCCCAGGATGGGAAATCTATCCCGGGAATATAATCCAAAAGAAAACAAAAACAAAAAGAAAATCGAAAAAAAGCAAGTCGAATGTACCAGACATTCACTGCAGCATTATTTAAAACAGGGAAAAAAGAAACAATCAGGGAAATACTTAAATCATGATACAGCCACTGGAGAACTACGCAGTCTTTGATGTCGCAACAGAGAAATGTTATTTGAAAAAGGAGGATACAGGCCAGGCGCGGTGGCTGATGCCTGTAATCCCAGCACATTGGGAGGCCGAAGCGGGTGGGATCACTTGACCTCAGGAGTTCAAGACCAGCCTGGGCAACATAGTGAAACCCCGTCTCTACGAAAAATACAAAAAAAAAAAAAAAAAAAAAAAAAGAAAAAGAAAAAATTAGCCGGGCGTGGTGGCATGCACTTGTAGTCCCAGCTACTCAGGAGGCTGAGGTGGAAGTATGGTTTGAGCCTGGGAGGCAGAGGTTGCGGTGTGTTGATCGCACCACTGCACTCCCGTCTGGGCAACAGAGAGAAACCTCGTCTCAACAAAAAAAAGAAAAAAAAAAAAAAAAAGAAAGAAAGAAAAGAAAAGAAAAAGGACATGAAATTGTGATACAACTCTGTGAAGACTACTAGATACATTACAAAATTTTTAATAGTAGTACTCTACGTGGCATTCTGGTAGAAATGATTTCCTTTCCTCAAACTCCCCATAATATTGTTACATGGTTTTTATACGGTCTGGGGGATGGGGGATAACATTAAATGACACTTTTTATGTTAAATCACAAACGCTGGAGTCAACAAAAGTTCTTTAAATTCCTCCAGCAGTAGAGCAAACTTGGTATTCCAATTCCCTCCAGGCTTTGACCAAGAGCGCACACGAGGCCACCGCCTTCGTGATCTGAAGCGGGTGTGACTGGGCACCGGTTGGTCCACTGCGGCTGTTCCAAGCTGCCCCCACAGCCTCACCCCAGGACTCCACCAGGAGCACAGGGAAGGGGTCCCCGAAAGTGGGCGAGGTCGCTGCCCGGAGGTAGTGACCACTCCAAGGTCACCATGGAGAACCCGCAGACAGGGCTCGGTGTGGCCCAGGACTCCCCGACTCTTAAGTCCAGGTCTCACTCTCTGCGCCGCGCCGCGCCCCTCGCCCCATCCCGAGCAGCTACCCCCAAGCTCCCAGGGGCTCCGCCGAGGCGAATCCTCACATTGCGGCGTGGTGGCCGACAAGACCCGGGACCCTGATCTTGGCGCCTCCACGCCACCGCCCGGAGGCCAAGACCCCCAAGCGCCGCAGCATAGCGTAGCCCAGACCAGTCACCTCATCCTTTTTCGCCCTCTCAACCCAGCTTTTCCCGACTCCGGGAAGAACCGGGAAGAGAAGGCGGAGAGGAGCGAAGCGCCGCCTGATAAATACTGTGGCCCAGTCCCGCCCCCCGAACGTCACTTCCGTCCCGCGCCAAGATGGCGGCGCCCAGGCCCTGCCACGCAGACTTCCGCCCGGCGCGGAGACCGAAGGCTGGCGGCGGGTCGCGTTGCAGGTGAGGTTGTGACGCGCGGTGTGGAGCCGCGGCCCGGGTGCGTCCCTGTCTGGTTCCTGGGCGGGGTTCCTGGAGAGGGCGTGTCGCGAGCCAAAGGCTCTCACCTGGGTGGTCCCGGGAGTCTCCCCACGTGGGAGGGGAGGAGCTGAGAGGCCACTGGAGGGACGCACCGACTGGGGGACCGGAAAGCAAGGGGGTGGGGTTCCGCCAGGGTCCTCGTGTCAGTCCCCTCTGGTGATCTCGTCGCCCCTTCTCTCCCAGGCAACATGTCGGAAGGAAACGCCGCCGGCGAGCCCAGCACGCCGGGAGGGCCCCGACCTCTCCTGACTGGGGCCCGGGGGCTCATCGGGCGGCGGCCGGCGCCTCCCCTCACCCCCGGCCGCCTTCCCTCCATCCGTTCCAGGGACCTCACCCTCGGGGGAGTCAAGAAGGTACCCAACGGCGCGTTTCTAAAGAAACTCAACTACCTTGAATTCCAAGCCCCAGGATTCAACTAATGTTTGTGTAGGACCTACTGTGTGTCAGGACTGTCGTTGGGCCTCAAGCCTACCCCTCTTTAAATTCTAGGGAGTCTGTCCTACCTTCAAATCTAGGTACTGAGTACAAGATGTTGAAATGACTCCCAGAGGTGGTTGAAGGGCAGAGAATCCTAATAAGTTAAAGTCGTTCAAAAGCAATTTGAACAGTGTTTATTTACTTTTATTGTGTGTTTGGACATCTTTAAGAAACCCATGAAAGCCAGACAGGCATAAACTTCGCAGTCTTAGAGGGTTCAGAATTCACCATCTCTGTGTGCAAACTTTTTATCTAGAGTATGATGAATCCTAGGCATGGCATTCGAGGCTCTGTGGCCTCTCCCGTGTGTATGACTGTGGATGTCAAGAGTAGCCCAGAAAGGGGTGGGGTCAGGATGACAGAAGAACAAAGCAGGTTTTGGTTTTGGTTTTGGTTTTTTTTGAGAGGAAGTCTCGCTGTTGTCCCCCAGGCTGGAGTGCAATGGCACGATCTCAGCTCACTGCAACCTCTGCCTCCCAGGTTTGAGCGATTCTTCTGCCTCATCCTCCTGAGTAGCTGGGATTACAGGCGCCCGCCAGCATGCCCAGCTGATTTTTGTATTTTTAGTAGACACAGGGTTTTGCCATGTTGGCCAGGCTGTTCTTGAACCCCTGACCTTGTGATCCGCCCACCTGCCTCGGCCTCCCAAAGTGCTGGGATTATAGGTGTGAGCCACCGCTCCTGGCCGAATAAAGCAGTTTTTTGTTTTTTTGTTTTGTTTTTAACGGAATCTCTTTCTGTCGCCCAGGCTGGAGTGCAGAGGCACCATCTCAGCTCACTGCAACCTCCGCCTCCCGGGTTCAAGCGATTCTCCTGCCTCAGCCTCCCGAGTAGCTGGGATTACAGGGGCCCGCCACCGCGCCCAGCTAATTTTTGTAGTTTTTAGTAGAGATGGGTTTCACCATCTTGGCCAGGCTGATCTTGAACTCCTGACCTCGTGATCCACCCACCTTGGCCTCCCAAAGTGCTAGGATTACAGGCATGAGCCACAACGCCCAGCCATAAAGCAGTTTTTAAAAACCTAACTTTGCCTTGGAAAATTGTGGTGACAGTCCATAGTCACCTGATTGAGAGTGTTGGCAGATCTATGGCCTTCCCTACTTAGGCCTTGCTGCTAGAGCTGTTCCCCCATGATACTGACTGGTCTCTATAGCAGTTTGAAGAGAAGAGGTGAGACCAGAGAAATTCCTTTGCTTTTAGAAGTCCCAGAGGATCTTCTTTCAGAGGCAGAACCTAAGGCTGCTGGTTAAAAGTGGGTTTTGGTGCCCCCTTCTATGTGTAACTCCACTGCTACCACACTATGACATTCCTCCTTTTCAGGCACATGTGTATCTATAAAACTGACAACACTATGGAATGTGCCAACGAGAGCCATGGTGGCCTTGGTCTGTAGAAGATGCCCTTTGGGAATTTTTATTTTCCTCTGTACTTTGGGGTCAGAACCTAACACATCAGTGACTCCTGTATTTTGCTTTCAGAAAACCTTCACCCCAAATATCATCAGTCGGAAGATCAAGGAAGAGTAAGTAGCTAGGCCTTCTGAATACTTGCCCCTTATTTACTTGCTCTGAATTTGGGGCTTTGGGGGAAATAACTAGGTTTGTAGCTCCAAAATTTAAATTTATATCTTTAGTTCTTTTCACTAGTGATTTTCAACCCTGGCTCCTAGGTGATTCTGCAAGCTTTAAAAAATAAATAAATAAATAAATACTGGTGTCTAGGGTTCCATCTTTAGAAATTGTGATTTAACTTGCTGGCAGTAGAATGGAGTGATTCTCTTTGTTGCCCGAGTTGAGAGCCAATAGTTTAAACAAAGATGTATCACACTTTCCCTGAAGTTCCTTTGCATTTCTGCCTTCCTGCTTTCAGTCCCAATGCAAACAAAAATCTACATTTTTGGACAAGAAGGTAAAGTAAAGCAAACTGAAAAAATCCTGCCTCATCAAGGAAGTGAGAAAAGTGCTAGAATTAGGATTGGATTCTGCTTCTCATGGTGTAATTATTGGCTCAAACTCTCCACTGTCTTGGAGTGAAGTGGTATGGGAGAGTAAGGCCAGATTTTGGAGACACAGTGAGTGAGTGGTTTCCCTTAATCCATTCTTTTTTCCAGGCCCAAGGAAGAAGTAACTGTCAAGAAGGAGAAGCGTGAAAGAGACAGAGACCGACAACGAGAGGGGCATGGACGAGGGCGAGGCCGTCCAGAAGTGATCCAGTCTCACTCCATCTTTGAGCAGGGCCCAGCCGAAATGATGAAGAAAAAAGGTATAAGGAAGGAATCAGTGAATTTCAGTTCAGACTGCCCAAGAGAAGGGCGAGAACAGTGGAATTTCCCCACTCCCATTTCCGTTTTCCTTGCTGTTGGCATCTTCCTTATCGATCCCTAGTGACCTGGGTGATTTCCCACAGGGAACTGGGATAAGACAGTGGATGTGTCAGACATGGGACCTTCTCATATCATCAACATCAAAAAAGAGAAGAGAGAGACAGACGAAGAAACTAAACAGATCTTGCGTATGCTGGAGAAGGACGATGTGGGTACCAGGAGGCTGGGGGGAAGGGGTTTCCTTGTGGCTGTAGAACAGGGCTTCTGGGGAGCCAGGTGAGGGGTAGAAGAGCTTACTGATGTCCTGGAATCCTGGGGAGCAGCAGGAATCTTTGGTTAGAAAGGGACTAAAGCAGACTTTGATCCAGGTGCATGTGCCAGCAGGCTGGATGACCCAGACTCTCTTTGGCAGTTCCTCGATGACCCCGGCCTGAGGAACGACACTCGAAATATGCCTGTGCAGCTGCCGCTGGCTCACTCAGGATGGCTTTTTAAGGAAGAAAATGACGAACCAGATGTTAAACCTTGGCTGGCTGGCCCCAAGGAAGAGGACATGGAGGTGGACATACCTGCTGTGAAAGGTACTCTGTCGGTTAACTTCTCATCTCCAATTCCATGGCTGCTCCCCAGGAATCCCTTGCATCAGGCATCCCTTGCATGTGCCCCTGACTGCTGCTCATGAGCAGGTCCTCCCGTTCCGGCTGTAAGATACATGAGCTGAACAAAGATGCTCCATTCTCCCTCGCAGAGGGTTCCTGTGTTGACAGGGAGCAGTGGGCCCAGCCTCAGATGTCCCTTTTTAGATAAGTCACGTGAGACTTGAACGTGTTGCCTCTTGCCCCTCTCTATAACTGGTGCCTCCTTCTCACTCCCTGGCTGAGTGACAGTGGAGCAGACAGGGGCAAAGGGCTGGTAACAGTGAGCTGGTATGGAGGGTGGTCACGTGATAGCATTCCATGTCTATCACCCGGGCAGTGAAAGAGGAGCCACGAGATGAGGAGGAAGAGGCCAAGATGAAGGCTCCTCCCAAAGCAGCCAGGAAGACTCCAGGCCTCCCGAAGGATGTATCTGTGGCAGAGCTGCTGAGGGAGCTGAGCCTCACCAAGGAAGAGGAACTGCTGTTTCTGCAGCTGCCAGACACCCTCCCTGGCCAGCCACCCACCCAGGACATCAAGCCTATCAAGACAGAGGTGCAGGGCGAGGACGGACAGGTGGTGCTCATCAAGCAGGAGAAAGACCGAGTATGCTCAGACAGAGGCCTGCGGGAATCAAGTTGGGGACTGGGAGGGGAAGTGGTGACCTGTAGTGGGAAGCAAAGCCGTGTCACCCTGGCTGAAATGGGACAATAATGGGTGGTTATTCTTGACGCCTACAAGAGCCATGGGGCTTTGTACCTCCAACCCCAATTGTGTATGTGTTGTGGGGGTGTGTGTTCACTTCTTATAAGGAAATATTTCAAACACAAATGAGAGAACATATGGCCAGGTGCGGTGGCTCATGCCTCTAATCCCAGCACTTTGGGAGGCTGAGACAGGAGGATCACTTGAGCCCAGGAGTTCGAGACTAGCCTGGGCAACATGGTGACACCATGGCTAATACAAAAATTAGCCAGGCATGGTGGCGTGTGCCTGTAGTCCCCGCTACTTGGGAGGCTGAGGTGGGGGAATGGCTTGAGTCCAGGAGGCAGAGGTTGCAGTAAGCCTAGATCACGCCACTATACCCCAACCTTGGCGACAGAGTCAGACCTTGTCTCAAAGAAATAAGAACGTAAACCGCCATGTACCAGAACTCAGCTTCAGCAGTTACTGATATTTTGTCCGTTTATGTATTTGTTTGCTGTGGGTTTTGTATTTTAACCATAGCAGATAGCCCTAGGAGAAGGCACTCTTTGGGGAGCTCATTTTGACCTTTGCTATGCCTTTTTCTGGGGGAGTAGAAGGGGGTTCATGAAAGATGGAGGAAAGAGCTCCTAGCCCAGTGTCCATCCTCTGGTTTTCTCCGCAGGAAGCCAAGTTGGCAGAGAATGCTTGTACCCTGGCTGACCTGACAGAGGGTCAGGTTGGCAAGCTACTCATCCGCAAGTCTGGAAGGGTGCAACTCCTCCTGGGCAAGGTGACTCTGGACGTGACCATGGGAACTGCCTGCTCCTTCCTGCAGGTAAGAGCCTCCTTAGGGCCAAGGAGGGACCCTTTCAGGAGTGAAGGAGGATTGAAGAGCCACTGCTAAATAAGGGAGGGGGTTTCTGGGAGTATCATGTCCCCATTCACAGCTCTACACGCCGGGCACGTGGTGGTGGTTCTCATCACTGTCTCTGTCAATTGGCAGGAGCTGGTGTCCGTGGGCCTTGGAGACAGTAGGACAGGGGAGATGACAGTCCTGGGACACGTGAAGCACAAACTTGTATGTTCCCCTGATTTTGAATCTCTCTTGGATCACAAACACCGGTAAAATGAGCAGATGGAGGAGGACGGCGCCTGTGCCCACGGCTGCTGCCTGCTTCAGACATTTTGTTCTTGAATCTGTGAGACCCAGAAGGGGCCCACTGAGCCCACTCACTCCAGCCTTTGGCAGCCATTGTTCCAGGTCCCCCAGGGCTTCCTCCCACAGCAGCTGTGAATGGCACAGTGACCTTCCTGCAGCGTGGAGATGGCACATCCTTGCTGCTGGGGACTTGGCCCTGCTATTTATTTTTGTATTTATGTCTTAATCTCTTCCACTGATGCATCCTCTAAGGGTAGATGGGGAGGGTCTGTGTGAAGGGGCTGGCTTCTTTTGGTGCCTGCTGGGTTGCAGGGGCAGGAAGCGTGTGGACTGCAGCTTCTGCTGGTGCTCCCCCCTTCCTCCTGGAGGCAGTATAGGAGAGAGAGCAAGGATTGAGTCTGAGACTTAAGCACTCGGTCCCAGCTTGCCAGTTCCTGGTTCTGTGTCCTTGGACAAACTACCTAACCTTTCTGAGCCTCCTATACCTCATCCGACACAAATGGGGATGATACCTACCTCCAGGGTTGGCGTGAGGATTCATGGGCTATTATAGATGAAAACTGCACAAGGCCAGAACCAGCAGGCACTCAATAAACGTTCATGTCCTTTTTCTCTACCTGAGTCTATTTTCAAACAAAATAGAGATTCTAAGTCTCCCAGAAGCAGCGACTAGAGCTGCTCCCGTCCCCACTCTTGCCCCTTCCTGCTTTATATCCCGTGCTCACCCTGGGCCTGATGCCCTAAATTTATGGTGTCAGACTGTTCTATGCCTTTTTCTCCTGGCTTCTGTTAGCCAGGTGCCTCCTGTGTGAGTTACCGTAATAGCTGCAGGTAATAGGAAGAAGTCAGAGACCCCTCCCAGCACTGTACAAAAGCATTTGGGGGACATGTTGGGCCCAGGACATGTTCCCTGCACTCTTTCCTTTGCAGTTAGTGCTCATGTATGAGCCGAAGTCATATATTGCTAACAAAAAAACTAAATCCTTCATAAGAGAAGTTAGGGATGTATTGAATAATGGCCTCTTTGATACTTGGCCGATGATGCCCACTTCAAAAACTTTGGGTTTCAGAGGCCTGCCTCTGTCTCCTGTCCTAGCACTGCCAGAGCCACCTACTCAGTGTTACTTTTTTGGGTCTGTGATCCTGTTCCCTTTACCAGGTCATTGTACTGTGTTGTCCCTGGAGGAACAGCTTCTCCTCTTGTCTTGACAGTAGGGCTGGGGTTTTCCCTGGTTCAGCTGGGGAGACGTTTGCAGGTTAGAAAAAGGTCTCATGCGGCAGCGTGTGTGGCTGTTAGACGCTGATGGCACAACTTCCCTTTGCTGGCGTCGTGGCACATGGCCTCTGGGACAGTATGAACCACAGGGGCTCAGGAAGAACCGCTTCCCCTCCACCCCCATCCCTGATTCCTAGTGGCCCCTTAGATTTTGGGTACATCTTCCTTCAGGCTCACCTTCCTTCTTTTCAAAGTTCCTCAAGCCTGTTACTCATTTGTCAATGCTGGGCTTTTCCTACAAAGCCCTCAACCTGCCCAGCCAGCAGCTGTGAGGCTGACTGAATATTTGGTGACCATATCACCCTTTCTGGTGCTGAAGCTCATGTCAGCTCCATTGGATAGTGTTATTCTGGGCTCTTCTCACTGTAGAGGACTGGAGCAGAAAGGGTTCCTTGGAAACCTGTGCTGGGAAGCCCTGTTTGGTCTAAGGCTAAGCTTTGGTTAACTCTGGGCTCCAGCCCTTTCTTCCTTTAAATAGCTGATGCACGGCCAGCAGGTCTCCATTCTCATCCTCTCTTTCTATTCTGTTTCTTTGGTTCAGAAATACTCTTCTGCTTTTTTTGGACGAACTCAATGGCCCGATGTTAGATATTGAGTATTTTTCGATCTTCTGTTTTCTGACCCTTCCAACAAAGTTTGAGGAAGAACATGTACTGCTTTCACGTTCATTGCGCCCATTCACATGTCTTGGCTTGAACCTTATGACTCCATATCAAAGTCCTCACAACCTGTCTCTAGATCCCTGATGCACAAATTAGGTCTTATTAATAAGTGTGGAAAAGAGAGGAGAGTCCATCTTCTTGGTCGGGCCCCTGAGGCATGCATTTCTACCAAGGAATATGGACAAATGACGGAGAAGAGCCCAAAGCCAAATTTATACATGAGTGCAAGTGGATGCAAATTTGTTGCTCCCTGCATCTGTGTATATGCTTTCTGTTAAATACAGAAAGAAGGAACAATAGGCTTGCACACTTTTCTAACTACATGTTTAAGTGGCAGAGTCCGGGATGTCGAGTCACGGTTGGGTTTGAATCTGACTCCACCAGTAACTTTGGTTGGAAAAAATCACTTATCCTCTTTAAGCTTGATTTTATTTATTTTATTTTATGTAAGAGTGAGACAGTAGTAGCTTAATAGGGTTGCTTTTAAATTAGAGTGAACATGAGGCATTTATTCGGTGCCAGACAGATAACTGCCTATAACAGGATGTGATCAGCACAAGTAACAGAAAATTAGCCTGATGGTGGCTTAAGCAATGGGAATGTTTATCTCACATAGCAAAAAGTCTGTAAATAGATGGTTCTAGAGTTGGGTGGAAGCCAAAATGTCATCAGGATTTCCTTGGAACCGTCTGCTTTGCCATCCTCAGTATTGCAGAATGGCTGCTCCTGCGCCAAGCATCATTCTGCAAATGATGGTGTCCACAGCCAGAATGGACAGTAGTACAGGAGCCTTCTCATTCTGCCCTTATCCGGGAATAACCGTCAGCAGCTCCAGCAACCTCCCCCCTGTCTCTCTATAGAGTGGGGCCGCATGCCCACTCTTGGACCAGGCCCTGGCAAAGGGGGATGGGTCGACTAGTGTATCCCCTGGCACTGAGCACACTTGCCCTTGAGCTGGGGTTTTGTTAGTAGGGAGGAAGCTGGAGTGGCAGTTGGATAGACAATTCATAGTAGCTGCTGCCATGTTCAAAAAATGCTGCAATGTAAAATCATAAAGTATTCATCTAGGCATAACTTTTTAAAATGTTCAGTCACCTTTTATTCTACTAAAATCAATTTTAACATTTTAGTGTATATTATTTTATTTTAGATTCAGCAGGTTACATGAGCATGTTAGTTTTGTTTTGTTTTGTTCTGTTTTGTTTTTTGAGATGGAGTCTCACTCTGTCGCCCAGTGGTGTGATCTTGGCTTACTGCAACTCTGTCTCCCAGGTTCAAGTGATCCTCCCGCCTCAGCCCCCCAGATAGCTGGGATTACAGGCACACGCCACCACACCTGGCTAATTTTTGTATTTTTAGTAGAGACAGGAGTTTCACCATGTTGGCCAGGCTGGTCTCAAACTCCTCACCTCAAGCGATCTACCTGCCTCAGCCTCCCAAGTGCTGGGATTACAGGCGTGAGCCACTGCGCCCAGCCACATGTGCATGTTTGTGTATATTGCGTAGTGGTGGGGATTGGGCTTCAGTCATACCTATCACCCAAATAGTGAACATTGTACTCAGGTAGCTTTTCAACCCTTGCCCCTCCTCCCACTCACCCCCTTTTGGAGTGCCCAGTGTTTGCTATTTCCATCTTTATGTCCATAGGTACCCATTATTTAGCTCCCACTTATAAGTGAGAACATGTGCTATTTGATTTTCTGTTTCCGAGTACACTTAGGATAATAACCTCAAGCTCCATCCATGTGGCTGCAAAGCACATGATTTCATTGTATTTTATGACTGCTCACGTATATTATTTTAGCCTCCAAAATTTTGTATGTTATTTATAATGATATAAATTATGTGGTTTTATCGTGTACTCTATGTCACTCAGAAATACATACAATTCTTCGTTCCCAGCTACTCTGGAGCTGAGGTGGGAGGATCACTTGAGCCCAGGAGTTCAAGACCAGCCTGGGCAACATGGTGAAACCTTGTCTCTGAAAAATAAATAATACACAGCCAGATGCACACACATCCAGTTCTTCCATGTTAATGAGTATGTTGTGTTTCACATACTTCTGAATTAGCCGAAGGAATTAAAGGTAGCATCTTTTAATCTTCAGACTGCCCTGCGTGGTCCGATTGAATTGGGCACTCAGCACTAGGCTCTTCAAAGGGAAACAGGCTTCTTTCTTAGGACGGTGCACAGTGAAAGAGTGGCACCCATGCTGTTCATCCAGTGTTCCAACCCCCAGTCCTGGTGTCAGATACTTCCACATTTGGGGCATTTCCCCTCGAGATGGCTGTGGCTAGCGACAAATGATGAGAACACCTCTCTTGGATTGTGGTTCGGCCGCACAAGGCCCCATCAGAGTTCTACAGGTGGAGTGTGGGTCCCAGAAGGGGCTCAGGTCTTAGGGGTGTCATCTGAAAAAACAGAGATAGTGATGGGACACCAGTTCTAGGAGTCCTCTGCATGGCCACTTTCTGCCTCAGCTCTTCTAAAGCATTTCTTCTGTTCCCTTCCATTGGGGTAACCACTGATCTGTCTCCCCAAAAACTGAGTCAGAAGTTGGACTTCGTTACTTCGCTCATCTACATTTAAGATATAGTCAGAAAAAAATGCAGTCTTTACATCTTAAGAAAGCTTACATGGGCCAGGCGCGGTGGCTCACACCTGTAATCCCCAGCACTTTGGGAGGCCGAGGTGGGCGGATCACCTGAGGTCAGGAGTTCGAGACCAGCCTCAACGTGGAGAAACCCCGTCTCTAGTAAAAATACAAAATTAGCTGGGCGTGGTGGTGCATGCCTGTAATCCCAGCTACTTGGGAGGCTGAGGCAGGAGAATTGCTTGAACCTGGGAGGCGGAGGTTGCCGTGAGCCAAGATCACGCCATTGCACTCCAGCCTGGGCAACAAGAGTGAAACTCCATCTCAAAAAAAAAAAAAAAAAAAAATAGAAAGCTTACATGAAAGAAAAAGAAAAATGCAGTCTTGATCACTGTTGGCCTGGAGACTTTATCTTGTGTGTTTTCCAGGGCGTGCATGAGGTTTCACTGGACAAGTAGAAACCATTCTAGGTATTCAGAAAGAGTTAATACAAGAAGAGAAGTTTATAGACTCGTTGGAAGGCTGGAAGAGTGAGCCATAGGTTGAGCATCCAGGAATCAGCACCCCCTAGAACAGATGGTGAGGGAGCTACACCCTCTGCCACAATCAGGAGGGTGGAGACTCAAGCTCCACTGAGTTCCGGAACACAACACACTGCCACAGCTGCCAGCCAGGGACGAGGGAATCCCACAGCCCCAGCTGCCTCTGGGGAACCATACAGCTGTAGCTGGACCCTGGCACACCTGAAGAAAGTGCCTGCTGTGTGCTAGGCACCCTGCAGGAGTTAGGAAAGCAGTGGTTAGGGGCTGTGTCCTGCTGGAGGAGCCTGCGCTCTAGTGAGGGAGACAGGATAAGCTTAAGGAAGGACGTTAAAAGGTGACAAGAGTTTGGGAACTTGCAGGGAGCAGGGGATTTTGGGTGGTGGCGGGCATGTTGCAGTAAGTAGGGTAGGCCTCCTTGAGAAGGTATCGTTTGAGGAAGTGAACCAGCGGGATCAGATGCAGGTGGGGAGAGTGCTCTGGGCTGAGTGAAGAGTAAGACAGAGACTGGCTGGAGCTGAGGGAGTGAGAGGGGTGGGACCTGGCCCTGGAGGGCTTTTAGGCCATGGTAGGGACCTTGGCTTTATTCTTTTTTTTTTTTTTTTTTTGAGACGGAGTCTCGCTATGTTGCCCAGGCTGGAGTGCAGTGGCATGATCTTGGCTCACTGCAACCCCCACCTCCCAGGTTCAAGTGATTCTCGTGCCTCAGCCTCCTGAGTAGCTGGGATCACAGGCACCCGCCACCAAGCCCAGCTAATTTTTGTATTTTTAGTAGAGACAGGGTTTCACCAGGTTGGCCAGGCTGGTCTCAAATGCCTGACCTCAGGTGATCCACCCGCCTCGGCCTCCCAAAGTGTTCAAATTACAGGCGTGAGCCACCACGCCCAGCCTGGCTTTATTCTTAAAGTGACCTGGTGAGCCAGCTGGTGTGGAGATGAGGCGGGAAGCAGGGCTGATGGAGTCCCTGGACAGTGGATGGCAGTGGCTTGGCCAGGCCGCTAACAGCAGGGGCACTGGGAAGTGATTGGATTCTAGATACTGATTTCAGGGGTAGCACACACGTGATCTGCTGATAGATTCCATGTCAGGTGTGAGAGGGAGGAGAGTCAAGCTCATCCACAGCTCTGGCAGCGGAAGACGGCCAAAGTGAAGAAGGTGGCCTCAAGTTTACCTCCACCTTTCAAACCTCAACTGGTAAAACCTCATGCATGCCCAGAACGCTAGCACAAGAGATTTAGGGAAATGTGGGTATTTTGCTTTCTGGCCCTGCAGTTCAGGTTCCACCTAATAAAGTGGGAGTGGCGTGGGTGGTGGGCACCACCAGCCATATTCACGAGAGTTGGCATAAGGGTTCACAGTTTGAGTGAAGCTTCCTGAGACTGTGCCGTGCTGCCAACACAGTTCTCTCCGATTCATTCCCTCAAAACCGTATATTCCCAGTGAAAGCACGACCAGTACTTAAACTAGCCATGTTCAGTGTGGCTCTCAGACCTTTCCCCAGGGCAAGATGATCACAAGAATTCCTTTAGGAATGTCTCTTAAATTGTACAACTAAAGTTTAATGGTTATATTAGAGTCCGTCTTCGTACTATGAAAATTCACCCAACTGATCTCCCATTTCTGGGATATTTAGATTTTTTCTAGTTTTTCATCGTTTAAAAAATGATGCAGCCTGGGGTGGTGGCTCATGTCTATAATCCTAGCAGTTTGGGAGGCCAAGGCTGGTGGATCACTTGAGCTCAGGAGTTTGAGACCAGCCTGGGCAACATGGTGAAACCCCATCTCTACCAAAAATATAAAACTTAGCCAGGCATGGTGGCTTGCTCCTGTACTCCCAGCTACTTGGGGGGCTGAAGTGGGAGGACTGCATGAGCCCAGGACGGGGAGGTTGCAGTGAGCTGAGACGAGATCACACCACTGCACTCTAGCCTGGGTGACAGTGAGAACTTGTCTCAAAAAAATAAATAAATAAATAAAATCCATTAAATTGCCAGTATCCTCAATTATTTCCTTAGGAGTCTCTATTTAAAATGGTTTTCTGACCAGACTGGGCAATGTAGCAAGACCTGGTCTCTAGAAAAAAAAATTTTTTTAATTAACTGGGCGTGGTGATATGAGGTTATATAGCGCCAGCTACTCTGAAGGCTGATGTGCGAGGATCAGTTGAGCCCAGGAGTTTGTTAAGTCCAATCCTATGAGATTTTTAAGGATTTTGATAGATTTTTCCCTCCAGAATGTTTGCATCTATTCACATGTGCATCAGCAGTGCATTTGTAGTTAAATGTGTAGTTAACGTTCTGTTTTTAAAACTATACAAATGTTGGGCCAGGCGCCATGGTTCCTGCCTGTAATCCCAGCACTTTGGGAGGCCGAGGTGGGTGGATCACTTGAGGCCAGGAGTTTGAGACCAGCCTGGCCAAAATGGTGAAACCCTATCACTACAAAAAATAAAAAATTAGCTGGGCCCGTGGTGGCACGCTCCTTTAATCCCAGCTACTCAGGTAACTGAGGCCCGAGAATTGCCTGAACCAGGGAATTGCTTGAAGCCAGGAGGCGGAGGTTGCAGTGAGCTGAGATCACGCCACTACACTCCAGCCTGGGGGACAGCGTGAAACTGTGTCTCAAAAAATATATATATATATATACACACACACAGACACACGTACGTGTGTGTGTGCATGTGTGCAAATGTTGGGCCAGGCAGTGTGGTTCCTGCCTGTAATCCCAGCACTTTGGGAGGCCAAGGTGGGCGGATCACCTGAGGTCAGGAGTTCGAGATGAGCCTAACTAACATGGAGAAACCCTGTCTCTACTAAAAATATAAAGTTAGCCGGGTGTGGTGGTGCATGCCTGTAATCCCAGCTACTCAGGAGACTGAGGCAGGAGAATCACTTGAACCTGGGAGGTGGAGGTTGCGGTGAGCCGAGATCACACCATTGCATTCCAGCCTGGGCAACAAGAGTGAAACTTTGTCTCAAAAAAAAAAAAAGAAAAGAAAAGAAAATATGGTAAATGTGTAATTTTTATTAAATATATAAACTGATACAATGTGAGTGCTGAAGAAAAAATTCTTATTTCTATGGAAACTAAAGTAAAGGCTTTGGCAAGATTAAGGATGATTCTTTAATCATCTTTAATCTCAGGTGCAGTGGCTCACGCCTGTAATCCCAGCACTTTGGGAGGCCGAGGCGGGTGGATCACTTGAGGTCAGGAGTTCGAGACCAGCCTGACCAACATGGTGAAACCCTGTCTCTACTAAAAATACAAAAATTAGCTAGGCATGGTGGCACAAGCCTGTAATCCCAGCTACTTGGAAGGCTGAGGCAGGAGAATCACATGAACCCAGGAAGTGGAGGGTGCAGTGAGCCGAGATCACTCCATTGCACTCCAGCCTGGGCGACAGAGGGAGACTCTCTCAAAAAAATTAAAAAAAATAAATAAAATAAAAATGATGTGATAGAGGCTGTTGGTTGTTCCTCAATATCCAAATATCCACTCTTTCCTTCTTCCATGATAATGAGCCTTGACTTTTGGGAGGGCACGTACTCATTCAATACAAAGACCACATTCTCAGCCTCTTTTGAGAGCAGAGGTGACTATCATTACTTTCTGGACAATGGCATGTAATCATAAACATGGAGCAGTGCTAAGGTTTGGATGTTTGTCACCTTCCAAAATTCATGTTGAAATTTAGTCCCCAGTGCAACAGTACTAAGTGGCAGGACCATTAGGAGGTGATCTGACCGTGAGGGCTCCCTCCTCGTGGATGGGATTAGTGCCCTCATAAAAGGGCTTGAGGGAATGTTTGTCCCTTTTCCACCTTCCACCATGTGAGGACATAGCAACAAGGCATCATGCTTGAAGGAGAGAGGGCAAGCCCACAACAGCCACTAAATCTGCTGGCATCTTGATCTTGGACTTCCCAGCCTCCAGAACTGTGAGAAATACATCTCTATTTACAAATTACCCAGTCTGTGGTATTTGTAACAGCAGCCAGATGGACTAAGACAGGGAGCTCCCAGGAGCTTTCCTTAAAGGAGACATGATACATGCCTCTCTTACTTGGCAGGGGTGGGGGAATTATGAACCTTTATTTAAAGATTTATTTTTAAAAATAAATAAAACAAACTACCATTCTCCTTGTCTGTTTACTCTACCATTCCCCTTTTCCTATGTCCTCAAGCCTCCAACGCCTCTCCCCAGTTCTCACTCTCCGCTGAGAACACTGCTTCTCAATGCATTAAGAAAATAGAAGCAATCAGCCAGGCGCAGTGGCTCATGCCTGTAATCCCAGCACTTTGGGAGGCTGAGGCAGGTGGATGACCTGAGGTCAGGAGTTCCAGAGCAGCCTGGCCAACATGGTGAAACCCCATCTCCACTAAAAATATAAAAATGAGCCAGGCATGGTGGCGGGTGCCTGTAATCTCAGCTACTCAAGAGGCTGAGGCACGAGAATTGCTTGAACCCAGGAGGCGGAGGTTGCAGTGAACCAAGATCGCGCCACTGCACTCCAGCCTGGGTGACAGAGCAAGACTGTGTCAAAAAAAGAATAAGAAAATAGAAGCAGTTGGAGAGGGTGTGGTTCCCACTACCACATCTTGAGTCTGCGTCCAGGTGCCTGTTCTTGCCTCCTATTCCTATGGATGAACTGTCTGGCTGGGCGCAGTGGCTCACGCCTGTAATCCCAGCACTTTGGGAGGCCGAGGCAGGCAGATCACCTGAGGTCGGGAGTTTGAGACCAGCCTGACCAACAAGGAGAGACCCTGCCTTTACTAAAAATAAAAAATTAGCTGGGCGTGGTGGCACATGCCTGTAATCCCAGCTACTTGGGAGGCTGAGGCAGGAGAATTGCTTGAACCTGGGAGGCAGAGGTTGCAGTGAGCCAAGATTGTGTCATTGCACTCCAGCCTGGGCAACTAGAGCAAAACTCCCATCTCAAAAAAAAAAAAAAAGGAAACCTATGGATAAATTGTCTGCTCCTCCCTGAGACAAGACCCTTCAGTGGGCCTTAGATCCCATCCCCTCTTGTCCACTCAAAGGATACGGCTCCAGCAAACACCTCCCTCACCCACTCACCCACACATATTGATCCCCTTCACACACATATAGACCACTCACATATTCACCCACTCCCCACACATATAGACCAGCCCCACAGGATACAAAGCAGTAGTCCCCTCCTATCTGCAGGAGACAAGTTCCAAGACCCCCAGTGGATATTTGAAACTGGAAAGCACTGAGCCCTAGATATACTATGTTTTTTCCTACTCATACATACCTATGATAAAGTTTAATTTATAATTTAGCACATTAAGAGATTAACAGCAGTAAGAAAGGAGAACAATTATAACAATATACTGTAATAAAAGTTATGTAAATGTGGTTCTCTCTCAACATCTTATTGTACTCATCCTTGTGATGATGTGAGATGGTACAATGCCTTTGTGATGAGATGAGGTGAGTGGCATGGTCATTGGGGCACAGTGTTAGGCTACTACAGACTTTTGAAGATACATCAGTAGGAGGATCATCTGCTTCAGGTGATCCTGGACTACTGAGCCATGACAATGTAGATGGTTTATGTCAGGGACTATGTGTGTGCCTCGCCTCCTTTCCTGGTACTTCCTCATCTCTCCCGCTCTAAACATGGAATGCCCAGGGCTCAGGCCTTTCAAGGTTTCTCTTGTCTGTCTACCCTGCTTCCCTCAGCAATCTCAGCCAGAATCATGGCTTTAAACTTTTTTTTTTTTTTTTTTTTTTTAGACGGAGTCTCACTCTGTTGCCCAGGCTGGAGTGCAGTGGTGTGATCACGGCTCACTGCAAACTCCCCTCCTGGGTTCACACCATTCTCCCGCCTCAGCCTCGTAGCTGGGACTACAGGCGCCCACCACCACGCCCAGCCAATTTTTTTGTATTTTTAGTAGAGACGGGGTTTCACTACGTTGGCCAGGCTGGTCTTGAACTCCTGACCTCGTGATCCGCCCGCCTTGGCCTCCCAAAGTGCTGGGATGACAGGCATGAGCCACCGCGCTCGGCCAGCTTTAAACTTCCTGTGTCTAGTGAGCTGTGATCGCACCACTGCACTCCAGCCTGGGTGACAAAGCAAGATCCTGTCTCAAATAAAAGGAGAAAGAGAATGGGGAGGTGGACGGCTCACTGCAGCCTCGACCTCCCAGACTCAACAATGCTCCCACGTCAGCCCCCTGAGTAGCTAGGATTATGGCTAATTAAAAAAAAATAAAAATTAGAGGCAAGGTCTCACTTTGCTCCCCAGGCTGGCCTTGAACTCCTGGGATCAAGAGATCCTCCCGCCTCAGCCTCCCAAAGTGCTGAGATTATAGGCATGAGCCACCACACCATGCATCTCTTTCTCCCTTTAAGAGGTCCAGTTACCTCTTTGAAAATTAGAATGGAACTCAGCTCTTTCCCCTACTGTTAGTACTTACTAAATAAAATCTGTCTTCACTGCTTTAACTGGTGTCTGGCTTTTTAATTTTTAATTTTTTTTTTTTTTTAGAGATGGAGTCTCACCCTATCACCCCATCTGCAATGCAGTGGTGTGGTTACTGCTCACTGCAACCTCGACCTCCCAAGTTCAAGTGATCCTCTCGCCTCAGCCTCCCGAGTAGCTGGGACTACAGGCACACACCACCATGTCCGGGTAATTTTTAAAATTTTCTGGTAGAGAGAGGGGCCTCACTATGTTGCCCAGGCTGATCTCAAACTCCAGGCCTCAAGTGATTCTCCTCCCTCAGCCTCCCAAAGCACGGGGATTACAGGCATGAGAAACTGTGCCTGGCCTGGCTTTGTTTCTTTGACAATTCTAACAAACTTAAAAAAAAAATCCTGAGACAATTAGGGACATTTGTATATTGGCTAGATATTTGATAATACTAAATGATTGTTGTTCATTCTTTTGAGCTGTGATAATGGTGTTGTGGTTACGTTTTTCAAAATAATCCAAAGAAATTTATCCAGACTATTAGCATCTCTCCCCACTTCCAGCACTACCACTCTTGGCCAAACATCCTTTTATCAGATAACAGATTTTTACATTTGCCTCTTTTTTTCTTTCTTTTTTTTTTTTAGGCAGGCACACATCACCATGCCTATCTAATTTCTATATTTTTTGTAGAGACAGGGTTCAGCATGTCGGTTGCCCAAGCTGATCTCAAAATCCTGGGCTCAATCAATCCTCCCGCCTCAGCCTCCCAAAGTGCTGGGATTACAGGGATGAGCTACTACGCCTGGCCGCATTTGCCTCTTCAATGATACATCACCCCCTCCTACCCACCGCCAGTCTGTTCAGTCTGTTACAGAAGTTAGCATGGGACCCTCCTGGGGCCCCTGGGGCCTCATGTCCCACTCTCCTCCCAGGCCATCCCACTCCAGTCGCACAGGTCTTGCTACTTCTGTCGCGCAGCAGGCTGGTTCCAGGTGCAGAGCTTTCCCATTACTTTCCCCCCTGCCTAGAACTTGCTTTCTCCAGATAGCTGCATGTCTTGTTTCCTCCATTTCTTCGGGTCTCTGAGACTTTTCCTGACCACCCTACATAAATTAGTAAACTCCCATCCCTGACACTCTTTTTTTTTTTTTTTTTTTTAATTTTTAGGTTGTTATTTTTGTGAGACAGAGTCTCACTCTATCACCCAGGCTGGAGTGCAGTGGCAGTATCTCGGCTCACTGCAACCTCCACCTCCTGGGTTCAGGCAGTTCTCATGTCTCAGCCCCCTCGGTAGCTGGGACTACAGGCACACGCCACCACACCTGGCTAATTTTTGTTATTTTTTTTTTTCAGTAGAGACGGGGTTTCGTCATGTTGGCCAGGCTGGTCTTGAACTCCTGGCCTCAAGTGATCCACCCACCTCAGCCTCCCAAAAAGTGCTGAGATTACAGGAGTGAGCCGCACCTGGCCTCTGACAGTCTTTAAACCCCTTTTCTTGTTTTCTTTTTCTTTTTCTTTGTTTTCTTTTTCTCCATAGCACTGACATACCATGTATTTCCTTTTCCTGTCGATATTCCCCCAGAACACAAGCTATAGAGTAGAGATGGTTTTGTTCATGCCTGTATCCCCAGGACTTCTAATTTCTTGCCCATAATAGGCACCAAATAAGTGCTGGTTGAAAGAATAGAGGCATGACTATTATTGCATGAATGCTGCAAGTATGCACTAAAGAATCTGTAACCACATTTCTGAGCATATAGAGAAAGAAAACTGATAATGGCTGGAAAGTCTCCTAGCTTCCTCCCAGCGGAAGAATGTCCCTCACTTTTCCAGGACACTGACCTTGTAGGGTAGGGCTTTGAGTCTATTCAACATACAGTCCTTGTGGCTCCCCAAGCTATGTGTACAATGGGCACTGGTGTTTTACATCAATGTCCTGTGAATGCTCATAAAGGCTGAAGGGCATTCTACCCACCAGTGTGTACTGCACTTAGAGCAGTGCTAGGGTCTTTGGGACCCCACAGCGCTAATGACCCCTTTGACCTAAAAGTCCTGCCGATTGATGATTTTGCTGATCGGGGCATGTGCTAAAGGGAGGCAACCATCACCTGGAGGTGCCTCTTGGGAGGTTTTGGATTTGTTGTCTTCCTGACGTAAGACATACACCCCTTTTGAAAAGCAGCTCTTAATGTGCTATTGGGTTCTCGTCAAAACCGAGCACTCACACCTGTAATCCCAGCCCTTTGGGAGGCCGAGGCAGGAGGATCACTTGAGGCCAGGATTTTGAGACCAGCCTGGACAACATAGCAAGACCCTCATCTCTACAAAAAAAAAAATTAAAAATTATCCAGGAGTGGTGGCACTCACCTGTAGTCCCAGCTACTCGGGAGGCCGAGGCGAGAGGATTGCTTGAGCCCAGAAGTTCGAGGCTGCAGTCAGCCAGGATCACACCACTGTACTCCAGCCTGGATGACAGAGCAAGATGCTGTCTCTTAAAAAAACCCTGAGCACCTGACAAAGTGTGCACAGCACATCCTTATAAAGGCCTTGTGACTGATAGTCCCATTTTGGGGTGGCATGATTCCAACTCAAAGCTAACAATGTGGGAAGGGCCTGACAAGCCTCTCTTGTCTGATGGAAATGGTGCATTCAGTATGCAGCTGGCCTGGCCCTAGTGGCAGTTTGGCTTTACATGAAGAAAAAAAAAAAACACACACAAAACGGCAGCTATTCTTTTAGGGGAAATTTTATCCTCCACCCCACAGCCTAAGCAAAGCCACTAGCTCAACAAGGCTCACAATCCACAGAGGTTCCCCTAAATGCCTGTGCCTGGTTCACTGATGGCTTGGCTAAGCTGAAGCCAGTGCTGTCCAACTGGGCTGCTATGTGGAATGGAAAACAGATATGGTCACTCCACTTGGTAGGCAGAACTCAAAGCTGTTCTCATAGCCCAGGTCAGTACTCCTTGATGAACCTCTTTCTGTTATATTTTTACTGACTCGGGCTGCTGACAATGACCTAGCTCCTTAGTTGGGCCACTTGGAAAACTACAGACTGGCAGATTAAGTATTTCTCTAGCCTGGCATGGTGGTGCATACCTGCAATCCCAGCTACTTGGGAGGCTGAGGTGGGAGAATCGCTTGAGCGCAAGAGTTAGAGGCTGCAGTGAGCTATGACTGCACCTGCAAATAGTCACTGCACTCTAGCCTGGGCAATATAGTGAGACACATCTCTAAAAGTAATAATATTTTTTTTAAAAAGATTTTTGTCAGCTGGGTACAGTGGCTCACGCCTGTCATCCCAGCACTTTGGGAGGCCAAGTCAGGCGGATCACCTGAGGTCAGGAGTTCGAGACCAGCCTGGCCAACATGGTGAAATCCCATCTCTACTAAAAATACAAAAATTAGCAGGGCATGGTGGCGGGTGCCTGTAATCCTAGCCACTTCAGAGGCTGAGGCAGGAGAATCGCTTGAACCTGGGAGGCAGAGGTTGCAGTGAGCCGAGATCGCACCATTGCGCTCCAGCCTGGACCATAAAACAAGACTCTCTCAAAAAAAAGAAAAAAAAAAAAGATTTTTGTTTTTGTCTTGTTTTGTTTTGTCTTTGGCCATGAACTGTGGAAACACATTGCAGCTGCTGATTGAACTGTCTTGGTTGATCTAGGTGCCCATGGTAAGGGTGTCTCTGATGAGACCAACTGGAATCAAGGTGCAGATTGAGTCTGCACTGCCCAGACTAACACCTTTGCTTTCTGGATCGATCGTTGTACCAGACATGGCAGCACACCCACAACAGACTGGGCACCCAGTAGAGAACTCTGCTTCAGATTCACAAGCTATCACTGCATGCCAGACTTGCGACTCCTAATAAAAGGAATAACAGGTGAGCCGTTTGTCTCCAGGGAGGAGACCGCATTGCACAGGGTGTGGCAGTTGAGTCCATCCAACCTTTGAACCCCTTTTGGGGCTCCTGGCTTACTGCTGTTGATACTTTTTCAGGTTACAGTGCTGTTATCCTGGTCCAATCAACTGATTCTGGCACATGAAACTAGAACTCCTTGAATCTTGTCATTATTAAGTGAGCCTCTTTTTCTCTAATACTACTTTTTTGCTGTAAGGTTTTCTTTGTCTGATATTGACATGGCGACTCCAGCTTGCTTGCTTTTTTGAAGGATTAGTGCTTGCTTGATTTTATTTATTTATTCTTATTTTTTATAGAGATGGGATCCCACTCTGTCACCCAGGCTGGAGTGCAATGGCAGGATCCTAGCTCACTGTAACCTCAAATTCTTCTGCTCAAGCAATCCTCTCGCCTCAGCCTTCCAAGTAGCTAGGACTACAGGCATGCACCACCACACCCAGCTAATTTTTTTTTGGTAGAAATGGAGTCTCACCAGGTTGCCCAGGCTGGTCTTGAACACCTGGCCTTAAGTTATCTCCCACCTTCCAAAGCACTGGGCCTATGTTTTCACCATCTGAATTTCAACCTTTCTCTGTCATTATATTTTATGTCTACTTATGTCTATCTCTATCTACTAAACTCTATATAGCTGGATTCTGTTTTTAAAATCCAATCTGATAATCTCTGTTTTTTTTATTTTTATTTATTTATTTATTTTTTGAGACAGAGTCTTGCTCTGTTGCTCATGCTGAAGTGCAGTCGCATGATCTCAGCTCACTGTGACCTCCATCTCCTGGGTTCAAGCGATTCTCCTGCCTCAGCCTCCTGAGTAGCTGGGACTACAGGCACATGCCACCATGCCCAGCTAAGTTTTTTTTTTTTTTTTTTCTTAGTAGAGACAAGTTTTCACCATGTTGGCCAGGCTGGTCTCAAACTCCTGAGGTCAAGTGATCCACCCGCCTCAGTCTCCCAAAGTGCTGGAATTACAGGGTGAGCTACCACGCCTGACCAATCTCTGCCTTTTGCCTGGAAAGTTCTACATATTTATATTGTAATTACTAACACAGCAGAATTTATTTCTGTCACTTATTTTATGTTTCCTTTTTGTCCGGATTTTTCTGTAATAAATTTTTATTCTTCTTTGCCTTTTTGTTTAGATTAATTTTTTCTCATTTGTTTTTCCTCCACTGATTGGAAATATATAGATTTTATTTCTTAAAAAAAAAAATTGAGACAGGGTCTTGATCTGTTGCCCAGGCTGGAGTGCAGTAGCATGATCACAGCTCACTGCAGCCTCGAACTCCCGGGCTCAAGGGATCTTCCCACTTCAGCCTCCCTAGTAGCTAGGGCTACAGGCGTGTGCCACCATGCCCAGCTAATTTTTTTTCTTTATTTTTTGCAGAGACAGGGTTTCACCATGTTGTGTAGGCTCACTGTATTTCTTTAAAAAATTTTAATGTGCATACTTAGTGAGTGTAAAGTTAATTCTTATTACCCTCCTCCAGAACCTTATAATGCTTTTATTATAATTATCTCTCTCCTGACTTATATGCCTATTTTTCTTAACTTCTTGGCTCTATTTTTTTTTTTTTTTTTTGGCTTTTTAAAAACTTCATCGTATTGGACATCTCTAGGACCCTTTGCACATCTTCTCAGTCTTACCTGTCTCTTTATTTAGCCAGCACTGTGTTGACCAGTTCTCTGTGGGTACCCACTAGGTCTACACAGATACAACCTGATAGTACTTAACCTCAGGCTTGCTCTGTGCATCTTCTTCCTTCTTCCCTGAGACTTTCGTGTTGATGACAAAGCATGGAAAAGGATGGGAACACCATGGTGCAACTACAAAGTACCGGGGTTTAACACTCCTTGAGGCGTGTCTTTGACCAAAGGAAAGGAGAGAGTCAATAGTACAAGCATCCTCCTTGCTCCTGTAGGATAGGTGGTCTTGACATGGACTTTATATGGCTTCTCAAATGGTCCTGACGGATAGAGCAACTAGATCATTGTAGCAGTGGCCAACTTCCTAATGCATCTTTGAGTAAGCTCTCCCTCCCTCCCTGCGTCATTCCCCTGTCCCTTACTCCTAGTCCCTGGGATCACACTCTGCAGTAAAATACTTGCACTAAATCTTTGTCTTAGGCCCTGCCTTCTGAGGATCTAGGCTAAGTCATCCATCTATTGGACACAATTATTACCCCTTTATTCAGTCACTTACTACACTCATGATTCCTTTTTTCTTCCCAGACTTTCCTTCTGGGGGCATTTTTTCTTTTTCTTTTTTTTCCTTTTTCTTTTTCTTTTCTTTTCTTTTTTTTTTTTTTTTTTTTTTTTAACAGAGTCTTGTTCTATTGCCCAGGCTGGAACACAAAGGCATGATCTTGACTCACTGCAAACTCCACCTTCCGAGTTCAAGCGATTCTCATGCCTCAGCCTCCCAAATAGCTGGGGTTACAAGCATGCTCCACCATGCCTGGCTAATTTTTGTATTTTTAGTAGTGACGGGGGTTCACCATGTTGCCCAGGCTGGTCTCGAACTCCTGGCATCAACTGATCTGCCTTCCTAGGCCTCCCGAAGTGCTGGGATTACAGGGTGAGCCACCTAACCTAGCCCATTTTTTCTTTATCTTCATGTTTAGAAATTTCTTTAGAGAGGTTTGTTGAAGGTAAATCTGTCAGTTTATGTTTCTCTGAAAATGCTTTATTTTACCCTTGTTTTGGAAAGAAAATTTCACTGGCTATACAATTTCTAGGTTGACAGGTTTTTTTCCCTTAACCTCTCAGGCCTGTGGATATATTATACCCTGTCTTCCAGGATTTTCCTATTAATATTACTGTTACTGAATCCACTTTTCACTCATTTATAGATAATGTGTTTTTTCTTTATGACTGCTTTTTTAGATCTTCTCTTTGCCTTTGGTATTCTGCATTACAATGATGATGTGCTGAGTGTAGATTTCTTTTTACTTCTCTGTTTCAGAGTCACTGGTCTTCTTGAAGCTAAAGATTTGTATCTTTCATCAAATCTAAAAAGTTCATACCCATTAAATCATTGAATATTGCCTTTCCTCTTTTTTCTGTGTTATCTCCATCTCATACTTTATTGGGCCTTTTAACTCTGTTCTCTGTGTCTCTTAGCCTCTCATGTTTCCATCTCTTTGTCTCTGTGCTACATTCTAGGTAAATATTTCAGCTGATCTTCTAATCCATGATGTCTCTCTTTAGCTGTGTATATTCTCTTGTGTAATTTTCCTTTAAGTGTTTAATTTCTATTACTTTATTCATTTTTAGAAGTTCTGTTTCGGTTCTTTTCCAAACTTGCCTCATCAATCTTGGTTACCTTTGCTTTTTGTTTTGTTTTGTTTTGTTTTGAGACAGGATCTCATTCTGTTGCCCAGGCTAGAGTGCAGTGGTGCAATCAGAGCTCACTGCAGCCTCGACCTCCCAGGCTCAAGTGATCTTCCTACGTTAGCCTCCCAAGTAACTGGAACTACAGGCATGCACCACCATTCCTGGCCAATTTTTTTTTTATTACTATTGTTTGTAGAGACAGGGTTTTGCCATGTTGCCCAGGCTGGTCTTGAACTCCTGAGCTAAAGAGATCTGCCCGCCTCAGCCTCCCAAAGTGCTGGGGTTACAGGCATGAACCACTGCACTTGGCCTGCCTTTGCTCTTTACTCATTGTTGCAATTGCCACCTTTATTTCTTGAAACATACTGTTTCATATTTATGAAATGTGCTATTTATTTATATTCCGTGTTCAGTGACAGTATTTTTTGAAATATTTCTAGATCTGGTTCTGTTCACTGTAGTTTCTGTATGTTATTTTGTGGTGTTTCTTTTTGTTTGTTGGTTTGGTTTTTTTGAGACAGAGTCTCATTTTGTCGCCCAGCCTGGAGTGCAGTGGCATGATCTCAGTCACTACAACCTCCGCCTCCCAGGTTCAAGTGATTCTCCTGCCTCAGCCTCCCAAGTAGCTGGGATTACAGGTGTGTGCCACCATGCCTGGCTAATTTTTGTATTTTTAGTAGAGATGGGGTTTCACCATGTTGGCCAGGCTAGTGTCGAAATCCTGACCTCAAGAGATCTACCCACCGCAGCCTCCCAAAGTGCTCTCCTTATTTGTTAACGTGCGTTTTTTAAAAAATGCCTCTATTAAGATATATTTTAGGCTGGGCGTGGTGGCTCATGCTTTAATCCCAGCACTTTTGGAGGCCGAGGCGGGTGGATCATGAGGTTAGGAGTTCGAGACCAGCCTGGCCAACACAGTGAAACCCCGTCTCTACTAAAAATACAAAAATTAGTTGGGCATGGTGGCGGGAGCATGTAATCCCAGGTACTCAGGAGGCTGAGGCAGGAGAATTGCTTGAACCCGGGAGGCAGAGGTTGCAGTGAGCCAAGATCGTACCATTGTACTCCAGCTTGGGCAACAGAACTAGACTCCGTCTCAAAAAAAAGAAAAAGAAAAAAAAAGATATATTTTACATATCATATCATATAATTTATCCTATTCAATAATTTTTGGTAAATTTAATGAGTGGTGCAAACATTGCCATAAGTCAGTTTTTGAACATTTTTGTCACCCTAATAAAAGCCCTCATGCACATTTACAGTTCATCCTAATTCCCACCCCAGCCCCAGGCAACCATTAGTTTATATTCTGTCTCTATAGATTTATCTTTTCTAGACATTTCACATAAATGGAATCATACAATATGTGGTCTCTTATGTCTGGTTTCTTTCATTTAACATATTTTTTGGGGTTCATCCATGCCATAGCAGTTTGTTCCTTCTTATTGATGAATCCATCTGTTGTGTGAATAGATACCACATCTTTATTCCTTTTTTTTTTTTTTTTTTTTGAGACAGAGTTTTGCTCTTGTTGCCCAGGCTGGAGTGCAGTGGCGCGATCTTGGCTCACTGCAACCTCTGCCCCCTGGGTTCAAGCGATTCTCCTACCTCAGCCTCCTGAGTAGCTGGGATTACAGGCATGCACCACCACGCCCGGCTAATATTTTGTATTTTTAGTAGAGATGGGGTTTCATCATGTTGGCCAGGCTGCTTTCGAACTCCTGACCTCAGGTGATCCTCCCGCCTTGGCCTCCCAAAGTGCAGGGATTACAGGCATGAGCCACCGCACCCGGCCGGGATTACAGGCATGAGCCACCGTGCCCGGCCTCCTTTTTTTTTTTTTTAACGCATCCCCATTGTTAAGCATACAAATTTCTGTTTATTCATTTACCAGTTGATGGACATTTAGGTGAAGTTTTTGGCAATTATCAATAATGCTGCTATGAACATTTGCATGCAAGTTTTGTGTGGACATGTTTTCATTTTTCTTAGGTAGCTACCAAGAAGTGAAATTTTGGTTCCTACAGTAATTTTTTTTCTTAACTTTTTGAGAAACTGCCAAATGTTTCCCAAAGAGGCTGCATCATTTTACATTCCCACTGGCAATGTCTGAGGGTTCCTGTTCCACCACATCCTTGCTGACTTCTGTTATTCTATTAGTCAGACAGGCCTGCCATAACAAATTGCCACAGACTGGGTGGCCTCAGCAACACACATTTGTTTTCTCACAGTTCTGGAGACTACGATTCTATGATCAAGGTGCTGGCAAATTTGATCTCTGGTGAGTACCATCTCCCTAGCTTATAGATGGCCGCCATCTTACTGTGTCCTCACATGGCCTTGTCTCTGTGCTTCCATGAAGAGAGAGGGATAGAGATAGAGAAAGATCTCATGTCTTTCTCTTCTGATAAGGACACAAATCCTATCAGATTAGAGCTCCTCCTTACCTCATTTATGTTAATTATCTCCCTACATACTCTATCTCCAAATACAGGGGATTAGGGCTTCAACATAGGTTTTGCAAGGAGGACACAATTCACTCCCTAACATTCCTCCCTCTGTCCCCCGCAAATTCATGTTCTTCTCACATGCAACACATTCGCCCCATCCTAACAGCCCCCAAAGTCTTACACCATTTCAGTATCAATTGCAAGTCTAAGATCTCATCTAAATACAATAGGCCCTCCCTATCCACGGGTTTGCATCCATGGATTAAACCAACCACAAATCAAAAATATTTGGAAAAAACAAAAAGGATGGCTGCATCAGTACTGAACAGGTGCAGACATTTTTCTTGTAATTATTCCCTAAACAATACAGTGTAACAACTATTTATGTAGCATTTACACTGTATTTGGTATTATAATTCATCTAGAGATGATTTAAAGTATACAGGGAAATGTGCATAGGTTATATGCAAATATAAAATACACCATTTTATATAAGAGACTTGAGCATCTGTGAATTTTGGTATCCATGGAGGGAGGTCCTAAAAACCAATACTCTGCAGATACTGAAGGACAAATTCCATTAAATTTTATGGCTCCAGTCAGGGGTGGTGGCTCACACCCATAAGCCACTGAGTTCAAGACCAGCCTGGGCAATATGGTGAAACCCTGTCTCTACTAAAGGGCTTATTAGTTCCAACAAGAGCTGGTTGTTAAAAAGAACCTAGCGCTTCCCTCCCCTCTCTTGCTTCCTCTCTCTCCATGTAATCTCTGCACAGGCCGGGTCTCTTTGCCTTCTGCCATGAGTGGAAGCACCCTGAGGTCCTCACCAGGTGTCCAGTCTTGAACCTTCCAGCCAGCATAACCATGAGCTCGATAAACCTCTTTTCTTTATAAATTACCCAGCCTCAGGTATTCCTTTATAGTAACACTAAAGGGGCTAATGGACTGACACAGGCCCACTCACATCTTTTGGCCCCCCCGCCTTTTTTTTTGAGAGAGAGTTTTGCACTTGTTGCCCAGGCTGGAGTGCAGTGGCGTGATCTCAGCTCACTGTAACCTCCGCCTCCCGGGTTCAAGTGATTCTCCTGCCTCAGCCTCACGAGTAGCTGGGATTACAGGCACGCACCAACATGCCTGGCTAATTTTTATGTTTTTAGTAGAGACAGCATTTCACCATGTTGGCCAGGCTGGTCTCGAACTCCTGACCTCAGGCCATCTCTCCACATTGGCCTCCTAAAGTGCTGGGATTACAGATGTGAGCCACCATACCTTTTGCCCATTTTTTTTATTAGATTGTGTGTCCTCCTGTTATTCGGCCTGATGTGTTTCGTGAGCTCATATTTATTCATACCTTTTACATGGGAGTTTTGGGAGCCTGGTGTATTTCTCCTGAAAGGATTTCTGGTTATCTCTGCCAGGAACCCAGACATACTACATAGGTCTACTTTAAATGAAATCCTTCCTATAGGTTTTAGGCCCCACCAGTAATGTAATTTTCTGCCCTTAATCTTGCTGTGGCTCTGGTGATCTTATTTTCTGAACAGCAGCAACAACAACAACAACAAACCAGAATACATGGTTGGAATAGAAATATTTATGGGGACCAAGTGCCCAGGGTATTTGGAGTCATGACTGCCTAGGAAAATTCAGGTTATGTATAGTTATGGGGCCATTTTCACTCTGAATTTTAGAGACTGGCAGGGCCAGGTGGACAGAATTTGGTGTCACGACTTTATTGAGTTAAAAAAAAAATCTGTGATTTATCTCAAAATACCATCTCTTAGTGTGATATACGTGCTCTTTTTGCCCCTTTCATTTTTAATTAACAAATAGCAATTACATATGGTTATGTGGTACAGTATGATATTCTGATATTTATTTACATTGTGGAATGATTAAACCAAATTAACATATCCATCGCCTCACATACTCATCTTTTTGTGATGAGATTATGTGTGTCCTTTTTAATCAATATCCTAGGGATGGCTAATTAACAATTAAAGTACTCTGTTAGGGAATATAATCTCCAAAAGAGGTTGATTCGCTTTTGAAAGGTCCTAAATAGATGTCCACGTTTCAGAAAGCTTCAACCATTTTTATGTCCAATCAACAGCAGGACTTATGGATTTTCCTTTGGTTAAATAAGTAGTGTTAATGATGTCTGGATTAGCTAGAAATACTGTATGAAGGCCACCTACACTTGCATGGATGGACAGGATATAGAAATCTAGGAAACCCAATGTGCATATCCTTTGTAATGGTGCTCTTGGTTTAGGTTCCCAAATAGAAGACATACTCAGGAAATTATCTGAGGATTATTATTCCCTTACTTCAACTAGAAGATTTGCTGAATCCTGCCCCCAAAATATTATTTCATGTGTATAGAATAAGTGTGTCATGCAAAGTTTGGTCGGAGTTCCTAAAAGAACAAGGAGGTGGATCTTCACGAAGGTTACAAAACAGTTTGTATAACTGTTTTTGACTGCACTTGCTACCATTAAGTATTTGCACAGGCAGGAGAATTGCTTACAACATAACATTGCAACAGCTGCAAGTTAAGAAGGTTGTGTGGTAAAGGAAGTGAAAATGTTAGATCATGGTAAACAAATACTATCTAGGAACAGTGAAGGGGCATCGTGCCAACTGGATTCCTGAGTTGAAAATCATCCTGCTCCAATAATTTTCAGACTATCCTCATTCGGGAAGGATAGGGAGGGCCCTTGTATGTGTGGATTAAAATAAGTCATGGGATATCTGAGGCCTAGGAAAAGATAAGGTTAACCCTTCTCTAGTCCTATTCCATGCAGAGCCCTTGGATGTCTCTATAGCATCCGCCAAAGCCTTCAGAAGCTTGACCTCAACCACACTGTAAAAACCTGGGTGTGGGAGAGGGATGCAGTTATTTGACAAAATGGTTGGGAGAGGGTCAGAAATCTTTCTTTGGGTAAAATCATTCTGTAGTTGCTGAAGTAACCATTGATAATTTAATGTGCTTCCTAGAAAGCTCTTCTTGGCTCACAGATTTAGGCATCAATAAAAATAGGCAACATTTATCGAGGGTCGTCTTCTCCTTGTGCTAAGTATTTTACATACGTTATGTCATTATGTGTGTACATTTCCATTCAACCCCATGAATGGATGTTTTTAGTTTTTATCTCTGTTTTATGTATAATGAAAGTGATGTGCAGAAATCATATGAATTAGGTGTTTGAATGCGCACTCGAGCTTACCGTTTCTTTTTCACCACCTGTATCTCTAATCCTCTTAACTGGCAGGAATGGGGCAAGTCAATTTCAACACGCGAGTCTTAGGCTAAATCTGTTTATAGGAGTTGCCCCTAGAAAGGGAGTCAGGATCTCCAAACCCTAACACATTTTAACGCTGAGGTTCACATAACTCCCAGCGCTCCTTCCGCACGAACCGCCTCTGCACAGGGAACCTGCTGGAAAGGACGAGCCTCTCTTGCAGATGGGCCAATGAGATAGCTTGCTCTTGTGAACGACAGGTCTTGTGGCCAATGGGCTCATGCCCGGAGGCCTCGAAGAGCGGAAATTGGCCCTGGAGCATGTGGGCCCTGGGGCGTGGGTTGAGCTCGGTCTTCTCCTGAGGCCGCGCGGAGCTGGGCGACTGGGGCGAGGACTCGCGCCCAGGTGAGGACTGGCCCCGGTTGCGGCGTGCCAGGCAGGCCAGGGTCGCTCGGGGGCGGGCAGGTTGGGTTTTTGCTCAAGCACGTGGGGTGAGCCGCCCTCCCGGGCCTCTCCCCTCCCACTTCGGGGGGCTGCTGAGGGTTGCGGGTCGGGCGGGGGCGGGAAGTCGTTATTCGAGGCCCGGCGCCGCGGCCCCAGAGAAGGTGTCCAGGTGGGGGCGGCAGGGGAGGCCCTCCGGAGGCCGAAGTGGACCTCTTATTTGGCCTGAGAGAGGAGATAGAACCCCTGGCAGGGCTGTGGCTTTGGGGAAAGGTGCTTTTCTCGGGGTGGAAAGGGGATGGGACTCGCCTTCGGAGGCCTTGCTTCTGGTTAGGCCCGAGTCGCGAGGCCTCAGCGCGGAGCAAGCACTCAGGGATGCGAGGGAGGCAGGCCCAGCCCGTCCTGGGTTCGCTCCCCATTGAACCTTTCGGACAGCCAAGTATCTGCTACCTGATCCCAGGGGGAAACCCACACTGGGAGAGGGCCCTCTGGGGGAGCTACCTGAATCTATAGAAGTGGTGCTGGGGGTTGAGGGAAGCGTGGACAAAGAGGAAGATTCCAGATGTCCCTTGAGGGAGGCCGTCCAGCGCTTCTGAGTATGTAGCTGTTAGCATACTGATTGCTTGGGATTCTTTGGGTGGTGTTGGGGAGGTGTGAGCAGAGTCCTGGCTCACCGAAAAGGGGTGTTAGCAGTTAAATATAGCCTTCAAGAAAGGGAGTCATATCCTGCGTTTAGAGTGTGAAAGAGGATAGTTTAGTTCAATAAATTTTGCATGTTCTTGAACTGTCTGCACTTATGTTGTGGGTTTATGAATTGTGTGTTAATATTTTCTTTGAATGTATGATTTCTCTGTAGCTAATACTTAAGATAGCTTTTTTATTTTTTTGTTTGTTTGTTTGTTTTGAGACGGAGTCTCGCTCTGTAGCCCAGGCTGGAGTGCAGTGGTGTGATCTCTGCTCACTGCAACCTCCGCCTCCCAGGTTCAAGCGATTCTCCTGCCTCTGCCTCCCGAGTAGCTGGGATTACAGGCGCAGGCCACCATGCCCAGCTAATTTTTGTATTTTTAGTAGAGATGGGGTTTCACCATTTTGGTCAGGCTGGTCTCGAACCCCTGACCTTGTGATCTGCCCACGTCGGCCTTCCAGAGTGCTGGGATTACAGGCGCGAGCCACCACCCCCGGCCAAGACAGCTTTTTGAAAGTTAAGAAGAGGCTTCTCCCAGCATTTGGGGAGGCTGAGGTGAGAGGATCACTTGAGGTCAGCAGTTTGAGAGCAGCCTGGGCAACATGGCAAGATCCCGTCTCTACAAAATTTTTTTAAAAATTAGCTGGGTATGGTGGCAGGTGCCTGAAGTCCTAGCTACTTGGGAGGCTGAGACAAGAGGACTGCTTGAGCACAGGAGGTTGAGACTGCAGTGAGCTAAGATGCCACCACTTCACTGTAGCCTGGATGACAGAACAAGACCCTGTCTCTTAAAAAAAAAATTCTTTTCCATTAAGAAATGTTTTTCAGGAATCAGGGGCAAGTCAGGACAATGAGAGGAGCCCCTTAAAGAGGGAGTCTTGAAATCTGTAGGTTATAAAGTGATATATATATATATATATATTTTGAAACAGAATCTTGCGCTGTCACCCAGGCTGGAGTGCCACAATCTTGACTCACTGCAACCTCCGCCTCCTGGGTTCAAGCAATTCTTGTGCCTCAGACTCCTGAGGAGGGGGGATTACAGGCATGCACCACCACGCCTGGCTAATTTTTGTGTTTTTAGTAAAGACAGGGTTTCATCATGTTTGCCACGCTGCTCTTGAGCTCCTGACCTCAAGTGATCCACCCGCCTCGGCCTCCCAAAGTGCTGTGATTACAGGCATGGGCCACCACGCCCAACCTACAGGTTATGAAGTGATTTTGAAGAGACCTGATGGGCTTTAGATTTGGTAGGGAAGCCAGGGAGAGCCTCACCCCTGGTAACCTGGGAGAGAGAAGGGTGCTAAATGCAACCTGTGAGACTGAGCAAGTATTGTAGGCTCAAAGCAGAAAGACTGTGTACTCTGGAGACTTCTGATGGAGTTTGAAATAAGAGAGTTTTTAAAATTTTTTTTTCTATTTTTAAATTATTTGTAGAGACAGGGTCTCGTTGTGTTCCTAAGGCTGGCCTCAAACTCCTGGCCTCAAGTGGTCCTCCCACCTGGGCCTCCCAGAGTGCTGGGATTACAGGCATGAACCACTGTGTGTGTGTGCTCAGCCTGAAGGAAGAATTTTGTAAAAAAGAATTGGATGGAGATTTGGAGAAGCAGCTAAACAGATCAAGGAAGATAATTTAGTGCAATCATAGACTGGAAAAAAGTTAGGACTCTTATGTAGGAAAGAGAGGCCAAAAACAAAGCAAAAACCCATAAATATTTGTTGACAATAATTTTATGATATGGCTGTGTTAACTATGAAATTGTTTATAGGCCAGGCACAGTGGCTCACGCCTGTAATCCCAGCACTTTGGGAGGCCCAGGTGGGCTGATCGCCTGAGGTCGGGAGTTCGAGACCAGCCTGACCAACATAGAGAAACCCCATCTCTACTAAAAATACAAAATTAGCTGAGCATGGTGCTGCATGCCTGTAATCCCAGCTACTCGGGACGCTGAGGCAGGAGAATCACTTGAACCCAGGAGGCAGAGGTTGCGGTGAGCCAAGATTGCGCCATTGCACTCCAGCCTTGGCAATAAGAGTGAAACTCCGTCTAAAAAAAAAAAGGGCGGTGGGGGAGGAAAAGAAATTGTTTATAAACCAAAGTCATCCTCATACATAAAAACTGCCTTAGCCAGGTGCAGTGGCTCACGCCTGTTATCCCAGCATTTTGGGATGCTGAGGCAGCAGATCTCTTGAGCCCAGGTGTTTGAGACCAGCCTTGGCAACATGGCAAGACCCCGTCTGTACAAAAAATATACAAATTAGCTGTGTGTTGTGGTGCATGCCTGTAGTCCCAGCTACTCAGGAGACTGAGATGTGAGGGTCACTTGAGCCCAGGAGGTCAAGGCTGCAGTGAGCCATGATCATGCCACTGTACTCCAGCCTGGGCGACAGAAGGAGACCCTCCTAAAAAACTGCTTCCTTATACAACAGCTAGTTAACTTACAGGACTGAGTTTTGTGAGAGGCTATTTGGGTAGAAAATATAAGTAAGTTCAAGGAGGACATGGGCCTCTAAGGCAGGGGTTCCCAACCCCCAGGCCACAGGCTGGTTGGGGGGCCTGTTAGGAACTGGGCTGCACAGCAGGAGGTGAGAGATTGGCAAATGAGCAAAGCTTCATCTGTATTGACAGCTGCTCCCCATGGCTTGTAGTATCACCTGAGCTCTGCCTCCTGTCGGATCACTGGTGGCATTAGATTCTCATTGTGCAAACCCTCTTGTGAACTTCGCATTGGAGGGATCTAGGTTGCATCCTCCTTATGAGAATCTAATGCCTGATGATCTGTCACTGTCTCCCATCACCCACAGATGGGACCAGCTAGTTGCAGGAAAACAAGATCAGGGCTCCCACTGATCCTACATTATGGTGAATTGTATAATTATTATATTTCATTATCTATTATAATGTAATAATAGAAATAAAGTACACAATAAATGTAATGCATTTGAGTCACTCTGAAACCATCCCCCCACCCCTGGGTCCATGGAAAAATTATCTTCCAGGAAACCAGTCTCTGGTGCCAAAAAGGTTGGGGACCACTGCTCTGAGGGATTGTTAATGAAGGATGTTTAGAATATTACAGATCAAATAGAAGCCTTTGAAGTGAATATGTTGTAGAATGCTAGGCGTGTTACTGGACTGACTCAAAATACTATTTTAATGCTTTGTGAGTGTGTCTTGAAGGAAAAGGAAAACAATTGGGAACCTTAATCTTTTGAAAATGCTGGCAGGTAATTAACCAGAACAGGATCGACACGTGTTCTCTACAGCCCTTCCATGGATCCTTTCCGACCATCGTTCAGGGGCCAGTCTCCTATCCACCCATCCCAGTGCCAGGCTGTACGGATGCCAGGCTGTTGGCCACAAGCTTCTAAACCTTTGGACCCAGCTCTGGGCAGGGGAGCACCTGCAGGCAGAGGCCATGTATTTGGAAAGCCAGAGGAACCAAGCACACAGAGGGGGCCAGCACAAAGGGTAAGACCACTTCTGGATGCATAGGAGTGGCATACAGCTTACCTGTGTGCCGTCAGAGGAAGTAATGGATTTCAAAGTGCTTGCAGGGCTGGGCACGGTGGCTCACGCCTGTAATCCCAGCGCTTTGGGAGGCCGAGGCAGGTGGATCATCTGAGGTCAGGAGTTCAAGACCAGCCTGGCCAACCAACATGGTGAAACCCTGTCTCTACTGAAAATACAAAAATTAGCCAGGCGTGGTGGCGGGTACCTGTAATCCCAGCTACTCAGGAAGCTAAGGCAGGATAATTGCTTGAATCGTGGAGGCGGAGGTTGCGGTGAGCTGAGATCTCGCCAGTGCACTCCAGCCTGGGCAACAGAGCGAGACTCCATCTCAAACAATGACAACAAAGTGCTTGCAAAACTGGGAAGCCCTAAACAGAAACAAGGTTGTCTTTTTTTTTTCTTTAACAAGTAGATACATTTGGGCAAATATTTCAAATCTAGAGTTTCTAGAGGTATGAAGAAGTACCTCATAATGAGCGCTAGATGGACTTGGTAAGTACCGTAGGTCCTCTAGCTTCTGATCATCCCTCCATCCCTCCATCTGTAATTGTTAGGTCTAAAGGTACAATCTCTTGTTGTTTTCTGAATATTTAGATTTTCACCTGGTTTTGGCTCTATGATATTAGCAGCAGTTTCTGCCTCTGAGGTAATAACACTTTTGTTCATTTTGGAAGGCTCATTGCCCAAATCTTAAAGAAAAAGAATCTTCAGTTATTGCTGCTGCTGTGTGAACACTTAACGTGTATATGTTCTTAAACTTTTAATTATAAAGTAATTTTAAGAATAATATTTGTCTATAATTAATATGTCAAAGAGAGTTAGCAAATATAGGGAGAACCTAATGAAGTTATGATTATTTTAAGTAGAGTTTACATTTGACAAATGTATTATTTTTATAAGGAGAAAAGTTTATGAAAGTAATCTTACATGTTGACTCAAATGAATTGCTTGAGTCTATATGTAGCTTTTATTCATGTCAGATCCAACTGGTATAACAGTAGTAGACATTCAAGACTGCCACAGGAAAACAGTAGCAGGTTACCCAAACCTCTGATACTCCTAAATGATCCAGCTTTTTTGAAATTTATTAACCAGTACACTTGTTCTCTCTTGCCTTGAATATGCAGAAAATAGAAAATTGGAAAAGTTCTGTTGCATTTTGTTATACTGTTTATCAAATCAAAATGGAAAAATTAACTCTGTTCTGTTGCATTTTGTTATACTGTTTATCAAATCAAAATGGAAAAGTTAATTCTGTTCTGTTGCATTTTGTTATACTGTACACATCAAATCATGGGCCATAACTGTAACTGTGCTTTAAGACCTAATATTACGTAGTTACAGGTATTTTTTAAAGTTTATAAAATGTTTCCCTTTATTCTTATAACATGTATAGAATTTGAAGATGATTTTTATTATATACCAAGACTAAGAAAGCCCTTGTTTCTGGGGTTTTAAACTACCTCTTAGAACTTTATTCTTTGACTTTCCACAGGAGTCTGTGGGTTTGGTCTCCATGTTCCAAGGCCTGGGCATTGAAACAGTTTCTAAGACCCCTCTGAAACGGGAAATGCTTCCATCAGGTATGTGGAAAACTAACTTGAGAAATTTGGTGGTATGTGTGATTGGTTTCTTCTAAAATCCAAATGGTTTATTTTCAGAAACATAACTGTGCTTTTTAAAAAAAAAAAAAAACTATACTTTAAAACACGTTTAACTCATAGTCATTGCTGGGGTTCGGTTCTTTCTTTCAGGTAGAGGCATTTTAGGTCGAGGCTTGTCTGCTAATCTGGTACGCAAGGACAGGGAGGAACTCTCTCCCACTTTTTGGGATCCAAAAGTGTTGGCGGCTGGGGACAGCAAGATGGCAGAGGCCTCCGTTGGTTGGAGTAGGTGGGTAAAGTTACCCTCTCAGGTAACTATCAAATTGAGATGGAATATCTCTGTAAGTTCAGAGAGCAACTCTAAGAAGGGTTGTGTCATCTTATAATCAATGTCTGGTTTTATATTAAAGAATGCATATTTCTCAAGAGTAGTCAGCAGCTGTTAACACAGCTAGGCATTGGAAAAGGGTAAGAAGTAGTTCTCCACTGGGCTGTTCAGAAATTCATTTGTCCTCTTAAAAAATTACCCTGATCATGGTGATTTTTTTTTTTTTTTTTGAGATGAAGTTTTGCTCTGTCTCCCAAGCTGGAGTGCAATGCCTCGATCTTGGCTCACTGCAACCTCCGCCTCCCAGGTTCAAGCAATTCTCCTGCCTCAGCCTCCCAAGTGTCTGGGACTACAGGCATGTGCCACCATACCCAACTAATTTTTTGTATTTTTAGTAGAGACAAGGTTTCACTGTGTTAGCCAGGCTGGTCTTGAGCTCCTGACCTCAGGCAGTCCACCCACCTCGGCCTCCCAAAGTGCTGAGATTACAGGCATGAGCCACTGTGCGTGGACTTTTTTTTTTTTTTTTTTTTTGGGATGGGGTCTCACTGTGTTGACCAGGCTGGAATGCAATGGGGCAATCTTGGCTCACTGCAACCTCCACCTCCCAGGTTCAAGCGATTCTCCTGCCTCAGTGTGCCGAGTAGCTGGGACTACAGGTGTGCGCCACCACGCCCGGCTATTTTTTTTTTGTTTGTTTGTTTGAGACAGTCTCACTCTGTCACCAGGCTGGAGTGCAGTGGCACGATCTCGGCTCACTGCAACCTCCGCCTCACACCCAGCTAATTTTTGTATTTTTAGTAGAGACGGGGTTTCATCTTATTAGCCAGGTTGGTCTCAAACTCCTGACATCAGGTAATCCTCCCGCCTTGGCTTCCCAGAGAGCTGGGATTATAGGTGTGAGCCCTTGCACGCAGCCGTGGTGATTCTTTAATAACGTTGAGTCAAACTTTCTCCTCTATTCTGCTATGGAAGATGGCTCTGACAGTCAATATTAATAGCAGTTGGTGAATGAGTCATGGTGGCATATGTTGTGTTTGTTTTTGAAATTGGTTCTATCTCTGTCACCCAGGCTTTAGTGCAGTGGTGTGATCTCAGCTCACTGCAGCCTCAACCTCCCAGGCTGAAGTGATCCTCCCATCTCAGTCACCTGAGTAGCTGGGACTACAGTTATGAGCCACCATACCTGGCTGATTTTTGTATTTTTTATAGTGCGGGGTCTCACTGTATTGTTTAGGCTGGTCTTGAACTCCTGGGCTCAAGCAGTCTGCCCACCTTAGCTTCCCAAAGTGCTAGGGTTACAGGCGTGAGCCACTGTGCCTGGCCTTGGCATATGTAGTTTGAGAGAATTTGAAACTTGGATCCCTTTTGCTGTCTCCTCCAGGAAGAGATTGTGGAGTTGGGGGAATAATCTGGATGGGACATAGCTATTATAAAAAGCCCTGATTTGCCTCTCTCTCCACATTTCAGGACGCTTGGAAGAGGGAGTTCAGATGCGTCTTTATTACCACTGGGAAGAGCAGCAGGTGGTATTGGCAGAGGAGTGGACAAGCCTCCCTGTACCTTCAGCACACTGTCCCGGGGTCCCACGCAGCTGTCGTCATCACCAGCTCTGCCCCAGTCTCCCCTGCACTCTCCAGATCGCCCTCTGGTCCTGACTGTGGAACACAAGGAAAAGTAAGCCAGGAGCACTGCCTTCTCTACTTAGTAATGATCGTGAAAACTCTGCATTTTGGCTCATGTGTAGTATTGTAAAATCTATTTGTGTTGGGTCCTCCCTGGGTAATAATACTGCGGGGTGTTTTGTTTTTTGCCAGTGGGAGATTGACAAAGAGATGGGACAATTTTTTTTTTTCTTCTTTTTGAGACGGAGTCTCACTCTGTCGCCCAGGCTGCAGTGCAGTGGTGCAATCTTGGCTCATTGTAACCTCCGCCTCGCGGGTTCAAGCAATTCCCCTGCCTCAACCTCCCAAGTTGTTGGGATTATAGGCGCCCGCCATCACCCCCACCTACTTTTTTTGTATTTTTAGTAGAGATGGGGTTTCACCACCTTGGCCAGGCTGGTCTTGAACTCCTGACCTCGTGATCCACCCGCCTCGGCCTCCCAAGGTGCTGGGATTACAGGTGTGAGCCACTGTGTCCGGCCAAGGTGGGACAATTTCTGAAGTTAGATGTGTTTGACAGTGGACATATAGCATGCAACTAAAGAGTGGACTCACGGCCTTCCGTTTCCTTCCCAATTGAGACAATTCTTTGTCATGTTGAAGATAAGGAAATAATTTAGGAAGAATATCGTGACGCTTCATCTTTCTCCATAGAACTCATTCTTGTGTTCTTAGTTAATGAGCCTAGTTTATTTGGTAATGTTACTAGGAAAGGTAGGGTGACCTTGCTTATCTAATTAGGTCTTGCTAACGATTTGCCTTCTAGCCTTCAGAGCTTGCTTTTGTAAGTGTTGCCTCTTGATATGTGTATCTGTAGCAAAATGTGAAAAAATGTTACTTCCCCCAATCTTTTTGTTGTTGGTTGTGTGGGTTGGTTAGTTATTTTGTTTTTTGTTTTTGATATATGCAGTTGCTTTTTGTTTTTATTTTCTAGAGAGCTTATTGTGAAGCAAGGATCAAAAGGAACACCTCAGTCTTTGGGACTGAACCTCGTCAAAATACAGTGTCATAATGAAGCAGTTTATCAATATCATGTGACTTTCAGGTATTCACAGCTTTCCTTTGTATTGTTCACTTCTTAAAGGGCAGTAAAAAAAATAGTTCCCCTGGAATAACTGAATATTGTCCTTGACAGTTCCTGGTGGACGTCTCGATGCGATAATGCGTTTACTCAGATCCTTACAGGAAGTTTAAGGTTACTCTTAAACTTTGTGTATGTATTTAGCTATATTACCAATCTCGATTTTAACTTCATAGGGTGTAGATTTATACATGAGGCTAGAAGTTAATTTAATGTGAAATTAATGAAGCTTAAGTTCAGGGCCTTTTAAAACTTGCATTAGGTGTCTTCCATGATCTTTTAACTTATTTTGTATGTGTAATTTTGTATTCTTTTTCTTAAAGAACCCTCCCCCCTCCCCCATCAGTGGTGTGAAATCCATGCCCTATGAAACCTGGATCCTTTCCTGCGTGAGCCATCATACCAACATCTGACATCTCTCTAGTGACAGTCTAGGGTTAAATTTAGGGGTGAGAAAAATGAAGGAAGATAACTTCAGTTTTATATCAATAATTTTAGGATTTATTACTATTTAAAAATAGTTTATATTAGTTTGTGTTCTCTCTTAATATCTTAGAGGAGTCATTAGCTGGAAGTTCTTAGCTGGAATTGTGAAAATGAGTGTTTTGAAATACCTGTGAAGAAAATGAGAAGATGAAGTCTCAGTTTTTTTAACTGAAAAATAATTGTGTATATGTATGAGTACAAGATGATGTTTTGGTATATGTATACATTGTAGAAAGATTAAGTCAGGCTAATTGACATATGTGTCACCTCACCTACTTACTGTTTTTTTGTGGTGAAAACATTTAAAATCTCTTTCAGGAATTTTGAAATACACGCTGTTGTTAACTATGGTTACCATAGATCACTAAAACTTACTCCACCTGTCTATCTGAAACGTTGTACATTTTAACCAACATCTGCCATTTCTCCATACCCCTCAACCCCCAGCCTCTGGTAGCCACCTTCCTACTCTCTGTTCACAATGAGTTCAACTTTTTTAGATTCCATATATGAGTGAGATCAGATGGTATTTGTTTTTCTGTGCCTATCTTATTTCATTTACCATAATACTCTCCAGATCCTTTCATACTGTCACAAATGACAGGATGTACTTCTTTTTAAAGGCTATATAGTATTCCATTGTGTATGTATACCATTTTATCCATTCAGTGGACACTTAGATTGATTCCACGTCTTGCCTGTTGTGAATAGTGCTGCAGTGAACATGGGAGTGCACATATATCTCTTTGACACACTGATTTCAGTTCCTTTGGATAAATACCAAGAAGTGGGATTGTTGGATCATATTAGTACTATTTTTAGTTTTTTTAAGAAACTTCCATACTATTTCTTTTTTTTTTGTTTTGAGACAGGGTCTCAATCTGTCACCCAGGCTGGAGTGCAGTGGTGCAATCTCAGCTCACTGCAACCTCTGCCTCCAAGGTTCAAGCAATTCTCTTGCCTCAGCCTCCCTAGTAGCTGGGATTATAGGCAAGCGCCCCCATGCCTGGCTAATTTTTGTATTTTTTTTTAGTAGAGTCGGGGTTTTGCCATGTCGACCAGGCTGGTCTCAAACTCCTGACCTCAAGTAATCCACCTGCCTCGGCCTCCCAAAGTGCTGGGATTACCGGCATGAGCCACCATGCCTGGCCAGAAACTTCTATACTATTTCTAAAGGTAGCTATACTAGGAAGGCTGAATTTGTGAAGGGCAGCTGCTAGTTGATGACACAAGAGGAAGAAGTGGAGTGAAAGAGAGGAGAAAGGAACAGTTAGGGAGAAAATATTCTGAAGGTATGTTACAGAGACCAAAGGAAGGACTCTTTTGAATGAAGGTAATGAGAAGGCGGTTGACTTTGGCCACAGGAAAAAAAGCAACTGAATTTGCTTGTTGAGGGTGTTGTGATCTTCTAGCAGTTTTGTTACAGTTGTAGAGAAAAAAAAAGGAAAGATGAAAAGCACAAAGGAGAGCATAGGCCATGAGAAGTAGCCACTGACTTGGCCACTCATTTAAAAAGTTTGTAAGAGGAATGAGAAATGGAATAATTATAGAAGGCAACAGGATTGCTGTAATAGTTTCTATGAGGTAAGAAAGCAGAGCTGAGCACATTCAACAGGTAGAGGGAAGTAGCCAGAAAAGGGGGGGAAATTGGATCCCAGGAAACAGGCTTGTTGTGAAACATACAGCAAAGAGGTGATCATTAAACAGAGGGGAGAGGGCTGCATGCAGTGGCTCACGTCTGTAATCCCAGCACTTAGGGAGGCCGAGGAGGGAGAGTTGCTTGAGGCTAGGAGTTCAAGACTGTCTTAGGTAACAACAACAAAAAATTTTATTTATTTATTTATTTATTTTGACACAGAGTCTCACTCTGTTGCGCAGGCCGGAGTGCAGTGGCACAGTCTTGCCTCAGTGCTACCTCCATCTCCCAGGCTGAAATGATTCTCATGCCTCAGCCTCCCGAGTAGCTGGGATTACAACCACATGCCACCACACCCCACTAATTTTTTTGTATTTTTAGTAGAACAGGGTTTCACCGTGATGGCCAGAGTGATCTTGAACTCCTGGCCTCAAGTGATCACCCACCTCGGCCTCCCAAAGTGCTGGGATTACAGGCATGAGCCACCGAGCCAGGGCAAAAACAATTTTTTTTTAGTCAGGTGTGGTGGTACCCTTATAGTCCCAGTTACCTGGGGGACTGAGGCAGAAGGATCACTTGAGCCCAGGAGTTTGAGATGGCAGTGAGCTATGATCATGCCACTGTACTTCAGCCTGGGTGACAAAGGAAGACCCTATCTCAAAAAAAAAAAAAAAGAGATGGGGAGAAGTCTTCCTCTTAAAATGGATTGACAAATGTTAAGGAAACAAAGGGAGAGTCACTTGAACTTGGGAGGTGGAGATTGCAGTGAGCTCAGATCGCTTCACTGCACTCCAGCCTGGGCGGCAGAGCGAGACTCCGTCTCAAAAACAAATGTGTATATATGAAAGAATATACACTGACATGCTAAGGCAGGTGTCCTTTGGTGGTGGGATTTGGTGGTTTTTATTTTTTTATGACCTATAGTTTCTGATGTTTCAGCTGCGAGCAGGTCTTCTTGAGTCAAAGTTCTAGTCAGATAGATAATTTTTAATATGGCCGCTAGATGGAGCAGCAGTTACTGGGTAACTAGCACCTGTTGCACAGCTCTGGTAAAGATTGCAGTTTGAGTCAAGTTAAAGGAAAATCCTCTTCATTATTTTCCAGCCCCAATGTGGAGTGCAAAAGCATGAGGTTCGGCATGTTGAAGGACCATCAAGCTGTCACCGGCAACGTCACTGCGTTTGATGGATCTATTCTCTATCTGCCTGTTAAGCTTCAACAAGTGAGACCAAACAGGAAATGGACTTTGAGATGAACCCTAAGAGTGCTCTGGCGTTTTTTGTTTGGTTTTGCTTTTAAGAGATTGGGTCTTGCTATGTTGCCCAGAGTGGTCTCGAATTCCCAAAGCCCTGGGACTACAGGCGTGTGAGCCACTTCACCTGGCCCAGGACTGGTGTTTTGAGGGGTAGGAAACCATAGAATTCCTGTATGTTCGAGTTGTGCTTTTCTGTTCGTAGAGGGGAAGACAGATTTCTGCAGGACATAACAGCACATTTTAGGTTTGAATTCCTCAAGAAGCACCTTCTCACATGAGAGGAATGGTTGGAAGTCTGTGACCTCAGTGATAAAGAGTAACTTAAAATTGCAAATGTAGGCCGGGTGCGGTGGCTCACGCCTGTAATCCTAGTACTTTGGGAGGCTAAGTCAGGTGGATCACGAGGTCACGAGATTGAGACCATCCTGGCTAACACGGTGAAACCCTGTCTCTACTAAAAATAAAAAAAATTAGCTGGGCATGGTGGCAGGCGCCTGTAGTCCCAGCTACTCAGGAGGCTGAGGCAGGAGAATGGCGTCAACCCAGGAGGCGGAGCCTGCAGTGAGCCGAGATCACGCCACTGCACTCCAGCCTGGGTGACAGAGCGAGAGAGACTCTGTCTCAAAAAAAAAAAACAAAAAAAACCAAATTGCAAATGTAAACTTGGTTGGAATTCTCTTACCAAATCATTTTTCTGAATCGTAGTTGTCATGCTGTGCTTTTGCTAGTGTGGGCAACAAAGTGAGGGGAAAAGTAGAAAAATGTTTTAAGATACTTTAGTGTTCTTAAGAACACAGTTGAATTAGATTAGGACTTGGTCATTAGTTCTTAGTTTTGTCATTTTGTTTCACCTGTGTGTATTTATTTGTTAGGTTCTTGAGTTAAAAAGTCAAAGGAAAACAGACAGTGCTGAAATCAGCATTAAGATTCAGATGACAAAGATCCTGGAGCCCTGCTCTGACCTGTGCATTCCCTTCTACAATGTTGTTTTCCGTCGGTAAGAAAACAGCTGAAGTTCTATTGTCCTGTAACTTCAGTCTTGTATTTACAGTAATGTTCTTCAAGATACTTGGATGGAAATACGTGACAGTATATTCTAGATGGGTTTGGAAGCATTTAATGAATAAATGGATGGTATTGAGGCTAACTTACTCAAAAATTACCTCACAAGTGGTAGACCAGATTTGAATATATGAAATTAGGTTTGGAGATAGCTGGATAGGGGAACGGGTTCCTCCAGTTGTGTTCAGGAACTTTGAAAGCGGCTGTTGATAGTGCAGATTTAATGGTGACGGTAACAAGGGGGCTACTTAAAGAGGTTGTGTAAAAATATTTGCTGGAAGGATTTTTCAGTGTCTTGAATTTTTGGATTACAGACAGCTCATAATTGTTTAACTTCTTTTGAAACATCCTAGTTTTCATACAGCTGCTATTCTCTTATTTAATGAAACACAGAACCTAATTTCTTTTCTTTTTTCTTTTTTTTTTTTTTTGAGAGACGGAGTCTCGCTCTGTCGCCAGGCTGTAGTGCAGTGGCGCAGTCTTGGCTCACTGCAACCTCCGACTCCCTGGTTCAAGTGATTCTCCTGCCTCAGTCTCCTGAGTAGCTGGGATTACAGGCATGCGCCGCCACGTCTGGCTAATTTTTGTATTTTTAATAGAGATGATGTTTCATCTTGTTGGCCAGGATGGTCTCGATCTTTTGACCTCGTGATCTGTCCACCTCAGCCTCCCAAAGTGCTGGGATTAGAGGCGTAAGCCACCGCGCCCGGCCCATGGAACCTAATTTCTACCTAGTAAGTTGAACTGCCAGGAATAAACATAGCTCCCTTTGCCACACTGTTATTCACACACTTAGCAATGGGCTGTCTTGCATTCTTCGTAGTTAGTGGTGAAAAGTAACGTAATAAAACCTTGGAAACCAACTCAGTGTTTGGTCAGCTAGTAAGTGGAAAAGACTGCTGTCATTTTGCTTTGCTTTTTCAGTCAAATGCTTTGGCAGTTTTTGGTTTTCTTTTAACAAGATTGTTCTCAATATAAAAGCTGTCTTCTGCAAAGAGCACAAACATTTCTAACCGTTCAGACTTCCAAAGGCAAATGTAGCTAAGAATAATGGAACATAATTTTATTACTCTTCTATTAGAAAACTCATACTTGCTTTTTATTTCAGGGTAATGAAACTTTTAGATATGAAGCTTGTGGGGAGAAACTTTTATGACCCTACAAGTGCTATGGTACTACAGCAACACAGGTTGGTACTTTTTTCCCTTCCCTCACTTTTGAATGTTCTGGAAAGAAAGTTTCCATTACAACCATTGTATTTAGTACTATAATGTCAGCAGTAGTTTATGGTAGTGAATACAGTTTATCAATTAAATCTCTTCCTTAGTTTGGTTTTTCAGTAAGTTTGCAACAATGTCAATTAACTTAGTTTCTTGAGGCTTTCTCATTACTATTAGGGAAGGGCAGTATCACCTCAAAGTATTGTTCACATGGGGGCGTGGAAGTATATGTGTTCTTCGAAAATCCTACAGTTGAGACCACCTCTCTCTCCAGATTGCAGATCTGGCCAGGCTATGCAGCTAGCATCCGAAGGACAGATGGAGGGCTCTTCCTGCTAGCTGATGTCTCCCATAAGGTCATTCGGAATGACTGTGTGCTGGATGTCATGTGAGTGAATGGTGGGGTCTATCTTTAACATGCTGATGATTTTCTGAAAAGTTCAGTAACAGCTGGTAATAACACACATTAGACATTGTTCTGTTTGTTTGTTTTTTCCCCCAGAGACAGGGTCTTGTTTTGTCACCCTGGCTGGAGTACAGTGGTTTGATCATAGCTCGCTGTAACCCTGAACTCCTGGGTTCAAGTGATCCTACCACCTCAGCCTTCTGAGTAGCCAGGACTACGGGTGTGCTACCATGCCCAGCCAATTTTTAATTTTTTTTTTTTTTTTTTTTTTTTTGTAGAGATAGGGTCTTGCTATGTTTCCCAGCTTGCTATGTTTCCTGGCTTCAAGGGATCCTCCTACCTCAGCCTCTCAAGGTGTTGAGATTATAGGCATGAGTCATGGCACCCAGCCCTGTTTAGATTTTTAGTTGTAGAATAACTGAACTGAATATATATGCCCTTGTCTCTAGTCCTCCTGAGATAAGCATCTGAATAGACATCTGCTGTGATTTGAGAAGGAGTTTTGTTTAAATTTGTGGTTAGGAGAACTTGGTTTGATATATGCACATGCTGAGTTTGCATATAATAATATACAATGTATGTGTTACTGTAGTAAATACAGATGAGTATATATATATATTTTAATTGAGACAGAGTCTCACTCTATCACCCAGGCTGGAGTGCAGTGGTGCAATCTTGGCTCACTGCACCCTCTACCTCTTGGGTTCAAGTGATTCTCCTGCCTCAGCCTCCTGAGTAGCTGGAATTATAGGCGCCCGCCACCATGCCCGGCTAATTTTTTTTTCTTTTCTTTTCTTTTTTTTTTCTTTTTTTTTTTCTGAGAGAGAGTCTCTCTCTGTTGCTTAGGCTGAAGTGCAGTAGTGTGATCTCAACTCACTGCAACCTCTGCCTCCTGGGTTGAAACAATTCTCTTGCTTCAGCCTCCCGAGTAGCCAGGACCACAGGTGCATGCCTCCATGTCTGGCTAATTTTTTGTATTTTAGTAGAGATAGGGTTTCACCATGTTTCCCAGGCTCGTCTTGAACTCCTGAGCTCAGGAGATCTGCCCGCCTCAGCCTCCCAAAGTGCTGGGATTACAGGCACAAGCCACCGTGCCCAGCCAGATGTGTATAATTTTTAGTGGTTGCATGAAATCTCATCTTACACATAAGTCTCTGTACATCTGATTTTTTTAGGCCATGTACTTAGAAGTAGAATTACTTAATGGAAGGGCTGAACATTCTAAATCCTTTTAATATATATCTAATATAATATGATAGTTAACTGTATCTTGACAAATTACCCTGTAGAAGATTTATTCAGTTTCTTTTCCCACCAGCTATGTACAACCACTGGGTGTTATCGGGCTTGTAAATCTTTGCTCCTCTGACCATTTCATTCATTGCTTCAGTGTATACTTACTGAGCTCCAGTTATGAACCAGAGTCTTAGGACCTATCAGATAGCAAAACAAAGATCCCTCCCCTCACGAAGCCTCTGTTGTTACCAGGGGAGATGAACAGTAAATAATAAATATAATAAATAAATTGTATAGTGTAATAAAAGCGATAAGAGCCATGGAAAAAAGAAAAAGAGCACACGGTCAGGGCAATCAGAAGTAGTGGGGCAGGGGGCGGAGAATTGCAGTTTTAAGTGGAGTGGTCAAGCTCATTTGAGCAAACGCTTGAAAGAGGTAAGAGGTTAGCCAGGTGAAGGGAGAAGAAGCTTTTGGCATGTGGACAGCTCAGGCACAGACCTTAAGACAGAAACAGGCCTGGTGCAGGCACATGCAGGGTGCCTAGAGCTGAGTGAGCAAGCAGGGTGATGGAGGGGCAGAGCAAATGGAGGAGCTGATTACATAGGGCTTTGTAGGGCTTTTGTGAGGGTTTTAACTTTCACTCTGAGTGAAATGCAGGACTTTGAGCAGTGCACTGGCAAGACCCAACTTGGACTGTGAAAGGATCCCTGTTTTTGCTGTGTGGAGAATAGACTTGGCTGACTGAGGATGGAAGTGGGAACACCAGTCAAGAGCCTGTGGTAATCCAGTGGAGCCATGAGGATGGTAGCGATGGAGGTGGTAAGGAGTCAGATTCTGGACATCTGTATTTTGAAAGTGGCACTTAAGTGGATTTCCTGAGTGCATGTGGGATAAGAGAAAGAGAAGCTGAAGATGCCTTGAACTTTTTTATAATTATTCTGTATCTCCTAGACTTTGTCAGCTCCTCTGGCAGAGGCCGTGTCTTTTTTGCTCACCCTGTACACTTAGACTTAATATAGGGCTTAGCACTGTCAAAAGACACAATTATTGGCTTTTATTTGGAGTTCATGAATTGGGTAACACCTTGAGGGTTCTGATGAGCTGAGCAGCGGAGGTTGGCTTTATAGACAGAAAAGGGCCAGAGAATCAGAAACAGAACAAAAAGGAGATTGGTCGTTTGTTACTTTCCTTGTAAAGGTTAAAGCAGAGGGGACATCTTTATCATACTAAAACTGGCCTGTTTGGGGATTTGGCTATTATGTCTCTCTCCTGATTTCTCAGAAAGTCAGATAAAGATCTTAGTTTCTATTTGGTGGCATGGAACTTCAGCATGAGTAACTCCATTTTGGTTTGCTCTGTTGGGCCTAGTGCAGGAGCCCAGTCCAAGCCAGTAGCCTCCTGTAAGTTTTATTTAATTGTACACAGTAAATATTCAAGAATATTTATTAAATAAAAGTATATGTCTTCAAATCTGCTATTGCTTTTTTTTGCAGTTTCTGCCTTTGCTTTTATATATTTATTTTTCTTGCATGTACTTTCAGTGAATGCCTTTGCTTTTCTGCTTAGAAAGGTCTGCTTGGCCAGGGATGGTCTGGTTCATGGCTATAATCCAGCACTTTGGGAGGCCAAGGTGGGAGGATTGCTTGAGGCCAGGGGTTCAAGGCTGCAATGTGCTATGGTAGTGCTACTGTACTCCAGCCTGGGCAAGCAAGTGAGACCCTGTCTTCAAAAAAACAGAACTAGTTTTTATTTTCCATTTTTTTTTGTCTTTTTTGAGATGGAGTTTCACTCCTGTTGCCCAGGCTGGAGTGCAATGACATGATGTTGGCTCACTGCAACCTCCACCTCCCGGGTTCAAGCGATTCTCCTGCCTCAGGCCTTCTGAGTAGTTGCCACCACACCTGGCTAATTTTTGTATTTTTAGTAGAGACAGGGTTTCGCCATGTTGGCCAGGCTGGTCTTGAACTCCTGACTTCAGGTAATCCACCTGCCTCAGCTTCCCAAAGTGCTGGGATTACAGGCATGAACCACCACGCCAGGCCTATTTTCAGTGTTTCAAACTCTATGGATTTACTTGATATGAAGTTGGGATTATCATGGTTGTCTCTGTACTATTATACAATTTATTGAAAAACATTCTTTTTTTCCACAGCTTCAAATCACTGCCTTATATGCTAAAATACCTGGATTTATTTCTGAACTTTCAGTTTGAGCTATTGGTCCAAACTAATGTGATTCTATCTAAAATACTGTACTTTTTTTGGTTTTTGATATTTGTCAGAATTTTATTTTCAGAATCTTCATGGTGAATGTCACCCACATACTCTTTCATTTGATCCTTTGAATAATTTAGTGAAAATAAGAAAAAAGTTGTTAAGCATTTTGATGGGCATTGACTAGGGAGAATGTTCACTTAGTCTTCCTGTTGAAAAATATGGCATGTCTTTCCATTTATTGAAATTTATTTTGTTTTGGCCAGATGCGGTGGCTCACCTCTGTAATCCTGACATTTTGGGAGGCCAAGGCAGGAGGATCAGTTGAGGTCAGCAGTTCAAGACCAGCCTGGCCAACATGGTGAAACCCTGTCTCTGCTAAAAATACAAAAATTAGCCAGGCGTGGTGGCACACGCCTGTAATTCTAGCTACTTAGGAGGCGGAGGCACGAGAATCGCTTGAACCCGGGAACCCGGGAGGCAGAGGTTGCAGTGAGCCAAGATCATGCCATTACACTCCAGCCTGGGTGACGGAGTGAGACTGTCTTAAAAAAAAAAAAAGAAAAAAAGGTCCGAGCGCGGTGGCTCACGCCTGTAATCCCAACACTTTGGGAGGCCGAGGCGGGCGGATCACGAAGTCAGGCGATCGAGACCATCCTGGCCAACACGGTGAAACCCCATCTCTACTAAAAATACAAAAAATTATCCGGGCGTGGTGGCGGGCACCTGTAGTCCCAGCTACTCAGGAGGATGAGGCAGGAGATTGGCGTGAACCCGGGAGGCGGAGCTTGCAGTGAGCCAAGATTGTGCCAGTGCACTCCAGCCTGGGCGACAGAGTGAGACTCTGTCTCAAAAAACATCAGTTGGCATTTTGATGGTCATTGACTAGGGAGACTGTTCACTGAGTCCTATTGAAAAATATGGCATGTCTTTCCATATTTATTGAAATTTATTTTGTTTTGGCCAGGTACAGTGGCTCATGCCTGTCATCCCAGGACTTTGGGAGGCCGAGGCAGGCGGATCACTTGAGGTCAGGAGGTTGAGACCAGTCTAGCCAACATGGTGAAATTCCATCTCTACTAAAAAAAAAAAAAAAAAAAATTGGTGTGGTGGCGCAGGGCTGTAGTCCCAGCTACTCCAGAGGCTGAGGCAGGAGAATGGCTTGAACCTGGGAGGTGGAGGTTGCAGTGAGCCGAGATCGTGCCAGTGTACTCTAGCCTGGGCAACAGAGCGAGACTTCGTCTGGGGAAAAAAAAAATATTTTTATTTTCTCCACAGTTATCTTGGATTTTTTTTGTTAAAAAAATTCATTCCTTTCTTTCCTTCCTTCTTTCCTCCTTTCTTCGAGACAAGGTCTCATTTCATGGCCCAGACTGAAGTGCAGTGGCTATTCACAGGCATGATCATAGCTCACTGGAGCCTTGAATTCTTGGCTCAAGTGATCTTTCTGCCTCAGCTTCCTGAGTAACTGGGGCTACAGGCTTGTGCCACTATGCTCAGCTATTTTTTTTCTAAGCACGTAATTTTATATGTACTTAACCACTAATTTAAGCTCAAATTCACACCGAGTTGTGTAATCCCTTCACTATACATTGAAAACACTAGGTATTTTGTCAGTTTCATTCCCCTCCCGTCCAAATACCACATTTTTGGGGTGATCTAGATCTAGCTTTGAGAACCTCTTCTCCAAGATAGTGAGAAGGCCTGTGTCAGGCATTACCCCGTTATGTCACACATGGACCCTCTCAGTGTAGCTGCTCAACCCCGAGAGCATGTCCATGTCTGTCAGGGAGCTCTGCAGGCTGTCCTCCCTTGTCCCCTGCAGCTGTTACTGGCTTGGTGTTCTACCACCTTCGTTCCCTGTTCTTATGGATCACTGGAAACCACAGAAGAGCATTTATTTTCCTGGAGGTGAGAAGAGCTCGGTGTTTAAAAATGTAACAGCTTTTCTTTTCATCACCCAGGAATGGTTTGCATACTTCTAAAGGGTAGTAAGTCAACTAAGGTTTACAAAATAAGGTTACTTTCTTATGTCACTTGTAAGTTCTCAATTGATTTAATGAGCCATTCCTACTGAATTCAATACCATCTTAGAAATGTCTGTTAGAACCTGATTGGCTTCAGTTCGGCGGGTTGCTCTCCCGACTGGCTGAACCATCACTGTCTTGGGGTTCCTCTTCCCTTCTTTTTTTTTTTTTTTTTTTTTGGTTGAGATGGAGTCTTGCTCAGTTGCCCAGGCTAGAGTGCAGTGGTGCGATCTCAGCTCACTGCAACTTCCACCTCCCAGGTTCAAGCGATTCTCCTGCCTCAGCCTCCTGAGTAGCTGGGACTACAGGCGTGCGCCACCACGCCCAGCTAATTTTTGTATTTTTAATAGAGACAGGGTCTCACCACGTTGATGAGGATGGTCTCGATCTCTTGACCTTGTGATCCACCTGCCTCAGTCTCCCAAAGTGTTGGAATTACAGGCGTGAGCCACCGCGCCTGGCCCCCTCTTCCCTTCTTAAGGGGAATCTCCTGTATGTCAGATCTCATAACTGCTGTTTTCTTGATTTATTCCCTTGTTTTAGTGTAGTATATATACTCCAGTATTTTCCAGAAGAAATGTGCATTGGAGGAAATTATTTTGAGACCTTACATGTTTGAAAAATGTCTTTAGCTTACAAAGTAGTTGTCTAGTTTGATCGGGTATATAACTCTAGGTTATAAATCTAGTTTGGAGATACTTTACCCTGAGAATTTTGAAGGCACTACTCCATCGTCCTTGCTTTTAGATTTACTGTTGAAAGATCTAAAGCTGTTTTAATTTCTGATTCCAGAATCTTTGTATGTCTCTCCTTACCCTGTCCTGCCCCTTTGGGAGCTTTGGGAGTTTTTCTTTACTGTTGTCTTCTGAAATTTTATTTGTTCTTTATTCCTTCCTGCATCCCTCACTATTCTATATGAGATTATTTTCCCTTTGCCTGAAGAACTGCTTGTAATATGTCCTTTAGTGTGGACTCTGCTGGTGACAGATTCTTTTAATTTTTATCTAAAAATGTTTTCCAACTTGCCTTTAACTTAAAATTCTGGATTTGGCAGTTATTTTCTTTTCGCCCTTTGAGAAATATTTTCTGGCTTACATTCTTTCCTTTTTTTTTAATTTTTATTTTTTGATGGAATCTCACTTGGTTACCCCAGTTGGAGTACAGTGGCACGATCACAACTCACTGCAGCCTCAAACTCCTGGGCTCAAGCAATCCTCCCACCTCAGTCTCCCAAGTAGCTGGGACTACAGGGATGCACCATCACACCTGGCTAATGTTTTAATTTTTTCATAAAGGCAGGGTCTCACTGTGTTGCCAAGGCTGGTCTCGAACTCCTGGGCTCAAGTGATTCTCCTACCTCAGCCTCCGAAAGTGCTGGTGTGAGGCACTGTGCCCAGCCTATTTTATTTTTATTTTTGTAGAGATGCAGTTTGACTGTGTTGCCAAGGCTGACCTCGAAATCCTGGCCTTAAGTTATCCTCCTCCTACATCGGCCCCCTAAAGTGCTAGGATTACAGGTGTGAGCTATTGCACCTGGCCTGTGGTTTACATTATTCCTGTTGACAAATCAATCACCAGTGATACTGTTATCTTTTTAATTTTTTTTATTTTTGTCTTTGGCTTTCGAAGTTTTACTGTAATGCATCTAGTTGTGATTTCTGTTAAAAAAAAAATCATGGCACTTGTTAAAGAATGATAAGGCAGACTTTATTCAGAACCAGTGCAATGGGCACAAGGACCCCTGCAGTGGGGATTTACAGTATGGGAGAGAGATTGGGCTCAACTCAGAATACAACAAGGAAAAGTGGGAATTTATAGTCTAGGAGAAGGATCGGGGTCAGTGGATGAAAAATTAGTGATAGGAACCATTTGGAGTCAGGGGGTTTCACCAAATTTTTACAGTTGGGTTGCTGGTCTAATGGGCCTCCAACCATAGGCTCTCAGGAAAGGCCTAAATTGGTATGAAGCCTTATCTGGCTTCTTCTAAAGAGTACTGTTCTCTATGTTGAGCAGAAAAGACAGTCCGGAACAAACAAAAATGCCTTATATGTATAGACAGCAGTAAAAGCAAAGCAAGCAAATGAAAAACAGAATTGACTGGGTGCAGTGACTCATGCTGATAATCCCAGCATTTTGGAAGGCTGAGGAGGGTGGATTGGTTGAGCCCAAGAGTTCGAAACCAGCCTGGGCAACATGGCAAAATCCTGTCTCTACAAAAAATGCAAAAATTAGCTGGGCATGGCGGCACGCATCTGTTATCCCAGCTACTCGGGAGGCCGAGATGGGAGAATCATCTGAGCTGGAATGTCAAGGCTGCAGTGAGTGTGAGCCATAATCGCACCACTGCACTCCAGCCTGGCCAATGGAGTGAGACCCTATTTAAAAAAAAAAAAAAGATAATGGCAAAAATATTTTCAAATGATGTACTTTCAAGACAAAAGGCTAATGACCTCACACAAAGATCTAGGTCTGATTATATGCTGGAGGCTGTACTTCTAAACCAAAAGGTCTATTTTATGTAAGGAAGTAAGGCTGATTGGCTTACATAAAGACCTAAGGCTAGTGACAAAGGGCTGTTTGATTATAAATATTGGGATTCAGCAACTAGAGCTTAATGAAACTAGTCACACCTCAGATGGTTGTTGGGATTGACTCACTTGACAGCAGATCTGAAGAACAAAGAGTTAAGCACAAGGGCCCAGTGAGTGGATTGTTGGTCTGAGAATCTGTGGAATGTTGCCTGGGAAGTTTTCAAAATTATCTTGGTTGGACCTCCAGAATTGTCAGAGGATGGTGAGACCTCTGTTCTATCGGAAATAAAAATAAAGCTGAATTTCTTGCTTACTGCAGTTAGAGACTATTGGTCTTCTATAGAATATTTGAGAAGAGTATAGTTCAGGGATTGCAGACTTGCAGATGGACAAGTAGGTCAGCATCTTCTGAGGAAGGGTGGTTACTCAGGCGAGACTCTTGTGAGTTGATTTGCCCTGAGAGGTATGCGTGTTGGATTAAGTCATCAGTGATTGGCTGGCTTATAGAAACAAGGGGATGACGTTGATTAGTTGGCTTGCAAAAGTGTGTTTGCTGAATAAATTGATGTAGATTAATTTAACAGGCTTAAAACCCATTCTTATGGCTACTTATTACTATGGTGACAGAGTAATCCATCTTTTCCAGTTTGTGGGAATTTTATTCTCAGGAGTATATGAATATTTGTTTTATTGTTTAGTTTCTTAGATATTAATCTTAAATTCATAAAGAATTTTCTAAAATTGGCTAGCAAGCTAACCTGTTTTTTTAATGATCTTTTTTCTTTTTTTTCTTTTTTTTTTTTGAGATAGAATTTCACTCTTGTTGCCCAGGCTGGAGTGCAATGGCGTGATCTCGGCTCACTGCAACCTCCGCCTCCTGGGTTCAAGCGATTCTCCTGCCTCAGCCTCCTGAGTAGCTGGGATTACAGTCATGTGCCACCACACCTGGCTAACTTTGTATTTTCAGTAGAGAGAGGGTTTCTCCATGGTGGTCAGACTGGTCTTGAACTCCTGACCTCAGGTGATCCACCCACCTCGGCTTCCCAAAGTGCTGGGATTGCAGGCGTGAGCCACCGCGCCTGGTCAATGATCTTTTTTCTTACAAATTTGAAATACCACCTTATTCTACACTCAGTATTAATCTGTTTGAGTCTTATTTCCAGATCTTTTATTCTGTTCCATTAATTTCTTTTTTCAGATGTGTAAAGGTACAATTGACATCCGTAAAAAACCCACACACATTTAAAGTATACAGTTTGATGAGTTTTGATATATGTATATATATTTGATATATTTCACCTGTGAAACGTTACAGTGAAGAAAGTAGACATGGCCATTGCCCCAAAATGTACTCAGGTCTCTCTGAAGCCTCTTCCCACTTCTGTTCCTCCTCTGCACGCCATGGGCAGCAAATGCTAGTCAGCCTTCTGTCACTAGAGATTTTTCTGCATTTTCTAGAATTTTATATAAATGGAATCACTATGTTCTTGTTCTTTTTTATTGTATTTATTTTATTTTTTATTTTATTTTTTTTTGGCGGGTGGGGGGACAGAATCTCTCCCTGTCACCCAGGCTGGAGTGCAATGGTGCGATCTCAGCTCACTGCAACCTCCATCTCCCGGGTTCAGGTGATTCTCCTGCCTAGCTGGGATTACAGGTGCCTGCCACCACGCCCAGCTATATAAAAACATTTTTTTAAATAGAGATGGAACCTCACTATGTTGCCCAGGCCGGTCTCGAACTCCTGGGCCCAAGCAGTTCTCCTACCTAGCCTCAGCCTCCCAAAGTGCTGGGATTATAGGCATAAGGGGGGCGAGGAAGAAGACCCACCCAACAGCCCACCCACCCACCTGCCTGCCTGCTGTTGTTTTCTGGTTGGCTTCTTTCACTTAGCGTTATTTTGAAATCATTCACATTGTTGTATGTTGCAAATGTTCATTCTTTTAATTACTGGGTAGTGTTCCATTTTGTGGCTCTCCCACAATTTATTCACCCATTGTTTCCAGGTTCTTTCCAGCTTTTGGCTGTTACAAATAAAGTTGCTATAAATATTAGTGTACAAGTCTTTGTGTGGACATATACTTTCATTTGTCTTGGTTAGTAGATACCTGGGAGCGGAATGGCGAGTCATATGGTAGGTGTGTGTTTAATTTTATAAGAAAGTCTTTCCCAAAGTGTCTGTACTGTTTTACATTCCCACTAGCAGTGCCTGAGAATTCAGGTTGTTCCACATTCTCACGAATACTTGGTTTAGTCAGTCTTAATTTTAGAAATTTTAACCAGTGTACAGTGGTATCCAATTGTGGTTTTGATTTACATTTTCCTAGTGAATAGTGATATAGAGCATCTTTTCCTGTGTGTACTTCCCATTCATTTGTCTGCTTTGGTGAAGTATCTGTTCGTATCTTTTGCCTATTTTAAATATTTGGGTTGTTGTTTTTACTGAGTTGTGCAGTAATTCATTACATATAAGAAGTACAGATACTTTATCAGGTGAATGATATGCACGTATCATATGATATATGCATATTTTCTTCCATTTTGTAGCTTGTCTTTGCATTTTTCTTAAAGGTGACTTTTTTTTTTGAGACAGAGTCTTGCTCTGTTGACTGGAGCGCAGTGGTGCAGTCACATCTCACTGCAGCCTTGGCCTCCAGGACTCAAGCAATCCTCTCACCTCACCCTCCTGAGTAGCTGTGACTACAGGCATGCACCACCATACCCAGCTAATTAAAAAAATTTTTTTTTGTAGAGATAGAGTTTCACCACGTTGCCCAGGCTGTTCTTGAACTCCTGGGCTCAAGTGATCCTCGTAAAGTGCCGGGATTACAGATGTGAGCCATCACACCCGGCCAGTGGTCCCTTTTATTTGTTTTTTATTCTTTTATTATTTATTTTTTGAGACAGGGTATCGCTCTTTCACCCAGGATGGAGTGCAGTGGCGCCATCTCAGCTCACTGTAGCTCTGCCTCCTGGGCTGATTCTCATGCCTTGGCCTCCTGAGTAGCTGGGACTACAGGCATGCGCCACCACACACCTGGCTGTTTTGTACTTTTAGTAGAGATGGGGTTTCACCATGTTGCCCAGGCTTGTCTCTAAATCCTGAGCTCAAGTGATCCACCAGCCTCAGCCTCCCAAAGTGCTGGGATTACAGGCATGAGCCACCATGCCCGGCCCAGTGGTCCCTTTTAAGGAGTAGACATTTTTAATTCTGATGAAGTAGAATTTATACTTTTTCTTTCATAGGTTTTGGTTTTGTTGTCATATCCAAGAAATCATTGCCTAACTCGAGGTCGCAAAGATTTTCTGGTTTTTTTTTTTAGGTTTATAGTTTTGACTCATATTTAGATCTGCTATCCATTTTGAGTTAACTTTTACAGGTGATGTCAGGTAACGGTCTGAGTTCCTTTTGTTACATGTTTAATTATCATAGCACTGTTTTCTTGAAAAGATTGTCCTTCCCTACTGATTTACCTTGACACCTTTGTCAGTTATTATTTGATCATAAATGTGTAGGTTCTGTGTTTCATTCTCATGTAATTTAAGGCACAAATGTCCGTCTGAGCACTGCATTAGCTACAGTCCCTGATTTTTTTATTGTCTGATTTTTCATTTTCCTTCAGTTCAAGATATTTTCTCATTTCTCTTGTGCTTTCTTCTTTGATCTGTGGGTTATTTAGGGTGTATTATAATTTTCAAATATTTGGAGATTTCTTATTTTTCTTTCTGTTTAATACATTTTGGCAAGTCTGGATCGTTTATTTTTCTGATTTTTCTTTTTTTTTGAGATGGGGTCTCGCTCTGTCACCAGGCTAGAGTGCAGTGGCACGATCTTGGCTCACTGCAATCACTGCTTCCCGGGTTCAAGTGATTCTCCTGTCTCAGCCTTCTGAGTAGCTGGGACTACAGGCGCGCACCCCCACGCCCAGTTAATTTTTGTATTTTTAGTAGAAATGGGTTTCGTCATGTTGGCCAGGATGGTCTCGATCTCTTGACATCATGATCCGCCCACCTCGGCCTCCCAAAGTGCTGGGATTACAGGTGTGAGCCACTGCGCCCAGCCTATTTTTCTGATTTCTTTTTTTAAACTAACCTATCCATATTGAGACTGAAGACTCTGTTGTTTCTGTGGCGTGCAGCTGCTGATGTCTTTGCTCGGTTTTTCCTTATTATCATATTTTAACCTGGCTTCCTAGTGATCACCCCCTTGTCTGTAGAGCTTAGTCATTCGGATAATGATTTGGAGAGCAGTTATACTCAAACCCCATGACTCCATAAGGCTTCCATCTCTGCTAATGGATTTGTGTGTAGATTGAAGAATGCATTCAAAATTAAATGTAGTTCTCCCATCTTTTTTGGCTTTTAACTCTCAGCTGAGATTTCTTGGCTGTCTTCTAAGCATAGATGGTTTCCCAGTCAGCCAAGGATGTGTGGCCTTCTATGGCTTTCTGATTACCAGGATTTAGCCCTTAAATTTCTGGTTGATGCACTGCCCACCCCAACTTAGATGACAAATCTAGGCTAACAGAACTTTGCTTTTCTCCATTGCCACTTGTAGTTGGCTTGCCATGGGTTCCCATCCCTACCCCTAGATTAAGTTTTCTCTATCTCAAAAGGTTGTACACTTTTTGGTTCTATTTCTATAGGAGTCTCAAAATGACAAAGCTAGAGAATAGACTGGTAGTTACCAGATCTAGGGAAGGAGGGGGAGTGTGAATATAAAGGGCAGCAGGAAATAGTCCCTTGGTGGTGACATGCAACAGTTTGGTATCTGATTGTGGTAACCTATAGATGTGAGGAAACTGTATACACATACAAACACACCAGTGTATGTAAGTAACAATGAAAATGGAGTAAGATCTGTAGTCTAGTTAATGATATTATAGCAATGGCAGTTTTGTACATGAGACTCTATGTCCACATTTTGCAACTTTCTATGATTTGATGAGTATTTCAAAGTACGAAATTTTAAACAACTAATTTTAATTAATTTAGGGACAGGGCCTTACTTTGTCACCCAGGATGGAGTGCAGTGATGCTATCATAGCTCACTGTAGCCTCAAACTCCTGGGTTCAAGCCATCTTCCCACCTCCCTCAGTCTCTGGAGTATCTGGGACTACAAGGTACGCCACTACACCTGGCTAATTTTTTAAGTTTTTTAGAGATGGGGTCTCGCCATGTTGCCCAGGCTGATCTCAATATCCTGGGCTCAAGCAATCCTCCCACCTTAGCCTCTGGAATAGCTGGGACTACAACTGTGAGCCATCATGCCTGGTAGGCCTATATTCTCTATTTCCTGCAGTTCAGGCCCTCTTAAGCTTTTTCCTTTTTTTCCCCCCCGCCAAGGAAATAAGGTATCACTATGTTGCCCAGGCTGGTCTCCAACTTCTGAGTTCAAGCAGCCCTCCTGCCTCTGCCTCCTAAAATGCTGGGATTACAAGCGTGAGCCACTGCATCTGGCAAGAGTCCCATCTTTTAACACAACTGGAGCCTTCTGGTGCTATATAGCTGTGATTAGATTCCTCAATTACTTGATCCCCCATCCCTTTCATACTGTTCTGGATATACACTGTGATCCAAAAGTCTTTTATCTCTTTCCAAAGGCATGCCATTTATCAGCAGAATAAAGAACACTTCCAGGAGGAGTGTACTAAGCTTCTGGTTGGCAATATTGTTATCACCCGATATAACAATCGTACCTATCGTATTGATGATGTGGATTGGAATAAGACTCCAAAGGATAGCTTCACGATGTCTGATGGGAAAGAGATCACATTCTTGGAATACTACAGGTAGCAAGAAGAGACTGGGTTTGGGCCTCAGGGTGGGGGTTGGATGTAGTCCACGTTCTCCAGCAGATATTGAGTTCTGCAATAGCATACCACTTGACACTTTCAAAATAATTGAATTGGTAATGTGTCTAAGACTGAATGAGCTTGTTTGTGGGATTTGACTTGAGTATGCTACCATTATATCTTCAATTATTTTAGTAATTTGGAAGTTACTATATAAATTAATCTCAGGGCTTTGAATTGTTTTTCTGATTTTATTAGAAGTCTGGAGAGATTAAATTCAAGTCATTAATCATTTGACTGTCATTTCATGTTTCTATTGCCTGAGCCCTTTAGCCTGATGTTTTTAACAAAGTCTTTCTTGAACTTTTAGCCTTATTTCTCCTATATTTAATTGCAACATAATTTGAGCCTGCTTTTTCCGGTTATAAATATATTATGATCGGTTTGCAGTGGCTCCTTGACAAGAGTATTATGCAAATTATATACCTCAGTCCTGGTTAAGAGACTCAGACTATGGTGCTCTAAGAGTATTGATGCTGCTTCTGAAATTTTTTCCTGCCTCTACTCTGCTCTAGCAAAAATTATGGGATCACAGTTAAGGAAGAGGACCAGCCATTGCTGATTCACAGGCCCAGTGAGAGACAGAATAATCATGGGATGGTGAGTAGGGCTGTCAGGCTTACAATTCCAGCTTAAGTTCTTCATCCTGTCAGCTGCTTTTAGCCGTTCTCATGGCTTTGTGGGAGCTGTGGAGTAGCAATCGTAGTGTGGTTGCGGAAAGCTGTGCAAGTGTTTGTCTGTCTCATCCAGCCAGAGGCACCACTCACACTGGTAAGATCTGCTTTAGAAGTCCCCACGAGGCGGAACTAAATATCCACATAAGCTATTAGGTTAAAGAGTTAAGGAGAATTTCCAGTGAAGGAAGATTAAAACTCTGAATCCATGAGGAAAGGTATAGATATTCATTCATTCATTCATTTATTTATTTATTTATTTGACGGAGTCTGGCTCTGTCACCCAGGCTGTAGTGCAGCGGCGCAATCTCAGCTCACTGCAAGCTCCGCCTCCCGAGTTCACGTCATTCTCCTGCCTCAGCCTCCTGAGTAGCTGGGACTACAGGAGCCCGCCACCACCCCCGGCTAATTTTTTGTATTTTTAATAGAGACGGGGTTTCACCGTGTTAGCCAGGATAGTCTCGATCTCCTGACCTCGTGATTTGCCCACCTTGGCCTCCTAAAGTGCTGGGATTACAGGCGTGAGCCACTGCGCCTGGCCTAGACATTTACTTTAACAGGGCCAGAGGCTTAAGGAAGGTACCTTGTTACCTGACTCCTCTGTCTTAAATGTGAAGATTGAAGACCAGTAGGATACAGTGAGACTGAGGCACACTGCTTAGCAATAGGAGGCATCGTCTTAACCATTGTCTTGAGGCCCAAGAGGGACAGATTTTTTTTTTCTAGTTTTTACTCTCCTTTGACAGTTTCAGTATTTTTCCTTTGACCTAATACAACAGGCTGTATGTACAGTGACTGAGGGGGAAAGGATAAAATAGTTCTAGCATTTCACTGCTCTCTCCTCCAGGATTTTATACTCCTTAGTGTGCAAGGTATATCACTGCAGGAGCAGCCCTGGCCATGACATGTCCTGTATGGTCGGGAACATGAGCCTCTTGTACTGCCTTATTTTCCCTCTTCGTTCTCTCTTCAAAGCTGCTAAAAGGGGAAATCCTGCTGCTGCCTGAGCTTTCTTTTATGACCGGAATCCCAGAGAAGATGAAGAAGGACTTCAGAGCCATGAAGGTTGGAGTCCTGTGTTTTCAGCCGGAAATGCCCACTTTGTGAGGCAGCCTTTTGGTTAACAGTTTGAGTTAGAACCGAGCCACGTTCCAACTCTGATGTTGGCTTGCATTGTAACCTGGGCCTGTCCATTCTTCCAGCCTCCAGTTTTCTCCTCTGTAAAACATGATCCATGTCCCTTCCCACACACGATGTGAAAAAGCATATCAGAACTTCCTTTTGAAGGTCGTTAGAACAGTAGAGGGACTGGATTATAAAATAAGAAGAAACAAACAACTCTATCTTCATCCTCACCAGTCAGGTGGATAATTGTAAACTGGTCATATGACCATGGGTGAGGTTCTTTGAGAGCACTGAGTTATTGTAACATTTCTAAAGCCTTCAGTTTATTTGAAGGCATGGAGAAGATAATGAGGCAAAAAGCAAATAAGTCAGGAGATGAGGATGGTTTATCTTGTGGGGCCCTGAGTGTCCTGGGGGTGTTGGGCTCAGCTCCTGTGGGCAGGGCTGAGTAGCACAGATGGGTACAGCACCTAGCATCTAGGTGGCGTGAGTCCAGACCCCAGAGCCGGCCCGCCACACTCTGTCTGGGGCTGTCCACACTTGAACTCCTCTCTGCTGCCTCACTTTCCAGTCCATGTCTGTCTTAGACCCATATGCCACATACAGTTTTTAGTAACATCATAAAGAAAGAGCTTGAAGTGAAGCTCCAAATTCCTGTGAGAGATTTTTTTCATGTTTACCTTCCAATTCTTCTACTTTCACCTACCTTGTAGGTCAAGGCCTTTTCTATACAACTCCCGGTTGCCTGATGACTTTATGATCACAGAGCTGTATCTACCCCTGTAGACTTACTGACCCTAATGACTACCTCAGAGGGAATAACAGCTGTGCAATTCATTCATCTCAGAAGAATAAAGAAAGAACTCACTTACGTGATTCAGAATCTTCCTGCATACCTGTTAGATTTTACTCAACAATATTTAGCAAGTACCTATAAATGAGTCAAACACCATGACAAGTTCTGGGCAAAAAAGTGACTTATGGTAACATCAAATGACTAGTATGCTGTGGCATATAGTGTTAGACTGAATATGGTTTTCTATTTTGTTTGGCTGGATGCCTCACACATGGCATTTTTTACACATTTTTTCCCAAATTTTATTTCTTTTTCAATATTTGTTTTATTATACAGATGGGGTCTAGCTATGTTGCCCAGGCTGGTCTCAAATTCCTGGGCTCAAGTGATCTGCCTGTCTTGGCCTCCCAAAGTGCTGGGATTACAGGCGTGAGCCACTGTGCCAGGCCCCACATTTTAAGTAGGTGTAATCAAGCCCCTTTGTTCCTATTTCATAGGCTCTTATAGGAATTTTAAAGTCAAAATATGCTTTGAGAAAGAAATAAGATCCACACATCATGAAAGAGAGAGTCGATGACATTTGAAATTCTTCTATTATTCAATTTTTTTTTTTTTTTGGAGATAGTATCTTGCTCTGTTGCCCAGGCTGGAGGGCAGTGGCACAATCATGGCTCACTGCAGCCTCAATCCCTTGGGCTCAAGTGATCCTCCTGCCTCAGCCTCCTGAGTAGCTAGGAGTACAGGGCACGCACCACCATACCTGGCTAATTTTTAAAAGTTTTTTATAGAGACAGAGTCTTGCCCATGTTGCCCATGTTGGTCTCGAACACCTGGGCTCAAGCGATCCACCCACCTCATCCTTCCAATCAATTTTTAACCTTATATCACATTCACCTTCCTAAGAGATATATTTAATAAGTCCTTGAAGATGTTTGAAAATTTCTGCTGATTTCAATGGGAAAGAGAAACATTTTAGACCTACTGGGGTTTATTTAACTTCATATTGGTGAAGTTATCTTTATAAATTATCTTTATTTTAATTCTGTTTAGGATTTGGCTCAGCAAATCAATCTGAGCCCCAAGCAACACCATAGTGCTTTGGAATGCTTGCTGCAAAGAATTGCAAAGAACGAGGCAGCCACCAATGAACTGATGCGTTGGGGGCTCCGTCTGCAAAAGGATGTACATAAGGTAAACCAGAAAACGTGATGGTGTATGCGCATGTACGGAGACACGTGTGCAATATTTATGTGACCTTCCTTTTGTTGTCAGTATATTTTGAATGTTTGTCCATGTCATTTAATATTTTTCTAAGTTTTTTTTTTTTTTGAGACAGAGTCTTATTGGGATTACAGGTGTGAACCTCTGTGCCTGGTCATATTTTTCTAAGTATTTGTAATGGCTGCCTGATACTTTTTATTAACGGTTTTCTATCCTTTTACATTCAAATTGAATTTAGTATTTTTCTATTATAAATAATGATGCAGGGCAGGCATGGTGGCTCACGCCTGTAATCCCAGCACTTTGGGAGGCTGAGGCAGGTGGATCACCTTAGGTCAGGAGTTCGAGAAGAGCCTGGCCAGCATGGTAAAACCCCATCTCTACTAAAAATACAAAAATTAGCTGAGTGTCGAGGCACGAGCCTGTAATACCAGCTACTCGGGAGGCTGAGGTAGGAGAATCACTTGAACCCGGGAGGTGGAGGTTGCAGTGAGCCAAGATGGGGCCACTGCACTCTAGCCTGGGAGACAGAGGGAGAATCCATCTCAAAAAAATTAACTGATTTAAAAAAATAACGATGCAGTGTACATCCTTATAACTGAATCTTTGTGTGTGTTATTTATTTTTTTGAGACGGATTCCAAGTGATTCTCCTGTCTCAGCCTCCCGAATAGTTGGAATTACAGGCGCACACCACCATGCCTGGCTAATTTTTGTATTTTTAGTAGAGACGGAGTTTCACCATGTTGCCATGGCTGGTCTCTCAAGCTCTTGACCTCAAGTGATCCGCCTACCTCAGCCTCCCAAAGTGTTAGGATTACAGGTGTGAGCCACCACGCTAGCCCTTGTTTATTTTCTTTTTTCTGTTTTTTTAAGACGGGGTTTCATTCTTGTTGGCCAGGCTGGAGTGTAATGGTGCAATCTCGGCTCACTGCAACCTCCACCTCCCAGGTTCAAGCGATTCTCCTGCCTCAGCTTCCCAAGTAGCTGGGATTACAAGCACGTGCCACCATGTCCGGCTAATTTTTGTATTTTTAGTAGAGACGGGGTTTCACCATCTTGGCCAGGCTTGTCTTGAACTCCTGACCTCGTGATCCACCCGCCTTGGCCTCCCAAAGTGCTGGGATTACAGGTGTTAGCCACCACACCCGGCCCCCTTGGATATTAAGTCCAATTTATGAAGGTAAAATAATTTAGGGACATTTATGTTTTTAATACTTATATTTTATTTATTTATTTAAAAAAGTTTTTTTGAGACAGAGTCTTGCCCTGTCACCCAGGCTGGAGTGCAGTGGTGTGATCTCAGCTCACTGCAACCTCCTCCCGGATTCAAGTAAATCTCCTGCCTCTGCCTCCCAAGTAGCTGGGGACTACAGGCATGTGCCGCCACACCCAGCTAATTTTTGTATTTTCAGTAGAGACGGGATTTCACCATGTTGGCCAGGCTGGTGTCAAACTCCTGACCTCAAGTGATCTGCCCTCCTCGGCCTCCCAAAGTGCTGGGATTACAGGCGTGAGCCACGGTGCCCGGCCCCTTTAAAATATTTTTTAAAGATTGTTTTCCTTTATTCAGTCGTTCTAAATAGACAATGTTTTCAAATCCCTTTCTTGGGATATCATGTGGAAGCTTCAATAATGAAAGACTAGTACCTATAATAATTTTACCCATATAAATGTAGGTTTTTATTGACAGGGACTTTCACTGCTAGAAGCTTTATTATTCTGCTAGTCTCAAAAGTTCTAACAGGGACAAGTGTCTATGGTGGAGCTGAGCAGGCCTTAAGCAGTAGCAGTGTTTTTCTAAATAGTGTTTGAAAAGGCTCATGTCATAGATGGTTTATTTTCTGTTTAGATTGAAGGACGTGTTCTGCCAATGGAAAGAATTAACTTAAAAAATACTTCGTTTATCACATCTCAGGAACTAAACTGGGTTAAGGAAGTAACCAGAGACCCTTCCATCTTGACTGTAAGTGATTTTTGAAGTGATAAAGAGAGGACCAGTATTCCCCAAAGTGTGGGAATTAGGAAGCAGGAATGATCTAGAGTCTTCTTTTTTGAGGGAAAGTACCAATTGAATCCCCATTCTGAATTACCTACTAACCAGGGATCCTTCAAACAGAGCAGTTGATGAGTTGTTAGAGCTAAGCCCTTTGCCTGACCATAGACTTAGGGAAAGGAAATAAATTGCTGTGGTAATTCACATAGTGCAAACCTGTTACCCACTGTCCCTTCTTTCTTTCTCTTTTCCCCCTCTTTTTCCCCGGGAGTATCTAGAGGGTATTTGTATCCGTGAAAGAAGTTAGATTAAAACAGTACCTCACCTAGGGAACTAATAATACACTAGCTATTTGTATCAAAGTACAAAATGGCGTATAATTACTTCTCAGTGTTTTTGACCAACATGGACTTCATGGCCAGATATATAAAAACAGATATATAAAATGCTTGTTTTTAAATGTTTTATTGAAATATAAACGAAAAGCACACTTATAAACGTGTAACTTGATGAGTTTTTTTTTTTAATTAAATAGACCTGTGTAATCCACACCAAGGGTTAAGATGCAGAACTTTACCAGCACTCCAGGAGCCCCCTCCATTCTCCCAGTTCCTGCCTATCCCTTACCCCTCACACACCCAGTATAACCACTGTCCTGACTTTTCACAGCACAGATTGATTTTACCAATTTCTGTACTTTACATATACATGGAATCATAGATTATATATTCTTCTGTGTCTGGCTTCTTTTCTTAAATTTGTGTTGGTGAGTTTCATCCTGTTGTTAGGCATGGTTGTTGCTCTTCCATTCTCATTACTGTATAACATTCCATTTTGAGACTACGCCACAGTTTTCTTATCATGTACGTTCATGTTAATACAGGAGTTAGATAAGACAGGATTCAAGCAATGAGAGTGAAAAGTAATTTATTCTCTAGAATGAAATCTTAAGTATGAGTTTGGGATATTTAAATTGTGAGAAATACTAAAAGCTCTTGGTTGTTCCTAGATCCCCATGCATTTCTGGGCACTTTTTTACCCAAAGAGAGCAATGGACCAGGCTCGAGAACTGGTCAACATGTTGGAGAAGATAGCCGGCCCCATTGGCATGCGTATGAGCCCACCGGCCTGGGTTGAACTAAAGGATGACCGAATAGAGACCTATGTCAGAACCATTCAATCCACGTTAGGAGCTGAGGTAAAAATGTAATTCCAATAAATTTATAGGATGTCCATTTTAAATTACTTAAATACTTAATTTTAATGTATCATGGTTATCAGTCTGCTGTTGATGATGCCCTAGAACTTGTCTTACCCATGCGCACATGAAATACTGATTGAAAAGTGTTCTTTATGCCCTTTGGTTAATTTTGCTTCTCTCACTCTGTGTTGGCACCCTCACTTACTCTAGTCTTCTTTTTCTTACGTAACTGGCTGAGAGAATAGCTGACTTAACTGTGGTTCATTATCTATAGAACATGTTGTGCTCAGAAAGCAGCAGCTTGGGTTAGGTGCCGTCTTGCACGATTCACTACTGAGCTGCCTCAGTCCGGCCTGGTTCAAGATTAAAATTACTCTGGTGATGAACTTGGCAGATGGCCCATTGATTGGGTCCTGATGACTGATCAGGAACACTAGAGCTGGCCAGGTCATAGCACTCACAACTTAGTGATGCAGGCTTTTCAGTTCTTATCCGTTTGTAAATAAAATAGAACAAGAGGAATAGGGAGAGAAAAAAGCAAGGGGAAGGCTTTTGGAAGTAATTAGCCCTTGAATTGAACATTCTGGTAAATTGTTCTGGTGAGTTCAATCCTAGAATTCAATCATCTTGGCATCATAGAGTTCTTTTTTTTAATTTTTTTTTAAGAGATTGGGTCAACTGGGCGCACAGCGGCTCACGCCTGGAATTCCAGCACGTTGGGATGCTGAGGTGGGCGGGTTGCTTGAGCCCAGGAGTTTGAGACCAGCCTGGGCAACATGGCAAAACCCTGTCTCTACAAAAAATCTAAAAATTAGCTGAGTGTGGTGGCATGCACCTGTAGTACCAGCTACTCAGGAGGCTGAGGTGGGAGAATCACCTGAGCCTGGGGAGGTTGAGGCTGCAGTGAGCTATGATCATGCCACTTTACTCCAACCTGGGCAACAGAGTGAGACCTTTTCTCCAAAAAAAAAAAAAAAAATGAGATACGATTTTACTCTGTCACCCATGTGGAGTACACTGGTGCGATCTTAGCTCATTGTTGCCTCAAACTCCTGGGCTCAAGCAGTCCTCCCGCCTCAGCCTTCCAAGTAGCTGGAACTACAGGCGTGGGCCATCACACCTGGCTAATTAAAAAAAAAAAAATTATAGAGACAGGGTTTCACTATGTTGCCCAGGCTGGTCTCGAGCTTCTGGCCCCAAGTGATCCTGCTGCCTCAACCTCCCAAAGCAGTGAGATTACAGGCGTGAGTCACCATGCCCAGCAGCATTCTGTTTTTGATCTGGCACTCTTGGTGTATCATTCACAACAGCACACTTGTATTCTTTCTTTGGTGTGTTTCTCTCTCTCTTTTTTTAGACACAAGGTCTTGGCTCTGTTGCTCAGGCTAAAGTACAGTGGCATGATCATAGCTGACTGTAACCTGAAACTTGAGGGCTCAAGGGATCCTCCTGCCTCAGCCTTCTGAGTAGCTGTAACTGTACATGTGCACCACCACTCCTGGCTAATTTTTAAATTTTTTGTAGAGATGGGGTCTCCTTCTGTTGCCCAGGCTGATCTCAAACTCCCAGCCTCAATCAGTCCTCCCACCTCCACCTCCCAAAGTGCTGGGATTACAGGTGTGAGCCACTGCACCCAGCCTGTGCATTCTCTATAATTCCATCCTGATCTACCATGCCTGTCATACTCTTCCATGGCCTCCCTCAGACCTGATCATAGATAAGTTCTGCTCTGCTTCCAAAAGAATAACCCAGCCCAGTACATCAGCTCCCCCATTTCACAACTTGTGTTCCCTTTTTGAGAGGGTACAACTGACAGTTTTCATGTGGCATGGATGTGAATTTCATTCATATCGCTTACCAACTTATCTCATAGCGGCCTTGCTCTGTCTGTTCATCTTTAAGGCATTCCATTATCATCTCTATGAGGAATCACAAACTCGTATGTCTCCAGGAGCCTGATGAGTATAAATGAGTGAAGTGGGCCAGGAGGGGAGTGAAATGAACTAAAGAGGGTAACTCCTGTGGCTGGAGATATAAACACAGGATTGCCAAAATGATTCTTAATGTGCTTGTTTGTTGATAAAGGCCAAAAACCTGGAATTGCATATGTGTGTATCTTCCTATGTTTAAATGTTAATTTAAACAAACATAAACACTTTTAAGTCATTGTAGGGCCTGAAAAAACGCACCTGTTTGCTGTGTCCAGTCCATAGGCTCCCAGTGCGCAGCTCCGTTCTCATGCCTTTGGAAATGCTTGATGTCGTTGCTGAATGTGTCCTCTGAACAGTCTTAACATTACACCAATCTTGATTTGGAGCAGGGTACCACTGATTTACCCTTTGTAGCAGTTTCTGGCTTAAAGGGTTGGCAATCTTCTTTCACTTGAGTGCTGCTTTTCTTTATTCAGGCTTTGAAAGGTCCTCTTTTTTCAATATTGGATTCCTTCAGCAGTGAGGAATAGATGATACCGACGTGCTGTGCTGCTGACAATATCATTCTGTCTCTTCACCAGAGTTAGGAGTGGCTGCTCATGAATTTGGCAATAGCTTCATTCCAGTTTGCATTTAGTTCTGAATGCTTTCTTGTAGTATTGCATTCCCTGTTTCCTTGGTTAAAGTTCTGTGGCATGAGTGTAATAAGTTGTTTAGTAAACCAAAGAGAGTAGTAAAAAACATTATACTGAATTGGAAGCAGCAAGTAATGTAAACCTTGCATGCATTCAAACCTGGTCCTTTTCCAGCCATCTGAGTCTTCTAATAGATAAATCTTTTGGTAATCAGGGCCAGCTCTGGGTAATTAATAGTAACATATTACCTATCTATACAGAACAGCCCTGAGCCAAAGAATGCTAATTCAGCTCCAAGGACCTTGTTCTGGTTGGAATGTCCACCCTCTTTATTTCAGTTCCCTGTCTTCCTTAAAGGTCCTTTGGCTTTGCATACTCAGAATACTGCCAACTAGAGTCCTGTAAAAGTCCCCAGAGAATTCCACAGCCTGACTTGTATATACCTTATCTCCTCAAGGGGAAGATACAGATGGTTGTTTGCATCATCATGGCCCCACGTGATGATCTCTATGGGGCCATCAAGAAGCTGTGCTGTGTGCAGTCCCCAGTGCCCTCCCAGGTGAGTGGGTGTTGGGGCAGGAGGCACAGATGGCACCTCTCGCCTCCCCTGAGGCTTGAGAAGAGGGATGTGTGTGTTCACAAAGACTAAAGTAGCTGTTAGAAGCCAGTATGTGCAGAGCCTTCTGGTGAAAGATTCTCCTGATTAGAGCAACCTGGCAAAGAGTAGATTGCTCTTCATAAGCTGCCCTCATGCTTCCAAATGAACAATTTCGCTTGTTCCGAGGTTGAGTCACCAGGTGGTTTCATGTGACTGAGTTCTGAGAGTGAATGTAGGCTTCATTCTGAAAGGGGAAAGCTGTTTTTCCTATGGGAGTTAAAAAAGCATTCCACTCTGCGTGAGATCCTTTTGAAAGTTTTCATTTGTTGGTTTTATTTTGTTTTGGGTTTGTGGTGTGTGTGTATGTGTGTGTGTGTTGTATTTTGCCCATGTGCATGCATGCCTAGAAACCCTAGAATTAGAATTATTAATGCGAAATGTGTTATCTTCTAGCTTGAGTTTCTTAAACAAATGTAATGTTTACTTTAGAGTTCAGATTTTCTGAGAGGTTGATAGTGACCTGCTTCTCCTGACACCTTTTGGTCCCTTCATTATAGGTTGTCAATGTTCGAACCATTGGTCAGCCCACCAGGCTTCGGAGTGTGGCCCAGAAGATTTTACTTCAGATTAACTGTAAATTGGGTGGTGAGCTCTGGGGAGTGGATATTCCTCTGGTGAGTGATGCCGAGATGGTTCAGTTTGCCTCTCCAGAGAATCCTCCAAGCTGTTTTCCTGTTTTTCCTTATTCGTTATGCTTCCTCTTCTCAACACTTACTCAGTAGTCTAAATGGCTCCCTGCCTCTTCAGCCCATTATCTAAGAACGGGTTTTATGTTTGTTTGTTTTTTGTTTTCTGTGTTTTTGAGACGGATTCTTGTTCTTGTCGCCCAGGTTGGAGTGCAATGGCACGATCTTGGCTCACTGCAACCTCCGCCTCCCAGGTTCAAGCAATTCTCCTGCCTCAGCCTCCTGAGTAGCTGGGATTACAGGTGTCCACCACCATACCCAGCTAATTTTTGTATTTTTAGTACAGATGGGATTTCACCATGTTGGCCAGGCTGGTCTCAAACTCCTGACCTGGTGATCTGCCCACCTCAGCCTTCCAAAATGCTGGGATTACAGGTGTGAGCCACCATGCCCAGCCTGGTTTTTATGTTTTTAAATGGCGGAAAAAATAAAACTAAGATGATTATTCCATGACACATGAAAATTATATGAAGTGAGTTTTCAGTGTCTTTAAATAAAATTTCACTGGAATACAGCCATACTCCTTTTCATACTGTCCATGACTGCTTTTGTGTTAAGCAGATAGAATTAAATAAAGGTCAAGTGTGCTTTTTCTGAAATACTTGGGACCAGAAGCATTTTGGATTTTAGATTTCTGGGGGTTTGGGTTCATTTGCTTGCATCCCAAATTCAAAAATCTGCAATCTGAAACACTCCAAAATCTGAAACTCTTTGAGTGTCATGTCGGTGCTCAAAAGCTTTTCAGATTTGGGAATGCTCAACCTGTGTTTTCTGCAGAAATCATAAGGCTCACAAAGCCTAAGTTATTTACCCTTTAGTCCTTTGCTGATCCCTGATCTAGATCTTAACTGTGCTTATTGTGTTTAAAAAATGTCAAGTTGATTGTCTTTTTTTTTCCTTTCCCAGAACTTACTTTCACGTATAAACAGTAAGGGGAGGTTGCTTTGGGATTCAGACAGTAATTAAAAATGGAGGAATGCATTGCTCAGGTCTGGGGTTTGGTTTTTGTTTTTGTTTTCTAAACTAGAAACAGTTAATGGTGATCGGGATGGATGTTTACCATGACCCCAGTAGAGGCATGCGCTCTGTGGTTGGCTTCGTGGCAAGCATCAATCTGTAAGTACTGCTCACAGTGCCATCTTGTTTGATTATTTCATTTTAGTGCCTAATCTTATTATAAATCCAGCAAATCTTTTTAGCATTATGTATTACAATATAAAGATTTCTAAACATTTTCTTCCTCTATCTTCATGTGAATTTTTTTTTTTGGGGGGGGGAGGGAAATGGAGTCTCCCTCTGTCACCCAGGCTGGAGTGCAGTGGTGCTATCTTAGCTCACTGCAGCCTCCACCTTCTGGGTTCAAGTGATTCTCCTGCCTCAGCCTCCCCAGTAGCTGGGATTACAGGTGCGCACCACCATGCCAGGCTAATTTTTGTATTTTTAGTAGAGACAGCATTTCACCATGTTGGCCAGGCTGGTCTTGAACACCTAACCTCAGGTGATCCGCCCGCCTCAGCCTCCCAAAGTGCTGGGATTACAGGCGTGAGCCATCATGCCCGGCTATGAAATTTGTTTATGCAACTTTTTTTTTTTTTGAGACTGGGATTTACTCTGCACTGGAGTGCAGTGGCATGATCACAGCTCACTGCAACCTCAACCTCCCTGGGTTTTGGTGATCCTCCCACCTCAGCCTCCCGAGTAGCTGGGACCACAAGCATGTGCCACCATACCCAGCTAATTTTTGTAGAGACAGGGTTTCACCATGTTGCCCAGGCTGGTCTCGAACTCCTGGGCTCAAGTGATCCACCTGCCTCAGTCTCCCAAAGTGCTGGGATTACAGGCATGAGCACTGCACCTGGCTTTGCAGCTTATTTAACTAACTTGGCACGGGTGTGAATGTGCTTCCCAGCTGAAGAGCGACCTCCTCCAAGGCTGGGGCTGTGCTGCCTTGTTGTTGGCATTTTTCCCCCAGAAATGAGGTTTTTTTTATTGTTTGTTCCAACTGTAAAAATAAGGCATGCTCATCCCAAATATCTGCAGAAATTGAGAAAGTGAGAATTCCTCATGGTCCAGCTTTTATTCATATTAACAGTTGCCAAAGGTTTGATGTATATATACTTTCAGATTCTCTTCTATGCGTATATTAACACATACATGTGATATATATCTCTGAAACACACACACACACACACACACACATATATATATTTGTACAAATGGGATATTGCTAGGCATACTATTCCTTAGCTTAATATGCACTTAAAGTGTACATTTTCCTGTATCATTACAAATAAATCTCCACCAACTCAACTGCTGCTCAGAATTTATTCTGTGTATCATTATTTAACCAGTCCTCTCTTGGTGGATATCTTAAGTTGTTAAATTTTTTCTATTGGAGCAGTTTTTGTAGGAAATATCCACAATTACACTTTTTAAAAATTATTTATTTATTTATTTATTTATTTTTTTGAGACAGAGTCTCGCTCTGTCACCCAGGCTGGAATGCAATGGCACAATCTCAGCTCACTGCAAGCTCCGCCTCCCGGGTTCACGCCATTCTCCTGCCTCAGCCTCCCGAGTAGCTGGGACTACAGGTGCCCGCCACCACGCCCGGCTAGTTTTTTTTGTACTTTTAGTAGAGACAGGATTTCACCGTGTTAGCCAGGATGGTCTCGATCTCCTGACCTCGTGATCTGTCCGCCTTGGCCTCCCAAAGTGCTGAGATTACAGGCATGAGCCACCGCGCTCTGCCACGATTACACATTTTTATGTTCTGCATATGACTTAAATATGTCTTTTCTCCATGTCACTACTTGTTCTTACATATAAATGCATTTTCTAGGTATTTGTTTTTGGATTGATTGGTAGAGAAACCTGTGTTACTGACATAAGCCATAGGCTGTCCCCTTCGAGCATTTGTTCATCTTCCTTTCTCTGTCTCTCTGCTCACCCTGACCCTAGCACCCTCACAAAATGGTATTCCCGGGTGGTGTTCCAGATGCCGCATCAGGAGATTGTGGACAGCCTGAAGCTATGCCTCGTGGGCTCCTTAAAAAAGTTTTATGAGGTGAGGAGAACAGAAATTCTCAGGCTTCTGGGGTTTTTTGTTTTTTTATTTTTATTTTTTGAGACAGAGTCTCACTCTTGTCGCCCAGGTTGGAGTGCAGTGGAGCGATCTGTGTTCACTGCAACCTCTGCCTCCTGGGTTCAAGCGGGTCTCCTGCCTCAGCCTCCCAAGTAGCTGGGATTACAGGCGTGCACCAGCACGTCCAGTTAATTTCTGTATTTTCAGTAGAGATGTGGTTTCACCATGTTGGCCAGGCTGGTTTCGAACTCCTGACCTCAGGTGATCTGCCTGCCTGGGCCTCCCAAAGTGTTGGGATTACAGCTGTGAGCCACCGCGCCTGGCCAAGTTTCTGGGTTTTTAAGGATTACCTATGTGAACACTTTACAGGAAGTCTGATGTGGTGAGAGGGATCTCAAATCAAAGGTGAGTCTCCTAAACAGCTGCTGCTGAGCAGGCAGCTCAGAGCTCCTCCTTTCAGGCTTCAGCTTGTACAGATCAGCTTAAAGAGCTAAATGCTTTCGTTTGGTTTAGTAAGTAATAATTTTTTCTCAGGTTGTCAGCCTGATGTCTCTAGACATAATCTTCATGCCCTTATCGGGGAAGTTGGGGATAAGTTTCAGCAATTAAAGCAGCTTATGAGTGTACTCAGCTTTTTATAACTTACTAGGCGCTGGCTCTTTTCATTTTGGTTCAAGACAAATGCCTCCTTATAAATCACCCCTCGAACTCTAAAGAATGCTAACCATGGAGGATTACTATAATTAAGCTGATACTGGATCTAGAACAGTGAGCAAGCAAGGTACTGATTTCTGCCTTGGCCAGTACATCAAAGGAAGCACTGATAAGTGCCTTTCATTTCTTAGGATCAGGGTTAGACCTTAACCTTTGCATAGAGGCTAAGCAGCAAGAAATGTCATAATTTCATATGATTGAACTCAGTCTCTAAGGCTCCACCTTGTCTCTTTATAGAATAATGTTTCCTACAGCATCCTGCAAATACTTTAATACTGTTCAGTTATTAGAGGTTATTTTTTTTTAAAGTCTGTCTCCAGCAAGGTCCATATGTTATGCTACTGAGTCACCAAGTTCTACCAGACTTTCCTTTTTGTTGTTGTTCTAATTGTTTTCCTTCGAAGTTTGATCTGTCTTCTAATACCTATCTGTGAAGCCTTTTCCCTTCTTCCCTCACTGCTCCATCCTTAAGCTGCCTTATATTTGTTATTTATCCATCCCACTGGGTTGTATCCTTATTTATCCATCCCACTGGGTTGTAAATTACTTGAACACTGGTTATGGATGGCTATGTAACAAATTACCCTGAAACTTAGTGGCATGAAATGAGCAAGTTTGATGTTCACAATCAGGAACTGGACAAGGCACAGCCGCGGGCTCCATTTCTCCATGTGGGCCTTGTTGTATGGTCTTTTCACATGGGCTCTTTGGGCCTCCTCCTTGCATGCTAGCTGGATTCAAAGCCTGAATGTTCCACAAGACAGAGTGCCGGTGGAAGTCATGCTGCATTTTATGCCTTAACTGTGGAAGTAATGCAATATCACTTCTGCTGCATTCTAATTGTCCAAGGAGTCACAAAGTCCCACCCAGCTTTGAGGGGAGGGCAGTTGATTCCACCTTCTAATCCAAGGGTGGCAAGGGTCTGAAAGAACACGTGGCACCAGAGATATTGCTGTGGCTGTTTTCTTTTTTTGAGACAGGGTCTCACTCTGGTTGCCCAGGCTGGAGTGCAGTGGCACAATCTCGGCTCACTGCAGCCTCTGCCTCCCAGGCTCAAGCGATTCTCCTGCCTCAGCCTCCTGAATAGCTGGGATTATAGGCATGTGACACCACACCTGGCTAATTTTTGTATTTTTTGTAGAGACAGGGTTTCAGCGTCTTGGCCAGGCTGGTCTTGAACTCCTGACCTCATGATCCACCCTTCTCAGCCTCCCAAAGTGCTAGGATTACAGGTGTGAGCCGCTGCGCCCAGCTTTTTTTTTTTTTTTTTTTTTTTTGAGACGGAGTCTCACTCTGTAACCCAGGCTGGAGTACAGTGGCGCAATCTCAGCTTACCACAACCTCTGTCTGCTTCCTGGATTCAAGCAATTCAACTGCCTCAGCCTCCCGAGTAGCTGGGATTACCTGCATGTGCCACAAGACCCAGCTAATTTTTTTTTTTTATTTTTAGTAGAGACGGGGTTTTGCCATGTTGGCCAGACTGGGCTGGTCTCGAACTCTCAATCTCAAGTGATCCACCCGCCTCAGCCTCTCAAAGTGCTGAGATTATAGGTGTGAGCCACCATGCCTGGCCTGCTGTGGCTATTTTCTTTTCTTCTTTTTTTGAGACAGAATTTCACTCTTATTGCCCAGGCTGAAGTGCAGTGGCACAATCTGGGCTCACTGCAGCCTCCGCCTCCCAGGTTCAAGCAATTCTCCTGCCTCAGCCTCTCAAGTAGCTGGGATTACAGGTGCCCGCCACCACGCCTGGCTAATTTTTTTGTATTTTTAGTAGAGATGGGGTTTTGCCACGTTGGCCAGGCTGGTCTCAAACTCCTGACCTCAGGTGATCCACCCCCCTCAGCCTCTCAAAGTGCTGGGATTATAGGCGTGAGCCACCGTGCCCAGCCACTGTGGCTATTTTGTAAAAGTGCAGTCTGCTGCAAGCACAGGGACTGTCTTGATTCCTTTTCCATCTCTTACACTACTAAGCTGACACTCCTGGTGATTTACGTTGAATTTCTAGTATCACAATTCTATTGTAAGTCAATTAACAGTTTGTTTTGGTCTCTGTTTCTTTATCTGAACTATGAACTTAAGTAGTATTTATTAAATTCTGTAGAACCAGATCAAAGAAAAAATAAATCTGTTTTTAAATCTAGAATAAAACTGGCTCATCTGAATATAAATGTTCTCTGAATCAAAAGAATTTTTTTTTTTTTGAGACAGATTCTTGCTCTGCCTCAGCCCCCAGAGTAGCAGGGACTACAGGCATATGCCACCACGCCTGGCTAATTGTTAAAAATTTTTAGTAGAAATGAGGTGTTGCTATTTTGCCCAGGCTGGTCTGGAACTCCTGGGCTCAAGCGATCCTCCCACCTCAGCTTCCCAAAGTGCTGGGATTACGGGCATGAGCCACTGCGCCTGGCCAAAAGGTTTCATTTCATTCAGGTCCTCATTATTGGCTTAGTCCTATGCCAGCTTTTGCCATTTCCCCAGTTGTTCTGCACCTAGTGGAAGGAATCTTTGTATTTAAACTGTTTTGCAAAATGAAGACCTCATCTCTACAAAAAAATTGAAAAAATAAGCCAGGCTTGGTGGCATGCACCTGTAGTCCCACTTCTTCAGGAGGCTGAGGTGGGAGGATCCCTTAAGCCTAGGAGTCCAGTGCTCCAGTGAACTATGATCATGCCAGCCCAGTTGACAGAGCCTGCCTCTAAAACAAATAAAATAAAAAATAAACGATTTTGATCATGCCTCTCGCAGAGCTTATCCTGACTCAGCAGCCTCAACAAATTTGCTTTGGGGTTCTAAGATTCTGACTACCTCTGGACTCCCCAGTTTTATTAATATCTTCCCCTAGGAATGGCAGTAACCACCGGAAGTTCCAACACCTCCAAACAGTTGCCGCCTTACACATTTTCAGCCCCATTTTGCATCAGGGCTTGCTAGTCCAAAGCCCATTTTCTCCATTCTAAATCTCTCACTTGTCCTCTGGACTCACATGCAATAATAAAATGCTTCCAAATACTGTTTTGGTTTTTGTTTCGTAAATAAACTTTTTATTTTGGAATAAAAGTTGCAAAATAGGTTAGAGGATAGAGTTCCCATACATCCTTCATCCAGTTTTCCCTCATTGTCAACATCTTGCCTTGCTAGCTGTGTTACATAAATGTTTCCAAATATTCTTATCCTTTTCCTTGAATAGTTGATTTTGCTCTTCTCCTTTTTCTGTAACTAGGCTTTTCCTTGATGAATACATGCCCCTCCCCCCCCCCCCACCTTTTTTTTTGAGACAGGGTTGCTCTGTTGCCTGGGCTGGAGTGTAGAGTCACAGTCTCGGTTCACTGCAGCCTCAACCTCCTGGGCTCAAGGGATCCTCCCACCTCAGCCTCCCAAGTAGCTGGGACTACAGGCACATACCACCACACCCAGCTAATTTTTGTATTTTTTGTAGAGACAGAGGGTCACTATATTGCTCAGGCTGGTCTCAAACTGAGGCTGATCTCAAACTCCTGGCCTCAAGCTATCCGCCTACTCAGCGTCCCAGAGTGCTGGGATTATAGCTGTGAGCCACTGAGCCCAGCTGAATACCCTGTCCTGTCCCATCCTGTCCCGTCCCATCCCATCTTGTCCTGTCCTGTCCTTTCCTTTCCTTGTCCTGTCCTTGTCCTGTCCTTTTTTGTCCTGTCCTTTCCAGGCACACGCCACCACACCCAGCTCAGTTTTGTATTTTTAGTAGACACGGGATTTCACTGTGTTGGCCAGGCTTGTCTTGAACTCCTGACCTTAAGTGATCCGCCTGCCTTGGCCTCCCAAAGTGCTGGGATTACAGACGTGAGCCACTGTGCCCAGCTGAATACCGTTTTCTTAGAATTATCTCAGGTTGTGATTGCTCTCATATCTCAAGAGCCAGACACCTTCCCCAGGCCAGTTTTTGTTGTTGTTGTTGTTGTTGTTGTTGTTGTTGTTGTTGTTTGAGGCAGAGTCTCTCTCTGTCGCCAGGCTGGAGTGCAGTGGTATGATTTCGGCTCACTGCGACTTCCGCCTCCCCGGTTCAATGTCGCCAGGCTGGAGTGCAGTGGTATGATTTCGGCTCACTGCAACTTCCGCCTCCCCGGTTCAAGCACTTCTGCCTCAGCCTTCCAAGTAGCTGGGACCACAGGCACACACCACCACGCCCAGCTAATTTTTGTATTTTCAGTAGAGGTGGGGTTTCACTATGTGGGCTAGGATAGTCTTGATCTCTTGACCTCGTGATCCACCCACTTCAGCCTCCCAAAGTGCTGGGATTATAGGCGTGAGCCACAGTGCCCAGCCCAGTCATTTTTTTAAACCAGTATTACATCTTGGAGTGTCTTTAACTTAATTTCCCAATACAATTGATTATTAATATCAGCATCATCATAAGACTTGTTTACAATGAGTTAGTTGAATCTTCCCAACAATATTAGTGTTATTTCATCTCATAGTACAATAGTAGATATAACCTGAAATGTAAGAGTCAAAGATACTGGCACATTACTAGAGTCCTACTCAGTCATAAATAATTAGTCCAGATTATCATCATACTGCATGATTAAAGTGTCTCCCAGATATGTGCCACTTAGGTTTGCAGGCTTCCATTCTACATTGTCAGGTTTCAAAAGCAGGAGTCCTCTCAGTAACATGGCTTTACCCCTTTAGGCATCCCATTTAGTTGAGCTAACAAACAATATCACATCTTGCTCTAAGCCTCTCCCAAGGCACCAGTAGAATATTGGATTTTGGGCTGGGCTTGGTGGCTCATGCCTATAATCCCAGCACTTTGGGAGTCTGAGGTGGGTGGATGGCTTGAGGTTAGGAGTTCAAGACCAGCCTGACCAACATGATGAAACCCTGTCTTTACTAAAAATACAAAAATTAGCTGGGCGTGGTGGCGGGCACCTGTAATCTCAGCTACTTGGGAGGCTGAGGCAGGAGAATCACTTGAACCTGGGAGGTGAAGGTTGTAGTGTGCCAAGATCACGCCACTGCGCTGTAGTCTGGGCGACAAAGCGAGACTTTGTCTCAAAAAAAAGGAATATTGGATTTTACTCACTGTATAACCATTTATTCTTTCCCTAATCCTCAGATATCATTCTTCCTTCTCTCCATTTATACCCCCACCTTTCCACTTTTGAAAGGGACATTAAGTTTGGCCACTGTGCTGATCTAGACTGCCGGCAGCAATACTAGCCTAGCAAACGTCTCCCACTCAGTCTACTCCCATTCATATAGAGCAGTGTTACAGAGGTACAGAACTAGTGGGTTTTCTCTACTACTAGGCAACATAACTGCATTCCCTGTGAACCCCAGTTTTGCCAGATGGAATGAAGGTACAGTTCACCCCCATCAGGTCCTTAGGAACTCTAACATGAAGGTTTAAAAGTATAGTTTCTTGCTTAGAGCTTGTTATGAGTTTGTGCTCCCAAGAAGATGAAGTCCCAATCCCCAGTACCTGTGAATGTAACCTTATTTGGAAATAAAGTCTTTGCATATGATTAAATTAAAATGAGGTCATTAGAATGGGCCCTGCTTCAATATGACTATGTTTTTATGAGGAGAGGAAATTTAGACACAGAGGCAGACACACATAGACGGAAAATAATCTGAAGACACGGAGAACACCTATCTGTAAGCCAAGAGACACCTGAGAATCCCAGAAGCTAGGAGAGAGGCACGAACAGATCTTTTTCTTTACAACCCTCAGAAGGTCTGTAAACACCTTGATTTTGAACTTCCAGCCTCCAGAACTGTGAGACAATAAGTTTCTGTTGTTTAAGCCAGCTTGTTTTGTATGACAGCCATAGCAGACTAATACAGAAGTCATCCCAGCTTCTGGCACCTACAGTGTAGGAATACTACATCAGGTAGGAAAAAAAGACTGTTGAGGTCATGTGGGAAAGAAAGAAAAAAGTATAGTTGTACCACATCCTGCCCCCAGGGAAGAATTATAAAGTCACAATAGCATCCTGCCCACTCCACTTCCTTCGATTCGGCAGAAAAAGGGGAGAAATCTACCTAGTGGAGATGTTTGCTAGGCTCTGGCCCTGTTGAGTGTGAGCACACACTCATGAAAGTGTGTAAGCCAGCCCTTCAGGTTTTTCTTTCTTCCACTTTAGACAACAGATGTTTCAGTTGCCCATTCTAATTCTCTATCAAACCATTACTGTGAGGATGAAAGTATGTTCTTTGGTTTGAAGAAATGTGACTCCATGGTCTAAATTGATGCATTATCTTTTGATTTAGTCCTTTTTTTTTTTTTTTTTTTTTTTTTGAGACAGTCTCATTCTGTCACCCAGGCTGGAGTGCAGAGACGTGATCTCCATTCACTGCAACCTCCACCTCCCAGGTTCAAGTGATTCTCCTGTCTCAGCCTGCCAAGTAGCTGGGATTACAAGCGTGCGCCACCACACCCAGCTAATTTTTGTATTTTTAGTAGAGATGGGATTTCACCATGTTGACCATCCTGGTCTCAAACTCCTGACCTCAAGTGATCTCCCTGCCTCAGCCTCCCAAAGTGCTGGGATTACAGGTGTGACCCACCGTGCCCAGCCTTGTTTTAGTCCTTTCATAGTATTTTGGGCGTTTGCATCTACCAGCAGGTATGCAAAATCCAGTCTGTAGTAAGTAAGTGTCTGCTCGTGTCAGGCACTGTCACAGCCTCCTGGGACTACCAGAGTAAGTCCAACTTGCCAGCCAAGTGCAGAGTCTTACTGCTGGGGAATCTGCTCCATAGCCATCCGCACTCTCTTGTTCAGAAAGAACAATTGTTGATAGTGCTTCACAGGGTTCAAGAGGAACATGTAGAATAGATTCAGCCTATCTCTGCACTGCTGTAGTTCTGCAGTGTCTACTCATTTCATGAAGCCAGATGGACCGCCTCAAGCAAGGAAATTGGGATATCCACTCCCAGAGTTCCCCTCGCCTTCCCAGCCTGGAAGGTTTTACTGTTGGCCATCAACATGTCCTGCTTGCTTGCTTTAAAAAAAAAAAAAAAAATTGAGGTGAAATAGGTGAGGTTCAGTGGCTCGTGTCTGTAATCCCAGCACTTCGGGAGGCCAAGGCAGGTGGATTGCTTGAGCTCAGGAATATGAGACCAGCCTGGGCAACATGGTGAAACCCCCATCTCTATAAAAAATAGAAAAATTAGCTGGGCGTGGTGGTACATGCCTGTAGTCCCAGGTACTTGGGGGGCTGAGGTAAGAGGATCTCTAGTTTAAAAACATTTTCATCACCCCATAAAAACACCCCATGCCCATTAAATAATCATTCCTTATTCACACCTTCTCCTAATTTCTGGTAACATCTAATTTGCTTTTTGTCTCTACTGATTTGTCTATTTTGCCTGTATTGTAGAGTAATTTTAAAATGTGTGACCTTTTGTGTTTAGCTTACTTCACTGAACATGTTTTCAAGGTTTATCTGTGTTGTAGCATATATTCATACTTTTTTCCTTTTTGTGGCTGTATAATATTCCATTGTATTTATTCCACGATTTGTTGATCCTTTCACTTGTTGATAAACATTTGGGCTGTTCTCACGTTTTGACTATTGTGAATAATGCTGCTGTAAACATTCCTGAACAAGTATTTGTTTAAGTTCCCATTTTCAGTTCTTTTTGGATATATACCTAGGAGTGAAATTGCAGGGTCATATAGTAGTTCTGTGTTTAACTTTTAGAGGAACCACCAAGCTGTTTTGCCCAGTGGCCAAGCATCATTTTACATTCCTACCAGTAATGTAGAAGTTTTCAGTTTCTCCAAACAATTGCCAACAATTGCTATTTTCTGTTTTTTTACTTTTTTTTTTTTTTTTTTTTTGAGACAGAGTCTTGCTCTCTCACCCAGGCTGGCATGCAGTGACACGATCTTGGCTTACTGCAGCCTCCACCTCCTAAGTTCAAGAGATTGTCCTGTCTCAGCGTCCTGAGTAGCTGGGGATTCCAGGTGCACGCCACCACACCCAGCTAATTTTTGTTTTGTTTTGTTTTTAGTAGAGTTGGGGTTTCACCATGTTGGCCAGGCTGGTCTCGAACTCCTGACCTCAGGTGATCCGCCCAGCTCAGCCTCCCAAAGTGAGGCACCACGCCTGGCCTTTTCAGTTTTAAATCGTCACTGTTTTTTGTGGGGTTTTTTTTTTGGTTTGTTTTTTTTTTGAGATGGAGTTTCACTCTTGTTGCCCAGGCTGGAGTGCAATGGCGCGATCTTGACTCACCACAACCTCCACCTCCCGGGTTGAAGCGATTCTCCTGCGTCAGCCTCCTGAGTAGCTGGGATTACAGGCATGCACCACCACGCCCAGCTAATTTTGTATTTTTAGTAGAGACGGGGTTTCTCCATGTTGGTCAGGCTGGTCTCAAACTCCCGACCTCAGGTGATCCGCCTACCTTGGCCTCCCAAAGTGCTGGGATTACAGGCATGAATCACCATGCCCGGCTTGAATCATCACTGTTGTGAAGTATCTCGTTGTGGTTTTGACTTGCGTTTCTTAATGACCAGTGATGTTGAACATCCTTCATGTGCTTGTTGCTCGTTTGTGTCATTCAAATCCTTTGCCCATTTAAATTGGGCTATTTGTCGTTTTGTTGTTGAGTCGTAGGAGTTTTAAAAATATTCTGGAAACTATACTCTTATCTGATGTATGATTTACAAATATCTCCCCCCATTCTTTAGATTTTCACTTGCTTGATAATGGTCTCTGCTGCACGAAAATTTTAAATTTTGATAACATGCAATTTATCTATTGTATCTTTTGTTCCTTATGGTTTTGGTGCTCAATCTAAGAATTCATTGCCAAATCCAAGGTCATAAAAGCTTGTCCCCTGTATTTTTTTTCTAACAATGTTACAGTTTTTAACTCTTACATATAAGTCACTGATTTGAGTTATACAAAGTGAGGTAAGGGTCCAGTTTTATTCTTTTGCATCTGGATATCTACTTGTCATAGCACCATTCGTTGAGAGAATTCCCCATTGAGAAATCTTGGCACCCTACTTGAAAATCAATTGTCATAGATGTTTGGGTTTATTTCTGGACTGCTAATTCTATTCCATTGGTCTGTGCATCTAATTTTATGCCAGTAACACACTGTTTTGATTATTGTTGCTTTGTAATAAGTTTTGAAATTGGAGAGTGTGAGTCTTCCAACTTTATTTTTCTTTTTCAGTATTGTTTTTGCTATTCAGTGCCCCCTTGGAATTGTATATGAATTTGAGAGAAGGCTTTTTTGTTTCTGCAAAAAGAGGCCATTGAAACTTTCATAGGGATTGTATTGAATATCTAGATTACTTTGAAGAGTATTGTCATCGTAATGATACTGTCTTCCAGCATATGGACACAGGATGTCTTTCTATTTATTTAGATCTTTTTAAATTTCTTTCAGCAGTGTTTTGTAGTTTCCATGTATAAGTCTTTTACCTGTTTGGTTGAAGTTTATTCCTAGCTATTTTATTCTTTTGGATGCTATTGTAAATGGAATAGTTTTAATTTCATTTTTGGATTGTTCATTGCTGGCATATAGAAACACAACTGTTTTTATGTGATCATGTACCCTGTAACTTTGCTGAATGTGGTTATGAGCTCTAGTCATTTTTTTTTTTTAATTCTTCGGGATTTTCTAGATACAGAATAATGTCATTTGCTTATGGGAATGGAGTCTTCTTTCTTTTCAGTTTGAATTCTTTTTATTTTCTTTTCTTTCTTAATTTGCTTAGTTTATTTCCTTTTCTTCCTTAATTGTTATGGCTAGGATTTCTATTATGGTATTGAATAGCAGTGCTAAAATCAGGCATGTTTGTCTTTTTCCTGATAGTAGAGGCAAAGGTTTCAGTTTTTCGCCATTGTATATGATGTTAGCTGTGAGTTTTTAATAAATTTCCTTTATCATGTTAAGAAAGTTTCTGCTCCTAATTTGCTGAGTATTTTTATAATGAAAGTGTGTTGGATTTTATCAGATGATTTTTCTGCATATTAACTTTTAACAGTCTTGTTCAGATTAATACCAAATTAATTTTAATAGTTGTGTCAGGCCATTCTTGCATTGCTGTAACAAGATACCTGAGACTGGATAATTTATAAAGAAAAGAGGTTTAATTGGCTCATGGTTCTGCAGGCTTCACACGAAGCATAATGCTGGCATCCACTCAGCTGCTAGGGAGGCCTCAGGAAGCTTACAGTCATGGTGGAAGGGGAAGCAGAAGCAGGCACTTCACATGGTGAAAGCAGGAGTAAATGAGAGAGAGAGAGTGTGAGAGAGAAGAAGAGGTGGTACACATTTTAAATGACCAAATCTTTGTGTAAACTCAAAGCAAGAGCTCACTTATCACCAGGGGATGGCCCAAGCCATTCCTAAGGGATCTGCTCCTATAATCGAAACACCTCCCACCATGCCCCATCATGAGGCCATGATCATGTCATGACATGTCATGTCATGTCATGATCATGACACCATCAGAGGCTGTCTTCATTTTTCTTTCTTATTTCTTTTTCTTATACCGGATATAATCTCAACTGACATCGTTTCTGGTTTGCTGATTATTTCTTCTGCTTGCTCAAATCTGCTGTTAAGCACCTCTAGTAAATTTTTCATTGCAGTTACCATAGTTTCTCACTCCTGAATTTCTATTTGGTTCTTTCTTGTAATTTCTGTGCCTTTATTGATAGTCTTTATTTGGTGAGACACATTCTCATACTTTCGTTAAGGTCTTAAGACATGGTTTCCTTTAGTTCTTTGAACAATATTTAAAATAGTTGATATAGCTGGGCGTGGTGGCTCACGCCTATAATCCCAGTACTTTGGGAGGCCAAGGCGGGTGGATCACGAGGTCAGGGGTTCGAGACCAGCCTGACCAACATGGAGAAACCCCATCTCTACTAAAAATACACAAATTAGCTGGGTGTAGTGGCGGGCACCTGTAATCCCAGCTACTCAGGAGGCTGAAGCAGGAGAACTGCTTGAACCTGGGAGGCGGAGGTTGCAGTGAGCCGAGATCATGCCACTGCACTCCAGCCTGGGCAACAGAGCGAGACTCTGTCTCAAAATAAATAAATAAATTAATTAATTAATTAGTTAATTAAAATAGTTGATATAAAGACTGTCTATAGGACCACGTCTGGGCTTCCTCCAGGACAGTCTCTGTTGACTTTTTTTTCCCATGCATACGTGTCCTACTTTTCTATTTCTTGGCAAGCATCATAATTCTTTGTTGAAAACTGGAAATTTAAGCTGGGCACGAGGTGGCTCACGCCTGTAATCCCAGCACTTCGGGAGGCTGAGGCGGGTGGATCCCCTGAAGTCAGGAGTTCGAGACCAGCCTGGCCAACATGGTGAAACCCCGTCTCTACCAAAAATAGAAAAAATTAGCCTGGTGTGGCGGTGGACTCCTGTAATCCCAGCTACTAAGGAGGCTGAGGGAGGAGAATTGCTTGAACCCAGGAGGTGGAGGTTGCAGTGAGCCAAGATTGTGCCAGTGCAGTCCAGCCTAAGCTACAGAGCGAGACTCTGTCTCAAAAAAATAAAAATAAAAAATAAAAAATTCTGATCTACAGAGGATTCAGGTAATTGATCAGACACATTTAAAAGTAACTTTTAGCCAAGGTAGGAGGATAGCTTGAGGCCAGGAGTCTGCAACCAGCCTGCTCAACATAGTGAGATCTCGTCTCTACAAAAAAGAAATTAAAATTTTTAATTTTTATTTATTTTTTTTGTTTTCTATTTTATTTTCTTTCATTTCTAAAGCCCGAGGAGTTCAAGGTTGCAGTGAGCCATGATCGCATTACTGCACTCCCTCTTTCAACAGAGCGAGACCCTGTTGCAAATAAAAATAAAAACGACTTTTACCTAAATTCTTCAAAGAAATGAAATACAACATTAAGAATTTTAACAAAGAATTAGAAAGCATGAAAAAAATTGGAATTTTTAGAAATGAAAACTACAGTAACTGAAATTAAACTCAGTAGATGGGTGTATTAGTTTGCTACAAATGACATAACAAAGTACCAGCAACTGGCTTACACAACAGAAATTTATTTCCTCACAGTTTCGGAAGTCAGAAATCCAAGCTCAAAGAATTGGCAGAGTCGGTTTCTTTTGGGGGCCTTGGTCTTCCTTGTGTCTGTGTCCTCATCTCCTCTTCTTATGAGGACATCAGTCATACTGGATTAGGGCCCACCCCCATGACCTCATTTAACCTTAAGTACCTCTTTTAAGATCTTATGTTTAAAAAACAGTCACATTCTGAGGTACTGGGGGTTAGGACTTCAACATATGAATGTTGCGGAGGGCATAATTCATCCCCTAACAATGGATAACGGTAGCTTAGATATAGCTGAAGCTGGAAAGAGTCAACTGAAAGATAGGTGAGCAGAAAATAATCAAACTAGCCTGTAATCGCAGCATTTTGGGAGGCTGAGGCAGGTGGAGCACATGAAGTCAGGTGTTCAAGACTGGCCAACATGGTGAAACCCCATCTCTACTAAAAATACAAAAATTAGCCAGGTGTGGTGCTGCGCCCCTGTAATCCCAGCTTCTCAGGAGGCTGAGTCACGAGAACAGCTTGAACCTGGGAGGCAGGCAGAGGTTATAGTGAGCTGAGATTGTGCCACTGCACTCCAGCCTGGGCTTACACAGTGAGACTCTGTCTCTCAAAAACAAAAATAAAAATAATCAAACTGTAACAAGCCAATAGATAGGAGGTTAAAATATAATATGTACATAAGAAGTGGCTCAGAAGGAGGTTAAAGAAGGCAGAAACAACATCTGAAAAGACGATGGTGAGGAATGTTCCAAAACTGTTAGAAGACCCCAAGCCATAGATTCAGAAAGCCCAACACATCTCAAGCAGGATTTATAAAAAGAAAAGCACATCTAGGCACATTATAACACTGTTGAGGGTAAAGATAAATATATATATAGTAAGAACAGTCAAGGAAAAATTAAAAAGAGGTTCCTTCAAAGGATCAATATGGACTAATAGCTAACTTATCAAAATAAACAGCGTAAGCCACAAGATAATAATATAATAGCTACAAAGCACTAAAAGAAAGTAACTGCCAGCATAGCTTCAATCTCATAGCCACTGAAAATAACTTTCACTAGTGAAGGTGAAAAAAGACATTGCATGGCAAATAAAAAATAGACTGTCACCAGCTGACTTACACTGAAGGAAAATATAAAAAGCATTATTCAGCTAGAAGGAACATGTTCCCAGATAGAAGTTTAGAAATGGTTAAAGGAATAAGTAACAATATAAGTGACCATTATGAAGGTAAATTTAAATCTATTCCATCTAAAACAAGAAAAAAATGTCATGTGGCTGTATATTTGTCTGTGCATATAATTTGAAATTTATGACAACAGTGCATATATCAGGAAGAAGTAAATGATGTCCTAATATTCATAGGTCTTTGAATTGTTGAGGAAAAGGTAAAAGTACTCATTTACATTACACTTTGATATGCTATAGATGTTGTACTCTCTAGGGTAACTACGAAAGGAAGAATAAAAGAGTGTATAACTATCAAGATATGAGAGGAAAAAAAATAAATTTAATGTAAGAAGAATACAGGTAAATAAACAGGATCAACAGCAAGCAATACCTAAGTCTTGAAAACATGCTGTGTGAATGTAGCCAGTCACAAAAGATCACATAGAAGAAATGTTTCTGGGCCGGGCGCAGTGGCTCACGCCTGTAATCCCAGCACTTTGGGAGGCTGAGGAGGGCGGATCACCTGAGGTCAGGAGTTTGAGACCAGCCTGACCAACGTGGAGAAACCCCATCTCTACTAAAAGTAACAAAATTAGCCAGGCATGGTGGCACATGCCTGTAATCCTAGCTAGTCAGGAGGCTGAGGCAGGAGAATCGCTTGAACCCGGGAGGCAGAGGTTGCGGTGAGCCAATATCACGCCATTCAACTCCAGCCTGGGCAACAAGAGCGAGACTCTGTCTCAAAAAACAAAAAAAAAATGTTTCTGAACATTTATAAGAAATGTTCAGAACACGAACATCTATAGAAACCAGAAGGTTAATGGTTGCCTGGGGCTGGGGTCGAGGAGGGAACTGGAGTATGGATAGGGTGATGATTACTCAAAAGTATGAGGTTTCTTTGTGAGGTGATGAAAATGTTATAAAATTGACTATGGTGGTGGTTACACATGTAGGAATATAATAAAAAACTTTAATTCGGTGAATTGTAGCATATGAATTATAGCTCAGATTCACAGAGGCAGATGATTAGTGGTTTCCAGAGAATAAGGAGGAAGGGCAAGAATGAGGAGGAACTACTAATGGGTACAGAGTTTTTTTGTGTTTTTTTTTTTGGAGACAGTTTTCACTCGTTGCCCAGGCTGGATGGAGTGCAGTGGTAGGATCTCAGCTCACTGCAACCTCCGCCTTGTGGGTTCAAGCAATTCTTGTGCCTCAGCCTCCTGAGTAGCTTGGATTACAGGCACCCACCACCACGCCTGGGTAATTTTTTGTATTTTTAGTATAGATGGGGTTTCATCATGTTGGCCAGGCTAGTCTCGGAACTCCTGACCTTAGGTGATCCACCTTCCTTGGCCTCCCAAAGTGCTGGAATTACAGGCGTGAGACACCACGCCTGGCCCTGGGTACAAGGTTCTTTTTGGGGTGATTAAATACAAAATTTGGGGCCGGGTGCAGTGGCTCACACCTGTAGTGAAATCCCATCTCTACTAAAAATACAAAAATTAGCTGGGCATCATGGCGGGCGCCTATAGCCCCAGCTACTCGGGAGACTGAGGCAGAAGAATCGCTTGAACCTAGGAGGCGGAGGTTGCAGTGAGCCAAGATCTTGCCACTGCACTCCAGCCTGGGTGACAGAGTGAGAGTCCGTCTCAAAAAAAAAAGAAAAGAAAATACAAAATTTGGTAATTTTGATAGGTACATGACTTTGTCAATACTAATGTATTTTTAGTAGAGACGGGGTTTCTCCACGTTGGTCAGGCTGTTGGGTCAAGTTGGGTCAAGCCCAACTGTCTCCAACTCCTGGGCTTAGGTGATTCTCTTACCTCAGCGTCCCAAAGCATTGGGATTACAGGTATAAGCTACTGTGCCTGGCAAGATTATTGTAAATTAAGATGTTAATTTTAGCCGGGTGCGGTGGCTCACACCTGTAATCCCAGCACTTTGGGAGGCCGAGGCAGGCAGATCATGAGGTCAGGAGTTCAAGACCAGCCTGGCCAACATAGTGAAACCTCATCTCTGCTAAAAATTTAAAAATTAGGTGGGCGTGGTGGCGGGCACCTGTAATCCCAGCTACTCAGGAGGCTGAGGCAGGGGAATCGCTTGAACCCAGGAGATGGAGGTTGCAGCGAGCCAACATTGTGCCACTGCACTCTAGCCTGGGTGACAGAGTGAGACTCTTGTCTCCAAAAAAAAAAAAAAAAAAAAAAAAAAAAAAGTCAATTTTAATCCCCAAAAGGACCACTAAGAAAATAACTCCAAGATATATAGTAAAAAAGAGAATTATAACAGTAACTGGAAAATAGCTATTTAATACAAAATACGGAGTAATGGAAAAACAGAAGAATGACAAAGATATAAGGGATAGAAGAACAAATAGCAAAAAGGCAGATGTAAATCTCACTTTATGAATAATTACATTAAGTGTAACTGAACTCAACACTCAAAAGATAGTGGTTGACAGTACAAATTAAAAGAAAAATGTGGTAGACGTGGTGGTCATGTCTGTAGTCCTATTTATTTTTTCTTGAGACAGGGTCTCTGTTGCTCATGCTAGAGTACAGTGGTGTGATCATAGCTCACTGCAGCCTCAAGCTCCTGGTCTCAAGCAATCTTTCTGCCTAGTATAGCTATACTGTAACCAAAAGAAACGAAATAGCTATATTAATATCAGACAAAATAGACTTTTTTTTTTTTTTTGAGACGCAGTCTTGCTCTGTTGCTCAGGCTGGAGTGCAGTGGCATGATCTTGGCTCACTGCAGCGTCTGCCTCCTGGGTTCAAGCAATTCTGCTGCCTCAGCCTCCCGAATAGCTGGGATTACAGGTGTACACTACCACACCCAGCTAAATTTTTTGTTGTTGCTGTTGTATTTTTAGTAGAGGCAGTGTTTCACCATGTTGGCCAGGCTAGTCTGGAACTTCTGGCTTCAAGTGATCCACCTGCCTCTGCCTCCCAAAGTGTTGGGATTATAGGCGTGAGCCACTGTTCCCGGCCTCAGACAAAACAGACTTTTAGATAACACTTGTAAGTAGAGACAAGGAGTGACATATTATAATAGCAAAAGAGTCAATCCATGAGAAAGACATAACAATTATAATATATGTGCACCTAACAGTAGAGACCCAAAAATAGAGGAAACAAAAACTAATATAATTAAAGGGAGAAATAGGCAATTCAGCAATAGTTTGAGACTTCACAACTTTATTTTCAGTCTTAGATATAATAATTAGATGTAAGATCAACAAGGAAATGGAAGATTTGCACAACACTGTAGTCTGACTATACCTAACAGACATCTATAAAACACTCCACCCAGCAACCAAATACACATTCTTCTTAATATACGTGGCACTCTTCTCCATGATAGGCTATAAAACAAGGCTCAATACATTTAAAAATGACTTTAATCTTTCAAAATAAGTTCTCAACCCACAATAGAATGAAATTTGAAATAAAGGAAATTTGGGAAATTCACAAATACGTGGAAATTAAACAAGACTGGCTCCAAAATAACCAGTGGCTCAAAGAAGAAATTAAAAGGAAATTAGGAAATACTTGGGAGATGACTGAAAACAAAAATACAACATATCAAAATTTATGGATGTAAGTAAAACAGTACTTAGAGGAAAATTTATTATAAACAATGTATTTTAAAATAAGAAGAATCTAAAAACAAACCAGCTTCCACCTTAAGGAACCAGAAAAGAACAACAAACTAAACCCAAAACAAGGAGAAGGAAGGAAATAATAGACATTAGAGAGCTGGGTGCAGTGGCTCATGCTTGTAGTTACAGGTACTCCGGAGGCTGCGGTGGGAGATCACTTGAGCCCAGGAGTTCAAGACCCACTTGGGTAACATAGTGAGACCCTGTCTCCAAAAATAATATTAGTAGACATTAGAGCATAAATAAATGAAATGGAGACTAGAAAAACAATAGAATCAGTGAAGCCAAAAATTGGTTCTTTGAGGAAATAAAGTTGACAACCTTTAGCTTAGACCATTTATGAAAAATAGAAGAATCTGATAACTAAGATCAGGAATGAGAGCGGTAACATTGCCACTGACCTAACAGAAATACAGGGATTATAAGAGAATAATGTGAACAACTATATACCAACAAATTAGATGCCCTAAATGGACACATCCCTGGAAATACAGAAAATACTGAAATTTCAGTATTAGACCTTATATTTAAATAAGAAACCAGTTTTGTTTTGCTTTGTTTTTACAAACTTCCCCCAAAATAGGAGGAACACTTCCCTGCTTATACTATGAAGTCAGTATTACTCTGATACCAAAGCCAAACAAAGCCACCTCAAGAAAACTGCAGAAGGATCCAGACTGGAAAAGAAGTAGAACAATGAAAAGAACTTACATTAGAAAATCCTGAAGAGTACACACACACACAATTAGAGCTAATAAATGAGGGCAGCAAGGTTGAAGATACAAGATCAGTATATAATAATCAGTTGTATTTCTGTACACTAGAATGATCAATCCAAAAATGGAATTCAGAAAACAATTTATGATTGCATAAAAATAAGCTATGTAGGAAAAATTTTTAACAAAAAGGATACTAGGCCAGGCACAGTGGCACACACCTGTAATCCCAGCACTTTGGGAGGCTGAGGCGGGTGGATCACCTGAGGTCAGGAGTTTGGACCAGCCTGACTAACATGGTGAAACCCTGTCTCTACTAAATTAAAAAAAAAAATAGCTGGGCGTGGTGGTGCATGCCTGTAATCCGAGGTACTTGGGAGATGAGACAGGAGAATAGCTTGTACCTGGGAGGCGGAGGTTGCAGTAAGCTGAGATTGTGCCATTGCACTCCAGCTTGGGCAATAAGAGCAAAACTCTCTCTCAAAAAAATAATAATAAATAAAAAAATAAATAATACTAGACATACTTGAAACGACAGAGCATTGTTAAAGAAATTGAAGATCTAGGCCAGGCGCAGTGACTCACACCTGTAATCCTAGCACTTTGGGAGGCTGAGGCAGGTGGATCACCTGAGGCTGGAGTTCGAGACCAGCCTCGCCAACATGGCAAAACCCCGTCTCTACAAGTACAAGAATTAGCAGGGTGTGGTGGTGCATGCCTGTAATCCCAACTACTCGGGAGGCTGAGGAAGGAGAATTGCTTGAACCCAGGAGATGGAGGTTGCAGTGAGCCAAGATCATGCCACTGCTACAGCCTGTGTGACAAGAGCGAGACTCCATCTCAAAAACAAAGAAATTGAAGATCTAAATAAAAGGAGAGACATCTCATGTTTATGGATTGGAAGACAATATTGTTAAGATGCAATATTGAGAAGATTGGGAAGGAGAAAAGAAAACTATCTTTGCAGTTTGCGTGATTATGTAGAAAATCCCAGGAAACCAACAACAACGACAACACAAACCTGCCAGAACTAGTAAGCAAGAATTGCAAGGTTGCAGGATACACAGTTATTACACAAAAGTCAGTCACTTAAAAGTCAGTTCCTTTCCTGTGTGCTAGCAATGAACAATTGGAATTTGGAATTAAAAACATTAATGGCCAGGTGCGGTGGCTCACGCCTGTAATCTAGGACTTAGAAGACCGAGGTGGGCGGATCACCTGAGGTCAAGAGTTTGAGACCAGCCTGGCCAACATGGCAAAACCCCATCTCTACTAAAAACGCAAAAGAACAGCTGGGTGTGGTGGTGCGTGCCTGTAATCCCAGCTAATAGGGAGGCTGAGACAGGAGAATCACTTGAACCCAGGAGGCAGAGGTTGCTGTGAGCCAACATCACGTCACTGCATTCCAGCCTGGGTGACGGCGAGACTCCATCTCAAAAATAAATAAATAAATAAAAACAACATTTATGCATTAGCAGAAAACAATGGAGTACTTTGGGTTTAACTCTCCAAATGTGAATCTACAAATGTAACAAGATCCATTGCAAAAGTAACATTTTTTTTGCAGGAGTGGATAAGCAGATATTCAAATTCATATGGAAATGCAAAAACATAGAATAGTCAAGAACATCTTTAAAAAATAGACTCACAGTTTCTAATTTCAGAACTTGTTACAGAGATAAACAAGACAGTGTGGTCAGTAGCATTGAGATAGACTCAAATCAGTGAAGTAAAAATGAGAGTCCAAAAATAAACCCATGGGCCTATGGCCGGTTAACTGATTTTCAGCAAGTTTGCCATTCGGTGGGGGAAAGAGTAATGTTTTCAAGAAATGGTACTGGGACTACTGGATATCCACATACACAAGAATGACATTGAAGCTCTTCTTTACACAGTATACAAAAAGTAACTCCAAATGGATCAAAGACCTAAATGTAAGAATTAAAACTATAAAACTGGCCGAGTGTGGTGGCTCATGCCTGTAATCCCAGCACTTTGGGAGGCCGAGGTGGGCAGATCACGAGATCAGGAGATGGAGACCATCCTGGCCAACATGGTGAAACCCCATCTCTACTAAAAATACAAAAAAATTAGCTGGGCGTGGTGGCCCGCGCCTGTAATCCCAGCTACTCAGGAGGCTGAGGCAGGAGAATCACTTGAACCAGGGAGTCGGAGGTTGTGGTGAGCCGAGATCACACCACTGCACTCCAGCCTGGTGACAGAGTGAGACTCCATCTCAAAAAAAAAAAAACTGTGCAACTGTAGACGGCAACATAGATGTAAATCTTTGTGACCATGTCTATTAATATTAGGCAGCAGTTGATTAGATATGACGCTGGAAGCAAAAGCAACCAAAGAAAAAATCGATTTGATGAAAATTAAAACCTTTTGTGCTTCAAAAGACACTATTAAGAAAGTTAAAAGACAACGCATAGAATGGGAGAAGTCATTCATCCGATACATATGGAAAGGCTCTAGTATCCAGAATATGCAAAGAAGTCTTACAACTCAAGAAAAACACAACCCAATTTTAAAATGGGCAAACATTTTGACTAGACATTTCTTCAAAGAGTATATACAAATAGTAAGCACATGAAAAGAAGCTAAATATCATTTGTCATTAGGGAATTGGGAATCAAAGCCATGAGATGCCACTTCACAGCAAAACCAGATAAAGACATTGCAAGAAAGGAAAACTACAGACCGATGTTTGTCACGCACATAGATGCAAAAATCCTCAACAAAACATTAGCAGAGTGAACCTAACTGTATAAAAAGAATTTTTTTTTTTTTTTTTTTTTTTGAGATGGAGTTTCACTCTTGTTGCCCAGGCTGAAGTGCAATGGTGCAATCTCAGCTCACCGCAACCTCCGCCTCCCAGGATCAAGTGATTCTCCTGCCTCAGCCTCCCAAGTAGCTGGGATTACAGACATGTGCCACCATGCCTGGCTAATTTTTTTTTGTATTTTTAGTAGAGACGGGGTTTCTCCATGATGGTCAGGCTGGTCTTGAACTCCCGACCTCGGGTGATCTGCCTGCCTCGGCCTCCCAAAGTGCTGGAATTACAGGTGTGAGCCACCACGCCTGGCCTATAAAAAGAATTCTGCATTGAGACCATACTACGTTAAATAAAGCTTCTCCAGATTTATGTCCACCTGGAACCTGTGAATGTGACCATATTTGGAAGCAGGGTCTTTGTAGATGTAATCAAATTAAGATGAGGTAAGACCAGATTAGAGTGGGCCCTAAGCCAACGATGGGTATTACCTTAAGAAAACAGGGATAGGACACAGAGACATAGGGAGAACGCCATTGAAGATGCAGACACAGACGGGAGAAGGCAACAGGAAGAAGGAGGCAGAGACTGGAAGAATGTATCTGCAAGCCAGAAACACCAAGGATTGAACCACCAGAAGCTTGAACAGACAAGGAAAGATTTTTTTATTTTCTTTTTATTTATTTTTTTTCTGAGACATAGAGTCTTTCTGTGTCGCCCAGGCTGGAGTGCAGTGGCACGATCGTAGCTCACTACCTCCCAGGCTGAAGCAATTCTCCCACCTCCGCCTCCCAGGTAGCTGGGTCTACAGGAATGCGCCACCATTTCTGGCTAATTTTTTAATTTTTTTGTAAAGACAGGGTCTCACAATGTTGCTTAAGCTGGTCTGGAACTCCCGGATTCAAGCAGTTCTCCCGCCTTGCCCTCCCAAAGTGCTGGGGTTATAGGCATGAACCACTGCACCCTAGCAACGATTTGTTCATAGAGCCTTTAGAGGAAGCATGGCTCTGCTGATACCTTGGGAACCATCAGAGAATAAATCTTTGTTGTTTTGAGCCACCCAGTTCATGGTACTTTGTTACAGCAGCCCTAGGAAACTAGTGAAACAACCAAGTGGGTTTTATTCCAGTTATGCAAGGCTGGTTCAACAGTCAAAAATCAGTTAATGCAATCCATCCATCAACAGGCTAAAGAAGAAAAATCATATGACTACTTTAGTAGATGAAGAAAAATCATTTGACACTCATTCATGATTTAAAAAAAAAAAAAAAAAGTCCAGGCGCGCTGGCTCACGCCTGTAATTCCGGCACTTTGGGAGGCTGAGGTGGGCGGATCACCTGAGGTCAGGAGTTCAAGACCAGCCTGACCAAAATGGAGAAACCCCGTCTCTACTAGAAATACAAAATTAGCTGGGCATGGTGGTGCATGCCTGTAATCCCAGCTACTCAGGAGGCTGAGGCAGGAGAATCGCTTAAACCTGGGAGGCGGAGGTTGCGGTGAGCCAGGATTGTGCCATTGCACTCCAGCCTGGGCAACAACAGCGAAACTCCGTCTCAAAAAAAAAAAAAAAAAGATTCCCAGCACGTTAGGAATAGAGGGGAACTTCATCAATTTGATTTTTAAAATCTACAAAAAAGCTACAGCTAACATACTTGTGAAAAACTAGATGCTTTCCCCCTAAGATAGATGCTATAAAGATACTCTTTATCACTACTATTAATCAGCTTCCTCCTGGAAGTCCTAGCTAATGCAGTAAGAAAAGGAAATTAAAGCCTTGCAGATTGGGAAGGAGAAAACAAAACTATCTTTGTTTGCAGATGCATGATTGTCTATGTAGAAAATCCCAAGAAACCAACAACAAAAAACCCTGCTAGAACTAGTAAGTGAGAATTGCAAGGTTGTAGGATACACAGTTATACAAAAGTCTATTGCTGTAAAAAAAAAAAAAAAACAAAAAACGAATTTTGTTCCTGTGTACCAGCAGTGAACAATCGGAATTTGAAATTTTAGACAATAAATATTTGTGTCAGCAGAAAAAAATGGAGTACTTTGGTTTCAGCCTAACAAATTACATACAAGATGTACACATGGAAAACTACAAAACTGATGGAAAAAATCAAAGAATATCTTAAAAATGGAGAGAGATTCTGTGTTCATTGATAAGACGACTCAGTATCGTTAGGATATCAATTCTTCCCAACTTTGATTGCTAGATTCAATGCAGTCTTACTCAAAATCCCAGCAAGTTATTTTGTGGATATCAACAAACTTGATTTTAAGGTTTATAAGAGGTAAAGACACAGGATAGCCAACACAGTACTGCAGAGGTCTGATACTGCCTAGCTCAAAGACTTACTGTAAAAACTACGGTAATCAAGATTGTGTGGTATTGATGAAAAGACAGCTGGATAGATAAGTGGAACAGAATAGAAAGCCCAGAAATAGATGCACACAAATATAGTCAAGTGATTTTTGATAAAGGAACAAAGGCAAGTCAGTGGAAAAACAATCTTTTCAAAAAATGGTGCTGGAACAAGTGGCCACCTGCATGCAAAAAACTCTATGCATAGACCATACACCTTTTGCAAAAATTAAAACAAATTATAGACCTATGTTTAAAATGCAAAACTCTAAAACTTATAGAAGATAACATAGAAAATCTAGGTGGCTTTGGGTTTGGTGATTACTTTTTAGATATTATGCCAAAAGCCCATGAAAGGAAAAATTGATAAATTTTTCATCGAAAATTCATCGAATTTAAAAACTTCTGGGAAACACAGATAAGAGGATGAAACAAGCCATGATTAGGAAGAAATATTTGCAAAACACGTATCTGATAAAGGACTGTTATAAAGTATACAAAGAACTCTTAAAACTCAACAGTAAGAAAATGAACAACCCAATTAGAAAATGAGCAAAATACCTCAACAGACATCTCACCAAAGAGTATAGGTAGATAAGGCCGGGTGTGGTGGCTCACATCTGTAATCCCAGCACTCTGGGAGGCCAAAGCGGGCAGATCATGAGGCCAGGAGTTTGAGACCAGCCTGACCAATGTGGTGAAACCCCGTCTCTACTAAAAATACAAAACTTAGGCCAGGCGCAGTGGCTCACACCTGTAATCCCAGCACTTTGGGAGGGGCCGAGGTGGGCTGATCACCTGAGGTAGAGAGTTCAAGACCAACCTGACCAACATGGAGAAACCCCGTCTCTACTAAAAATACAAAATTAGCCGGGTGTGGTGGCGCATGACGGTAATCCTGTAATCCTGGTGGCGCATGCCTGTAATTGCAGCTACTCGGGAAGGCTGAGGCAGGAGAATCATTTGAACTTCGGAGGCAGAGGCTGCGGTGAGCCGAGATTGTGCCATTGCACTCCAGCCTGGGCAGCAAGAGCGAAACTCCATCTCAAAAAAAAAAAAAAATTAGCTGGGCATGGTGGCGCACGCCTGTAATCCTAGCTACTCAGGAGGCTGAGGCAGGAGAACTGCTTGAACCAAGGAGGCAGAGGTTGCAGTGAGCTGAGATTGTACCACTGCACTTCAGCCTGGGTGACAGAGTGAGACTCCATCTCAAAAATACGTAGATAGATAGATGGCAAATTAGCATACAAGCAGGTGTTCAATATCACTTGCCCTTAGGGAACTGCAAATTAAAACAATCAGATACCACTACACACCTATAAATGATCAGAATTCAAAAACTGGTAATGCCAAATGCTGGTGAGGGTGTAGAGCCATAGGAACGCTCACTCACGGCTGGTGAGAATGGAAATGGTACAACCACTTTGCAAAACAGTTTGGCAGCTAATTACTAAACTAAATGTGCACTTACATACACATACCAACAATCACGCTCCTTGATATTTTCCCAAATAAGTTGAAAACTTACGCCCACACAAAAACTTGCACGTGAATGTTTGTAGCAACTTTATTCATTACTGCCAGAACTTGGAAACAGAGATATCCTTCAGTAGGTGAGTGGATAAACTGTCATGCATCCAGACAATGGAATATTGTGTTAAAAGAAATAAGCCATTAAGCCATGAAAAGACATGGAGGAATCTTAAATACATATTGCTCAGTGAAAGATGGTAATCTGAAAAGGCTTTATATGATTCCAACTGTATGATAAATGGCATTCTAGAGAATGCATAAATGTGGTGACAGTAAAAAGTGGCTGTCAAGGGTTTGGAAGGGGGAGAAAGGAATAGGTGGCACACAGGATTTTTAGGGCACTGAAACTAGATAACATTATGCATTTGTCAAAACCCATAGAACTGTACAACACAAATATGTAAACTGTGGACTATAGTTAATGTATCAACATTTGGTCATCAGTTGTAACAAGTGTACCATAATGCAATATGATAACAAAAGGGGAAACTGTTTATGGGTGGGGATAGGAGGTGGGAGGAGGGCATATGGGAACTCTGTTCTATTGCCTCAGGTTTTTTTGTAAACTTGAAGATTCGTCTAAAAAATAGTCTCTTAATTTAAAAACATACAGACACAGAATGAGGTACCATATCATATGCACGAGGATATCTAAAATTTAAAAGAGGCCAGGTATGATGGCTCATGCCTGTAATCCCAGCTCTTTGTGAGGTCAAGGTGGGAGGATTGCTTGAGCCCAGGAGTTTGAGACTGCCTGGGCCACATAGGGAGACCCCTATCTCTACAAAAATAAAAAATGAAAATAAATTATCTGGTCATGATGGTACACATCTGTGGTCCCAGCTACTCAAGAGGCTGAAGTGGGAAGATGGCTTGAGCCTGGGAGGTCAAGGCTGCAGTGAGCCATGATTGTGCCGCTGCACTCCAGCCTTGGTGACAGAGTAAGACCCTTTTAAAGAAAAGATTAAAATAAAATTGAAAAGACAAGTAATAAAAGTCTTGTCCAGGACATGGAGAAATTGGAAACTTCGTAGATTGCTAATGGGATTGTAAAATAAAATAATGCAGCTACTTTGGAAAACAGTTGGGCAGTTCCTTAAAAAGTTAAGCATGCCGGGCTTAGAGGTGCAAGCTTGTGGTCCCAGCTACTCTTAAAGATAAGGTGGAAGAGTCACTTGAACCCGGGAGTTTAAGGCTATAGTGTGTGAGGATCACACCTGTGAATAGCCACAATACTCCAGCCAGGGCAACATAGACTCCATATGTAAAATAAAATAAAAATCAAAGTTAAACAGATTTACCACATGACCCAAGAATTCTAGTCCTAGGTATGTACCCAAGAAAATTGAAAACATTGTGTACCCAAGAAAATTGAAAACATAAGTCCACACAAAAACTTATACACAAATGTTCGTAGCAACATTATTCATAATGGCCAGAAATTGAAATAATACAAATGGGCCAGGCGCAGTGGCTCACACCTATAATCCCAGCACTTTGGGAGGCTGAGGCAGGCGGATCACTTGAGGCCAGGGATTTGAGACCAGCCTGGGCAACATGGCGAAACCGCATCTCTAGTAAAAATACAAAAACAATTAGCTGGGCGTGGTGGTGTGCACCTGTAATCCCAGCTACTAGGGAGGCTGAGGCAGGAGAATTGCTTGAACCCAGGAGGCAGAGGTGGCAGTGAGCTGAGATTGCACCACTGCACTCCAGCCTGGGTGACAGAGCAAGACTCTGTCTCAAAAATAAAATGAAATAATTTTAAAAACCCACGAATGTCCACAAATTGATGAATGGACAAACAAAATGTGACATATGCATATAATGGAATATTATTCTGCAATAAGGAATGAAGGACTGAGACGTACTGCAACATGGATGAACTGTGAACACGTTATGTTTAGTGAAATTTATTTAAACATAAAAAAGTTTATGATTTTATTTGTCTAGTATAGTCCAACCCATGGAGACAAAGCGCATTAGTAGGTTCTAGGAGTCGAAGGAAGGAGGCACTGGGGGACTGACTGCCAATGGGTATGGGATTAAAATCTTTTGGGGTGATCAATATGTTCTAAAATTAGTGGTGATGGTTTCAAAATTCTGAAAGTAATAAAAAAACATTTAATTGTATAGTTTAAGTGGGTGAGTTTGGCCAGGCGTGCTGGCTCACATCTGTAATCCCAGAGCTTTGGGAGGCCAGAGTGGGAGTATTGCTTGAGGCCAGGAGTTCAAGGCTGCAGTGAGCTTTGATCACACCACTGCACTCAGGCCTGAGCAACGCAGTGAGACCTTGTCTCTAAAAATAATAATAGTAAAGTAAATAAAAGGATGAGTTTTATGGTATTTCGAACTATATTTCAATAAAGCTGTTCAAAATAAAAAGCACTCCTCCACCTCACAGCTTTTTAGTTCCCGTGGTGGAATCAGCAGCCCTGCCAGGGAAGAATGCCTTCGCATGCTTGGCTGATTCCCCTGGGCCCCATCCTTCCTCCTCTGATGCTGGGATGCATCTAAGGCCTTCGCAAACTACATGTTTTCATATTTTGCCCAGCTTTTCCAGTTGTCCTGAGTTGTAGGGCTTCTCAGAATTCATGGTTCACCACCTGAAGCCTCCCAGACAATCTTAAGCTCACATGTGATTTATTTAATATCTGTATTTAGATTTGTAGCTCTAGTTCAGGAGTTCTCAAAATTTTTGATATTAGGGCCCCTTTATATTCTTAAATATTATGGAAGGTTCCAAAGAGTTTTTATTTATATGGATACATATCTGTCAATAATTAGCATATTAGAAGGTAAAAATTTCAATGTTTATTAATTTACTTAGAAATAACAATAAGCCAGGCATAGTGGTGCATGCCTGTAGTCGCAGCTACTCAGGAGGCTGAGGTGGCAGGATCTTCTGACTTCAGGTGTTTGAGACCAGCTTGGGCAACATAGCAAGATCCATTTCTAAGGAAAATTTTTAGTTGGGCATAGCCGCTCATGGCTGTAATCCCAACACTGGGAGGACGAGGTAGGAGGAGCACTTGAGCCCAGGAGTTCAAGACCAGCCTGGACAACATAGACCTCATATGTATAAAAAAATTTTTAAGTTAGCTGGGTATGGTAGTATATGCCTGTAGTCTCAGCTACTCAGGAGGCTGAGGTAAGAGGATTGCTTGAGTTCAGGAAGTTCAGACTGCATGAGCCATCATCACACCATTTTACTCCAGCCTGGGCAACAGAGCAAGACGTTGTCTCAAAAAAAAAAAAAAAAAAAAAATTAGCATATTCAGCACATTAACATAATTTTTTTTTTTTTTTTTTTGAGACAGAGTCTCACTCTGTCACCCAGGCTGGACTGCAGTGGTGTGCTCTCGGCTCACTGTGCAAGCTCCCCTTCCCGGACTCACGCCATTCTCCTGCCTCAGCCTCCCGAGTAGCTGGGACTACAGGTGCCCGCCACCACACCCAGCTAATATTTTTGTATTTTTTTAGTACAGATGGGGCTTCACCATGTTAGCCAGGATGGTCTCAATCTCCTGACCTTGTGATCTGCTCGCCTCAGCCTCCCAAAGTGCTGGGATTACAGGCGTGAGCCACTGTGCCTGGCCTTTTTTTGTTTGTTTGTTTTTTTGAGACGGAGTCCTGCTCTGTTGCCTAGGCTGGAGTGCAGTGGCATGACCTTGGCTCACTGCAGCCTCCGCCTCTCGGGTTCAAGCTGTTCTCCTACCTCAGCCTCCTGAGTATCTGGGATTACAGGCGCCTGCCAGCATGCCTGGCTAATTTTTGTATTTTTAGTAGAGACGGGGTTTCACTATGTTGGCCAGGCTGGTCTCAAACTCCTGACCTCAGGTGATCCGCCCACCTCGGCCTCCCAAAGTGCTGGGATTACAGGTGTGAGCCACCACTCCTGGCAGACTCATTCTTCATGCCTTTTCCTGACACATTTCTCCCTCCAGGGAGCAAATCTCTTACACTCCTCTGTTGCCATAGCATTTATATCTTTATTATGTTATTTATAATATGTTGAGGGCATTTATGCGTCTGCCTCCCCTTTTTAATTTGAGTTCCATGAGGATCTGGATAGTATTAAAATAATGTTTTAGCTGAGCACAGTGGCCCACGCCTGTAATCCCAGCACTTTTGGAGGCTGAGACAGTGAGGCACATCACTTGAGGTCAGGAGTTCGAGACAAGCCTGGGCAACATGGCGAAACCCCATCTCTACTAAAAATACAAGAATTAGCCGGGCATGATGGTGGGTGTCTGTAATCCCAGCTACTCGGGGGCCGAGGCAGGAGAATCGCTTGAACCCGGGAGGCGGAGGTTGCAGTGAGCCGAGATCACACCATTGCACTCTAGCCTGGGTGACTGAGCGAGACTCCATCTCAAACATAATAATGTTTTAATTTTCTGAGATAAATGCAGTGGCTCATATCTAGTGGATGTGAAGTATTTGTTCCGTGAATGAATGGAGCCACACATAAAAACATGTCAAACACTCAGCAGATATTTTTTGCCTAACTGACCCTTGCCCCTCTGTGCAGTGCTAAGGGATACTAAAATTAATAAACACAGTGTTGCTTTCGAGAACATTCATTACTTACTGTTTCAAGTATCTACTGAGTACTGAAGTGGTTTTTATAACATACATTTAGGAGTTCCAACCTGGGCAACATATTGAGACTTCGTCTCTACTATAAATAAAAAAATTAGCCGGGCTTGATGGCACATCCCTGTAGTCCCAGCTATGCTTATAGTCCCAGCTGCTCAGGAGGCTGAGGCAGGAGGATCGCTTGAGCCCAGAAGGTTGAGTGACAGAGCAAGACCCTGTCTCAAAAAAAAGAAAAACACATTTAAGAGTTATGTTTTAGCCTTGTGATTTGTCCTATATTCTGACTCATCCCTCAATCATAGTTTTATAACTTACAAAATGAAGAAAATAGACTAGATGACCTAGACAGCTTAACATTGTTGATTATTTTAGATTTTTCAGCTCCTTGATTCCTTTCGGTTCTGTTGGAGGCCTACCTAGGGCTGAGTGTGGTGCCTTGAACTCAGTGGTTAGTTGGCAAATGTTAAAGAAGGAGGTGATGCCAGTAGTTACCAAAGTCAAATTTGATTTCTATTTTTCTTTTTTTTTTTTGAGATGGGATCTCACTCTGTCACCCAGGCTGGAGTGCAGAGGCACAAACTCCGCTCACTGCAACCTCTGTCCCCCGGGTTCAATGCACGCCACCATGCCTGGCTTATTTTTGTATTTTTAGTAGAGACGGGGTTTCACCATGTTGCCCAGGCTGGTCTCAACCTCCTGACCTCAAGTCATCCGCCTGCCTCAGCCTCCCAAAGTGCTGGGATTACGGGCGTGAGCCACACTGCACCCGGCCTTCTATTTTTCACTCCATTGATTTATTAAGTCCCTTCTTTGTGCTTCGGAATATCTGTATATCCTTGATCTAGCTCGGTCTCAACTTTTGTGTACAATATATGTGTGTGTGTATATATATATATATATATATATATATAAATTTTACTTTATCCCTTTTAACAACCCTGAGAAGAAGGTGAGATGATCATTTTTCTTCACTTTTCAACTGAAGAAACTGAGTCTTGAAGGTCACAGCTAAAGGAGTAGCAGAGTCAGACTCAGTCCCAGGTCTCCTGACCCCAAATCCACCGTACTGTCTGTTTCCTTGTCTGTCAAATGAGGGTTTCTTCCAGATCGGAGGTCCTGGGTCACCTGCCTTTTAACACAGCGAGTTAGTTAGGAGTCTTTGGGAATTAACAGGAACTGGTAACTTGAGCAGAATAGAAATTGGCAAGATCGTACAGAGGCTCAGAGGATTGGTGAGAAGGTGGAGCCCCAGGCTGGTAAATGGGCATGATTCAGGCTAACTCCTGGGGTTTCAGAAGCAGGGGCCTGAAAAGGCACTGCCACTGAAGGGCCAAACTCCACTGTTTTGCATTCTCTACTCAAGATGGAGAGCAAGGGAGGAGCAGTCTGTTGGTGTGGCTCGAGTCGTCTACACATCCTTTGGTTAGTGAAGTGGTTCTCAACTGGGAGCAATTTTGTCCTCCCAGTGGGTGATATATAAAGGCGTTTTTAGTCATAAGGGTGAGAGGTTGCTCCTGGCATTTAGTGAATAGAGGCCACAGATGATGCTAAATGTAGATTCTGCAGTGCACAGGACAGCCCTCTAGGATGAAGAATTATCTACCCACAAATGTCAGTAGAGCTGACAGGTTGGGAAACCTTGGGTTGGGCTAGGGCACGTTGACTAATAGTCCCACCAGACTATATCTTGTTGGGGGCAGGAGGAAACTCAAGTGCTATTACTGAGAAAAGATGGAGTAGATGCTGGAAAGCCAAAAAAATTTTTTTTAAAGGTACTACAGGCCAGGTATGGTATCTCACACCTGTGATCTGAGCACTTTGGGAGGCCAAGGCAGGTGAGCACTTTGGGAGGCCAAGACAGGCAGATCACTGAGTCCAGGAGTTCGAGACTAGCCCAGGCAACATGGTGAAACCTCCATCTCTACAAAAAATACAAAAGTTAGCTAGGCATGGTGGCACAAACTTGTAGTCCCAGCTACTCAGGAGGCTGAGTCAGGAGGGATGGCTTGAGCCTGGGAGGTGGAGGTTGCAGTGAGCAGAGATGGTGCCACTGTACTCCAGCCTCAGCAAGAGCGTGAGACCCCATCTCAAAAAAATAAATAAAAAGTACCACAAGCTGGTGCAATCTGAGACTGTGAAGATGAATTACATACTTGTAAATGTAGTGCTTGAGGCTTCTTAGGAAAAGGGGTCATTAATATTTGAAATTCTGGGCCAGAAGTGGTGGCTCATTCCTGTAACCTCAGCACTTTGAGAGGCTGAGGGAGGAGGATTACTTGAGGCTGAGAGTTTGACCAGCCTGGGCAACATAGTGAGACCCCGTCTCTAAAAAATGTTTTTAAATAAAATTAGGCTGGGCGCAGTGGCTAACGCTTGTAATCCCAGTACTTTGGGAGGCCAAGGTAGGTGGATGACCTGAGGTCAGGAGTTTGAGACCAGCCTGCCCTACATGGCAAAACCCCATCTCTACTAAGAATACAAAAATTAGCCAGGCATGGTGGTGCACACCTGTAGTCCCAGCTAGTCCCAGCTACTTGAGAGGCTGAGGACCAAGAATTGCATGAGCCTGGGAGGCAGAGATTTCAGTAAGTCAAGATTGCATCACTGCACTTCAGCCTGGGCAACAGAGCGAGACTCTGTTTCAAAAAAAATTAATTAATTAATTAACTGGCGTAGTGACAAGCACCTGTAGTTCCAGCTACTTGACAGGCTGAGGCAGGAGGATCTCTTGAGCTTAGGAGTTTGAAGCTGCAGTGGCTATGATTACACCACTGCAGTCTAACCTGAGCAACAGAGTGAGACCTCAATTCTTTAAAAAAAAAAAAAACAAATTGAAACTCAACTTTTTAAAGGGATTCTAAGTGCTTATTTTTTTAAAGTATTCTTGGAAATCACATTTTCATGTAGAGTAACCTGTAAGGAACAGTGCATACATATATATATATATATATATATAATTTATATCTAAACCTAATTCATAATTTAGGTTTTTTTGGTGTTTTTTTTTGTTTTTTGTTTTTTGTTCTGAGACGGAGTCTCGCTCTGTCACCCGGGCTGGAGTGCAGTGGTGCAATCTTGGCTCACTGCAACCTCCACCTCCCAGGTTCAAGCAATTCTCCTGCCTCAGCCTCCTGAGTAGCTGGGACTACAGGTGTGCACCACCACACCTGGCTAATTTTTGTATTTTTAGTAGAGACGAGGGTTTCACCATGTTGGCCAGGGTGGTCTTGAACTTCTGACCTCAGGTGATCCACCCACCTCGGCCTCTGAGAGTGCTGGGATTACAGGCGTGACCCACCGTGTCCAGCCCATAATTTAGGTTTTTGAGGGTAAGTATGAACACAAACTTAGAATGAACCACACTCCACTAGAATCAAAACTGAATTAAACTAAAGCACTTTTAAAGGGAACTTCCATTTTAAGTTGAAGTGAACTTACCCTCTTGAATTTTGTTGCCCAGGCTGGAGTGTAGTGGCACAATCTCAGCTTGCTGCAACCTCCACCCCCTGAGTTCTAGTGATTCTCCTGCCTCAGCCTCCCAAGTAGCTGGGATTAGAGGCATGTGCCACCATGCCTGCCTAATTTTTGTATCTTTAGTAGAAACAGGGTTTCAGCATGTTGGCCAGGCTGGTCTTGAACTCCTGACCTCAGGTGATCCACCCGCCTTGGCCTCCCAACATGCTGGGATTACAGGCGTGAGCCACCGTGCCTGGCCCTTCTTGAATTATTGAAGTTGAACACAACTAGAACACAATTATATTCCCTAAATGGGGGAAAAATTATTCTTCAAATTGCTTCAAGCAAGCATTTAATTTAATTTGGACCCATAGACAATTCACATAGCTAGCTGTTTGCTAATTACTTAGTTACAGTAAAAATGTTTCACACCATACCAGACTGTAGGGTAATATTTAGTAAAGGGACGTTTCACTTGTCAGCAACTTGGGATGTTTCCAGTAGGTAAAAATCTGATGGCAGCGGATCTGTGGCATATGTGGTCATATGTTAGAATTTCTCTAACACTTTACCTTATTCTTTGCCCCGACAGTTATTAGTATTAAATCCAAGTAGAAGGAAAATTGATTCAGCCTGCAGTTTTCCCAGCATTCCTTTGAACTTTGTTTGCATTGTTTGTGGATAAGCCGTATGCATGTGACTCACAACTTGCGTGTTTTGCTTTCATGTTTTATAACACCTTTGCTGCACCAGGCGTGTTTTACTACCCCAAGGAAGTCTAGAAATGATGAGAAGCTTTTTTTCCCTGCCCTCTAGGCACAGTAGCTTTGGCACTAACTGCAAAAGGATCTGCCATGATTCCAGGTTACACAATGCGAGTGGGCCTCTCACTGACTGTGGTCCGTAGCCTGAGGGCTCTGTGAGTCACCACATCGTCGCTGTCATTTCAGGTGAACCACTGTCTACCAGAGAAGATTGTGGTGTACCGTGATGGAGTGTCTGATGGCCAACTGAAGACAGTTGCCAACTATGAGATTCCTCAACTACAGAAGTGTTTTGAAGCTTTTGAGAATTATCAGCCCAAGATGGTGGTGTTTGTAGTTCAGAAGAAAATCAGTACTAATCTATATCTGGCTGCTCCTCAGAACTTTGTAACTCCCACTCCTGGAACTGTGGTAGATCATACAATAACAAGCTGTGAGTGGTAAGTGAGCAAAATATGTAGTATTGGAGGAAGAATAAGTTGGAGATGTTGTCACTTTCCTGAGTATTGGAATGGGGAGGTTTCCTGGAGAGTTGTGGACTAGAATCTCAGAGAGGCTACCGTTAAAAGAATGAAGGTTTAAAAAATATTTAAGGGCCTGGCATGGTGGCTCACGCCTGTAATCCCAACGCTTTGGGAGGCTGAGGCAGTTAGATCACCTGAGGTCAGGAGTTCAATACCAGCCTGGCCAACATGGCGAAACCCTGTCTACTGAAAATAACAGAAATTAACCAGGTGTGATGGTGTGTGCCTGTAATGCCAGCTACTCGGGAGGCTGAGACAGGAGAATCGCTTGAACCTAGGAGGTGGAGGTTGCAGTAAGTCCACTGTAATCCAGCCTGGGCAACAGAGAGAGACTCTGTCTCAAAATGAAACAAAAAAGATTTTAAAACAAGAAAGCTTTTACCTCTTAAGTGAAAAGTTGAACATACCTTGTTTTGCTAAGACAGCGTATGCTTAACTTCTACAGGAAGATAAGGGAGTTTCTACCACTTTTTTTTTTTTTTTTTTTTTTTTTTGAGGCAGGGTCTCGCTTTGTTGTCCAGGGTGGAGTGCAATGATGTGATCTCAGCTTACTGCAGCCTCAACCTGCTTAGGCCCAGGTGATCCTCCCACCTCAGCCTCCTGAGTAGCTGCAACAATAGGCGTATGCCACCATGCCCAACTAATTTTTGTATTTTTTGTAGAGACAGAGTCTTGCCATGTTGCCCAGACTGGTCTCGAACTCCTGGGCTCAAGCAATCTGCCTGCCTCAGCCTTCCAAAGTGCTAGGATTACAGGCATGAGTCACTGCACCCAGCCTGTTACCACCATTCTTCAGTAGCCTCTTGAGTCAGGAGACCTGGGTTCTAATCCTGGTCTGGCCTCTGTGTCCTTGGTCCAGTCATTTGAGCTCTCTGAGCTTTAGTTGAAGGAGCTAGAACGATCTCCAGGATCTTTGCCAGCTCTGTCTGGCTGAATCCGACCATATCACTGATTTATGGTTTTCTTTCCTAGGGTGGATTTCTATCTTCTTGCCCATCATGTACGGCAGGGCTGTGGCATTCCTACGCATTATGTCTGTGTTCTCAACACCGCAAACCTGAGCCCTGATCATATGCAGAGGTGGGCCCATCAGTAACTTACTCTTTCTCTTTCTTAAATAATTCTGGCCTGCTAGCTAAGATGGGCTCACTGTTCACCCCCAAATATATTTACCTCTTGACTTTCTTCATATCTTTGACAATTACGGTGTCTTTTTGAGGAGAGATTGGAAATCCTGGTTTTATATTAAAATTACTTTTACTTAAAGAGCTTTAAAAAATATTGATGCCAGGCTTCCCCCCAAATATTCTGAGGCATCTGTATTTTTTAAATCTGTTCCAGGCGATTATGACATACAGCCAGACTTGAGACCCAGTGCCGTTGAGTTCAGATTATATAAATATTCCACTAGGGTACTTACCTTTCTCCAGCCTTTTCTTGTAAACAAGAAATATTTTCTCTTTGTGTTGTTTTCGTATAAAAACAGGAGGCTGGGTGCGGTGGCTCACGCCTATAATCCCAGCACTTTGGGAGGCTGAGGCAGGCGGATCACCTGAGGCCAGGAGTTCGAGACCAGCCTGACCAACATGGCAAAACCATGTCTCTACTAAAAATAGAAAAATTAGCTGGGTGTGGTGGCGCATGCCTATAATCCCAGCTACTCGGGAGGCTGAGTTGGGAGAATCACTTGAATCCAGGAGGCGGAGGTTGCAGTGAGCAGAGATTGTGCCATTGCACTCCAGCCTGGGCAACAGAGCAAGACTCCGTCAAAAACAAAACAAAACAAAACAAAAAAAACAAAACAGGGAAATGCCTCAATTGAGAAGATTTACCCATGTTGTCTGACTTATGAATAGTGGGAATAAAAACAAGTCCATTTAAAAATAGTGATTCTAAAAAGCTGCATCATGTATTCCCCTGCTTCCCAGTTTTCAGGAAGGTGTGCTCTGTGTCATATCCCCGTGACTATTGTATTGTATTGCATGCCACAAATTGAAGGTGGGGGATGATGAGAATTATATTTTCTTCTTGGCCTACAGGCTGACTTTCAAACTGTGCCACATGTACTGGAATTGGCCTGGCACCATCAGAGTTCCAGCTCCTTGCAAGTATGCCCACAAGCTAGCTTTCCTGTCAGGACACATCTTGCATCATGAACCAGCCATCCAGCTGTGCGAGAACCTGTTCTTCCTGTGACTGCACAGCTTGGAGATGGGCTGGTGAGAAGAAAGGCGGCCTCTGAACTCAGCTGTGACTCTTGCAGAATCAACAGAGACTGAAGTGGGCTTTTGTGTTATAATTTTCCCTTTCTCCAACCCTGTAGAATAAGATTTCTTTCTTGTCTTTTAAACCTAATATCACCAAGAAGCAAGTTTCTGAGTAACAGCTGAAAATGGCCTTGTTGCCTGTGTAGAGCAAGTTACGGTGGTACTGCCACTCTGCAGGTGGAGCGGGTGACTCTGGGGGACCATTAAGACCTCCAGACCGGGTGCGGTGGTTCACGCCTGTAATCCAAGCACTTTGGGAGGCCGAGGCGGGTGGATCATGAGGTCAGGAGATCAAGACCATCCTGGCCAACATGGTGAAACCCCGTCTCTACTAAAATACAAAAAAATTCGCCGGGTGTGGCGGTGCACGCCTGTAGTCCCAGCTACTCAGGAGGCTAAGGCAGGAGAATCACTTGAACCCGGGAGGTGGAGGTTGCAGTGAGCCGAGATCACGCCACTGCACTCCAGCCTGTTGACAAAGCAAGACTCTGTCTCAAAAAAAAAAAAAAAAAGCCAACATGAGCTGCAGAAACCAGCAGAAGCAACCATTATACTTCTAAGCTGTGCCAACTAAGTGGTTCCCATTTCTGGAGCCAGAGATGATAATTAAGTCATTGCAAGTTGCCTGAAGAGAATTACTCAGGCAACTGGGAAAGGCAGTGGAAGGTCTGTGAAGCAAAGTTTTCAAGTAGATATTGCTATTACTGGCAGGTGTGCAAGGCGTGTAGTAAAATCAGTTTGTGGCATAGGTCGGCCCTTGCTGACTAAATCCTCTCTGGGGATTGAATTGATGACGACTGTGACTTGAGTTGGATTCGAAAATGGCTTCCCTTGGCCTCTTGAAAGAGTGCAGATGAAGCCTTTTCCGTGGATTTCAGTAACTTTCCAGCATACCATGACAATTTCTTCCCCAAATATACACATGCTGTTTTGCTCTTTGTGCCTGATCTTCAGTAATTTTTAGTTTTTTAACAGGTAGAAAAAATCTAGCAGCTAGGAAAGTTCAAGTTGGGGTGGGAGTTTTTAGTGAACTTTTCTCCCAGGTGTGTGGCCTTTATTTCTATTTATATATGTTTGTAAATGGAATTACCCCCTTTCTCTTGCAAAATAACCTCTTCCTGGCTGTTGGCTCACTTTGCTGGAATTTTTCTGAATCCAGGTTAAGATTTCCAGAAGTCAGCTTTGGAAAACGTGACACTCCTACCAAAGTCCAGACGGTTAGAAAGTTATCACATACCATGGGTTTCAGTGTTTTTGGAAACCCGTTTTTTTCTGGTTTTTTTCCCCCCTCTCCATTTTAGAATCTTCTCCCAGTCCCTTCGGGCCTAGTTCTGTCTCATCTTGCTTTATTGGGTTTTAAAAACCGGTCTTATTTAAGCTTTTCTAATTTGTATTTATGTACTTATTTATTTTTTGGTATGATGGCAGGGAGGGGACAAAGCAGAAATACCCCTTTTATATGACAATGTGTGAGAAAAGAAACTTTAGCTTAAAACTCCGTAAAATGTGCTCACTTCACCAGCACATATACTAAAATTAAAATGATATAGAGAAGATTAGCATATAGAAAAAAAGAAAAAAGATTTCCTTAAAACAAGAAAACCAAGAATGTTTTTGGTTTGCTGCGGTGCCCAGCAGAGGTTGAGGAGGGATGGGTATTGTTGGTGCACTTCTGGTTTCATTTGGAGTGTGGGACATTAGGGTGAGACAAGGACCTGGAATTTAAAAACCACAGAATCAAACACTGTGAACCACTGGTCTCTGGCTAAGCAGATCAGTTTTCTGATTTTCCTTGGAAGCGTTTTGAATTTTTCTGTTGAAGTTGGATTTCCTAATACTTTTTTTCTCTTAGATAATCAGAACAAATGGTTGAATACATTATAATACAAAAATTTCTTCACTTTTTATTCTTGGTTTTCTTGCCTCGTTTTTCGGTTTTAATGCCAAATGATTGGGTCATGGGGTGGGAAATAAAAACAACTTTGTATAAATTTGTAGTTGTGTTTGAAATAATATTGTTTATTTATTATTATATTGATGTAACTCTTTTTCTTCAGAGAGCTGCAGCACTTCCTAGAAACACTCATTACTCTGCTTGTAAGTTGCAACTCCAGTGTTAGTAGCCAGGTAATTTCATCATCAGCTGGGTAAGAAGACTTATTGAAAAAAACAGTAGCCACCTCACTTCTCAGACAGATGAGGCACTTTGTGTGTGTGTGTGTGTGTCTGTGTGTGGTTTTTAGCTCTCTTTCTCCCATCAGGCAATTTCTTTTACCCTAAGTGAGAGCCAGAGTGTGTCCACTTGCAAGGGCAGCCTCCGTACCGCTCCACTATTTTAACGCTTGCCCTTTTTTACATATACCTCACGGCGTGTCTGTCACCATTGAAATACCTTCCCTGGGTACAAAAATCCCATTAGAAGGAATAAGATCTAGTGTTCAGTGGCACAGTAGAGCAACTATAGTTAACAAAAATTTATTGTACATTTCAAAATAGAGGAGTGGAATTGGAATGTTCCTAACACAAAGAAATGATAAATGAGCCGGGTGCCGTGGCTCACACCTATAATCCCAGCACTTTGGGAGGCTGAGGTAGGTGGATCATTTGAGCTCAGGACTTCAAGACCAGCTGGGCAACATGGGAAGACCTTGACTCTACAAAATATAAAAATCGGCCAGGCTTGGTGGTGTGTGCCTATAGTCCCAGCTACTCAGGAGACTAAAGCAGGAGGATTGCTTGAACCCAGGAGGCAGAGGTTGCAGTGAGCCGAGATTGTGCCAACTCACTCCAGCCTGGGTGACAGAGCAAGATTCTGTCTTAAAAAAAAAAAAAAAAAAAGATAAATGTTTTAAGTGATAGCCCAGTTACCCTGATTTGATTCTTACACATCATATGCTTGTATCAGAATATCACATGTATACTATAAATATGTACCACTACTATGTATCCAAAAAATTAAAAATAAAATTTTAAGTACCTTCCCAAAGCACCTAGCTGCTCACTTAAGCACTGCATTTCTTTAGAATACTACAGTTTCCCTATTTATTTAGAAACTCTGTGCTTCCTGAACTCATTCTAGAAAGAACCTCATTTCTGTGCAGTAGTCTCTTATTCATGGGGAATACATTTGAATACCCCCAGCAGTTGCCTGAAACCTCAGATAGTACTGAATCCTATACGGTACTATGTTATTTGAATCTGAAACTCAGGATGTCTATTAAGTGACTAATGTGTAGCATCACCGGTGTGGATACTCTGGACAGACATGATTCATGTTCCCGGGGGATGGAGTGGGACAACGTGAAGTTTCATCACACTACTCAGAACAGTTTGCAATTTATAACATGAATTTCTGGAATTTTCCATTTAATAGTTTTGGACTTTGGCTGACCAAGGGCAACTGAAACCTCAGAAAATGAAACCATGGAAAGGAGGGGCTGCTGTACGGTTTGACAGGGTCCTTTTTACTTGGGCAGCATTTTGTTGAATGATGTGAAAAAGGAATTTTCGAAATGACTATATATTTTAAAACCTTAAAATTTGGGCCTGAAATTAATTTCTCTAGAGGTTTGGGATTATTAGAGAAGACCCTGTTTTTTCTTTCTGGCTCTATGGCTAGCTGAGTTACTTAGTAACTTTTCCTGCCTAGAGTTTTCTTTTTTTCAAAAAATGAGGAACATCAAGAGCTTGAGAAGAAAAGCCACAGACTGAAAGAAAATATTTGCAGAATACACATCTGATCAAGGATTGTTATCCAAAATATACAAAGAACTCTTTAAACTTAATAAGGAAACTAGTCAGTTTTTTTAAAAATCGGCAATAGACCTGTACAGACATCGCCAAAGATGCACAGATGGTAAATAAGCGTATGAAAAGATGCTCCACATTATATCTCCTTAGGGAACCACAAATTAAAACAAGGCACCTATTCCATACCTGGTAGAATAGCCAAAATCCACAACACTTAACCACGCCATATGCTGGTGAGGTTGCAGAGCCGCAGGAACTGGTACAGCCACTCGAGAAGAGAGTTCTTAATCAAAGTAAACAGGATTACAAAACCACATACATAGTCTTATCATATGGAGCAGCAGTCATACTCCTTGGTGTTTACCCAAAGGGGATGAAAACTCATGTCCACACAAAAGCCTGCACACGGACATTCATAGCAGCTGTATTCATCGTTTCCAAAACTTGGAAGCATCCAAGATGTGCTTCAGTAGGTGAATGGACAAACTGCACCTGGACAGTGGAATATTATTCAGCACTAAAAGGAAATGAGCTATCAAGTCATGGAAAGACACCGAGGAACTTTATATTACTAAATTGGAAAAAGCCAATCTGGAAAGGCTATATATGACTCCAACGTATAACATTCCGGAAAAGGCAAAACTGTGGAGATAGTAAAAGGATCAGCAGTTTGGTCGGGCGCAGTGGCTCACACCTGCAGTCCCAGCACTTTGGGAGGCCGAGGTGGGTGGATCATGAGGTCAGGAGTTCGAGACCAGCCTGGCCAACATGGTAAAACCCCGTCTCTATTAAAAGTACAAAAATTAGCTGGGTGTGGTGGTGGGCACCTGTAATCCCAGCTACTCGGGAAGCTGAGGCAGGAGAATCGCTTGAGGCAGGAGGCAGAGGTTGTAGTGAGCTGAGATCACGCCATTGCACTCCAGCCTGGGCGACAAGAGAAAAACTCCGTCTCAGAAAAAAAAGGATCAGCAGTTGTGGAGAGAGAGACGAGAGATGAATGGGCAGAAACAAAGGATTTTTAGGGCAGCGGAGCTATTCACTGTGATGCTGTAATGGTGAATACATGTCATTATGAATCTGTCTGATCCCACGGAATGTACACTAAGAGTGAACCCTGATGTAAACTATGGACTCTGGGTGATATGTCAGTGTAGGTTTATCAGCTATAACAAACTTACCAGGAAAGAAAGGAGAGGGGAGTGGGGGAGGGGAGAAGGTTAATATTTGTTACAAGAAGGAAAGGGAAGCTGAGTGGTACTAGCACAGCTCCCAGGATTCTGGTTTCATTCCAGGTAGGGCCAGGACATACACAGCCTGAGCCCCTGCGAAGTGCAGGATTGCTACAGCTGAGTCTCCTGCATGAAGAGAGCTGGAAGCTGGAAGGGGACTAGAGAACCCCTGCCAATCATGCTTGGGCGGCCGCAGGGAAATGTGGTGTTTGACCAGGGAAATGGATAGGGCGAAAAAGACATCCGTGAAAAATCCCCAAGCCTGGGCCACATACAGATAGATGTGTGTAGCCTGAATTTTTGTTACCAGCATGCTGAAGGGCTACAAGCTGAAAAATTAACATAAAGATTGACCCAGACTGGTGAAAGCTCCAGAGCCTTGTGGAAACCAATGCGGTCCATTAGATTGCAGCACAAAGAGGTATAAATAGGACCTATGGAAGAGAAGAGACCAGAGAGAATGAGCAGGTCCAACATGTGTCTGAGAGAAGTTCCTGCAGGTTAAAATAGAAGGAATGGGTGGCACACAATATGGAAGATGCAAAGACTGAGAATTTTCCAGAATGAAAGATATGTGCCAGTGTGGTGGCTTATACCTGTAATCCCAGCACTTTGGGAGGCCAAGTTGGGTGGATCACTTGAGCTCAGGAGTTTTAGACCAGCATGGGCAACATGGTGAAACCCTGTCTCTACAAAAGAAATAAAAAATTAGCCAGGCATGGTGGCACATGCATGTATCCCAGGTATTCAGGAGGCTGAGGTGGGAGGATCACTTGAGGCCAGGAGGTTGGGGATGCAGTGAGCTGTGATCGCACCACTGCACTCCAGCCTGGGTGACAGAATGAGACCTTATCTCAAAAAAAAAAAAAAAAAAGAAAGAAAAAGAATCGTCTAACTGAAGAAACGTACTGGGGTAAAGAAAATATATCTGGCCGGGCGCAGTGGCTCACGCCTGTAATCCCAGCACTTTGGGAGGCCGTGGTGGGCAGATCACCTGAGGTCAGGAGTTCGAGACCAGCCTGACCAACATGGAGAAACCCCGTCTCTACTAAAAATACAAAATTAGCCAGGCGTGGTGGCGCATGCCTGTAATCCCAGCTACTCGGGAGGCTGAGGCAGGAGAATTGCTTGAACCCGGGAGGCGGAGGTTATGGTGAGCCAAGATTGCACCATTGCACTCCAGCCCAGGCAACAAGAGCAAAACTCCATCTCAAAAAAATAAAAGAAAAGCATATCCATTGCTAGATAAACTATAGTGAAACTATAGAACATGAAAGACAGAATCGTGAAAACAAAACAGCCAGATATGATCCAGCAATTCCACTACTGGGTATATACCCAAAGGAATTGAAATCAGTATGCTGGGCGGGGCATGGTGGTTCACACCTGCAATCCCAGCACTTTGGGAGGCCGAGAAGGGTGGATCACTGGAGGCCAGGAGTTCCAAACCAGCCTGGCCAACCTGGTGAAAACCTGTCTCTACTAAAAATACAAAAATTAGCTGGGCGCGGTGTTGCACGCCTGTAATCCCAGCTATTCGGGTGGCTGAGGCATGAGAATCGCTTGAACCCTGGAGGCAGAGGTTGCAATGAGCCGAGATGGTGTCACTGCACTTCAGCCTGGGTGACAGAGCGAGTCTCTGTCTCCAAAAAGAAGAAAGAAATCAGTATGCCAAAGAGATATGTGCACTCACATGTTCATTGCAGCACTGTTCACAATAGCCAAGATATGGAAACAACCTGAGTGCCCATCAACGGATGAATGGATTTTTAAAATGTGGTACATTTACACAATGGATACTATTCAGCTTTAAATCAAAAACAGGACATTCTGTCACTCATGACAACCTGAATGAACTTAGAGAACATTATGTTAAGTGAAATAAGCCAGGCATAGAGAGACAAATACCATATGACCTCACTTGTATGTAGAATCTAAGAAAGTCAAACATAGAAGTAGAGAATAGAAAGGGAGTTGCCAGATACACGGTGGGGGTAGAGGGAGGTTGACAGGGAAAAGGGGAGACATTGGTCAATGGGTATAAAGTTACCGTTAGGAAGAATAAGTTGTAGTGTTCCGTTGCACAGTATGGTGACTATAGTTAATACTGTATATTTTAAAATAGTGAGAAGAATTTTAAATGTTCCCACTACAAAGGAATGATTTTTTTTAAAAAAAGGAATAGCCTGACAAAGACAAGGCAAAAAAGAATATGTATATATTATATACATATATATATATATTTGAGATGATAGATATGCTAATTACCCAGATCTGATCATTTCACAATGTGTACAGGTATCCAGACATCACATTGTACCCCATAAATATGTACAATTACTATTTGTCAATTAAACAAAACCAACCAGAAGTTGAAGAGATTGCTTACAAAGAAAGTTAGTCAAACCACCAGCACACACTTCCTGAACCACAATAGATGCCTTCAGACAAGAGGAATAGAAATTTTAAAATGCAATCGTAGGCCAGGCGCAGTGGCACATGCCTGTAATCCCAGCACTTTGGGAGGCCAAGGTGGGCAGATCACCTGAGGTCAGGAGTTTGAGACCAGCCTGGCCAACATGGTGAAACCCCGTCTCTACTAAAAATACAAAAATTAGCCAGGCGTGGTGGCGTGCACCTGTAATCCCAGCTATTCAGGAGGCTGAGGCAGAAGAATCACTTGAACCCAGGAGGCAGAGGTCGCAGTGAGCCGAGATTGCACCACTGCACTCCAGCCTGGGTAACACAGCGAGACTCCGTCTCAAGAAAAAAAAAAAAGATGCAACTGTAAAGTTAGAATTGTATTCCCAACTAAACACTCATTCACAGGTGAGGGCAAAAATAATATTTTAAAAATAAAGATCAGGACAGAAATTAATGAAGAACAGAAAACCAATAGAGAAAATCAACAAAACAAGTTGGTTCTTTGAAAATATTAGCAAAATGGGCAAACCTTTAACTAGAATGACAGAGAAAAAAGACACAAATTACTAAAATCAGGAATGAAAGAGGGCACATTACTACCAAACTTACAGGGAATAAAGAAAAGATACTGTAAGGGAATACTATGAACAGTTGTTTGCCAAAAAATTAGACAACTTAGCTAAAATGCACAGATTTCTATAGCTTACTAAACAAAGTATTTTTCCCAGTTTTCTTTTTTTGTGTGTCAAAACCATCAGATGACAACAGAAATGAACAATTGAGGCCTCTAAAGCTCTTCTCTTTCAGCTGACAATGTAGGGAGCTAGTACTTGAGTCCTCTGACATGATTTCGGGTTGAATAGAACCTTCACATTCCTTCCAATCCTCTTAAATTTGTTAAGCCATCCCAAAACAGAAAATTCATTTTTTTCCCAATAAAGCACCAGAGAAATCTGGTCACTGACCTCCAGACAGACTGTAAGAAAAGTGCGCCTAAGGCCGGCATGGTGGCTCACGCCTATAATCCCAGCCCTTTGGGAGGCCGAGGTGGGTGGATTGCCTGAGGTCAGGAGTTTGAGACCAGCCTGGTCAACATGGCAAAACCCCCTCTCTACTAAAAATACAAAAATTAGCCAGGCGTGGTGGCGTGCACCTGTAATCACAGCTACTCGGGAGGTTGAAGCAGGAGAATCATTTGAACCCAGGAGGTGGAGGTTGCAGTGAGCCAAGATCATGCCATTGCACTCCAGCCTGGGCAACAAGAGTGAAACTCCATCGCAAAAAAAAAAGAAAAATGAAAAGCTGGCCTTAAGACCTGGGGTGCAGAGGGATTTTACCTCATCTACTTGGTCAAGTTGCTTACCTTGTCACCACAAACCACACAGAGGGCTTTCATCTGGAGTCCCCAGCCCGCTGTCTGCACAATCAGGGCTAGAATCTCATTTCTCTGGCTTATTTCCCAAGGCTGTTCTATTCACCTCAGCTACGGGAAATCTGGCTATGTATCTTTTGGCAGGTAGCTGTGGTGTCTTGTCAGAAGGAAAACAGTAGCAATGAAAATGTCAGATTTTTGTGCTAAGTTCCCTTAAATATTGCCCAACACCAAACTTTTAGTGAGCCAGCCCGTTCATTCATCCAGCAAGTATTTATTGAGACTCTGTTATATGCAAGATGTTACATTAGGAGATACAGGTATATAGGGAAATCTCGTGTAATCAAGGCAGATTAAGGTCTAATAAGGTTGGAGATTAAAGTGAAATAATTTTAAGGGAAAAAATATAAGTACCATAAACCATATAAAGTTTTAATTCTGTGGATCACAACCTAATAATGGTCATGAAGTCAACTTAGTGGGTTTGTTACCACTTTTTTTAAAAAAAATTGAACTATAACAAAATATCATTGCAATGCATATCTTTATGGATATTTTGTGAAATTTTTGTTTGCTGTATTGTTATTTATATTGGAGTTGCAGTGTTAAATGTTTTTAATGTGGGTTACAGTAAAAAAATATGAAAGGGTAGTTCAAACATGCTTCAGAAAAATCCAGAAGCTTGCAGACGAGAGGTGACTTTGGAGAGTTAGAATTTTGACAAGTGAAAATGGGTAATGAGAGGAAAAAGTGGAGAGCAGAGGCCGGTCACAGTGGCTCACGCCTGTAATCTCAGCACTTTGGGAGGCCGAGGTGGGCAGATCATTTGAGCTTGGAGTTGGAGATCAGCCTGGCCTACATGGTGAAACCTTGTCTCTAATAAAAATACAAATACTAGCCAGGCAGGGTGGCGGGCTCCTGTAATCCCAGCTACTTAGGAGGCTGTGGCAGGAGAACCACTTGAACCTGGGAGGGGGAGGTTACAGTGAACCGAGATTGCACTACTGCACTCCAGCCTGGGCTACAGAGACTCTGTGTCAAAAAAAAAAAAAAAAAAAAGTGGAGAGCAGAGAGAAGTGGGCCTCCAAGCCTGGCACCAGGAATGAGAAACTGAGAACTACCCAGCAACAAGGAAGGATTTAAGAGATGCCTAAAGAATTTTGTGTGTGGGTAGATACGGAGAGTTAAGACCTTTTGTTAATAATTAATTGTATTCCCTAATGGATTACTGATAGCTTATCAGCTCTGCTTGCCTATGTGGACTTTGACAGCTCCACCTTTAGTGTGGTTGAAAACAAGTGAGAACGCCATGATAGGCCCGGTGGTGGGGTGTCTGGTCCTGCCCCCTCTCTGCCGAGCAATCTCCTTGAAGGGTGCCTAGTTCTCCTGTGGACAGTATTGACAACTTGCCTGGAAAAGCCATGGGATTGCTCTCCAGCTTTGGTTTTAAGAGATTTAACACTCCATTAGGATATGTGTTTACGGGCTTCATACCCTTCAGAGCTCTCTGTGTGTTGGAAGCATACTTATTTCACTTTATCTCTGGGTGGGCTTCTCACTCCTTTTCCAGTGCTTCAACAAAAGGTGTGGCGGGGACTGGCCCCTTTCTGACAGCCCACTGCAGTGGGATGAGAGTCCCAAACGGATGACATAATGTCTGGAAAGCACCGAGTTTAACCAAGAGAGAAATAGGGTTATTACAAAGATGAAGGGGCTCTGAGGGAAATTCTGCAAGAGATATCATTACTTTGAAATCACTTGGAAAATAAATGAGAGGAATATCACCCTGCCCCCATACCCACTGCAGCACTGTAATTACGGGGTGAGGATAATTGAATTTTAGAAACGCCCCGGGGCCCAGCTACACTCTTCAAAAGTAATATGAAGAATCTGACCCCCTCTGGCCTGGCGAAGAGCAAGCTGCTGAGTTCTTGCTACCGGCTCCAGCGACTGTCTGCTTTCCTTTTCTCCTTAGCGCCGCCATCACGGGGGTCCTCCCCGCAAGACCTGCAGAGAGTGGGATGTTGCCCCTTCCCTGCGCAAATTTAGAGACAGCTAGTGCCGTCTAGGGACCAGTCACTGTGCTAGGATCAGCTCAAGTACTAAGCCGCGACAGTTGGGCTAGAAAGCCCTTCCTCCGAGCCCCCCAAGGCCCAGGTGGCAGCGGGTTCAGCTCATAGAGGAAATTGTCCTGATGTCCTGCAGAACAGAACAATGGGAGTCGAAAGGGTGGTTTATTTTCTCAAGAAATCTATTACATTTCCCAGGCCCGATATACATCTCAATGGGACTGTCCCACAGAGGAAGAGTCTCCTCGGACCTTCTTCACCCCCAAATTAACATTTCTCCCAACTTTGGGTTAGTAGGGTTCTTTAGGCGTCTGATCATTGTGGGAAGCGGTGCGGCATCAAGTCTGAAAAGTGAAGATAATATGGTTTATTTGGAACTCGACCAGGAAATTTTGGTTCTTTTGGCTGGTGGAAATATGCAGAAGAAACACCATCTAAGGGAGCGTCCCCTTCTGAAGTACCTTTCCGAACTGGGGAGGGAAGAGAAAAGCTTTTTGGATGAACCAGAAGTGGTAAAATCACATTTAAATAGAGTGGGTAGGACTCTCCTCCAGGGGGTGTGGGGTGGAGGCTAGGCGGTGAGAGCTTCCCGCGCCCAGGGAGCAGGTCTTCACGGGAGGTTTCCGGAGGCAGGAGGAGCCTGCGGGTCCTCGGGAGTCACGGCCGGATGAAGGATGGGAGCGGGCGCCGACCACAGCCAGGGCCGCGAGGCGCAGGAGGGCGCAGGCTGGCCAGGTCCCCAGCCTGCCCGCCCCACGTGGCAGCCCCAGGACGAGCGGGGCGGGCCGGGGGCGGGTCCGGCCGCTGACGCGCCGGGTATATAGCCGGGCATGCGCGCGGTGCCGGGGCCCGGACGCAGTGAGGGGGGTCGGCGCGCGTGTCTACGCGGACGCACCGGCTAAGCTGCTTCTGCCGCCGCCGGTCGCCTGGGACCTTGCGGTGAGGCTGCGCGGGGCCGAGGCCGCCTCCGAGCGCCAGGTGAGGGCGGGGACGCCAAGGGCCGCGGGATGGGCAGCGGCGGAGGAGCCGCGCACCCCAGGCTGGGGCAGTGGGTGGGGGCGGGGACAGCCCTGCGCCGAGGACCGGGCGCCGCTCCCGGGCACCGGCACACGCCCGGACGGGTGGGTGGAGGCCGCACCTGGCGGTGGTGCCGCGCTGGCGAGGGGAGAGGTCAAGGCGCGGCCTGTCCGCCTGGAGGGTGCGGGATGCTAGAGCCGCAGAAGGGTGCCCAGAGCGTGGGTCGCCGCGCCGAAGGCTGAGCCAGGCTCCCGGAGCCCCCGCGCGGACACGGACGCAGAACGCAGACAGTAGGTGGCCAGTCCGAGGGGCGGCTCTATGGGGCTCTGGGGTCTGGACTTTGCTTTTCAGGAGCTGCGTCCCCGGGTCCCTGCCGGTCCATCTCCCCTCTGAAGGTACATGTACCCAATCTTCCGGCTGAGCGAATCTCCAACCTGGCTTGCCCACGAGGATGGCTTTCTGGCTATTTTTGGTCCTTAATGACCAAGTTAGGTGGTCGGGTTCAGGCTGCCCCCTCTTGGTGGGTGAGGGCAGTGGGACAAAGTCGCCATCCGAGCAGTTTCATCATCTGATCCTGAGGTCCAGTTGAGCCGGGAATATTTCGTCTGCTCTGGACTAGGGGTTCACTTTTGAGGATCTGGTGCTTGCCAGGGCCTGGGTTCCAGAGACAGGCTTCTCTAAACAGTTAAAGGGCTCGGCTGTACAGGAGGACTCCGGACACAATTGGGGAGTGGCTAAGTGCTCTCTTGTGGCCCGAATGGAAGCGTGGGGTTAGGAGCAGCTTTGACCTGATCCTTCTTCCTGGAGCAAGCCTGGTTTGGGTTTATGTCTTTAGTGGCTTTCCCCTAGGAGCCCCAGACCATTGGGACGGCTGTGCTCCTGCCGAGGAGTGGCCTGGGAGTTAGCCCTGGCCTCTGTCCCTGCTCTGCTCTTAACTGGCCCTGTGACCTTGGGAGGGTCAGGTCAGTACCACGGTCAGACTAGATCTCCTTAACCACAGCATATACAATTCCGTAATCCTTACCTCTTTTATTTTATTTTATTTTTTTGAGACGGAGTCTCGCTCTGTTGCCCATGCAAGAGTGCAGTGGCGCGATCTTGGCTCACTGCAACCTCTGCCTCCCGGGTTCAAGCGACTCTCCTGCCTCAGCCTCCCGAGTAGCTGGGACTACAGGCGCGTGCCACCATGCCCGGCTAATTTTTTGTATTTTTAGTAGAGACGGGGTTTCACCGTGTTAGCCAGGATGGTCTCGATCTCCTGACCTCGTGATCTGCCCGCCTCAGCCTTCCAGAGTGCTGGGATTACAGGCGTGAGCCACCGTGCCTGGCCTATCCTTACCTCTTAAAACCTAAGTCCTAAATATGGACGAGAACTTGTCCATATACATCCTTGGATGCATATCCCCCGGGATGCAGCTCCTGAAAAGCGAAGTCCAGACCCCGGGGCCCCATGGAGCCACCCCAAGGATATACATCCTTGGTAAAGCAAGAGAAGGGATGTCCAGAATCATAACTTAGCAGCTGGAATTAAAAGCCACATGTTCCTTTTCCTGGTGGAGGCTCAGAGAGGTGAGTTTCCCATTACCTGTGTGGTAGCCAGGAGATAGGCTAGTGGTCCTCTTGCTGGGGTTGGTTTGCAGGTAAGACTAGAGGGCACCAGACAGTGGAAGGGGGTCCTCTGGATACTGTCTCTTCCCAAAGGGCCAGGCCAAAAGCAGGTTCTTGCTTAATTTATCATTTGTTACTCATCTGGCCTCTGGGGCCTTGAGGGAGGGCAGTGCTGAGCGGGAGATTCAATCCAGGTGTTGACTGACAGCTGGCCAGCCAGTGCAGAGGCTAGAGGAATTCACTGACCTGAGGACTTGGGGGCTGGAGCAGCTGCATCATTGGCCTTGTATTTTAGGCCAGAGTAAGAATTTGGGGCTCTGGGACTCTTAGCCTGTGGATGTACATTGTCTGGTCTGTGCTGGGCTCTGCAGTGGCCACCATGGCGGGTGCACGCAGAAGGCCTGGCCCCCACCCTTCCAGTGCAGACTCTTGGGGAGAAACAGCATCCACAGATGAAGAACAAGATAGCAACACAAGAGAAGCCTCCGTACTGTGCACAGTTCAGTTCAGAGAGCGGGCATCCTTGAAAGACGGGAATAATTCTGGCCTTTTGAGATAGGTGGGTCTCTGTTCAATTCCTGGCCCCGTCACTCTCCAGCAGTGAGAAATTTCTTAACTTCTGTTCTCACCAGCTTGCAGGATGTCGTGATTTTGTCTGGAACATAGTAGAGGGCTGCTTGTCATCATTCTCATCGTCATAATTTTTGTGGGGTGGAGTGGGTTATTTAGGGGTCCCAGAGGCTGATAGTTGGGTTGGGTTGTAGGAATGGTGTGAGCCCAGGCATAGGGTTGATTCATCTCTTCCTTGGCAACATGGATGCAATTTCCCTGCCCTTCTGGGAAGGCCGCTTTTCTGTGGCCTGCCAGGGATTGTCCCACAGATCAATTGGGCAATCTTAGGGAAAACAAACTTTTTTCTACCTTTGGTTCTGGGAGCTGCTCTGATTTCTTCAGAGAAGAAATGCTCCTTCTCTGGGCTGATGGTAGCCAGGAAGGAGTAACAATGCCTGTGTGTGCCTGGGTGGTGTGTGTGTGCTTGTGTGTGTGTGTGCACATCTGTGCACATGTGCGTGTGTGTAGGGTATATATCACTCACAGGACTGGTTCTGTTTTTAAACCCTGCTTACCTTCTTCCTCCTTCCTTACCTGCTCACACCCTGCACTATTCCAAGAGGAAACTCAATCCCTGTCCAACATTTGCAGAATCATGGGGTTTACACAGTAGTGTTGTGAATAGATTGTGCGTGCCTGGGAACCAGGACCTCCCTCTCCCCACTATGTCAGGATAATAGCCTGCCTGCACCTGACCTGGCCAAGGTAATGCTGCACCATGTTGTTGAGCCCCAGAACCATGGAATGTTGAGCAGGGGACTTTGGTGATCTTGGAGTCCAGCACCTTTATTTTACAGTGAAAGAAACTGGATCCAGGGAGGTGAATTGGTATTCCCGAGTCACATGGTTGCCAGTGGCCAAGAGACTTGATGGAGAAGACCAAAGAAGGGTTCTATTTTTGATCCTAAATGTAATTATGAAATTGCTGACACCTCCAGTCTTTGCTTGGAAACTAGAAGAGGAAGGGGCCATTTGTCCCTGTGCTTATTGAGGGAGGGGGTGTTAGTTTCTTCTGGAGGAGTCTCTTACTCTTTCCAGACTCCCTGGAGACATGGGAGGCTGGGGAGTGAGCAGGGAAGGGGCCTGCTGCTCAGCCCAGCCGGGACTCACCGGGTGTCTGCAGTGGGGCTTCTCTGACCTCCAGGCTGGTGGGCTGGTGGAATGCCAGGAGATAAGGAGTCCAGAGTCCGCCCCATCGACTGTCGCCAGCCAGGGCTTCATGCCCACCTAGGGGACAGGAGGGCAGGCCCTAGAACACAGGGTCACGAAGCCCCACTATCTTGTTCCCCCCTCCCCCCACTACCGTGGGCATTAAACCTCTCAGGGGGCCCCTGGTTGGGCCTGGCAGAGGCAGAGACGCAGAGGCTGGGCCCTCTGACCTGCACAAGGAAAAGAGGCCGGGAAAGCCACAGAATTGGCCTGCCCAAGGGAGCCCAGAGTGCCCAGCCATGGGAAACCGAATTCTCCGCCTTGGCAACTGGAGATCGGACTGTTGTTAGAACTCCTAACCTCCCTCCAAGGGCAGGCCCCAGAGAATCTTGGGGCTTGGTGGAATGAGAAGGTGAATGCCCTACATTTATTACCGCCGAGTTCCTAATGGCCCTCTTAGGCAGTGCATTCAGTATTAGTAGTTAATAAAAAAAATCAGATAAAGGTTGGATATCTAAAAAAAAAATACATGTCTTAAATAATTTTTATTTATTTATTTTCGAGACAGAGTCTCAGTCTGTCGCCCAGGCTGGAGTGCAGTGGTGCGATCTCGGCTCACTGCAACCTCTGCCTCCTGGGTTCAAGCAATTCTCTGCCCCAGCCTCCCAAGTAGCTGTGATCACAGGTGCCTGCCATCACGCTTGGCTAATTTTTGTATTTTTAGTAGAGATGGGGTTTCACCATGTTGGCCAGGCTGGTTTTGAACTCCTGACCTCGTGATCTACCCACATCGGCCTCCCAAAGTGCTGGGATTACAGGCGTGAGCCACTGTGCCCAGCCAAATCATATCTTTTATCTTTTTTTTTTTTTTTTTTTTTGATACGGAGCCTTGCTCTGTGGCCCAGGCTGGAGTGCAGTGGCACGATCTCGGCTCACTGCAAACTCCACCTCCCGGGTTCAAGCCATTCTCCTGCCTCAGCTTCCCGAGTAGCTAGGATTATAGGCGCCCGCCACCACGCCTGGCTAATTTTTGTATTTTTAGTAGAGACGAGGTTTCACCATGTTGGCCAGGCTGGTCTTCAACTCCTGACTTTGTGATCCGCCCGCCTCAGCCTCCCAAAGTGCTGGGATTACAGGTGTGAGCCACTTGCACTCGGTCCCTTTATTTTATCTTTAAAACATGTATGTATTTTTTTTCACCAAAACTTTGATTTAGGGCCAAGCCCTTTCCTTTGAGTCTTTAGATCCCTTATTTAGACTACTTAGAAATTGTTTGTATATAAAAATCATACTTAAATGTATTACCTGTAATTTCTCATTTCCTTCATTTTATTAAATTTTTTTTTCCTACTAGGCTCCGTATTCACATAGTTGAAAAATCAAGACGGTAAAAAACAGCAAAACCTTGTCTTCCCCCAGCTTTTCAATAAATGCTCCAAGGTAGCATTTTAAACATCATTCAGCACCTTGCTTTTTTCACCTAGCAACTATATTAAGATCTTTTCCATATCAGCACATAGAATGCTTTTAGCATTCTCTGTCATAGCTGTGTAGTATTCCATAGTATGGAAGTATCATCTTTTTTTAACCAACACACATATCACCCTGTCTGCGCTTATGTTTGCAGAATATATCTGTGAAGTGGAATCACTGGGTAAAAGGTTAAATCTGTTAATTAGCTTTCACTAAATAAAAAAATGAAGCGAAGACAAGAGATATTTGCAAAACAGCCATGTTCGGAATCCAGTTACTGCTTTTATGTACATACCTAGTTTAATTTCAGCTTTTTATTATTTTTCCATTTGCAACAAATCTTTCTAGATGAGTAATTCTCAAACTTTTTGATGCTAGGACCCCTTGCATTGTCTTTTGTATATGTGGCTATCTGTATTGATAGTATATTAAAAATTAAAACTAAGTAAAGAAAAATTTTTCTTGAGACATGGTCTCACTACGTTACCCAAGCTAGTCTTAAACTCTGGCTTCAAGCGATCCTTCTGCCTCAGCCTCAAGACTGAGAAATTTTAAAATAGTTATTTATTCATTTAAAAAGCAAAAATAAGGCGATTACACGTTAACATTAAAAAAAAAATGTTTTGAACGGGCGCAGTGACTCACACCTGTAATCCCAGCATGTTGGGAGGCCGAGGCGGGCAGATCACAAGGTCAAGAGATCCCGACCATCCTGGCCCACATGGTGAAACCTCGTCTCTACTAAAAATACAAAAAATGAGCTGGGTGTGGTGGTGCACGCCTGTAGTCCCAGCTACTCTGGAGGCTGAGGCAGGAGAATCGCTTGAACCTGGGAAGCAGAGGTTGCAGTGAGCCAAGATTACGCCACTGCACTCCAGCCTGGTGACAGAGCGAGACTCCGTCTCAAAAAAAAAAAAAAGTTTCATGAAAAATAACTATATTTTCCAAAATAAAGTAGTCAAAAGAATGGCCTTGTTAGCATATTTTTAGAAATTTCAGGATTTTAAAATAATTATTTATTGGATGATAATGAGATAACAGGTTATAATAGGTGTAACTTAAATTTGCTGTTAAGAAGTCAGTTAAAAGTTCTGAGAACAAATTGAGCTAATCTCTGAGACCACCTATATATTATATTATACCCTAAACTTCTACCTTAGAAATTTCTCAAAAACTCAAGATGACACAGGTACGTGTCACATTTCATGTAGCTTCTGAAAAGTGAGAGTGAAAAGCTTTTAATTTTTGTATATTAGAATAAAAATAGTCTTTTACTTCAGGGACCCCAGGTGTCATATAAGACAGTAATTTCAGAATTACTGTTCGAGATCACTTAGCTTAAATTTCTCAGAAATCAGACATTTTTCTTTGCATTTATTCTTCAGGGTTTTTTGTTTTTGTTTTTGTTTTCTCGTTTTTTTTTTTTCCAAGGCAGAGTCTCTCTCTGTCACCCAGGCGGGAGTGCAGTAGCGCAATCTCACCGCAACCTATACCTCCCAGGTTCAAGTGATTCTTCTGCCTCAGCCTCTCAAGTAGCTGGGATGCAGACACGCGCCACCGCGCCCAGCTAATTTTTTGTATTTTTAGTGGACATGGGGTTTCGCCATGGTGGCCAGGCTGGTCTCGAACTCGAGCTCAAGTGGTCCACCGGTCTTGGCCTCCCGAAGTGCTGGGATTGAAGTGCTCGGACTAAAGGCGTGAGCCACCGTGCCCAGCCCTCAGTTGTTATTTAAATAAATCATAATCATTTAAATAAATAGAACCTGCATAAAGAGGTTTGGGAATAGGCACGGCTGTTGGCATGGGAACCCTCAATGGTGACAGCAGGTGGTGGGGTTGGGGGGAGGTTGGCCACCTGGTGAGGGGCCTGTTGGCTGCAGGGAGGGACTGGAGACCTGGGGTCCTTGAGCAGTCCAGTGGCGCTCAGCTAAGAGAGCTGCTGAGTACCATCTCCATTCCCGAGATGCTTGTGAAATGTGTGAGGAGCTGTGCATGTGTGGAAAGTCAGATGCAGGATGGCCTTCCTGAAGCTGCAGTAAGTGGAACAGAGGAGAGGTACTTGGTGAGGCCAGAGGAGGGAGTGGCAGGAGGTGACAGAGAAGGCTTCTTGGGGAGGGACTGAGCCACATCTTGAAAGCTAGGAAGCGGGAGAGAGAGCAAGGTCCTGGTAAGGAGAGCCGTGTGAATGCTGGTGGGATGGTACACGTGGCCCAGAGTGGCTGATGAGAGGGAGCAGCAAGTGAGGTGGCTGGAAATGTACGTTGGGTCTAGGAGTCTTGAATGGCTCGGGTGTCTAAGGTACGAGTGTTCTCTTGGAACTCAGAGGTGTTTCCATATCAGAGACTTGCCAGCAGCCCTCTGTTTTGGGGTGCAGCCTGCCAGCCTGCTCTTTTTTTTTTTTTTTTTTTTTTTGAGACAGGGTCTCACTCTGTTGCCCAGGCTAGAGTGCAGTGGGTATGATCTCAGCTCACTGAAACCTCCCCTCCTGAGCTCAAGCGATTCTCCCATCACAGCCTCCCAGGTAGCTGGGACTCCGGGTGCACACCACCACACCTAGCTAATTTTTGTGTTTTTAGTAGAGATGGGGTTCCACCATGTTGGCCAGGCTGGTCTCAAACTCCTGACCTCAAGTGATCCACCCGCCTTGGCCTCCCAGAGTGCTGGGATTACAGGCGTGAGCCACTGCGCCTGGCCAGCCTGCTCTTATCTGGAGCAACTCCATGGGCCCACGTCCATGTCCTCTGTACAAGTCCACTTCCTCCAGCCTCCTGCCACCTTCCTTAGCCCTCAGAAGCATCTAGCAGCCTCCTTTCCAGTCTGAACACAGCCCTTAGAAGTCTCTCCCAGAAACTGTAATAGATGTGATTAACTATACACAGAATTCCCCCAAACAATTGTTTGGTATTTTTGTCGACTTTATTTCCTTCTGATTATTAAAAGTAATGCATGCATATTGTAAAGTGCAAAAAAGTACTTGGGGGAAAATCGATAATCCTGCTGCAGTCTCTCTTTACATATTGGCATATTTCCTTACAGTTGTTTTTTTTCGGGGGGAGGGGATACAATTGGCTATCTACACCCATCTTACCTCGACATCAAAATTTCTCCCTAAGCATTTATTCTGCCTTATGGCTGTATCTTCTTTTTTTTTTTTTTTTTTTTTTTTTTGAGACGGAGTCTCACTCTGTTGCCCAGGCTGGAGTGCAGTGGCACAATCTCGGCTCACTGCAACCTCCGCCTCCCAGGTTCAAGCAATTCTCCTGCCTCAGCGCCCCCTAATAATAGCTGGGATTACAGGCATGCACCACCATGCCCGGCTAATTTTTGTGTTTTTAGTAGAGGTGGGATTTCGCCATGTTGGCCAGACTGGTCTCAAACTCGACCTCAGGTGATCTACCCGCCTTGGCTTACCAAAGTGCTGGGATTACAGGCATGAGCCACTGCACCCAGCCATGGCTGTATCTTAGTTTGCTTAACCATTTCCTTTTATTTTAAACTTTTCTTTTGAACTAATTTTAGATGTACAGAAGAGTTGCAAAAATATAGCAGAATTCCTTTATATTCCTCACCCCAGAGTATAATTATATAATCAGGAGCAGGAAATCAACATTGGCATAACACTGTTAATTAAACTGCAGGCCTTATTTAAATGTCACCAATATTTTCATTAATGTCCATTTGCTGTTTCCAGGATCTGATATGGGATCCCACACTGTTTAGTTATTTCTCCTTAGTCTGCTGCAATCTGTGGCAGTCTCTCCCTCTTTTCTTGCTAGAATGTTGGAACGCAAAGTGATGTTGCATCCTTTAGAGGTATTCATCATGTCACAGTTTTTTGTTGTTGTTGTTAATTTTGAGACAGGGTCTCACTCAGTGCCCAGGCTGGAGGGCAGTGGTGTGATCTCGGCTCTCTGCAGCCTCCACCTCCCAGTTTCAAGCAATTCTCCTGCCTCAGCCTCCCAAGTAGCTGGGATTACAGGCATGAGCCACCACACCTAATTTTTTTTTTTTTTTTTTTTTTTTGTATTTTCAGTAGAGACAGGGTTTCACCATGTTGTCCAGGCTAGTCTTGAACTTCTGAGCTCAAGTGATCCACCCACCTCAGCCTCCCAAAGTGTTGGGATTATAGGCGTGAGCCACTGCACTCGGCCATGTTGGAGTATTTTTTTACTGGTGACATTTATCTAGATTGGTTGGTGTCTGCTTGATTTCCACACTGAAAAAAGGTGGGTTTTTTTGTTGTTGTTGTTTTACAAAAACTGAGTGGGGCCAGGCACGGTGGCTCACACCTATAATCCTAGCATTTTGGGAGGCCGAGGCAGGCAAAGGCTGACGTCGGGAGTTCAAGACCAGCCTAGCCAACATGGTGAAACCCCATCTCCACTAAAAATACAAAAATTAGCCAGGCATGGTGACATGCACCTGTAATTGCAGCTACTCGGGAGGCTGAGACAGGAGAATCGCTTGAACCTGGGAGGTGGAGGCTGCAGTGAGCTGAGATGGAGCCACTGCACTCCAGCCTGGGCGACAGAGTGAGACAATGTCTGGGAAAAAAAAAAAAAATACTGAATGGATAAACTGAAAAAGTTATCTTTCTTTCCCTTTGTAGTTTCAGGAGATACTTTGAGACTACGCAAATCCTGTTTCTCCTTGTACTTTCATCCCCTAATTTTAGCATCCATCTGTAGACCCTGCTTGCCACAATGATGACTGTGATGTTTGCCTAATGATTCTCTATTTCCCTCTTGTACATTTATTTATTGGAATTCTTTGTAAGCAAGAGCTGGCCCTGCTTCCCCATTTATTTATGCATTTGGTTATTCATAATCAGATTTTGTTCTATGGGTTAAAGTTGAATAATATTTTTTGAGGCTCAAATTGTTCTAGCTTTGACCATTTTGGGAGCTCCTTCCGGTTGTCTCCTGTGTTCTTCTGGTAAGCCCCTGCCCTTTTTTTTTTTTTTTTTTTTTTAAGTGTTTCCTTAATTTCCTTTACTACAAAATATTCCAGGCTCATCTTGTAACTTCGCTGCCCCAGCCCTAGAGTCAGGCACTTCTCCACGGAGTCCTGCTTTCCTTTATTGGAGAATGCTGTTTAGAAACCAAGGTCTGGTTGCTAGGTATGTTCATTGCTACAGCAGTTATCATTGCTTCTGGGTCCTCTCAGCAGACAAAGCTAGGAAACAGATAATTCAGCACCTCTCTGTATATACGTGTGCTGAAGAATGTGAGTTTGTACTGATAACTCTTATTCTGATCTAACCTCACAAAGTTCGTTTTATTTTAGTCTCTCCCTTTTCATGATGACTTCTTTCTCCAACAGTGAAAAACCCTCTCAGTCATTTTCTTAGTTGGGGTGGAGGTTATTTTCCACTGGTTTTGCTCCCATTATCGTGGCCCTGATTAACACACATTTCCACATGTGGACTATAGATTATTTGACTCAACTCGCCTTTGAGATGATAACATCTGGAGGCAGAGGCAAGTGTTTCTGATTTTACATACTCTGTGATTCTGCACCCAGAGCTGCACTAGGATGTACTGAATGCTTGATCAGCATCTTACCTGCTGAATACCCCATTTGGATCTGTGCCTGCTCGGCTACGCTCTCCCTCTCTGCAGTTCACGACTCTTCTGCCAATTGTAGTTGTCTTAAACGGTACTCCTTTCCCGTTCCTAGCTTTAGAATTCTTTGTGAGATGAGAACTGTAGCCTAATGTTAGAAGCTCTAAAGCCTGCCCGGTCCAAGATCAGAAACCACTACCACTCATTTCCATACCACCCGCTCTTGGTAGGCATGTGTCAGTAGAATGGATTAATTGGAAGTAAACTGGAATAGGACAGAGTGCAGAGACGCATACTGCCTGGCCCTGCCACCTGTGACCAGAACTTGTCACTTCACTGCTCTGGGGAGTGGAGGTCTATCAGAGCAGGCAGGTGTGTTAGTATGACACACTTAGTGGCTTGAAACAACACACGTTTATCATTTCACAATTCTGTAGGCCAGAAGGCTGAGCATTGCATTACTGGCTTCATTGCTGGGGGTCCTAGAAGACTAAACTTAGGGTGTCAGCTGGGTTTTCAGGGCCTCTGCCAGGCTCAGATTGTTGTGGAAAATTCAGCTCCTTGTGGCTATAGGACTGAGGTCCCCTGCCCCCTCACCCCTATTTTCCATTGCTGGCTGCCAGGCAGGGGCCACTCTCAGTTCCTAGAGGCCCCCATATTTCCTTTCCATGTGGTCTCCTCCATCCCCTGTGACACAGCCTCTCTCCCACATTGAGTCCTGCTTATGCTTCAGCTCTTTTTGCCAAGAGGAGCCATCCTTGTAAGGGCTCACCAGCTTCGTTCTGGCCCACTCAAGTTAATTTCCCTTCTCAGGTCAACTGATGTGGTCGGCAAATACCTGCAGGCTCACTTTTGCCACATAATGTGCCATGATCCCAGGAGTGACGTCTCATATTCATGGGTCCCGCCCATACACAGCAGTGAGGGTCACTGGAGTCACTCTTAGTGTTCTGCCAGCTGCAGCTGAACATGATCAGGTCTTAATTCTGGCACCAAAGTATTTACCCGTGGATCTGTGTCCCATGGTTCCCCTGACAAGATACCAGAAACTTGGTGGCTTAAAAACGACAGAAATGTATTCTTATAGGTCTGGAGGCCAGCAGTGTGAAATGTAGGTGTCACCAGGACCATACTCCTTCTGACAGCTCTAGGGGAGAATGCTTCCTTCTTTTCCCAGCTTTTGGTGGCTCCTGGCATTCCTTGGCTTCTGGCTGCACCACTCCCATCTCTGCCTCTATCTTCACGTGGCCTTCCCCTGTTGGTGTGTGTCTGCATGTCCAAATCTCCCTCTCCTTTCTCTTATAAAGACATAGGTCATTGGATTTAGGGCCCATCGTAAATCCAGGACAATTTCATCTTGACATCCTTAACTGATTTTATCTGCAAAGTCTCTATTTCCAAATAAAGTCACTTTCTGAGATTTCAGGTGGACAGTTATTTGCGGGGATAGTATTCACCCCACTAGATTCAGGGTTGTGGGAAGTGTTGCTTACTAAACTCTGGTTCACGGAGCTGCCAAAGAAAAGAGATTTATTTTTAAACCTAGGAGAGAAGGCAAGCTTGGCTGCTGTGGAGGCTGGGGCCCATCCTCAGACCATCTGCTCCCCTCATGGTGACACAGATCTGAAAACCAGGTGGGTCGAAGGCTGGCCTAGAGGCCCTGTGTCCTTAAGATCCAGACACTTTACAGTACAGTCAGCTCGCAGTCTCTGTCTCTGTGGATTCAATCAACCACGGATGGAAAATATTTGAGAAAAGAAACAAAACTGGCCGGGCGTAATGGCTTACCCCTGTAATCCCAGCACTTTAGGAGGCCGAGGCGGGTGGATCACGAGGTCAAGAGATCGAGACCATCCCGGCCAACATGGTGAAACCCCGTCTGTACTAAAAATACAAAAATTAGCTGGGGGTGGTGGGGTGCGCCTGTAATCCCAGCTACTCAGGAGGCCGAGGCAGGAGAATTGCTTGAACCCGGGAGGCAGAGGTTGCAGTGAGCCAAGGTTGTGCCACTGCACTCCAGCCTGGCGACAGAGCGAGACTCCATCTCAAAAAAAAAAGAAAAGAAAACACTAACAATATAATGGTTAAAAAGAATACAAATAAAAAAACACAGTATAAAAATTATTACATACCATTTACATTGTATTCAATACTATAAGTAACCTAGAGATGGTTTAAAGTCTATAGGGAGGAAGTGCGTAGGTTATATGCAAATACTATGCTATTTTATATCAGGGACTTGAGCAATTGTAGATTTTGGTATCCTGGAGGCGGAGAGGGTGTCTTGGAACCAATCCCCTGCTGATGCCAAGGGATGACTGTACCAGCAACTTGCCTCTGTACAGAGAGCTCTGGTTGAGTGTGACACTGTCCTGTAGGATGGGCAGGGGACAGATTGTGGCAAAGAGGGAAAACTGAGGTCAGAGAGCTTAAGTAATTGCAGAGTGTCGTACTTAGAAGGGACAGCAGTGTTTGGTCCAGCAGTCTTGAAGTGTCAGGCCAGTTCCTGGGGCTAGAAAGAGGCTGATCCATCAGCACCTCTCTAGCCCGAGGTGGCCTGGACCTCACCCAGAAAGTTCTGATTCAGGACCGAGATGAGGCCTCAGTGGTGCCACTGGGTTAGGGACCCACGCACAGATGCAGTCGAAGACTGGAATCTGTTTAATATCTCCAAGTGAAGATCCTCAAAAAGGGAGCAAAAAGCACCATCCCTCCCTGCAGCACCCTACCCCCCACCCAACTTATCAGTAAGCCTTTCCATTCCTGTTTTTTTTTTTTAACCCCCAGAGATGGGGTCTCACTCTGTCACCCAGGCTGGAGTGCAGTGGCTCCATAATGGCCCACTACTGATTTGACCTCCCGGGCTCAAGTGATCCTTCCACTTCAGCCTTCCAAGTAGCTGGGACTGCAGGCATGTACCACCATGCCCAGCTAATTATTGTATTTTTAGTAGAGACAGGGTTTTGCCATGTTGCGCACGCTAGTCTCAAACTCCTGGGCTCACACAATCCACCCCCTTGGCCTCCCAAAGTGCTGGAATTACGGGAGTGAGCCACCATGCCCGGCCTCTGAATTTTTTTTTTTTATACAGAGTCTTGCTCTGTCGCCCAGGCTAGAGTGCAGTGGCGCAATCTCGGCTCACCACAACTTCCGTCTCCTGGGTTCAAGCGATTCTCCTGCCTCAGCCTGCAAAGTAGCTGGGACTACAGGCGAGTGCCACCACGCCTGGCTAATTTTTGTATTTTTAGTAGAGACGGGGTTTCACCATGCTGGCCAGGCTGGTTTCGAACTCCTAACCTCGTGATCCGCCCGCCTCGGCCTCCCAGCTTGCTGGGATTACAGGCATAAGCCACCGCGCCCAGCCCTACACTTTTTTTTTCTCCCCGAGACAGAGTCTCGCTCTGTCACCCAGACTGGAGTGCAGTGGGGCTGGGCTCACGGCAAGCTCCGCCTCTCGGGTTCACGCCATTCTCCTGCCTCAGCCTCCCAAGTAGCTGGGAATATAGGCGCCCGCCACCAGGCCTGGCTAATGTTTTGTATTTTTAGTAGAGACGGGGTTTCACCGAGTTAGACAGGATGGTCTCGATCTCCTGACCTCATGATCCGCCCGCCTCAGCCTCCCAAAGTTCTGGGATTACAGGCGTGAGCCATAGCGCCCGGCCCCTAAATTTTTTTAAATGCAAGAAAACACGGCTGTATATGCCTATACTTTCAGGGCAGGAGAGGATTTTCCAAGCATGTTACTAAAAGCAGAAACTTTAAAAAGGAAAAGTATGACATATTTGACTTTACCTCTTTAAAAATTGTGTCAGTAATACCAGTTAACAAAATTAAAAGGCAAACAACTAATTAGGAAGAATATTTGTAACATGTGACAAAAGGTTAATATCTTGCCATATAATAAACCAATAAAAAAAACAAATGAATATATCAGCAAAAATGGGCAAAGAAGGCTGGGCGCAGTGGTTCATGTCTGTAATCCCCTCACTTTGGGAGACCGAGGCAGGTGGATCACCTGAGATCAGGAGTCCGAGACCAGCCTGGCCGACATGGTGAAACCCCGACTCTATTAAAAATACAAAAATTAGCCGGGTGTGGTGGCACGGGTCTGTAATCCCAGCTACTTGGGAGGCTGAGGCAGGACAATCGCCTAAACCCAGGAGGGGGAGGTTGCAGTGAGCCAAGATCATGCCACTGCACTCCAGCCTGGGCAACAGAGTGAGACTCTGTCTCAAAAACAACCACCAAAAAAAACAGGCAAAGAAGAGTAACAGGCAATTTGTAAAAAGGAGTAGAAATATAAAAGTAAACCTAAAACGTTGATAATCAAAGAAATGCAGGTTAAAATAATTAGAAAAATAAGTAATTTTTAGCCTATCAAATTATAAAGATGGAATAATTTAATACTCAGTATTGGTGAGAATCCTATGAAATAGGCACTCATACACAGGTAGTGGGAGTATGGAACTAGTTAAATCTTGGTCAGGCACAGTGGTACGTGCCTGTAGTCCCAGCTACTTGGACAGATGAGACTGGGGAGGATTGCTTGAGTTTTGGAGTTCGAGACTAGCTCGGGCAATGCAGCAAGACCCATCTCTACAAAAAAAAAAGTTAAAAATTAGCCCACCAGGCTTGGTGGCATGTGCCTATAGTCCTAGCTACTTGTGAGGTAGGAGGATCCCTTGAGCCCAGGAGTTGAAGGCTGTAGGGAGCTATGATCCAGGCACTGCACTACAGCCTGTGCCACAGAAGTGAGACCCTGACTCTATTTAAAAAATAATAATAATAAAACTTACAACCTTGAGGGTTTTTTGTTCCTTTTTGAGACAGAGTCTTACTCTGCCACCCATGTTGGAGTGCAGTGTCATAATCTCACCTCACCATAGCCTCCGCCTCCCAGGCTCAAGCAATCCTCCTGCCTCAGCCTCCTTAATAGTTGGAACCACAGAGGCATGCTACCATGCCCTCGCTAATTTTTTTTTTTTTTTTTTTTTTTTTGGTAGAGACGGGGTTTCACTATGTTGGCCAGGCTAGTCTCAAACTCATGGGCTCAAGCCATCCACCCGCATCGGCCTCCCAAAGTGTTGGGATTACAGGCGTGAGTCACCGCGGCTGGTGGTGGTGTTTTTCTTTTAGCCTGAGGATAGGGATCCTTGTCCATGCAGGTCTTCTGCTGGCTTTGGTGGAAAGCTGGGTGTGGTATGGTATGAGCCAGAAAGGACTACTGCCTCTGCTCAGGAGGATAGCCTCAGCAAATCATATAGTAAGTTCCTAATAAATAATTTGTTGACTGTAACCCCCGAGGGCAGGGTCTGCCTCCCAGCCAATTTTTTCCCTGCATCTCAGGATTCCTTTCATTCTTGGAAGATCCCTTCTGATCCTTTTCTTTGTTCCCTGCTGGGGAACAAGGATCCAGGAGAGGAGGAGGCAGCCAGCTCACCAGAAGCACCTCATCCACCCGCACAGGGATTACTGGGCTGCTGTCCTGGAGGGACAGACCTGGACCAGCTATATTGTTTCACTTATTTTACTGGAAGCCCTAAAAGTTGTATTTGTATGGGAGCAAGTGGGGTGGGGTATGGGGTGTGTATCTTGTTATTTGAAAGAGCCCTGTAAGATTGAACAGTCTGCACTCTCTGTCCTTTCCTGGAAGCAGAGGGCCCCGGCCAGGCCCCAGGGACTGGGCGCTTGTTTTCTTAGAGCACAGCGTACTTGAGGCTTGGGGCCAGGTGGAGCCGTGCTGGCCTGCAGGGAGGCTGGCCCTGCTTTCCCTACCAGGAAACAGAGAGGACAAGGCTTTGAGCCCTGGAATTCCTCCCTGCCTCCGCCCTTCTCTCCTGCTCACTGAGGGCGCGTCCTGTGCCCTGTCATCCCAGGCCCATGTGACTCCGATTGGCGTATCTGTATTCCAATTTCAATGCTGACCGTTTCTCCAGGGCTGGCTGTTTTCCATCTGATGGGCTGGGTAATTCTCAGGATACCAGGTCCCTGGGCAGCAAGCCACGCTGTTCCCATCTCCCTTCCCAGAAAGATGCAAAAAGTACAAAGTCACCCACTCCCCCAGGCCCGGGCTGCTGACCAAGTGCCAGCTCTCAGAACAGAAATTCCATGTTTCAGTTCCTGTTCCCAGCTCCTCGGCCGCCCCCTAACACCCAGCAGATGCTCTGTGGTGCCTCCCACGGCAGAAGCCTTGGCCGTGGGTAAACTGGTGTGTGCAGTGGCTCTGCTGGCCAGCTCCCGGCTGTGGCCATGGTGACTCTGGCATCACTCCCTCTTGGCAGCACTGGGCCCCCTCCCCCAGCATTTCAGGATGTGTGTGATGGCAGGGAAACTCAAAATTTCCATGAGCCACTGAGAAATTCTAGAAACAGCCTGTACTTGTGGACTTTCCTTTTTCTTCCTCTGCCACAGGGAAGAGTGGGAATGTTATTTTTGGTGGGATTATCAGCTGGTTGACCTTCTCAGGGATGTGGAAAGGGAGGCTGCCTGCCCGCCCGGGCCTCTCTCCCACTGCCTGCCTTTGTGTCCCCCCCCCAACCTCACTTTATGTTTAAAAAAAAAACCAAAAAACTCTGGCGGGCGCGGTGGCTGACACCTGTAATCCCAGCACTTTGAGAGGCTAAGGTCGACAGATCACTTGAGGTCAGGAGTTCGAGACCAGCCTGGCCAACATGGCTAAACCCTGTCTCTATAAAAAATACAAAAATTAGCCAGGCGTGGTGGTGGGTGTCTGTAATCCAGCTACTCGCCAGGCTAAGGTGGAAGGATCGCCTGAACCTGGGAGGCAGAGGTTGCAGTGAGCCGAGATTGTACCACTGCACTCTAGCCTGGGCAACAGAGTGAGACTGTCTTAAAAAAAAAAAAAAAAAAAAAAAAATCTTGGCCGGGCACAGTGGCTCATGCCTGTAATCCCAGCACTTTCGGAGGCCAAGGCAGGTGGATCACCTGAGGTCAGGAGTTTCAGACCAGCGTCACCAACAAGGTGAAACCCCATCTCTACTAAAAATACAAAAATTAGCCTGGCATGTTAGCAGGCGCCTGTAGTCCCAGCTATTCAGGAGGCTGAGACAGGAGAATTGCTTGAACCCGGGAGGCGGAGGTTGCAGTTGAGCTGAGATCGCGCCACTGCACTCTAGCCTGGGCAACAGAGTGAGATTCTTGTCTCAAAACACACACACACACACACACACAAAACAAAAACAAACAAACAAAAAAACTCCACCTTAATGTTTTACATCTGTATTCCAGGCCGGCTTCTCTGGCTCTCCAGGGTCTTCAGTTCTGTTGAAACAACTGCAGGAGAGGGGGGTCCCTGCCCTCTCCCCAAGGTTGCTTGTAGTTCACCCGAGCATAAAGACCAAAGAACAGTAAAAGTGAAATGTGTGGCACCTCATGAATGGGCAGTGGGAAAGTAACATGCTTTCAGTGGGTATTGTTTGGGGATGGACACCAGGTACTACCCAGCCCTCCAGTCTCTGCCCTCCTGGAGCTGACAGTCTAGTTAGGAGGAGATGGATAATGAAAAAAGACTAATAGGGCATTAGGGTTCTCAATGCCTGGGAGTGGGCTTTTTTGTCCACATTGAAGAGGCGACGCTTGAACTGAGACCTGTTAGGAAGGTCTAGGGGAAGAGCATTCTAGGCAGAGGGAATAGCAGGTGCAAAGGCTCTGAGGTCAGAATGAGCTTGATGTGTTAAAGGGATGGGAAGAAGGGCCTGGGTGGCTGGAGCCCAGTGAGTGAGATGAGGCAGTTATATGGTCAGCAGGATGGGCAAAGGCCAGTTGACACAGTGGTTTATAGACCAGGAAGAGGAGTTTAGATTTTATTCCATGTGGCTGGGTGTGGTGGCTCACACCCATAATCCTAGCACTTTGGGAGGATGAGGTGGGGGGATTGTTTGAGGCCAGGAGTTCAGGAGCAGCCTGGGCAACATAGCAAGACCCCGTCTTGAAAAAAGTTAAAAAAGAAATTAGGATGAAAAAGATTTTATTCTTCATATACTGGGAAGACATTGGAGGGATTGAAGCAAGGAAAGTGATGTGATCAATTTGTACTTTATTTTATTTTATTTTTTTGAGAGACAGAGTCTCACTCTCGCCTAGGCTGGAGTGCAGTGGCTCAATCTTGGCTGACTGCAACCTCTGCCTCCTGGATTAATGTGATTCTCCTGCCTCAGCTTCCCAAGTAGTTGGAACTACAGGTGTGCACCACTACGCCTGGCTAATTTTTTGTATTTTTTTGGTGGAGACGGAGTTTCACTATATGTTGGCCAGGCTGGTCCCGAACTCCTGACCTCAGGTGATCCGCTTGCCTCAGCCTCCCAAAGTGCTGGGATTACAGGCGAGAGCCACTGCGCCTGACGAATTTGTACTTTAGAAGGATGACTTTTTTTTTTTTTTTTTGAAATGGAGTTTTGCTCTGTTGCCCAGGCTGGAGTGCAATGGCACGATCTCGGCTCACTGCAACCTCCGCCTCCCGGGTTCGAGGGATTCTCCTGCCTCAGCCTCCCGAGTAGCTGCGATTACAGGCATGTGCCACCACGCCTGGCTAATTTTTGTATTTTTAGTAGAGATGGGGTTTCGCCATGTTAGCCAGGCTGGTCTCGAACTTCTGACCTCAGGTGATCCACCTGCCTCGGCCTCCCGAAGTGCTAGGATTACAGGCGTAAGCCACCGTGCCCACCCCAGATGACTCTTTCATTAAGCTGTGAACTTAAGATTTGGGCACTTGATACGTGCATATGTTAAACTTAAAAGAGGGGAGGTGGGGGACTCTGACAGAACAGAGCTAGGTGCTGAGAGGAAGCTGGAAGCCCAGGTAAGAGATTGTATTTTATTTCAACATTTCCTCCATTCAAATTCCTTGTACTCCATCCACTTTGCAAGGAAGACTTGGATGATCTCTTGTCCTCAGGGAGTTTACAATGCAGTGTCTTCAGATTCAGAGAGTCCTTCCAAATTTTCCTGGAGGGGGCCTTGAAGAATGAGCAGCATTTAAAAGGCTATTGTTGGCCAATCGTGGTGGCTCATTCTTGTAATCCCAGCACTTTGGGAGGCTGGGGTGGGAGGATCTCTGAGCCAAGGAATTCAAGACCAGGCTGGGCAATAGGGTGAGACCCTGTCTCTACAAAACAATAAAAAAAGTAGCCAGGCATGGTGGTGTGAACGTCTGGTCCTAGCTGCCCGTGAGGCTGAGGTGGGAGGATCGCTTGGGTCCGGGAGGTCAAGACTGCAGTGAGCTGTGATCATGTCAGTGCACTCCAGCTTAGGTAACAGAGCGAGACCCTGTCTTAAAAAAAAAAAAAAAAAAAAAAAAGGCAGTAGTTATTAAAAACTTGGAGTGTCCAGTTGGTGTTAAAGTCGTGATGCAGTTCACTCATCCACTCTCTTGCTGATGGGCTTTTGGGGCCGCCCTGGTTTTTTGTTACTGTGAATAGTGCTGCCATAAGACGTCCTCGGCGTTGAAAGTCACCCAGAAAGGAGCCTGTCCGAGTTGCAAGCTAAAAGCAGAAACGCTTTGTGGCAATCGATTGCTCCCTGGGGTTGGTGTTAGCTGGAAAGGGTAAGCCTTTAAGTCTGGTTAGAATTTTGATCCCTTGTTAATAGGCAGGCAGGCAGTTTGCAGGACGTGGAGGAGTGAAAGGGCAAGTGGAAATACATAAGTGGTTATATTGTCAGGGAAGTCACTTCTTTTGTGCCATATTATCTGGAAAATGCCACCATACCCCCTGCCTTGAAGTTTTTAAACCTGAGGATAGGGGGCCTTGTGTGAGCGGGTGTTGGATCATCTGGCCCTGAGTGAGAGCTGGGTGTGATATGAGCCAGAAGTCTCTGTCCTGGAACCCATTTGTGTGTGTGCCCTAGGCAGCCTCTCTTCAGAGCCCTGGGCCAGGCTCCTCCTGCTTCCTTTGTGTCTCTGACAGGGAGCTTTAAGAAGACACCTGTAGCCGGGAGCATTGGCTCACGCCTGTAATCCCAGCACTTTGGGAGGCCAAGGTGGGCAGATCACCTGAGGTTGGGAGTTTAAGATCAGCTTGTCCAACATGGAGAAACCCCGTCTCTACTAAAAATAAAAAATTTAGCCGGGTGTGGTGGCGCATGCCTGTTCATGTCTGGGGGCAGGGGTGAGGATGTGTCTGTCTGTTTATATATGCGTTTGCACGGTGAGTCTGTGCATATACACATTTAAGCAGCAGGTGCTTATTAAGATCCTACCAACCCCACAGGACTGTTAGGAAACAACCAGAAAAACCTAAAATATAAGCCCTGTCCTTCTAGGACCGTATGACATTGAAACTAAGCAGGAGGTGAGAATGTTTCCTGGATGGGGATGGGACTGGTGCTGGAGGATTGGGGTGGATCTGAGGTGGTGCTGTGTCCTGCAGTACACCCTGTTTTCTTCATCCAGGCCCTTCACACCTCGTGGAGAGAGTGCATGGGGTGCGTGCAAACCACTGACATGAATGGGACTTCCTAGTCCTGTGGCGGGGAGGAGTGTGGAGATAGAAACGTGTAGGGATGGAGGGGTAGGACATTTCAGATGCAGCCCAGGGCAAGAGAGCAGTGGCAGGTGAGGGTGACAGTGGGTAGGACGCCAGTTGGAGAGACCCCTGACTCCCAGGCAGAAGGGCCATAGCACATTGCTGGAGGGACGGAGTGTTGGGAGGTTGTGCTTTGGGTGGGGAGGGCCGGTGATGAAGTGGGGGCAGGAGGTTCTGGAGGGGAGGGGCTGGGTGGCCAGGAGGGAACAGCAGGGGCTGGAGTGTTTCTTTCTGTTCAGGAGCCTGGAATCTTAGGGAGATGCTCTGGGTTCGTGGTGAGCCCCATAGGGAGAAAGCAGAGGATGTGGGAAGGCCTTAACTTCAGTAATGAGATGGTGGCTGCCAGTGACCTTGAGCCAGAAGAATGTGCTGTGTGGGAGGTTTGGACAGCCCGAGGGAAAATGGAGGAATTATGATTCACTTGTCTACCTTTCTAACCCAATTTGGAAATATGGGCTTTTCCTTTCTTTCTTTCAGTAACCCTCTTTCTCATGAGAATGGGGCTTTTTTATTAATCTGTTGATAAGTATTTATAGTTACTGAGAAATCAAAAGTCCAAGATGCAGCCCCTGCCTTTCTTGCTGGCGCCCTGGTCGTGCCCTCTTGAGCAGGGACGACGCAGGGGCTGGGCTGGAAGGGGCCGGCGCTGAGCAGCGGCGCTTCTTACCTGTTTTGGTTAAGAGATCTGGAGATGGAATGAAAAAGCGCTGGCTCTGCCTGTGAGACTGGTAGCCCTCCGACTTCAGTGTGCATCATGATCACCTGAGCACTTAGTCAAACCCAAGTTGCTGGTCCAACCCCAGTGTCTGATTTAGTGGGTTATGGGGGGAAGTGCTAAGAGTTTGCACTTCCAGCTAGTTCCCAGGTGTCAGTGATGCTGCTGTTCCAGCAACCGCACTTTGAGAACCCCTTTCCTGGAGAAATTACCACACAAGACTCTGCATCTCAGCTGCAGACTGGCATGGGCGGGGTCTTTGAGGAGGAGTCGGGCGTGAGCGGGCTTGAGGGCTAGGAGATCGCGCAGGGGGAGGTAGTGGTACAGGAGGACCCGGGGGAGGTGGGGTAGGCTGGGGGCAGGTGGTCTTGGCTGCAGGCCCAGCAGTGGGGTTGCCACTGAGGCTTGGCTTCTGGGGTCCACTTGCTGCCCATCCAAGCATGCCTCGCTACTGCTGCACAGGTGCTTGTCATGGGCCAGCAGATTGACGTGAGCACAACACAAAGGCTAAAGGTCAGCCAAGGGCCCACCTCCCCTCCCCGGGGTGGTGAGGTGAGAGGCTTAGGGGGGCTATCAGTCATTTTGAGAGGTAGGGCGTGCACAGGCTTCTTGTGAGAGGCCCTTGGAGGCACATTTTGCTCAGGGTATTGCTGCCAGAGAGTTGGAGTTAGCATTTATTAGTATTTATTTTACTATTTTGCTTTCTTTTTACAGTCTAGAGGTCTTTTGGTTTTTATACCTGTTATGCCGTGAATTCACAGGGAAGAGGTTCCAGCAGCTCAGGCCCCTACCCTTGGTCCTCACAGTGCCCTCCTCTGGGTGGGGCAGGCTGGCCCTTCAGTTGAACCTAGGTATCTTTCTCTTGGGCTTCCTTCTTTTTCTGGTCATTTTCCTGCATGCGTTCCAGGAAGCAGTCTTGGCTCTTAGAGCGCTCACTGTGCTCAATACGCACATTAATTCTCTTGGCCAGAATCTTGCCCTTGTTTGTTTACAGCTATGCCGACAGCATGGTGGGGAACACTGCAGACGCCTCTGGTTTTGCCATGGTAACATTTGTGGGTTATTCCTTTTTTGAACAGTACCCATTCCCTTGAGGTCTAATGTCTACAGTATCACCTTATAGATTCCCTCGTATGTGGTCAAAGGAACAACTCCATGTTTCCTTTCGACACTAGAGCATACTTCTTTTTTTTTTTTTTGAGACAGAGTCTTGCTCTGTCGCCCAGGCTGGAGTGCAGTGGCGCAATCTTGGCCCACTGCAACCTCCTCCTCCTGGGCTCAAGTGAATCTCCTGCCTCAGCCTCCTGAATAGCTGGGACTACAGGCATGCACCACCATGCCCGGCTAATTTTTGTACTTTTAGTAGAGATGGGGTTTTTCCATGTTGACTGGTCTCGAGCTCCTAGCCTCAAGTGATCTGCCCACCTCGGCCTCCCAAAGTGCTGGGATTACAGGCATGAGCCACCGTGCCTGGCCTACAACTCCATGTTTTCTAGAAGGCCCCTCTCCTCTTCCCCTTTGTGTTCGTCATTTGGGCAAATTGCTGGAAGATGGTGGTTCCAGCTGAAAGGCTTTTTAAAATTTTTAACTTTTTTTTTTTAACAGGGTCTCGCTCTTGTGCAGGCTGGAGTGCAGTGGTGCAATCATAGCTTGTTGCAGCCTCAAACTCCTGGGTTCAAGCAATCCTCCCACCTCAGCCTCTCACACTGCTGGGATTACAGGGGTGAGCCACCACATCCAGCCCTTGAACCAGTCTTAAGTGTGTAACAGTCCTGCGGGGAGAGCCTGGACACCTTCCGGAGGGTGGATCCTGGGACATGCATTTCCCTGGTGTGGCTCATGGCAAGGACGGTGTGGTTCTGGAGCAGGCGGCTTCTTGTGCCATAGCTATCTGGTGGGAGCACAGGCAGCAGCTCCATGGCATCCCAGCTCTGCAACGTGATCTTTGCAAATAGGTAGCTCCTGGGACTTAGCCTAGAGTCTTGTTAATTCAGCTCTTCGAAGGAGCCTCTAGGCCATTTAATATCCTGTACAAAACCCCTGTCTGCCGAAATAGCCTAACTGCACCCTGATCTATACATCCCCCTTGTCATCATCATTCAGGTTAGGTTCCTTGTTGAATTGTTTGCTTTCCCTACTTTGTTGAGGGCAGGTGCTAGGTCCTTTGCATCCCCAATACCTAGCATGACTTCTGGCATATAATTGGTAAGCAGTGAGTATTTGTTGAATGGATAAACTCTTGGAGTGAGTTTTTAAAGCCAGTAGGTAGTACGCTAGCTTTTAGTTCAATTAATGTAAATGAAATTCAAGGTCAGGGAGTTGTTTACTCTAGAGAAGTGCATAATAGGTGGTCCTGACACCTGACTTCAGATGATCTGGGTTAAAGTTGGTCTGTGGGCCGAGGAGGATAGAATGTCCTTGGAAAGTGGTTCTGAGCTCCTTGTTCTTTTTTTTTTTTTTTTCTTTTGAGATGGAGTCTTTGCTCTGTTGCCCAGGGTGGAGTGCAGTGGCGCGATCTCGGCTCACTGCAACTTCTGCCTCCCGGGTTCAAGCAATTCTCTGCCTCAGCCTCCCGAGTAGCTGGGATTACAGGTACCCGCCACCATGCCCTGCTCATTTTTGTATTTTTAGTAGAGACGGGGTTTCACCACTTTGGCCAGGGTGGTCTTGAACTCCTGACCTCGTGATCCGCCTGCCTCGGCCTCCCAAAGTGCTGGGATTACGGGCATGAGCCGCCGCTCCTGGCCAGGGCTCCCTGTTCTTTATCAGGTTGCAGGGGCGATGCAGGCAGACTTCAGTTAGAAGGGAGGCAAAACTTCTCTGCCTCTAGCCCATTATGTGCCCAGCACTGTCCCAGGCACTGTGTTGCAGGCAGGGAGGAGAGGAGGACATAGAAGAAATAGGAGGGAAGGATGCATTTCAGAAAGTTATCTTCAAGGAATACAAATCTAGCTGGGGAGGCTCCCTGGGAAACAAGGTAATGAGGAGTCCATAATAGCCAGAGAAAAGTGCTGGAAAAGTGATCCAAGACGGCTTCCTGGACAGGGAGGTAATTGAACAGAACCAGAATTCAGGACTAAGTAAAGCCATTGTCCTGAGAACCCAGAAGATAGGGAACTAGGAAGGTGCCGGGCTCAGTGCTGTGCTGTGCAGCCTTTAAGCTCTGTCTTGATCAGAGTGCCTCTGCGAGCTCGGTGCTTTCACAGTTTAATTGTGCCGGACACGCTTGGGAAGTTCCTGGCAGGCCCCAAAGTTGAACCCAGGGCGTGTGGCACGTCGTGTTGTCCAGTGATTTGGCCACTAGATCATGCTTTCTATTTATTTATCTGATCCCGAATAACAAGCCGGGAAGTTCTGCTTCATGGGGGTGACGTAAGTGATGGATGTGAGTACCGCATTTCCTAAGCCACATGCCCGGCCTCACCGTCTGACAAATGGGAGTGAACTTGGATGACAGGGAGAATTTTGCAACTGTCTGGGAAGTGTTGATGGATGAATGATGAGAAGTGAGGTGACTCTGGCCCTGGCCTCGGGTGGGGAAAACACCGGCTGGCCACTGTGGGCCCTTCCCGGGTCCCTGCCCACCTGACTCAGTTGCTTTGGGAAGTCCCCTTTGCTCCAGCTCCAGCTGGGCTGGAGCAAGCCTGGCAAATGTGCTCCCTCCCTCCTTCCCTCCTCCTGGCTCCAGCGCCTGGGCCTGGCTGTCATTACACTCACTCCGTGCTCAGCGTGGGGCTAAATAAGCCATTCCCTGTTTGTCTGTGCCGGCTGCCTGGGGCCCTGACCACCCGTCTCTGCCTCATAACCTCCTCCCACAGGCGCTGGCACACACAATGGGGGCTCAGTAAATATTAGTTGGTGAACAGCAGGCTCAGGGTTCTAATTTTGTTCCCTGCTTCTGGGTCACCAGAGTTTTTATTATTATTTTTCTTAGTTTTCCCATCCTGCCCCTCCCAGCAGCACGAGGTTTCACAAGGAGAGTGAGTGGGCTCTGCTGGCCGCCCTCCTGCACTGTCTGGAAATTTCCCACCCTGGGTGGGCTTTGACTGTGCCAAGGCTTGAGGCAAAGGTCCTGGGAGCAGGAGCTGGAAGAAGATAATGCATCCTTTTAGGGTATGGAGGAGAGCAGTAGGTGGGAGGGCAAGAGGAGGCAGGGGGAGAATGGGCCGATTAAGCCCCGGGGCAGGGCCAAGCGAGGGTTGGTTTTCCAACTGTGAGATTTGCTGTTTGCCTGAGTGAAGGTGTCAGCCTAGGTCAGCTTGTCTGAGGGGAGAGTGGCTTCTCACACGGTGTTCTTTGGGTGAGTGGGGTGGGCCATGGGCCGGATGGTTTTTCTCAAAGTTCTTTCTACCCCCAGAGAAGCCTGTAGGGCAGTATTCACTTGATGACCAAGCTGGCAGATGACTGGGTTTCTGATTTCGTAAACTGGGACTTACACAGATGACTGTATCGTTGTTAGTTTGACCATGAATATCCACAGTGTATTAATCAAGCATTTGTAAAACATCTGGCAGTTTCCGTAGCCAAATGTGTTTTTTTAAATTGATTTATGTTATTTTGATGATTTTTTGAGACAGGGTCTTTCTCTGTCACCCAGGCTGGAGTGCGGTGGCACAGTCATAGCTCACTGCAGCCTCAAACTCCTGGGCTCAAGCAGTCCTCCCACCTCAGGCCTCCTCAGCAGTGGGGACTACAGGCATGCATCACCACACCTGACTAACTTTTGCATTTTTTATAGAGACAGGGTTTCACCATGTTGCCTGGGCTGGTCTTGAACTCCTGAGCTCAAGCAATCTACCTGCCTTGGCCTCCCAGAGTGCTGGGATTACAGACATGGGCCACCGCCCCCAGCCCTGTAATGATTTTTTATTATTTCTTATCTGAAGGGGTGTTTTTTTTTTTTTTTTTGAGACAGAGTCTCGCTCTGTTGCCAGGCTGAAGTATAGTGGCGTGATCTTGGCTCACTGCAACCTCCGCCTCCGGGGTTCAAGTGATTCTCCTGCCTCAGCCTCCCAAGCAGCTGGGACTACAGGCGTGCGCCACCGCACCCAGCTAATTTTCGTATTTTTAGTAGAAGCGGGGTTTCACCATGTTGGCCAGGATTGTCTCTATCTCTTGACCTCGTGATCCACCTGCCTCAGCCTCCCAAAGTGCTGGGATTGCAGGCATGAGCCACCATGCCCAGCCCTGTAATGATTTTTTATTATGTCTTTTTTTTTTTTTTTGAGTTGGAATCTCGCTCTGTCACCCAGGCTGGAGTGCAGTGATCTCAGCTCACTACAAGCTCCACCTCCCGAGTTCACGCCATTCTCCTGCCTCAACCTCCCAAGTAGCTGGTACTACAGGCGCCCACCACCACGCCCGGCTAATTTTTTGTATTTTTAGTAGAGACGGGGTTTCATCGTGTTAGCCAGGATGGTCTCGATCTCCTGACCTTGTGATCCGCCCGCCTCGGCCGCCCAAAGTGCTGGGATTGCAGGCGTGAGCCACCACGCCCGGCCGATTTTTTATTATTTCTTATAGGAAGGGTTTTAATGCTCACCGTCAGTCCTCTTACCATGCTTTCTGCATTCCTGAGCTGTCCGTATTTCCATTTCTGTATTAATTACATGCATTTCATTGTTAAGTCTTATTTCCCCCCTAGGAAGGGGACTATATTTTCTGACTTCTTTCATGCCCAACAATTTCTGCCTGTTGTCTTTACCAAATTGTGTGATGTGTTGGCTGGGGATCATATTCTCGGCTCATAGTTTCTTTTGCTCTGAATTGTGGAGACTTTCTGACATTCTTGCATTCTCTTCTGACACTGAATGGTGCTATTCGGGAAAGAAGAAGGCAGTTTGAATTTTTTCCCGTTTAAAAGAAGTTTTAGTATGTTTCTCAATTTTCTTTTCTTTTCTTTTTTTTTTTTTTTTTGAGACAGACTCTCACTCTGTCGCCAGCCTGGAGTGCAGTGGTGCAATATTGGCTCACTGCAACCTTCGCCTCCCGGGTTCAAGCAATTCCCCTGCCCCAGCCTCCTGAGTAGCTGAGACTACAGGTGTGCGCCCCCACACCTGACTAATTTTTATATTTTTAGTAGAGTTGGGGTTTCGCCATATTGACCAGGTTGGTCTTGAACTCCTGACCTCAAGTGAGCCACTGCGCCCAGCCAGGAAAATCTTGTGTTTTATCTTAGAACACATCTTCCATTTCATTCTTGGGTTCCCCTCTCCGGGAATACGAGTTATCCTTTTGTTAGTCTCTTTGTCTTCTCACTGTTTTTGGTTTAAGTTTTCTTGTCCATCTGCATTCACTGTGATTATCTCAAACTTTCCTTGAGCCATTTATGCCTAGTGTTCCATTTTTTGAACACCAAGCATATAGGAGTTAATTTATATCCTGCTCAAGGTCATCGCCAAAGTCTGATTGCAAAAATTCAAAAAATTGCAACCTCAGGCATAAATGGGTTAAATGACCGGCAGAATTTTGTTCTGTATTTGTCATAATGTATTGGTTCTTCAGTGAGGTTTTATTCCTCTTTTTTAGTAAGCCTGCATCCTCTTTTGGTCTCATGTTGGTTATAATCTCATCTTTGAGCTCTCGTCTCGTGGAACTGATGTTTTAATGAGGTTATTCCTCGGTGTGGAGCAGTGGTGAGGAACAGCTTTCTCTGGAGTTGTGGTTTACCTGTCTGTGGCTTGCTTTGCCTGCCGTTTCTTTTCCTCTTCCTCACGTGAGTGCAATTCTGCTCACATGTTCTGTTGGCTCTAAAATAAGAAAGGAACTTTCCTCTCCAGGTTTGTCCCTGCCTCTCAGCTCCAGGAGTGCTAAGGGCTGGGTATTTATGACCTGTTTTCTGTAGCCTGAAGGAATGCTAACTGTGTGGTGAGGTGGGTCTGTCCTCTATTCAGGGATGTAGTCCCTGCAATGTGGCTCAGCTCACTTCCTTGGGAGTTGTATTCCTTTTCTGTTAGAAGAGAAGGCACACTTGGCCAGGCACGGTGGTTTCCGCCTGTAATCCCAGCACTTTGGGAGACCGAGACAGGTGTGTCACCTGAGGTCAGGAGTTTGAGACCAGCTTAGCCAACATGGTGAAACCCTGTCTCTACTAAAAATACAAAAATTAGCTGAGTGTGGTGGTGCATGCATGTAATTCCAGCTACTCAGGAGGCCGAGGCAGGAGAATCGCTTGAACCCGGGAGGCAGAGGTTACGGTGAGCCGAGATCACGCCACTGCACTCCAGCCTGGGCAACAGAGCAAGACTCCATCTTAAAAAATATATAAATAAATAAATAGAGAGAGAGAGAGAGAGAGAGAGAGAGAGAGAGAGAAGGACTACTAACTGGAATTTGGAATTGGATCATGTCCTCAATTCAGAATGTGGCCCGGGAGCCCTTATTTCCTTCCAAGGGAGTCGGCCCATTGTTTTTGGTCCAGGTGCACCGTTTTTTTTTTTTGCTCTTCCCCGGTAGCTTTTCCTCCTACTACTCAACTGAAGAGGAAAAAGACTTCCTCTTGCCACATTTGGGGATGTGAGTGAGAATTCTGCTTCTGCCCTTGTCATTCATTTGGTTTGTCAGGGTTGGGCCAGGAATAGAACATGAGCCATGCGTGGTGCCTCCTTCCTTTTTCCTTGCCTCTGGTTTTGAAGTTAATATATCTCTGATTAGATCTGTTTTCTTGTTTGGTTGCATTGGTTAATTTTTTTTTTCTTTTAAAAGTTTTACTCATTTTGTTAATTATCAGGTGTAGGAAAATTACACTTGTATTTCATTTTTTCATCTTAAGTCTTTAGTGTTTCAATATACTTGTTTTTATAATACTCATTAAACTCTGCAAGTTTATTCTCTTCTTTTCAAACTACGGATAGGGGTTCATTGTAATAATATGTTGCTTGTAGTCCTACCAAAAATTGGGCTTCAGATTCACGTCCGTGGCCCTTCCATTGCCAGGCAGCGCTTCCCAGCCCACTAGCACCCGCAGTCCTCAAGAGAAGTAGCCCTTGATTTTTTTTATTCCTTAAGACCTCCTCCTGGCCGGGCGCGGTGGCTCACGCCTGTAATCCCAGCACTCTGGGAGGCCGAGGCGGGAGGATCACGAGGTCAGGAGATCAAGACCATCCTGGCTAACACGGTGAAACCCCGTCTCTACTAAAAATGCAAAAAATTAGCTGGGCGTGGTGGTGGGCACCTGTAGTCCCAGCTACTCGGGAGGCTGAGGCAGGAGAATGGCGTGAACCCGGGAGGCGGAGCTTGCAGTGAGCCGAGATAGCGCCGCTGCACTCCGGCCTGGGCGAAAGAGCGAGACTCCGTCCCCCCCAAAAAAAGAAAGACCTCCTCCTTCCACCCTGAGGCCTGGCTTTGTCCTTTGTCTGCAACTTGTCAGGGTTTTTCCCTACGCCTGGGCTCCAGATGGCTCTTGGCTCACCCAGGGCCTTTTGCTATTGTGTGACTCACAGAGAGCTAACCTTGAGCCATGGTTATCTGCTAGCTGGAGATACATTCTTATCAGGCTCAGCGGTCACACCCCTAGAGTGGGGCAGGGAAGGAAGAGTGGAGAAAGCGCAGTCTGCTTGAAGGGCTGATGCAGAAATGAGCTGTTTTCCTGGGAGAGAACCCCAAGGGAGTGGTGGGAGCTGCCTTTGTAGTTACTGTCTTGTGGATGGTCATAAGCCTGGGTGATGTGCCAGGACCATGGGTCCCTCGGAGACCTCTTTCTCTGTCCCTGAGGAATATGTGAGAACCAGACGGCTCATTTACGTCCTTTGAGAAGACAGCTGGGGGGACGTCTTAGGATGATTCACTGAGGCCAGTCCGTGGTGGAACCAAGAGATCTGGGGAACATAATTTCTATCAGCCTGGCTTCTACTTGGCCGCCCCCTCCACTCCCTCACCCACCCCTGCAACCCTGCGGTCTTTCTTTGTGTAGACCATCAGCCTTCTCATAATTTTAAGTAAAATGCTTAATAAAACCCCGGTTTAGACTGCCTTCAAACCGACCGCCACCCCAGAGCCTGCAGCTGACTCTGACCCCGCGTAAGAGCCCCACCCTGGCGATGTCCTGTGCACCCACACAGCCTGTGCTTGGCGGGGCACAGTGGGCACGAGGGGTAGGGGGCAGACACACAGCTTCTTGGCGTTGGAAATCGTCTGAGTTGGGCAAGTTTGTCTCTGGAGCATTTGAGCTTAGTTTTCATGTTTTGTTTCTGCACCCAGAATCTGAGAGTGGGAGTGGTGGGTTCCCTGGCCAGCAGAGTGGGGGTGCGGTGGGGGGTTGTCAGGAAAGGGAGGGGACAAGTGGATGCCCGGCTGCTCCGAGGCCTTGTTGGTTTCTGTTGCCTGTTCTCATATCTATGCCCAGCCTCTAGACCCAGCGTCACAGAAGTGAATGTTTGCTCCTCTCTGAGAGGGGAGGTGGGCTTAGAAAAAAATGCAGCATGCTGAACATCACAGAAGCATCTGTGCAGGACACAAGTGCCGCTTCTAGGCAGAGCTACTTCTGGACCAAGTGAAGGGTGACGGTAGGTGGAATTCCAATTATGGGCCTCTGGATGGTAAGGCAACTTCTGAGCTTCCATAGAGGGTTCCAGAACAGGTGTCTTGCTTTTTCCTATGTCTCCCTCCCACCTCCCCAAGGGTTGGGTCTGGCGCCTTAGACACAGAAGGAGGGCACTAAAATAATTTTACTTATTTGACCCTGAGGCAAGTGCACCCTCGGGCAGAGAGACTCTAGCCCCTCTCCAGCAGGAAGAGATGGCCTGGGGGCACTCCCAAGCCACAGCACACTTCGTTTTGTCTCCTTCCCACTTGTCTTTCTGCCCCTGAAAGGTGTCCATCCTTACTTGAGGGCAGCTGGCCCGACACCCTGGGGGGACTGGAGTGGCTCTCCAGGGGCCACACATGGAATGGAACCTGGCGTGGGGCTTCCTCCTGCAGCTGGGGCCATGCGCGCGGACCCCTGCCCGGCCTCCCCGTCCCAGCGGCGTCAACAGCTGTGTGTTTCCCTCTTCTTTCTTTCCTCTCTAATACCTTTTACAAACCTTTTCCCCGCTAAGAATAACTTGTAGTTAAAAAGAAGACAAGACTCCACTGGAGCAGAAAACTCCCCTTTCATGCCTGCCAAAAGGCCGGGGTCACTTGGACTTAAGTGTCACTCGCAGCTCCTAGATCCTCCCCAACCCTTGCGGGTGAGTGCATGTCTCAAGCGCTGGCCAGGCAGGAGGGCTGTGCTCGCTGAATCCGCACACCCCATGGAGACAGGTCTAGACCTGAGCCTGGATGCTGTCTTGTGGGCGTCAATGCCCAGTGCAGCACACGTCCTGGAGGAAAGAGCAGCTGTGCCGCAGGGGAGAAAAGGTCACCTGGGAGAAGCGAAGGTGGTCCTGTGGGCTCATTCTTCTGATGGTACAACCTGAAGGTGCCTCTTCCCTAGCACTCCAGGCTGTCATAGCAGCCACCTGAGGGGCCGAGGGGCCACTGGGTCTGGGAAAAGTAAATGCTTCGTAAATGCTCACCTCTAGGTGAATGCCAGCCAGGCAAAGCTGCTAAAATCACCCTGAGTTTCCCACACCTGAAGTCTTTTGGGGTTTGTTTGCTCAGTGGTTTGAAGTTACAGCGGTTAAGTTTGAGAAATGCAGCTGAGGGGGGAACATCTGTTGGTTTATCTTGTTGAAGTAGCCCCAGAGCACGAGCACTGTGACAGAGTGTGTCCTCTAAAGGCTACCTAGGGCCGTCCCCTCATAGCACTGCAGAGCGTTGTAAGCCAAGATTTGGATGCTTGTTGGGGCTGTTAGACATCGGGAAAGATCTGCACAGAGACACGCAGGACTTTGTGGATCTCCGTGGGTTCCAGGACATGTATTTTTATGTCTTTGTGCAGAGGGCATGGTGGTTAAGAAAGCACTGAATTTAACGTCATTCAGACCAGGCTTTGATTTACAAAGCAATTCAGCTTCTGGCTTTGCTGCTTGCTTCTGTGGGTCATGTTTCCTAATCGCTGAACCCCAGTGTCCTTGTCTGTTACGTGGAGTAAGTTTCCCAGCTTCTGTTAAAGGAACTGGGGAATGCCAAGTGCTTAGCAAGGTCTGCACTCGGTAAATGCTAGCTGCTGTCCATCATCTCTTTGCCTTTTCTTTTCTAAATACAGGCAGACCTCCCCCTTGTTTTGACAGTACAACTCCTGCCATCGACAGTTCACAGTCTGCTCTGATGGATAACCACTTTCTTTGTACAACAGGTTTTTAGTCATTTTTGCCTAAGATCCACCCTGCTCGCCAAAATTTAACATTTGTCTCTTGGTGGAGATTTGAGAGTTGTGAATCTCAAAGTAGCACTTTTACAAACCGTCATTGTGGCTGATGCCGAATCCATCCATGTGGACTCAAAGTATATATTCCACTGAAGAGTGATATTTTATGTCCCCAGATTCTGTGCGTGCCCCATACGTGGATCCTAAAGCATGTAATGTCCCTGGGTGTATCACAGTAGGGGACTTAAGTGATGTGTGTGCCCCAGGGCCTGGAGTTAAGATACTTTAGTTGGCCACAGGATATGCCTGACAGTTTCATTAGCAGCCTGATGTTTGGGCTGAGAGAGTCAGAGTTGGGAACCCTGCTGATTTATAAGTCTTATAATTATTATAGCTAAATTTTATTGAGTGCTTTCTATATGGTTCAGGTACTTGGCAAGGGCCTTGCCATAGCTTATGCTGTTAGATCCTCAAAGTAATCTAATGAGGTGGATACCAATTTTATAGATGAGAAAACTGAGGGTAGAGGGAGACTGGGTTGCTTGTCTGTAGTTACTTACAAGCAGCTGTGCAGAAATTCAAGGTAGGTTTGTCTGACACTGAAGGCCATGATAAGCTGCATCGCTGCTTTGAGTGATTCTAGAATGTTGACTCCAGTTAAATAATTCATCCAAGATCACATTGCTGGTAAGTGGCAGAGCCAGGATTCAGGCAAGCCTGCTCTCAGCCACTCTGCCGCTGTTCCTCTGTTGTAAGCAAAGCCTCAGGGCATGTGATGTACTGAGATTAGTGTCCGAGCCCTGGGTGCCTGGGTAAGAAATGGCTGCAGTGATTGGCTGCTTCTTGGTCTGGAGAAAGGAGACTCATTTTCCCCTCTGGATAATTTGTTTAGATCACTAATTAAATTATAACCATACTAAGGGAGGTGGTTAACAAAAGAAAAATCGTCATCAATCTTACTTTAAGCTTTCATTTATCTGTGTTCTTTCTTTCTGTCTTTCTCTTTCTCTTCTCTTTCTTTACTTTTTTTTTTTTTTTTTTTTTTTGAGATGGAATCTTGCTCTGTCCCCCAGGCTGGAGTGCAGTGGCACTATCTCGGCTCACTGCAAGCTCCGCCTCCTGGGTTCAAGTGACTCTCCTGCCTCATCCTCCCGAGTAGCTGGGATTGTGTGTGGCTGGCTAATTTTTGTATTTTTACTACAGACGGGGTTTCACCGTGTTGGCCAGGCTGGTCTCGAACTCCTGAGCTCAAGTGATCTGCTGGCCTTGGTCTCCCAAAGTGCTGGGATTACAGGCGTGAGCCGCTGTGCCTGGCCTCATTTGTCTGTGTTCTTTCTCAGTTCTAAACTCTGCCACATAATTGCCCTGCTTTTTAACTTGCCATTATGCCATGACTCATTTATAGCTGCATAATATTCCATGAAACTGATATGATTTACTTGACCCATAACACATCTTTCTGCATATAGCCTTTTTACTTTTGGATTACTTCTATTAAAGCAAATTAATTAATTATTAATTGTTAATTGAGGGATTTATATATTTTCCTTATCACATAACTTTTCAAGAGTCCCATTATAGGCCGGACGCAGTGGCTCACGCCTGTAATCCCAGCACTTTGGGAGGCGGAGGCGCGTGGGTCACGAGGTCAGGAGATTGAGACCATCCTGGCTAACACAGTGAAACCCCGTCTCTACTAAAAATACAAAAACAAAATTAGCCAGGCGTGGTGGCGGGTGCCTGTAGTCCCAGCTACTTGGGAGGCTGAGGTGGGAGAATGGTGTGAACCCAGGAGGCGGAGCTTGCAGTGAGCCAAGATCTGGCCACTGCACTCCAGCCTGGGCGACAGAGCAAGACTCCATCTCAAAAAAAAAAAAAAAAAAAAAGAGTCCTATTATTTATGCAGTCAGTGGTATCTTATTCTATTGCTTAGCCTCACAAACATGAAATGTTTTATATTAAAAAAATCTGGCCGGGCGCGGTGGCATACGCCTATAATCCCAGCACTTGGGGAGCCCGAGGCAGGAGGATCATCTGAGGTCAGCAGTTCGAGAACAGCCTGACCAACATGGTAAAACCCTGTCTCTACTAAAAATACAAAATTAGCCAGGTATGGTGGCCAGCGCCTATAATCCCAGCTACTTGGGAGGCTGAGGCAGGAGAATTGCTTGAACCCAGGAGGTGGAGGTAGCAGTGAGCCGAGATGGCGCCACTGCACTCCAGCCTGGGCAACAGAGTGAGACTCCATCTCAAAAAAAAAAAAAAGCTATGTTGCTATTTTAATAAGTAGCAAAATGGAACCAGCCAAGTTTTAAATTTATGTTCTCAATACTATAGAGAGGCTGTTTTTTATGTTTGTTTACTAATTTGTACAGTATAGAAATAAACCTATGTCATATCAAATGGTATATATTTTTGCCAGTCTGTAATTTTTCTCTTTTAGTTATGGTGTTTGTTTGTTTGTTTGTTTGTTTTTTGAGACAGAGTCTCGCTCTGCCGCCCAGGCTGGAGTGCAGTGGCACAATCTTGGCTCACCGCAGGCTCTGCCTGCAGGGTTCACACCATTCTCCTGCCTTAGCCTCCCGAGTAGCTGGGACTACAGGCGCCCGCCACCACACCCGGCTAATTTTTTCTATTTTTAGTAGAGATGGGGTTTCACTGTGTTAGCCAGGATGGTCTCGATCTCCTGACCTCATGACCCGCCTGCCTTGGCCTCCCAAAGTGCTGGGATTACAGGCATGAGCCACTGCGCCCGGCCTATTTATTTATTTATTTATTTTGAGACGGAGTCTCGCTGTGTCGCCCAGGCTGGAGTGCAATGGCACGATCTTGGCTCACTGCAACCTCTGCCTCCCAGGTTCAAGCGATTCTCCTGCCTCAGCCTCCTGAGTAGCTGGGATTACAGATGTGCACCACCATGCCTGGCTAATTTTTTGTATTTTTAGTAGAGATGGGATTTCACCATGTTGGCTCAGCTGGTCTCGAATTCCTGACCTTGTGATCCACCCACCTCAGCCTCCCAAAGTGCTGGGATTACAGGCATGAGCCACAGTGCCCGGCCGATGTTTATGTTTTAATAGCTTTATTTCAGAGCATTTCAAACATATATAAGTAGACAGGGCCGGGCACAGTGGCTCACGCCTATAATCCCAGCAGTTTGGGAGGCCGAGGTGGGTGGATCACTTGAGCCCAGGAGTTTGAGACGAGCGGGCAAATATGGTGAAACCCCATCTCTACTAAAAATACAAAAATTAGCCAGGCGTGATGGCAAATGCCTGTAATCCCAGCTCCTCAGGAGGCTGAGGCAGGAGAATTGCGTGAACCTGGGAGGTGGAGGTTGCAGTGAGTCGAGATCGTGCCACTGCACTTTAGCCTGGGAGACAGAAAGACTGTCTCAAAAACAAACAAACAAACAAACAAACAAACAAAAACTAGACAGACAGTCTGATGAATTCCTATCTACCTGTCACTTAGTTCCAGTGAATATCAGCTCATGCCTGATCATGTCTCATCCACACCCCTGTGCTCATACCCCCTCCTTTATTATTTTGAAGCAGCCCCCAGATATAAGATGTCAAATCCATGGTTATTTTAGTACCTCTAAAACGACTTCTAAAAAATCATAACTGGCCGGGTGCAGTGGCTCACGCCTGTAATTCCAGCGCTTTGGGGGGCCGAGGTGGGTGGATCACCTGAGGTCACGAGTTCCAGACCAGCCTGGCCAACATGATGAAACCCGATCTCTACTAAATATAGAAAAAAATTAGTTGGGTGTGGTGGCGGGCCCCTGTAATACCAGCTACTTGGGAGGCCCGAGGCAGGAGAATCACTTGAACCCAGGAGGCGGAGGTTGCAGTGAGCTGAGATTGCGCCACTGCACTCCAGCCTGGGCAACGAGTGAATATCCCGTCTCAAAAAAAAAAAAAAATCATAACCGCATTGCTGTTTTTTTTTTTTCATTTTTCAATCTAATCAAAACTGTTGAATTTGTCCTTTTTATTCATTTTTATTCTGTGCTTTCAAAAGAAGGGTTTTTCTCAAAGGCTAATTCAAGAAGGAGCAGAGAGGCAGAGACTGAGGGATAGTCTCAACATGTTCAGTGTGTGGCGGACAGGCCTGGCGCAGTTGCCGGCACACAGGGAGAGGTCTCAGCTTCACCTGCCTTTTTCTCTCACAGGTTTATTCAGTCACCATGAAGCTGCTGCACCCGGCCTTCCAGAGCTGCCTCCTGCTGACCCTGCTTGGCTTATGGAGAACCACCCCTGAGGCTCACGCTTCATCCCCGGGTGCACCAGCTATCAGCGCTGCCTCCTTCCTGCAGGATCTAATACATCGGTATGGCGAGGGTGACAGCCTCACTCTGCAGCAGCTGAAGGCCCTGCTCAACCACCTGGATGTGGGAGTGGGCCGGGGTAATGTCACCCAGCACGTGCAGGGACACAGGAACCTCTCCACGGTAAGGCTCCCCTGTGAGCCAGCAGCTCTGCTCAGCCCCGTCTCTGGCCTCTCAGGGTTCCCTGTCTAGTTGGGCCCAGGGCAGCCTGGCAGCTTGGCAGAGGTAGGATGAGGCAGACAAGTCTCGATGATAGAGTGGACAGGCTGATTCTTTCTCCCTCATTGTCTGAATCAGCAAATTCTGAGTCTTCTGCAGCACCTTCTGACCCCCTGCATAGGTGTTCTGAAGCCCTTAACAAAAGGCAGCCTGGGGCCGGGCACAGTGGCTCACGCCTGTAATCCTAGCACTTTGGGAGGCCAAGGCGGGTGGATTATCTGAGGTCAGGGGTTCGAGACCAGCCTGGCCAACATGGTGAAACCCCAACTCTACTAGAAATACAAGAATTAGCCAGGCATGGTGGCGGATGCCTGTGATCCCAGCCACTTGGGAGGCTGAGGCAAGAGAATCGCTTGAACCCAGGAGGTGGAGGTTGCAGTGAGCCAAGATCGAGCCATTGCACTCCAGCCTGGGCAACAGAGCGAGAATCTGTCTCAAAACAAAACAAAATAAAAGGCAGCCTGGAAGTGGGGTTCTCAGCCCCCCAGAATCTTCCTCAGTGCCGCACTTGAGTCACTCCGAAATGCTGAGAAAACACGGCTCCCAGGACGGTATTTCTCATAGAGTTTACCATTGACAGAGCCCATTACACACTATCCCGGGTGAGCCCACAGTCCCTCAAGGTGCAGGTGAGATTATCTGCATTTTATAGGAGAGGACACCGAGGGTCCCGCAGTGAGTCCCTGCGGAGACCAGGGCTGGAACACCAGGTCTTTGGATTCTGTGTTCTTTCTTCCATATCATCTCTGCTAATCAGACTCTGGGGCTATTTGTGGCAGCCAAATATAAGTCAGCCAGCAAAATCTTTATATATCGACTTTGTTCCCTGTGCTGGTGTTGTGAGAAATAGAGAAAAATGAGTCATATTTAGGGAGTTGACTGTCACGATGGGGAGTTAACCAACAGAGGACAAAGTCAGCAGGCACTGAAATGAAGCATTGCATTTTGTGGGTTGGACAGTAATTGTAGGATGCAGAAATGAGAGGGGGAGATGAGTGTGCTGCAGTCATCAGGGAAGGCTCGAGCGTGGGGTGTCCTCCAACTGCCCCTTGAAAGATGAGTGCAGTGTGGAGATAAAATGGACGGGGGTGCTGGGCACTGTGGCTCACGCCTGTAATACCAGCACTTTGGGAGGCCTAGGCAGGCAGATCACTTGAGATCAGGAGTTTGAGACTAGCCTGGCCAACACAGTGAAACCCCATCTCTACTAAAAATACAAAAATTAGCTCGGTGTGGTGGTGGGTGCCTCTAATCTCAGCTACTCTGGAGGCTGAGGTGAGAGAATCACTTGAACCCAGGAGGTGGAGGCCTCAAAAGTTGGGGGGGAGGGGCGGGGCCGGGCGCGGTGGCTGACGCCTGTAACCCCAGCACTTTGGGAGGCTGAGGCAGGTGGATCACAAGGTCAGGAGATGGAGACCATCCTGGCTAACACGGTGAAACTCTGTCTCTGCTAAAAATCCAAAAATTATCTGGGTATGGCGGGAGATACCTGAGTCCCAGCTACTTGGGAGGCTGAGGCAGGAGAATTGCTTGAGCCCAGGAGGCAGAGGTCGCCGTGAGCGGAGATTATGCCACTGCATTCCAGCCTGGCGACAGAGCAAGACTCCATCTCAAAAAATAAAAATTAAAAAAAGGGACGGGGGAACCACGTGGCTTGGATGCGAACACCTGAGCACATCAGATGCTGAGCCAGAGACAAGCACGCCCCCGTGCCCCTGCGGGGTGATGCAGCTGCGTGAGCTTCAGGACCTGCCAGGATAGCAGCAGCATCTCGGGGTGGCGGGAGTCCAGCCCTCAGCCTTAGAAGCGCAGGCACTTATTTTGGCAGCACACCGAGAGGGCTGACTCTCAGAGATAAGCCCATGTGAGACCGAACTCAGAAAAGGCCTGGCATGTAGGTGTAGACAGTATAATTAGAAGTGGAGCTGCAGATTTCACAGGAACGGTTCGTGAGAAGCGCTTACCTGCTACCTCCCAAGGTGACTGTGTGTGGCGGCTGCTGGCCGGCCATGGCCCACTTCCCTGAATCTTCAGGTTTTCCTCCCCTAACCTCTGTGAACACATATGTCTTTCAGGCTGAGGGCAGTCCTATGGTTGAGGATGTGTGGGGCTGATCGGGCAGCACCACAGTTTTGGCAGAGCCCCACCCTTAGACATTTCAGCTTCAGAGAAGTAGCTGGAACCCGCATTTTAACATAATAGCTCCCTGGGCTATTGTGATGTGCAGCCAGATTTGGTACGAAGCTTGTATCTTCAGGCACACACACAGAATGGTGTTTTCTTTCTCTTTTGTTTTGTGGGGGATGGAGTCTTGTTCTGTTGCCCAGGCTGGAGTGCAGTGGCGCGATCTCGGCTCACTGCAATCTCCGCCTCCTGGGTTCAAGTGATTCTCCTGCCTCAGCCTCCCGAGTAGCTGGGATTACAGGCGTGAGCTACCACGCCCGGCTAATTTTTGTATTTTTAGTAGAGATGGGGCTTCAACATGTTGGCCAGGCTGGTTTTGAACTCCTGACCTCAAGTGATCTGCCCATCTGAGTCTCCCAAAGTGCTGGGATTACAGGCGAGAGCCACCGCACCTGGCCCCAGAATGGTGTTTTCTAGAAACTATACCCTAGTGACAATATTTTGCTTTTTTTTTTTTTTTTTTTTTAAGAGACAGGGTGTTGCTCTGTCACCCAGGCTGGACTGCAGTGGTGTGATCATAGCTCATTCACTGTAGCCTCTAACTCCTGGGCTCTAGCAGTCCCCCTGCGTCAGCCTCCTCAGTAGTTGAGAGTACAGGTATGTGCCGCCACACCTCACTAATTTTTCAACTTTTTGTAAAGAAGGGGTCTCATGTTGCCCAGGCTGGTCTCCAATTTCTGTCCTCAAGTGATCCGCCTGCCTTGGCCTTCCAAAGTGCTGGGATTACAGTGTTAGCCACCGTGCCCGGCCACTTTGGTGACAATGATTGGAATCTTGTCATTCCCAAAGTTTCTCAGGCACTCATTTACCGACGGTTGTGCTTATGATATGTAACTTTCCCGGCTGCCTGAGCCATAAGGATTAGTTACTAGTTTTTTAAGTTTAGGGAATACCTTGCCCTCATCCCTATACTAGATGAATCTACAAATTCCCTGAAATTTGGACATTTCTGTCTTCTTTTTTTCCTCTGGGAAGGCTGAGTAGGTTGCTGTTTAGCAGGGCAAGGCCTGACCTTTGGGGTCTAAGCGGCTTCCTGCCCTTCCTGTGTTTCAGTGCTTTAGTTCTGGAGACCTCTTCACTGCCCACAATTTCAGCGAGCAGTCGCGGATTGGGAGCAGCGAGCTCCAGGAGTTCTGCCCCACCATCCTCCAGCAGCTGGATTCCCGGGCCTGCACCTCGGAGAACCAGGAAAACGAGGAGAATGAGCAGACGGAGGAGGGGCGGCCAAGCGCTGTTGAAGGTGAGCCAGGCCAGGAAGGCAGGAGCCCATCTCCCATCTCGCCCTCGTCTCACAAGGACCCCTGGGCTGAGCTGCTGCTGCTCCTCACTGAATTCCTCACCAGTGATGACCAGGATGAGGTTGTCAGTGTCAGGAGCGGGAGCGATGATTGGATGGATAATTTTTGTATTTTGCAAGGATGGCCTAGCACATTGTCAGACTCCTGGGCCGTAGCTGGCGAATGTTCAGAGTGTTGGACTTCTTGAGCGGCCTATGGATCCCTTTTTGGTCCGCTTTTTGTTTTATGTTGAACCACGGGGGCCCAACCCTTTGGCTTTTTTAATCTTTTTTTTTTTTTTTTTTTTTTTTTCTGAGATAGGATGTCGCCCTGTCTCCGAGGCTGGAGTCCAGTGGTGCAATCATAGCTCACTGCAGCCTTGACCTTCTGGCCTGAAGTGACCCTCCTGCCTCAGCCTCCTGAGTAGCTGGGACTACAGGCATGCACTGCCATGCCCAGCTAATTTTTAAATTTTTTGTAGAGACACGGTCTCACTATGTTACCCAGGCTGGTCTCAAACTCCTGGGCTCGAGTGATCCTCCTGCCTCGGCCTCCCAAAGTGCTGGGATCACAGGCATGAGCCACCATACCTGGCCTACTTTGGTTTTATAGTTTTTCCTTTAAGACGTCCCGGAGGCTGCACTTGGCCCCTGAATCCTTCTTCCCCTCCCTATCCCGGTATCCCTGATCCAGCCACAGTAGGCTTGCCACGAGCTGTGAGTGTATACCCTGATAGCCCTAAGCCCCATAGGGCCGGCGTGTGCTGCCTGAGTGTCAGCACCCGGAATATACTGTCTGTGTTACTGCAAGTCCCTGTTTTCTGCTGTCATTATTTACTTGTATGGCTTTTTTGGTTTTTTTTTTGTTTGTTTTGAGACAGACTTTCGCTCTTGTTGCCCAGGCTGAAGTGCGGTGGTGCAATCTCGGCTCACTGCAACCTCCGCCTCCTGGGTTCAAGCGATTCTCCTTCCTCAGCCTCCTGAGTAGCTGGGATTTCAGGCACGCGCCACCACGCCCAGCTAATTTTTTGTATTTAGTAGAGATGGGGTTTCACCATGTTAGTCAGGCCGGTCTCGAACTCCTGACCTCAGGTGATCCACCTTCCTCAGCCTCCCAAAGTGCTGGGATTACAGGCATGCGCCACCGCACCTGGCCCGCTTGTATGGTTTTTAGGCTTCCATTGCTGTTTGCATCCATCTCTCCATGGAAAAGGTGTTTCTCTTGGATAGCAATTTTGATAGTTTCCCTAGGCTTCTCCGCAGCATCTGGTGAGAGATGGACTCAGCAAATGTTTACTGATGGGTTGGTGGATCTCGGTCTGCCCCATCACACCTGAATTCAGAACAGGGCCGCCCCAGGCAGCAGGAGTGTCCCCACCCTCAGTAATAGAGGCCCTCGTCTGTTCTTGTTCCTCCACAGTGTGGGGCTTTGGTTTTCTCAGTGTCTCACTGATTAACCTGGCCTCTCTCCTGGGAGTCCTCGTCCTGCCCTGCACAGAGAAAGCGTTTTTCAGCCGTGTGCTCACTTACTTCATCGCCCTGTCCATTGGAACGCTGCTGTCTAACGCGCTATTCCAGCTCATCCCAGAGGTGCAGTAGAACAGAAACTTGCGCGTCCTCTTTCCCTGGGGCGGCACAGCTGAGCCAATCCCCTCCTCCCCTACCCTGGGCTCCAAGGCACCCAATGACTGCCACCTGAGAAATGAACCTGTCCCTCGTATCAAAGCCACAAACGACTTCTAACTCTGGATCTCAGGGCCCACCTCTCACTCCTCTGGCCTCTGCAGGTGCTGTCAGATGCAAGGTTCTTCCAATTTCCCTCCTCCTGGGGACTTGACAGTCTCCCCTCCCTTGTTAAGCCCCATACATAAGGCATCAAGGGAAAGCGGCAGCTATCGACTGCCGTCCATGCCTTTGGTGCTAAGTACTTGCTCTATTCTAAGGAGAAATCCTGGCAGTACTCAGGTCTGGGCACCAAGAGCTTATCCATCTGGAATGAGATGGAAGGAAAAGAGGTTACCAAGTGATATGTAGACTTGGCCTAAAAAGCGAGTGTTCTTTAATTTTGAGCAGGCCATCGTTTCTAGCATAGAGAGCCAAACACAGAACAAAGACTAAGACCAAACAAAATTAAAATGACAAGATAAATGGAAGGGGCACTCAGCCCTTTGTACCTTGCATCTTGACTTTTTTCTGATAGGACTGACTTCCTGGTACCTTGACTTGACTGTTTTGAAATGTTAATTTTGTTGTTTAATTGTTATCACAGAGGAGCTATAAAAATAAGGCCCAAGTTGACAGTCTGCCCACTTTTTTAGCTCAAGCAGGGATGCTGCTGTGGAGGGTGAGGATACGCAGACGTGTGGTTGACCCCATTAGGGAGTCGTGGATGCTGCCCTTCACAAAGATCCCATGTCAGCTGCTTCTCAGGCTTTCCCAGTCAAAAGACTCACCCAGAAAAGACAGCAGATGGGATGCCATGCCTTGCCTGTTCTTCCTGGTTGAATGTGAACCATCTTGGTGCCATCTCAAAATTCTGCATGGATCTGACAAACACTTTGCAGGGGAGGCCTCAACTTGGGCTATTTTTTCAGCTCCAGCAATGGAATATATTAATTTTTTAAAGATTTGAAATGAAATGCCTTGTGACCTGCTGGAATGGAAATACTGTAATTGTGTGTGCTCCACCCCTGTGGCCTGCCAGGGAGTGTCTCATCCTGGTCTGGTTCTGTCTTGCCCTCTTTTGGGCCTGGACGGAGTGTCACAACTGGGAAATGTTCAAGGAAATATTTTTGTGACAGGGTGTTCCTGGAACTCTGTTCTCTGTGCTTGAGCCCCTCTCAGAGCACATGGAAATGAGCAAAGAAGTTGAGAGGTTAAGACACTGAATTTTATGGGCATTGGGCATGAATTAATCGTTCTCCATCCCTTCTGCCCTGCACATCTGGCTTGGCTGTATCTTGCACAAAGCAAACCAAGTGGTCGTGGTGTCACCCGAGCCTGCGCTGTATGAATTGGACATGCAAAAGCAAACGCAGCAGCAGAGTGATCAGCCTCTTTCCACCTGCCTGCATGTCCTATAAAGAGAGCCCTCGAGTCCAAAGTCTGTCCTGGACAGCCTCTGTGATAGGTCTGGGCAGACCTCGGGTGTGTGACGAGGCAGCACCCTGCCCTGCCAGTCACACCACTGGCAGGAACGATTTGGGGCCACCAGTGGCCACAGGGGCAGAAGTCACAGGGTTCCAAGGCCACCTTGAATTCCTCTTTCTTCTGAACTGATTGAAGGAAATTTCATCAGATGTGAATCACTAACAAATTTTCTATTTCTCTCTCCCTCCCTACTTGTCTCTCTCTGATTTTTCTTTTTTGTTCCGTTAATATCCACCAAACTTTTCCTTGCGACCTCCCTATCTGCTCCACCTTCCTCCCCCTAAATGGTGGTTGCTGTGCAATGGGGCATGTGCCTTCTCTCCCTGCCCTGGGTGGGGCTGGCCCTCCCTCCGCACGGCAGTGTGGGGATACGGTCTCCTCTGTGTGACCGTCATCTCCCTCTGCTCCCTCCTGGGGGCCAGCGTGGTGCCCTTCATGAAGAAGACCTTTTACAAGAGGCTGCTGCTCTACTTCATAGCTCTGGCGATTGGAACCCTCTACTCCAACGCCCTCTTCCAGCTCATCCCGGAGGTATGGCAAGCCAGGGCCTTCACCCCGGAGCACGCCGGCGGGCACAGTGGGAGGACCTCCGTTTGGATAGAAGGCATAGAGAGGGCACCTGGAGGCCCTTTCCTTTTGGAAAGCGAAGCTAGAACTTAGGCGTGAACTAGGAGAGGCAGCCCAGCATAGGCTGAAGAGCTGGGTTCAAATCTCAGCTCTGCTATCAGTAGGTTCCATAACCCCAGGCACACCACTGACCTCACACTGCCTCTGTTTCTTCAGATGTGAAATGGGGAGAGACCGGCCTCAGGATGATGTTGTGAGGGTGGAACGAGCGAGTCTTCGGCAGCACTGAGTGCCTGGTGCGGAAAGTGCTGTGTGATGTGGGGTGAAAAGATGCAGTGTAGCGAGCTCACTCTGGCTTAGTTGTGGTGCTCAGATTAAGGCTTTGGGTGCAGAGAAGTTTAAAAAACATCATCAGCTGGGTGCAGTGGCTCACGCCTGTATTCCCAGCACTTTGGGAGGCTGAGGCAGGTGGATCGTTTGAAGTCAGGAGTTCAAGACCAGCCTGGCCAACATGGTGAAACCCCGTCTGTACTAAAAACACAAAAATTAGCCAGACGTGGTAGCGCACGCCTGTAATCCCAGCTATTCGGGAGGCACAAGAATCACTTGAACCCAGGAGATGGAGGCTGCAGTAAGCCGAGATTGCACCACTGCACTCCAGCCTGGGTGACGGGAGTGAGACTCCGTCTCAAAACAAACAAACAAACTCCCACATCATCAGAACCCACAGTTCTCAGTAAAAAGATTGTCCATAGGGAGTTTTGGGGCAAAGGCAATGCAAGTCAAACAATGTCTGGTTTTATATACCTTGATGGTACCTTTGCCTAATAAGTTCATGAGAAAACTTGCCACAAAAGAAGGAGCTGATGGTTCATCTAATTTGGTGTAATCCCCTCAGCAGACCCATTAATTACAGTAAGCACAGGACGTCTCCCTGTGGGTGGTCTCGCAGGCCTGGACAGAGCCGCAGTTGAAGCAGAGATGACTGCATGCGCCTCTTACAACACTTGGTGTTTTCTGAAATGTCAGTTGGCTCCCTCCTAGTGGATCCTTAGGTTAACTCCATGGCATCGATAGAACAAGTAACGTTTTACCACGTTGGAATCTGACCTGCACAAGAACGCATATCCCTGAGTTGAGAACCCAGCTTTTGGGATTTCTGAAGCTCAACCCCATGATTTTGTATTCACCATCCTTTGTGGCTTTTTGCAGAGAAGTGTTCGTTGCCTATTTTCACTTCACTTTTCCCCCAAGATGATTCGACTCCCCTGGAAAGTCAACATGAAAGTGTTGTTTCCCTGGAGGGTGGTGATTCAATTTGGCCCCTTTAAAACATAAAGGCAACAAACAGCCCAGAGTTCCTTGAAGTTGGGATCAACTTTTATTTTGGACCAATTCATGAGAGGGCTGAAGTTTATTCAAGGCCCGTTTCCCATCAGAAAATGGAGGAACAACCCGGTAAATATATATACTTCCTATGTACCCACAAAAAAATTTAAGAATAAAATAGGAGCAAGTCGTTAGATACTTTTTTTTTTGTTTTTGAGACAGTCTCACTCTGTCACCCAGACTGGAGTGCAGTGGTGCCATCTCGGCTCACTGCAATCTCTGCCTCCTGGGTTCAAGCCATTCTCCTGCCTCATACTCCCGAGTAGCTGGGATTACAGGTGTGCCACCAGGCCCAGATAATTTTTGTATTTTTTTTTTTAGTAGAGTTGGGGTTTCGCCATGTTGGCCAGGCTGGTCTCAAAACTCCTGGCCTCAAGTGATCCACTCACCTCGGTCCTTTAAAGTGCATGAGCCACCGTGCCCGGCCAGGTCATTAGACACATTCACAAGAACCCACCATAAATCAGGAGCTTACCCTAGGACAGAATTCTCTTGATTTCTACTCCTGTCCTCTTCCCAGTGGATTCTCCCCTCCCTCTTTGATAAGTGACAGTTTCAGAAAGGACTCAAAACAAAACCCAAAAATTGACGCTCGCAATAACACAGTCCACTTTCTTGGTTCTGTGGTCACTGGGAGGTCTGCGGTTAGGAAAACGCTGCAGTTCTTATTACTTAACTGGGAAATGGGTTTCCCGTTTTAGAAAGTATAATTACACCATCTCCCTTTGTGTTTACAGGCAGGTCAGCCAGGAACACTAGATAAGATGAAAATAAATACAAGTGTCTGCTCCTTCAATATGAAATCTATTGGCAGAGAATGCCTTCATAGCAAAGCACCAAGAGAAATCAAAAGTGGAAAACCATATCGGAGGTTTTTCTTTCTGGGATTAAAATTCTACAGATGATCAGTCTTTTGCATCAGCAAATAAGCTTGAGAAGAACCTGGCAGGTTTAGTGATGTCACATCAGGGAAACACCAAGGACTAGATTTTTGCTGGAAAGAGGATGGGTAGATGGCAGAGTTACTCCATTATGCCTCTCTCCTTTCCTAGAGTCAAGGAAGTAGTTAAGAGATAAGAGGGGGATCAGTAAAGATGCTTTATTTTCTTTAAAACTCATTTTCTTTTCCTGGGTCCACAGGCATTTGGTTTCAACCCTCTGGAAGATTATTATGTCTCCAAGTCTGCAGTGGTGTTTGGGGGCTTTTATCTTTTCTTTTTCACAGAGAAGATCTTGAAGATTCTTCTTAAGCAGAAAAATGAGGTGAGGCCCAATTGTTGCTGAAGAAAGCTCTTCTAGGGAAAACACCCATCTCAAACAGTGTCGATGTATTGTGGTGGTGGTGGTGATGGTCTTAGCCCAATATCACAATTTCTGTGAAACTCTAATTTATTGAGGAGACAATCCCATTTCACCTCCTGAGGATATTTGGCCAGAAGTGAGGCCAGACCAGAAACTAGATCTGGCCTGGGTGCCTTCTACTAAGCAGTAGTTTATCCCCTTTGTTTTGTTCTAAGATTATTTCCTTAATATATTTGTATCTTTACAGGATGGGGAGAAGAGCTTGATACCATGCATTCATTCTGTATGAAGTATGAGGCTGCAGAGAAACAGGACTATTATAGTACAGTTTCAAAAAGATATCTTTAGTGGCTGGCATGCAGTTATTCCCTAAATAGCTGCTGAATTGAGTGAGATTAGCCATTGCAAAAGAGGAGCTCTAAATATTTGAGCAGTGGCTGCCTTGGTGGAATAAGCATGTACCCCGAGGAGACAGCTTTGATATCTGTCTGACACCAGGTCCTTCGCACTTGGTGCAGATTTATATATATAGATATTAGAAACGGGGTCTCGCTTCGTTGCCCAGGCTGCTCTCAAACTTCTCAGCTCAAGCAGTCCTCCCACCTCGGCCTCCCACAGTGCTGGGATTACAGGTGTGAGCCACCATGCCCGACCATGGCTTTATATAATAGCTTTTGCTATGTTTCTGGGCACGTGACCTGCTTGTGTTGTCTTCGATGGTAAGGCTGAGGTCTTCCAGTGTGTGAAGCGCTTCCTTGGAGCAGGTGCTCAATCAGGTTTGTGGTTTTGGTGAATGTCATGCTGATCCCTCCCTGTCACCCTTCCAGCATCATCATGGACACAGCCATTATGCCTCTGAGTCGCTTCCCTCCAAGAAGGACCAGGAGGAGGGGGTGATGGAGAAGCTGCAGAACGGGGACCTAGACCACATGATTCCTCAGCACTGCAGCAGTGAGCTGGATGGCAAGGCGCCCATGGTGGACGAGAAGGTCATTGTGGGCTCGCTCTCTGTGCAGGTCAGTGGGCCACCAGCTGCTTGGTGGAGCCTCTAAGAGGTTGACTCAGGCTTACCTTGAGGGAACATGGTCCAGCCTTTGACTCTGCGGGCCCTGGGGGTGTGCTTTCTCCTAGGACCTGCAGGCTTCCCAGAGTGCTTGCTACTGGCTGAAAGGTGTCCGCTACTCTGATATCGGCACTCTGGCCTGGATGATCACTCTGAGCGACGGCCTCCACAATTTCATCGACGGCCTGGCCATCGGTGCTTCCTTCACTGTGTCAGTTTTCCAAGGCATCAGCACCTCGGTGGCCATCCTCTGTGAGGAGTTCCCACATGAGCTAGGTAAGCGTGCGTCCCCCGTTCCACTGGTGCTCCCTCGGGTGGTGGTGTAGGCCCCCTTCCTGTGGCCGGTTCCTTGCTCCCATCTCCCTGTCTTCACAGTGCTTATTGTAACTGATTTAACACACTCCTAAAGCTTCATGGACCCTAATCACCTTTTTTTTGGAGACGGAGTCTCGCACTGTTGCCCAGGCCGGAGTGCAGTAATGTGATCTCGGCTCACTGCAACCTCCACCTCCTGGGTTCAAGCGATTCTCCTGCCTCAGTCTCCCAAGTAGCAGGGATTACAGGCGCCTGCCACCACACTCGGCTAAATTTTTTTTTTTTTTTGGATTTTTAGTAGAGACAGGGTTTCACTACGTTGGCCAGGCTGGTCTTGAACTCCTTACCTCGTGATCCGCCCGCCTCAGCCTCCCAAAGTGCTGGGATTACAGGCATGAGCCACCGAACGTGGCCTAACCACCATTTCTTAACGATTAAATAAATAATTTAAAATGATGGGGTTTTTACAGGGGTGTTTGTTTCCTTTTAGCCCCATATGCAGTGGCTCAGTTCTCACCTATACAGTGGGGTTAATAAGAGCACCTCCTTTTAGAATAATAGTGAGGATTAAAGGAAAACAAAGGGTGAGAGGGACTTCCCATGTGCCAGGTGCTATTCTGAGCACTCAGTAAAGGCTCTCTCTTCTAGCCTGTTAATCTTCCAAAGGCTCAGGTGCCTGGCAGGTGCATGGCAGCTGGATGAACCAGGGGGTAGGAGGGACTTAGTTTGATCAGAGGGAGAGTGTAAAAAGCTAGTAATTACTCCAGAGGCTTTAGGGACGACTTAGGGTCAAGTTCTGGCTTTGCCATATATTGACTTGTGACTTCAGGCAAATCACTTCTCACAGTCTCGACACTTAACTTCTCCCAGTCTTGATTTTGTTTCCATGGTAGTTGTGAGGAAGGGGGTTCCTTCTGTTTCACTATGAATCCAGACAGAAATGAGGAGGCCAGTGCCAGCTGGTCATCTATTTTTAAAATCCTGAGAAAGATTTTCAGCCTCTAGGCTGGGTATACGGCCAGTTTGGCAAATGGAGACGGGTCCTGAACAGGAAGTTCAAGGGCCTGTCTTGTCACTTCTGTCTTGAGTCTAGGGCTGTCTTGATTTTTTTCACCCACACTTTTAGTAGTCTGATGTCATCGGTGCCCTCTGTCTCCCACGACCTTGTATGACTGGCTCTCACTTTGTCGCCAGGCTGGATTCAAACTCCTGAACTCAAACGGTCCTCCCAGCTGAGCCTCCTGAGTAGCTGGGATGACAGGTGTGCATTCACCATGCCCATCTTACTCTTCCTTCCTCGTCCCTCCCCTTTTCATTCTCCCTGCTGTAGGAGACTTTGTCATCCTGCTCAACGCTGGGATGAGCATCCAACAGGCTCTCTTCTTCAACTTCCTTTCTGCCTGCTGCTGCTACCTGGGTCTGGCCTTTGGCATCCTGGCCGGCAGCCACTTCTCTGCCAACTGGATTTTTGCGCTGGCTGGAGGAATGTTCTTGTATATTTCTCTGGCTGATATGGTAAGTGTTCCACAGTTCACTGGATGAGAGGGCGGCTAAGGGGGTGGATGTTAGGTAGGTAGTTTTTTTTAATTTTTATTTTTTTTGAGATGGAGTCTCACTCTGTCTCCCAGGCTGGAGTGCAGTGGCATGATCTCAGCTCACTGCAACCTCCGCGTCCCGGGTTCAAGTGATTCGCCTGCCTCAGCCTCCTGAGTAGCTGGGATTACAGACGTGCGCCACCACGCCTGGCTAATTTTTGTATTTTTAGTAGAGATGGAGTTTCCCCATATTGGCCAGGCTAGTCTCGAACTCCCGGCCTCAGGTGATCCACCCGCCTCGGCATCCCAAAGTGCTGAGATTACAGGCATGAACCACCGCACATGGCCGGTAGTTTGTTTTTAATAACATCTTCCTTAGCTTTCTTTCACACACCACAGAGTTCGTCTGTTTAAGGCGTACCTACCATTCAGCAGTTTTTAAGGGGGCATTAGATTTTAAAGGAGGAAAAGTTTATGTTTTTGTTAGCATATGTCATTAAAGAAAATGATTATCATTGATCTATGGTCTTTATTAATTATTATGGAATGGCTGTATATAGATAAGAGACAGAAGAAAGGAAAGAAAATTACGCATAATCATACATCATACTACCCCTAAAACAATAATAGCAATACTTTGGTTTGTTTCTTTTTTTATCTCAGTGCATTGGGTGTGTCTTTTTCTTTAATTTTTTTTTTTAGACAGAACCTCACTCACCTAGCCTGGAGTGCAGTGTGTGATCATAGGCCACTGCAACCTTGAACTCCAGAGCTTAAGTGATCCTCCTCCCTCAGTCTCCCAAGCAGCTAGAACTACAGGCTCCAGCCACCATGCCCAGCTAATTTTTTGAATTTTTATAGAATGGGGTCTCTATGCTGCCTAGGCTGGTCTTGAACTTGTGGCCTCAAGGGATCCTCCCATCTCAGCCTCTCAAAGTGCTGGGGTTATAGGTGTGGGCCACTGCATCTAGCTTGTTAATAATATCTTGGTAACAAAAAGACCTCTTCAAGTGTTTAAAGTCCACAATAAGGCCAGGCATGGTGGCAGGCACCTGTAGAGCTACTCAGGAGGCTGAAGTGGGACAATTGCTCGAGCCCAGGAGTTTGAGGCTGCAGTGAGCTATGTTCGCACCACTGCACTCGAGCCTGGGCAAGAGAGAGTGGAAAAAAGGGAAAAAAAAAACCAGTCTATAATATAAAGTTTATTTTTTATCAGAGTACATTTATTTTTAGCCAGCCTCTAAACTCATCCAGAGCCACATACACGTTGAGTACTTTGTTTTACCTAGACAGTTGTAAAGACATGGTACCTGCTATTGTTAATTTTCTTTTTTTGTTTTGTTTTGTTTTGGAGATGGAGTCTCGCTCTGTTGCCCAGGCGGGAGTGCAGTGGCGTGATCTCCATTCACTGCAGCCTTGCCTTCCGGGTTCAAGCAATTCTCCTGCCTCAGCCTCCCAAGTAGCTGGGACTACAGGCCTGCGCCACCACGCCCAGCTAATTTTTATATTTTTAGTAGAGACAGGGTTTCACCATGTTGGTCAGGCTGGTCTCGAACTCCTGACCTCTAGTGAGCCGCTGCACCTGGCCCTGATAATTTTCTTTGTCAACCAACCTGATCTATATCTCCATCACTGAATTGCCCTGGACTTACAAGATGAAGCAAGGAATTGCAGCTGTGTTGTTTCTTGCTTCTTTCCCAGTTCCCTGAGATGAATGAGGTCTGTCAAGAGGATGAAAGGAAGGGCAGCATCTTGATTCCATTTGTCATCCAGAACCTGGGCCTCCTGACTGGATTCACCATCATGGTGGTCCTCACCATGTATTCAGGACAGATCCAGATTGGGTAGGGCCCTGCCAAGAGCCTGTGGGACTGGAAGTCGGGCCCTGGGCTGCCCGATCGCCAGCCCGAGGACTTACCATCCACAATGCACCACGGAAGAGGCCGTTCTATGAAAAACTGACACAGACTGTATTCCTGCATTCAAATGTCAGCCGTTTGTAAAATGCTGTATCCTAGGAATAAGCTGCCCTGGTAACCAGTCTCTAGCTAGTGCCTCTTGCCCTCTCCTCACCTCCTTTTCTCTCAGTGACTCTGGAACCTGAATGCAGCTTACAAGACAAGCCTGACTTTTTTCTCTGATTACCTTGGCCTCCTCTTGGAACCAGTGCTGAAAGGTTTTGAATCCTTTACCCAACAATGCAAAAATAGAGCCAATGGTTATAACTTGGCTAGAAATATCAAGAGTTGAATCCATAGTGTGGGGCCCATGACTCTAGCTGGGCACCTTGGACCTCCAGCTGGCCAATAGAAGAGACAGGAGACAGGAAGCCTTCCCATTTTTTCAAAGTCTGTTTAATTGCCTATTACTTCTCTCAAAGAGACCCTGAAGTCAGAACACGTGAGCAGGGTGAGAGGCGAGGCAAGGTTCATCCTGAATGGGAGAGGAAGTCGAACCACTGCTGTGTGTTTTGTCAGGATGCTCACTTGCTCCTACTGAGATGCTGGGTATTGATTTTGTAATAGCACCTGGTGTTTCATGGCTGTCCGAGTGAGCTAACGTGGCGGTGTGGCTGCCTGGACCTCCTCTTTCAGGTTAACGCTGACAGAATGGAGGCTCAGGCTGTCTGCAAGAAAACAGTTGGTTTGGCTGTGATTTTGACCTCCTCTTCCCCACTGCCATCTTCTAAGAGACTTTGTAGCTGCCTCCTAGAAACACATTCTGAGCACATTTGAGACCTCTGTGTTAGAGGGGAGACTGCACAAACCATCCTCCCCCAGGTTGAGACGTCTGCAGAGTGGCAAGCTGACTTGTAGAAATGGGGCGCCATTTATGCTCTACTTAGACAAGGGTAATCAGAAATGGAATCAGTGCAGGCAAAATTTAGGATTTGCCGCTTCCATAAATCAAAGCATGACTAATAGGGGGTCTCTGAAATGTAAGGGCACAAACTTCACTTAGGGCATCGCAGATGTTTGCAGAATGGTTGGCCTAATTATTATGCTACAGATGGGTTTTAAATGACCCGTCTAGGTTACTGCTTCCTTGCAAAAAAAGTCGAATCCTGCATTGAATTGAATATGAATTGCTCTAACTCTTTCCAGAAAATGGATGGAGATAACTTGTCTGCAAAACTGTAGGCCAGCCTCAGCCACTGTGGAGCCCTTGCCTCCGAGCTCTGGCTTCAAGGGGAGCTCTTCTCCAGGTTCACTAGGTGAATTGATTTATTATTATCATATTGATAATGTGAGATTCTTTAGCCACTTTGGGGAGCCTGTCTCTCCAGAAGCCTTTCTTAGTGGTGCCCACAATTGGAGCCCAGGGGCCATGTTTGCAAACTGATGATTCATGTGCATGGCTGACGGGAGTACTGGTTCACTACCAATGCCTGAGCTTTTCTCTTACATAGAAAAACTGTCCACTCTCAGTAATCACAAGCAGCATCCGTTTTGTTTTCTCTTCTTGGGAGACATCTGTCAAACCAGGAATATTCTTGAAAAGAACGTGAGCAGGAAAACTGCTGGTGATACTTTTTTAAGTTTTGTTTTTATCTTGCCTGTTGGCTTCAATACATTTGAGAATACGCTGAAGAGGGAAAATTTCAGTGATGGAGATTCTAGATTAAATATCGGAAATGATTTCCTGGTGGGATTATGGTCCAGTTTTACCAAAGAACCAATTCCTTGAATGTTGGAATCTAACTTTTTATATTGTCATTATTATTGCTGTTTTTAAACGGTTCTTTGTCTTTTCTGTTTTATTTTTCTCAAGCTGCTTTCAGGAGCTAGCAGAAAATAACTCAAAGTTGAAGACTCTGGAAGATTTTGCTTTAACCTAACTCGCATTGATGTATTAAATTTATAATTTTAGCATTCCCAATAGATCCTATCATTCCTTAAACATAATACCCTTTGTCTTGGAGTAGAATACTAAGTTAGAGTTAGTGGATTTCTAGTTTAGGAGAGGAGCTCAAAACTATAATCTTTAACAAATTGAAAAATGAAATAGGGTGTTTTCCCTTTTTGTGCACACCTATATTACCTTAAGAAATTTCCTTCCATAGACAGCTGCCTCAAAGGGAAATCCTCTTTAAACTGTAGTTGGTGCAGAGGTCAGTCCTAGTCGGAGCTTAGGAGGGGCGGAGACGCTCACATCGTCTGACTTGAGTCGCCACTGATTGTGGCAACAGCTTTGCCTCATGAGTCGAAAATTGGCAATTTCTTTTGATTTTTAGTTGTTGAATTTGCTGTTTCAAGCATTTGTACATATTAGAAGTCTAAGGAGTAGCGAGTCAGTGGGAGGACTTTTTCACCCGTCATTAGCAGCTTCGACCTCATTTTCCAGATGCACCAGCTCCTATTAATAAGTTAGCAAGGAAAGTGTATGTCACGTGCAGGAACAGTGAGGCAGGGACAGGGGTTCTGCTCCTTCTCACTTCACCACCGGCACACAGCTTGCCCCTGTCTTTGCCCCCAAAGGTATTTTGTGTCTAGTGTCAAATTGGAGCTATTCTTCACTGGTCCTTAACCTTGGGTTTTAAAAAGAAGGCTTCTCTGTTTGGGTAGCGTAAGAGCTGAGTATAGTAAGTCCTCTTCCAAAGAGATGGCAATATGCCGGGCATCTACTTTAAAACAAAGTTGTCTGATTTTTGCAAGAGAGGTTAGGATTTTATTGTTCATATTTCCCTTTACAGTTCTGCAGTTCCATCACAGTATTTTTTTAAATAACTCAGGTGTATGAGAAGAAATTAGAAAAGAAAATTAACTTATGTGGACTGTAAATGTTTTATTTGTAAGATTCTATAAATAAAGCTATATTCTGTAATTGTTGAGAATCCCACGGGTGATCATTTGCAATAAATGTGGATGTAATGAAGGCTGTTGAACACAAGGTGGCGATGGTGTCTCACTGACGTACAAAGTTTTGTTTTACCGGGTCTGGTTTAACATTTGACTGGGATTTTAGAAGGTTTTTTTGTTGTTGTTGTTATTGAGACAGAGTTTTGCTCTTGTCGCCCAGGCTGGAGTGCAGTGGTGCGATCTCGGCTCACTGCAACCTCCACCTCCTGGGTTCAAGCGATTCTCCTGCCTCAGCCTCCCGAGTGGCTGGGATTACAGGTGCCCGCCACCACACCTGGCTAAATTTTGTATTTTTAGTAGAGATGGGGTTTTGCCATGTTGTCCAGGCTGGTCTCGAACTCCTGACCTCAGGTGATCTGCCCGCCTTGGCCTCCCAAAGTCTTGGGATTACGGGCTTGAGTCATTGTGCCAGGCCAAGAAGGAAACTTTTGTACTCTCTTCTCTTTTCTTTCTTTGAGACAGTCTCACTCTGTCACCCAGGCTGGAATGCAGTGGCACGATCTCGGTTCACTGCAGCCTCCGCTTCCTGGGTTCAAGCGATTCTCATGCCTCAGCTTCCTGAGTAGCTTGGACTACAGGCATGCAGTACCATGCCCAGCTAATTTTTGAATTTTGTTGTTGTTGTTGTTTTGTTTGTTTTTTTTTTTTGAGACGGAATCTCACTCTATCGCCCAGGCTGGAGTGCAGTGGCACGATCTCGGCTCACTGCAAACTCCGCCTCCCGGGTTCACGCCATTCTCCTGCTTCAGCCTCCCGAGTAGCTGGGACTACAGGTGCCCGCCACCACGCCCAGCTAATTTTTTGTATTTTTAGTAGAGACAGGGTTTCACCGTGTTAGCCAGGATGGTCTCGATCTCCTGACCTCGTGATCCCCCTGCCTCGGCCTCCCAAAGTGCTGGGATTACAGGCGTGAGCCACCGGCCATGATTTTTGAATTTTTAATAGAGATGGGGTTGCGCCATGTTGGCCAGGCTGGTCTCAGAACTCCTGACCTCAGGTGATCAGCCTGCCTCGGCCTTCCAAAATGCTGGGATTACAGGCATGAGCCACTGCGCCTGGCCTATACTCACTTTAATTGGTTTCTCTCTCTCTCTAATCTATCTTCCTATATAGATAGATAACTGTATCTACAGATAAAGTTTTATATCTATCTAGAGAGAGAGAGTGAGCTTGAACTCCCAGGCTCAAGCAATCTTCCTGCCTTAACCTTTTGAGTAGCTGGGACTAGAGGCGAGCACTACCATGCCTGATTAATTTTTTAATTTTTTTTTTTTTATAGAAACATCTTGCTACGTTGCCCAAGCTAGCCTTGAACTCTTGGCCTCCCAAAGTGCTGGGATTATAGGCACAGATCACCAAGCCTGGCCAAAATCGATTAGTTTATCTCTTTCGGAGGCTGTGATCTCACTGTGTTGCATGATAAAAGAATTGTGGTGTTTCCAAGAAGACTTTTCTATCACCCTGTTTTCTCTTACATAAACTTGAAACTTGTAACGTTTGCTTAGTTTGTTTAAGCCACATTTCTATATCTTACAGGGAAAAGTCCTCTGTCAATGCGACTTAAAATGCTAAAGCTATTCCCATTCCAATTTAGTTGTAGGGTCAGGGATCTGTTTTTCTTCGACAACAGAAATGACCAGTAAGATAAAAAAAAAAGTTGGTTCAATCTTATGACTACCTCCATTAAAGATTTTCAAATGCCTGTTAGTCCTTCCTTTGTTAAAACAAGAATAATATATGAAGTGGCTCGTGTTGGTCGTTTAATTTGCATTACCTCACTACTACGCCATTTGCTATTCAAAATGACATTCACACTGCCCTTCAGCTCCTGACACCTCGACGTCCTTTTCTGCCTACAGTCCCTCCTGCCTTTCCAGGAGTCTGTCTCTGCATACCTCAGTTACAGGACTTGCATTGTAATTGCTGTTCTTTGCATACCAAATTCCTTCTGGGTGGAGGCCGTATCTGGTTTCTTTCTGTGATGTCAGCACTGGCCATATGGAAAGAATGAATGAAAAAACTAAATGAGCCAGGTGCAATGACTCACGCCTGTAATCCCAGCACTTTGGGAGGCCAAGGCAGGTGGATCACTTGATGTCAGGAGTTTGAGGCCAGCCTGGCCAACATGGTGTGAAACCCTATCTCTACTAAAAATACAAAATTTAGCCGGGCATGGTGGTGTGCCCCTGTAATCCCAGTTACTCAAGAGGCTGACGCAGGAGAATCACTTGAACCCGGGAGGCAGAGGTTGCAGTGAGCCAAGATAGTGCTACTGCACTCCAACCTGGGCAACAGAGTGAGACTCCGTCTCAAAAAAAAAAAAAAAAAAAAAAAAGACTAAATGAAATGTCTTTTAAGTTCTGTGTTGGTGGAGATGCTCCCTTTCCATGGCGAGCAGTTCCTGTTGTGTCTTCCAGTCATCAGTGATGGTTTCGCTTATGCTTTACTACTCGGTCCACCTTAATTTAGAAATGTAAGTTTGAGAGAGGTGTACTTGTGGCCCACGTGGAACAGAGCTAAGCAAAGTAAACAGGCCATTAAGTAGATTAAAACCTTGACCTTAGCCATCTCTTTGTAATACTCTTAATCAGCTAAGCCATCTAGGACATTTTTGGTGGAAGGTGAAATAACTGAAATTCAAAAAATGCTATGAGTGTTCTCTCCTACTTTCTTCCTTCTGTGCACTTTACCATTCAGTGATGCTTGGATCAGATTTGGGCAAAACCCACTTCAAGAAATAGCAAACACACTAAATGTGGACGTAGTGTTTTTGATGCGTGGGAAAACATTGCATTCGTGATTGGTGGCTTTCGGCTGACTTTTTTTTTTTTTTTTTTTAATAGTGGAAAAAAAATCAGTGGTTGGGAGCGATCCACAGGTCCTTTATCAGCCTTCAGCTAAGTATGCTTAGAACTGCCAGCCAAAAAACAGTTGTATTTCTTTTCAGCAGATGTCTATTCTTGCCAGATGTCTTTTCAGGAGTTTTTTGTTTTTGTTTTTGTTTTTTAATGAAGGAAGGGAGTTAATGGAGTATCCTTTGTAACAGCAATCCTTGATCCAGCAGTGGGTCAGATTCCAAGATGGTAGCGTCAATTATGGTTAAGGAATAATCCCAAAGTGTTCTGACCCTGGCAATCATAAGCCAAGAAGTTCTTCTACTAGGCTCTAGATGGTTTTTTTTTTGTTTTTTTTTTTTTTTTTTTTTTTTTTTTTTTTTGAGCAGAGTTTTGCTCTTGTTGCCCAGCCTGGAGCACAATGGTGCGATCTCAGCTCACCGCAACCTCCACCTCCCAGATTCAAGCGATTCTCCTGTCTCAGCCTTACCAAGTAGCTGGGATTATAGGCATGAGCCACCAAGCCTGGCCAATTTTGTATTTTTAGTAGAGATGAGGTTTCTCCATGTGGGTCAGGTTGGTCTCGAACTCCCGACCTCAGGTGATCCGCCCACCCTGGCCTCCCAAAGTGCTGGGATTACAGGCGTGAGCCACCGCGCCCGGCTTGTTTTTATTTTATTTTATTTTATTTTGAGACAGGGTCTTGCTCTGTCACTCAGGCTAGAGTGCAGTTTCTCGATCATGGCTCGCTGCAGCCTCAATCTCCTGGGCTCAAGTGATTCTCCCACCTCAGCTCCCAATTAGCTGGGGGTACAGGCATGCGCCACCACACCTGGCTAATTTTGATTTTTAGTGGAAAGGAGGTCTCGTTAAGTTGCCCGGGCTGGTCTCGAACTCCAGGGCTCAAGCAATCCTCCTGACTAGGCCTCCGAAAGTGCTGGGATGACAGGCATGAGCCATTGCACCCGGACTCTCTAGATGTTTTTCTACAACCGGTTTACTTATAGATCTGTGGAACACTGAGGTTCCCTAAGAATAAACTCAGGCAATAATCCACACAGGTTTTCACAAATCCATTCGTGTGACACAAAGCCATCAGGAATCTCCCAGAGGAGGCTCCTGAACAAGGAGTTTTTTTTGATGAAGTAATTCTAAATGATATGCTCTCTCTTTTTTTTTTTTTTTTTTTTGAGATGGAGTCTCACTCTGTTGCCCAGGCTGGAGTGCAGTGGTGTGATCTCAGCTCACTGCAACCTCCGCCTCCCAGGTTCAAGCAATTCTCTTGCCTCAGCCTCCGAAGTAGCTGGGATTTCAGGTATGTGCCGCCATGCACAGCTAATTTTTGTGTTTTTAGTAGAGATGGGGTTTTCGCCATGTTGGCCAGGCTGGTCTTGAATTCCTGACCTCAGGTGATCCACCCACTATGGCCTCCCAAAGTGCTAGGATTACAAGCATGAGCCACCACGATCAATGTGCTCTCTTAAAATATGGTTTGTCGGGGCCGGGTGCAGTGGCTCATGCCTGTAATCCCAGCACTTTGGGAGGCCAAGACAGGTGGGTGGATCACCTGAGGTCGGGAGTTCGAGACCAGCCTGGCCAACATGGAGAAACCCTGTCTCTACCAAAAATACAAAATTAGCCGGGTGTGGTGGCACACCCTGTAATCCCAGCTACTCGGGAGGCTGAGGCAGGAGAATCGTTTGAACCCAGGAGGCAGAGGTTGCGGTGAGCTGAGATCACGCCATTGCACTCCAGCCTGGGCAACAAGAGAACAAGAGCGAAACTCCATCTCGAAAAGAAAAAATAGGGTTTGTCTTCCTGCGTTTGGCTAACATTTTAAATGCATCAAAATCAAAGAATGACCCAAGCTAATTAATAGGACATTCACCCCAAAATTTGATGTCAACCTTTGGGTTTTAAGAAGGAAAACAACTCATTCAATAAAGGGAATCATTTTCTTGCTTAAAATAAAGGATTAGGTCTTTAATTATAAATGCTAGTAAGGAAAAAAAAAAAAAACTCTTTGATCTTGAGTATCCTCCCAGAATAGGCGATTCTTTCAAGTGGCATCTTCTCTATAACTTCTTGAAGTTTATAAAAACAAGCTCTTTTGAAGCCATTGTCTGGTTGTATTCTATAGATGTGGCCCTTGAAGTGAAATATCTTACACTGCCAAATTCACACAATTTAAGCATTTAGTGATTCTGCAAATATTGTAGGATTCTTTCCCCCTCTTGAAAATCAAGAGAACAGGAGAGAGAGATGGAATTTACATTTTTCTTTTCTGGGAAAGCTGATTTAAACAAAGGGATCATACTGATTTTTCAGTATACATGATTCAGTGAAATAGTCTAACTAAAAGGGCGGTAAAATCTAAACAGACTGGGTGTGGTGGCTCACACCTGCAATCCCAGTGCATTGGGAGATTGAGACAGGAGGATTGCTTGAGGCCAGTATTTGAGACCAGCCCGGGCAACAGTGAGACCTGTCTCTATAAAAAATAAAAATCTGGCCTGGTGCGGTGGCTCACGCCTATAATCCTAACGCTCTGGGAGGCTGAGGCGGGTGGATCACCTGAGGTCAGGAGTTCAAGACCAGCCTGACCAACATGGGGAAACCCCTGTCTACGAAAAATACAAAATTAGCTGGGTGTGGTGGTGCATGCCTGTAATCCCAGTTACTTGAGAGGCTGAGGCAGGAGAATCACTTGAACCCAGGAGGCGAAGGTTGCAGTGAGCTGAAATTGCGCCATTGCACTGCAGCCTGGGCAACAAGAGCGAAACTCTGTCTCAAAAATAAAATAAAATAAAAATCTAAACAGAGATCTCAATATCATCTTTATCTGGCTTTAAGGTATATTCCCACAAATCTGTTTTTCTAATAATGCTCAACTTAGCTTAGTAGAAAAAATTTTGTTCCTCGGTTCATATGTTCTTTTTTTTTTTTTTTTTTTTTTTTGTGACTGAGTCTCACTCCATTGCCCAGGCTGTAGTGCCATGATACGATCTCAGCTCACTGCAACCTCTGCCTCCCGGGTTCAAGCGATTCTCCTGCCTCACCCTCCTGAGTAGCTGGGATTACAGGCGCATGCCACCACACCCACCTAATTTTTGTATTTTTGGTAGAGACAGGGTTTCACCATGTTGGCCAGGCTGGTCTCGATCTCTTGACCTTGTGATCCGCCCAGCTTGGCCTCCCAAAGTGCTGGGATTACAGGCATGAGCCACTGCGCCAGGCCAGTTCATGTGTTCTTTTAACATTTTGTTTGAAATGGAGGCTGACTGCATGGAAGACTGCCTTGATCTAACTGATGATTTTGTTTTTTCACTGAAAAACTTAAAGCAGCCTTGTAAACTAGTTTAAATGGGAGAATCCTTGGAAAAGTGTTGATGTTTGGTAATTTTTGAGCAAACGAAGGTAAGAACCAATGCAAACCTACTTCCCCAGAGTTCTGCATTGTGTCTTTGTCTTGAAAAAGAACACAGAATGGCCAGGCGTGGTGGCTCACGCCTGTAATCCTAGCACTTTGGGAGGCCGAGGCGGGTGGATCGCAAGGTCAGGAGATCGAGACCATCCTGGCTAACACGGTGAAACCCCGTCTCTACTAAAAATATAAAAAATTGGCTGGGCGTGGTGGCGGGCACCTGTGATCCCAGCTACTCGGGAGGCTGAGGCAGAAGAATGGCGTGAACCCGGGAGGCAGAGCTTGCAGTGAGCCAAGATCTCACCACTGCACTCCAGCCTGGGCGACAGAGCCAGACTCCGTCTCAAAAACAAACAAACAAAAAAAGAACACAGGATTTTGCATCCATAAGAATGGATTCATGTCAATTCCATCATTGACTATCTGTGTGATCTCTAACATGTTTAACCTCTCTGCACCTCAATATTTTTATGAAGTAGAAATTATAATTTTATACTGCCTACCTTATAAGGTAGGTATAAGTATAATGAGAAGTAAATATGCAAAATGTTTTATAAATTAAAGCTCTGTACTAGTAGTAATTAACATTTTGTTCTTTGGATTCCTTTGAGAATCTGAAAAATACATGATTGCTCATACACACTCATAGCATGTGTAAATATACTCCAACCTTTAATTTCATTTATAATTGGGAGCAGCATGGGGACGGGAGGTAGACGAGAAGGGAATGATCTCCTGAAGCCCCTGTGCCCCAGGTGAAAAACTTCTGCTGCAGACAAGAGTAAGATGAAATCCATTCATTCAACAAATTGTTGAGCTCCAACTCTGCCAAGCTTGGCATGACATAGCAGTGAAAGATCCTTCCCTTAAGGAGTGAGGGGAAATAAACAAAAACCAAGTGCTACAGATAAATTAACACAGGGGAGTGAGGTAGGGAATGGGCAGACAGGGATAGAGGTGATCAGGAAAGGGCTCTAACCAGATGACATTTGAGTTGAGCTTTGTGACTGTAGAAGAATGTTCTAAGCCAAAGGGCCGGCCAACGCAAGAAGTGCTGAGACAGAAATAAGCTTCATCTATTTGAGGCCAGTATGTGTAAACAGCAGAAACAAGGCCAGTCTGTCTGGACTGCAGCAGACATGAGGGAAGACGGTTGGTGGGAGCTCAAAGTTGACAGGAGTCAGACCACTTCGGGAAAGGAGAAGACATTTGTTTTTGTTTGTTTGTTTTAGAGATGGGGTCAGAGGTCACTGCAGCTTCAAACTCCTGGACTCAAGAGATCCTCCCACCTCAACCAGCCTGGCTAATTTAATTTTTTTTTTAAGAGACCGGGTCTCACTAAGTTGCCCAGTCTGGTCTCCAAGTCCTGGGCTCAAGTAATCCTGCTGCCTCAGCCTCCCAGAGTGCTGGGATTACAGGCATGGGCCATCGCCCTTAGACCACAAGAGGGTTTTAACCAGAGGAATGACAAATCAGTTTTATGCTTTAAGTTTAGAAAGATCTGCTGTATAGGAAAATAGACGGTAGGGGGAGGAAGTTGACAGGATACAGTGTGTGGAAAGGCGTCCCTGATTCTAAATTTTTGGTCCAAGCAACTTGAATGCCAGTGCTGTTTACCTTGGTATCTTACCTGTGGAACCACCAACTGTGTTATGTAGTGGTTGCCACCATTTTCTCCTGTTCTGCAATGATGCAAACAACAACAGTCACAAGCAGGAAGTGACGGCAGCTTTGGGGCTCCCAATTTTTTTTTTTTTTTTTTTCTTTTTGGAGACAGGGTCTTGCTCTGTCGTCCAGGCTGGAGTGCAGTGGTGTGATCTCGGCTCGCTGCAAACTCCACCTCCTGGGTTTAAGCCATTCTCTTGTTTCAGCCTCCTGTGTAGTTGGGATTACAAGCCTGTGCCATCACGCCCAGCTAATCGTGTTTTTAAACACGGTTTTTTTTTTTTTTTTTTTTTTTTTTTTTTTGAGACGGAGTCTCGCTCTGTCGCCCAGGCTGGAGTGCAGTGGCGCGATCTCGGCTCACTGCAAGCTCCGCCTCCCGGGTTCACGCCATTCTCCTGCCTCAGCCTCCCGAGTAGCTGGGACTACAGGCGCCCGCTACCACGCCCGGCTAATTTTTTGTATTTTTAGTAGAGACGGGGTTTCACCGTGTTAGCCAGGATGGTCTCGATCTCCTGACCTCGTGATCCGCCCGCCTCGGCCTCCCAAAGTGCTGGGATTACAGGCGTGAGCCACCGCGCCCGGCTAAACAAGGTTTTACCATGTTGGCCAGGCTGGTCTTTAACTCCTGGCCTCAAGTAATCCGCCCATCTCGGCCTCTCAAAGTGCTGGGATTATAGGGGCGAGCTGCCGCAGCCGGTCTGGGACTCCCAATTCCTTTTTTTTTTTTTTTTTTTTGATGGAGTCTCGCTCTGTTGCCCAGGCTGGAGTGCAGTGGCATGATCTCAGCTCATTGCAACCTCTGCCTCCTGGGTTCAAACAATTCTCCTGCCTCAGCCTCCTGAGTAGCTGGGACTACAGGCGCGTGCCACCACACCTGGCTAATTTTTTGTATTTTTAGTAGAGACAGGGTTTCACTGTGTTAGCCAGGATAGTCTGGATCGCCTGACCTCATGATCCACCTGCCTCAGCCTCCCAAAGTGCTGGGATTACAGGCGTGAGCCACCGTGCCTGGCCTATATAGCGCTTTTCATATAAAATTGCAGATTATACATTATAACATACCTTTTGTTTTGTGTAGCTATTTTAGAAATGCTCATTTTACTCTGGTTTTTAAAATATTCTACAGTTCTCTTACCTGCATTTAACACAGAAGTTTAACATTTAATGGCTTCATATAAATAGAAACTGACACCAGGTTACTTTCACACAACAGTGGAAACAAGGATTCCCTGTGCTTTTGTTAAATTAAAAGTGTTCATAATTATGTCTCAGAGGAGCTGGTCATTAATCAAGGTTTAGGAAGCGCTTGGGGAGTTTCATGAGGAAATACACCAAAGCTCACAAGCCCTGTAAGAAGGAAACCCAGATTTGAAGAAATGTGTAGAAATGATAGTTAAACATGAATCTTGGGTATTTCAAATATTTATGTCTTCTGACTGACCAATGCAGAAAATAAAAAAAAGTGGGGGGATACAAAATTCACCAAGTGGACATCTGGCCAGGTGGAGAGATCCACCAGCTGAATGAAATTGGGCTCTCCAATGATTGCTGAGAATTGTTAATGTCTAAAAACACCACCACACAAGCAATGAACTTAAACCTAATTTGTTATGGAAAACAATTGTTTGGGAAGGGAGCTCAATTAGAGCTTTCTTCTTTTTAAATGTTCATGGAGTGGCTCTAGATGTTTTGTTTGTTTTTGTTTTAATCAGAAAAGACATTGAGAAAGCAATGAATGTTTAACTCTATTGGAACTAGGCCATTAAATAAAAGAGCAGCCGGCACGGTGCCTCATGCCTCTAATGCCAACACTTTGTGAGGCCAAGGTGGGAGGATCGCTTTAGTCCAGGAGTTCCAGACCAGAGTGGGCAACATAGGAAGACCCCCCATCTCTAAAAGAAGAAAAAAATAGCTGGACATGGCAGTGGCATGCCTGTGGTCCCAGCTACTTGGGAGGCTGAGGTTAGAGGATCACTTGGGCCCAGGGAGATAGAGGCTGCAGTGAGCTATGATCATGCCATTGCACTCCAGCTTGGGCGACAGAGCAAGACCCTGTCTCAATAAATAAACATATAAATAAATAGGTGAAGAAGAAAAGTGCTTCCTTCTTTCTTTTTCTTTCACTCTGTCTCTCTTTCTCTCTGCTCCTTCCCTCCCTTCTCTCTCTCTTCTCCCTCCTTCCTTTCTCTCTCTCTCTCTCTCTTTTTCTCTCTTTCTTTTAGAACAGGGTCTTGCTCTGCCACCCAGGCTGTAGTGTGGTGGTGTGATCATGGTTCACTTCAGCCTCAACTCCCTGGGTCCAAGTGACCCTCCTACCTCGGCCTCCCCAGTAGCTGGGACCACAGGTGTTCACCACCGTGCCCGGCTAATTTTTTTTTTTTTTTTTGAGATGGAGTCCCGCTCTTGTTGCCCACACTGGAGTGCAATGGCATGATCTCAGCTCACTGCAACCTCCGGCTCCCAGGTTCAAGCGATTCTCCTGTCTCAGCCTCCCAAGTAGCTGGGATTACAGGCACCCGCCACAACACCCGGCTGTTTTGTTTTTTTTTTTTTGTAGAGATGGGTTTTACCATGTTGGACAGGTTGGTCTCAAACTCCTGACCTCAGGTGATCCACCCACCTCAGCCTCCCAAAGTGCTGGGATTATAGGCATTAACCATCGTGCTCGGCCACCTGGCTAATTTTTTTAAAAAATTTTTGGTAAAGATGGGGTCTCCCTATGTCATTGCCCAGGCCGGTCTGGAACTCCTGGGCTCAAGCGATCCTTGTGCCTCAGCCTCCCAAAGTGCTGGGATTACAGTCATGAGCCTCTGCACCTGGCCTTATTTTCACCTATTTATAAAGCAATACTTTCTCACCACAGAAAATTGGAAAGATAAAGAAATTTTTTTTTATTACACCACCAAGTGATGGCTACTGTTCACATTTTTTTCCTTGATAGATTACGCTCAGTGATGGTATGAATTATGGCAGTTTTGGTTCGTTTCCATACCCTTAACACAGTGCCTGGCACACAGTCCACACCTAATTCATACTTGTTGAATGAGTATATTAAAATTTTCTTGAGGTCTTTCATTTTTAAAGAAATGCAGTCTTGCTATGTTGTCCAAGCTGGAGTGCAGTGGCTATTCACAGGCAAGAAAATAGTGTAATATGACCTCAAACTCCTAGGCTCAATAGATCCTCCTGCCTCAGCCTCCCAAGCAGCTGGGACTACAGGTGAATACCACTATGCCTGGCTTAAGACTTTTATTTTATGCTTTTTTTTTTTTTTTTTTTTTGAGACAGGGTCTCACTCTGTCACCAAGGCTGGAATGCAGTGATGCGATCTTGGCTCACTGCAGCCTCGACCTCAGAGACCGCCCACCTCAGCCTCCCAAGCAATCCTCCCATCTCAGCCTCCCAAGTAGCTGGGACCACAGGCGCATGCCACCACACCTAGCTAATTTTTCTGTATTTTTTATAGAGACGGGGTTTCACCATATTGCCCAAGCTGGTCTCAACCTCCTGAGCTCAAGTGATCTTCCCGCCTTGGCCTCCAAAGTGCTGAGATTACAGGCGTGAGCCACTGCACTCGGCCATGTTTATGTTTTTGTTTTTGTTTTTTTAGATGGAGTTTCGCTCTGTTGCCCAGGCTGGAGTGCAATGGTGCCATCTCAGCTCACTGCAACCTCTGCCTCTTGGGTTGAAGCGATTCTCCTGTCTAAGCCTCCCGAGTAACTGAGCCAGCCATGTTTGTTAATAAAAATGGTGACAATACTGTATATATATGGTTATATTTTAGCTTTTTCACTTTTCAGTATCTCCTGAGGCTTTTCTCATGTCATTAAATATTTTTCTAATTTAAAATATGGTATTTCCTAACTGCATGATGTTCCATTCAATCATATTTCATGTAACCATTTTTCCTATACGGATGAAATCATATAGTAGATATCATTTTGTGGCTTGCTTCTTTTGCTCAGCGTAATGTATTTTAGAGGTTCATTCATGTTGTTGCCTGCAGCAGTAATTATTTCTCTTTTATTAGCTGAATAGTATTCCATTCTATGGAATTTTACAATTAACATCTAAAAAAAAATACTGAACTGCTTATAGGAGGGAAGCTGGGTGCTCTTTTCCACAGCACACATACTAAAATAGGAATGATACAGAGAAGATTACCATGGCTCCTGTGCAAGGATGACACACACATTTGTGAAGCATTAAAAGAAAAAAAAAGAAGGAAACTGAGGGCAGGGAAATAAGTGAGAATTTACTTTTCTTCTACATACTTTTGCAGTATTTAATTTTTTTCTTTTTTTTTTTTTTTTTTTTTTTTGATACTGAGTCTTACTCACCCAGGGTGGAGTGCAGTGGTGCAATCTCGGCTCACTGCAACCTCCGCCTCCTGGGTTCAAGCAATTCTCCTGCCCCAGCCTCCTGAGTAGCTGGGACTACAGGCATGCGCCATCACGCCTGGCTAATTTTTTGTATTTTTAGCAGAGATGGTGGTCTCACCATGTTGGCCAGGCTGGCCTCGAACTCCTGACCTCAGGTGATCCACCCACCTCGGCTTCCCAAAGTGCTGGGATTACAGGCATGAGCATCATGCCCAGCCTTTAATTTTGTTAAACCATGGGCATGTGTTACTTTTAAATATATATATTTAAAGCATTTAAAAAATTCTGAGAGCAGAGTTGGGTTCAAGTTGTACTTTGAACTACCTGTGTGACAGTGGGTAAGTGACTTGATGCCTCTGGACTCATTTCCCTCACCTGTAATATAATAATGTTGGTCCATATGAATCCTTGGTCTTTGGCCTCTTAGATACTCCAATTGGCCAGTTATCTTTTGAATCAAACTTTATCTACTGAGGCATACTAAATTATTACATATAAGAAATGGAGGTGATTAGTGATTCATTATATCCACAAACACCTACTGAGCAACCACAATATAAATGGGCCGTGCTAGAAACTGGAAATATAGGCTGGGTGCAGTGGCTCATGCCTGTAAATCCCAGCACTTTAGGAGGCAGGCCGATGTGGGAGGACTACTTGAGGCCAGGAGTTCCAGACAGCCTGGGCAACATAGCAAGGCCCCATCTCTGCAAAAAAGAAATTAAAAAATTAGCTGGGCCTAGTGGTGTGTGTCTGTAGTCCCAGCTACTCAGGAGGCTGAAGTGGGAGGATTGCTAGAGGCCAGGAGTTGGAGGCTGCAGTGAGCTATGACAGTGCCACTGCAGTCTAGCCTGGGCAACAGAGAAGATCCTGTCTCAAAATACATAAATAAATACAATTTTTTAAAAAGAAGAAACTGGATATAGTCTCTGCCTTAATAGTCTAGGTGGGGAAAACAGCCACGTGTGAATAAATAATATCCTCCATGCATTAGGTGGTTGATCTGTTTACAAAACGCTCTTGGTCCACAGAGGAAGGCTTTACCTCTACCTGGATGGATTAAGAAAGGCTTCAGAGAGGTGAGTATAACAGGGCTGGATCTTAAGGCCATGGCTGAACTTGTGAGTCGAAGTAGAGAAGGAAGGGTGTTTCCAGGATATAAGGATCAAATATCCAAAGGAGCGGAGCCCTGAACATATCCACTATATTCCAACCCCATGCCTCTACAGCTTTGCCCAACCTAGGACACCTACCTTCCTCCTTGCTCTTCACATCCCATCCTTCCTTAGAGGGCTGCAGCCCTGAAAAAACATAGCAAATGGTTTCAAGTGGCCGGCCTGAAAGGTCTCATGGGGCTACGGACAGAGAGAAGCTGTAGAGGTGAGTCAGGGTCAGGCTGGGAAGGAACTGTTGGGCCAGGTTAAAGGGTTCAAACTCGATCCCAAGGGCGCCAGGGAGCCACTGAAGGGAGATGAGGAGCAGAGTCAATAGTCAGATTTTCTGTACAAAGTTGACTCTGGGCCAGGTATGGTGGCTCACACCTGTAATCCCAGTACTTTGGGGGGCTGAGGCAGGAGCATTGCTTGAGGCCAGGAGTTGGAGCCCAGCCTGGGCAACATTGCAAGACCGAGTCTCTACAAAAAATTTAAAAAATTAGCTGAGTGTGGTGGTGTACACCTGCAGTCACAGCTACTCAGGAGGCTAAGGTGGAAGGATTGCTTGAGCCTGGGAGGTTGAGGCTGCAGTGAGCTGTAATCATGCCACTCCAGCCTGGGGGACACTCCAGCCTGGGGGACAGAGTGAGACCTTATCTCAAAAAAAAAAAAAAAAAAAAGTTGATTCTGGGGTCAATGTGGACAATGGATGAAGATAAGAGGTCAAGACCAAAGACTCAGGGACCAGTTAAGAAGCTGATGCAGCGGAGGGTTAGCCCCTATTCACTCCCAGCCTTTATGCCCTGAGAATAGCTGATTCTATTACAGAATCAGTTGAGATGGATTCCCGCAGAGAGCAAGACACGTTCCCTGTGTCTGCCCCAAACAACCCAAAGTCTTCTGAAACCTCTACTAGGATGGGAAAGCACGAATGCGATGGGTGAAGGTTTCTGGTGGTCTCAGCTTATACAGATCAAAGCCTTTCCAACCTGGTTTCCTCCCGGAGAAATCCATGGATCTAACGCCCTCTTCCAAACACAGAGATAGAAAGTGAGGAGAACTATTAGGAGCAGGGCTGCAATCCCAGCTATCGGGAGGCTGAGGCAGGGAGAATTGCTTGAACCGGGGAGGCGGAGGTTGCAGTGAACCTAGATTGTGCCACTGCACTCCAGCCTGGGCAGCCTGGGCGACAGAGTGAGACTCTGTCTCAATTAAAAGAAAAAAAAAAAAAGAAAAGAAAAAGAAAAGAAAACATTGCAAACCAATGGGAAGGGATGTATTATTCAATAATAGTAATGGAAAAATTAACCGACTACTGTATTTAGATCTCAAGTTGGGGCCATCTCATAACATCCAAATAAAATGAACCTCATTTAATGTGTTCCTATAGTTCAGTCTGTTCTCACAGCAAGCTCTGGAGCCTGAGTTGTACCACAAAGATATTCTTACCTTGAGGCAAACTTAGTCTGACCTGGAGGCCCTGATAGCCATTGCCCCTAGGACTGGGGGAGGGATGGTCATAACTCCTTAGGGGAAGGGGCGCCCATTCAACCTAAGGCAATTCTCTGGAGAAGGGGCAGCAATGAACTGTCAGCCACCAGCCCTCAAGAAACAGGCAGAGTACGGTAGCTCATGCCTATAATCCCAGTACTTTGAGAGGCCGACGCAGGAGGATCACTTGAGCCCAGCAGTTCAAGGCTTCAGTGAGCTATGATGGCACCACTTCACTCCAGCCTGGGCAACAGAGCAAGACCTCATCTCTCTCTTAAAACAAAAACAAAAACAAAAACAGCAGCAACCAGAAGATGGTTATCCCTCATGGTGAAGGGGATCTGGGCAGGGCATCCCCGCCTCTGCTACAGGGAGGGCCTATTAATATTATCATCCCCACATTACAAAAGAGGAAAGCAAGGCCTGAGAAGTGAAGGAACTTACCCATGCCCACAGCTGGAAGTGATGGTATCAAGGTCTGTTGGGTGTCACTGGCTGTTGCTGGAAGACTAAGCAGCTATTGAAACAGAGGACCAGCAAGGAACTTGGAGAAAGGCAGAGCTACTGAGTGAATCTCCTTAGAAAGGGGTGGGGAAGGCCGAGGCGGGCAGATCACGAGGTCAGGAAATCGAGACCACCCTGGCCAATATGGTGAAACCCCATCTCTACTAAAAATACAAAAAAATTAGCTGGGTGTGGTGGCATGCGACTGTAGTCCCAGCTACTCGGGAGGCTGAGGAAGAAGAATCACTTGAACCCAGGAGGTGGAGTTTGCAGTGAGCTGAGATCACGCCACTGCTCTCCAGCCTGGTGACAGAGCGAGACTCCGTCTCAAAAAAAAAAAAAAAAAAAAAAAAGTGGGGGTGGGGACACGAAGGGACAGGGCTGCAAGTTGTTCACAATTACTTTGCTAAAGCCAAGCTACAGAATGACATCTGGATTCTGTAAATTCATGTATACCATGCTTGAGGACTCATGCCGCATATTCCACGTGGTGCTATAGAAAAAGTTCGTGGTGCTATAGAAAAAGTTCAGGTACTGCACGTCTCTTGACGATGATGGTGTTCACTAAGCCTCCTACCAGCTGTGTGACTTTGGGCAAGTTTCTTCACATCTCTGTGCCTCAGTTTCCTTATCTGTAAAATGGGGATAATCATATAAATGGGGTTGGTGTGAGGATTGAACGAGTTAGTATTTGTGGGGTTTTTTGGTTTTGTGTTTGAGATAGATGGAGTCTGTCTCTGTGCCCAGGCTGGAATGCGGTGGCACCATCTTGGCTCTCTGCAACCTCCGCCTCCCGGGTTCGAGCGATTCTCCTGCCTCAGCGTCCCGAGTAGCTGGGACTACAGGCGCCCACCACCACGCCCAGCTAATTTTTGTATTTTTAGCAGAGATGAGTTTTTGCCACGTTGGCCAGGCTGGTCTCAAACTCGTGACCTCAGGTGATTCGCCCACCTCAGCCTTCCAAAGTGCTGGGATTACAGGCATCAGCCACTGTGCCCGGCCTGCAACGTTTTCTTTTTCTTTTTCTTTTTGGAGACAGTCTCGCTCTGTCACCCAGGCTGGAGTGCCGGGGCGTAATCTTGGCTCACTGGAACCTCCGCCTCCCGGATTCAAGCGATTCTCCTCCCTCAGCCTCTCGAGTAGCTGGGATTACAGGCATGTGCCACCACGCTAGGCTAATTTTTGTATTTTTAGTAGAGACGGGGTTTCACCACGTTGGCCAGGCTGTTTTCAAACCCCTGACTTCAGGTGATCCGCCTGCCTTGGCCTCCCAAAGTGCTGGGATTACAGGCGTGAGCCACCTTGCCCGGCCCGCAATGTTTTTTCTTTCTTTCCTTCTTTCTTTCTTTATTTTATTTTTTTTTTGAGACGGAGTCTCGCTCTATCGACCAGGCTGGAGTGGTGCAGTGGCGCGATCTCGGCTCACTGCAAGCTCCGCCTCCCGGGTTCACGCCATTCTCCTGCCTTAGTCTTCCAAGTAGCTAGGACTACAGGCACCTGCCACCACGCCCGGCTAATTTTTTGTATTTTTAGTAGAGACGGGGTTGCACCGTGTTAGCCAGGATGGCCTCGATCTCCTGACCTCGTGATCCACCCACCTCGGCCTCCCAAAGTGCTGGGATTACAGGCGTGAGCCACCCCACCCGGTCTTTTTTTTTCTTTTTTGCCGGCCCGCAATGTTTTCTTAAACTTTTTATTTTTAGCTATCCTGTTGAGGTTCTTCCAGATGAATTTTAGCCTCTGACCCAGGGGTATGATTTGATAGGCGTGGAGTTCTGGTTACTTCTTAAATGAAGAGTTTCCCCAGGATATCTGAACAATTCTCTTGGGTGGAAGACTCAAGGATCATGAAAACGAAAACCAAATTCTAGTCGGCTCCTAAAGTCCTTTTGCCTCCTGCGGTTACCATCAAAGAGCTATGGTCAAAATTCCAAGGGATAATTCAGGGTCTGATTCCACTATATATCCCCAGACCGCCTATACATAAATCCATATTATTGGAGATTTACGCTTAATCCTATAATCTTTTACCTAGCAGCTGTCCAGTAGAATTTTCTGGATGTCCAATAAGGTAGCCGCATGTAGCTCTTGAACACTTGAAATGTGGCTAGTCCCCTAGAGGAACGGGATTAATTTAAATTTACATAGCTACATGTAACTACTTATTGGTCACTGCGGTAATTGTTAAGACTGGTTTTGCCTGTAACTTGCATATGTTTTATTGGACATCAGTTTCAATATTTCATTTGCATTGCTAAAAGTCAAAATCCTTTTGACTTTGCCAGTTACTCAGTGAGAGGACAGTTGGAGCCTGTTTCTGTTCTAGGCTTACAGTTTTAAGGACAGATAAAGGTTAGTTTTCAACCTCGAGATGAACAGACTGTTAAGTTTCTACGGACTTGCCCATGGGGTTCCACAGTGAGCCTGGGCCGGGGAGGCAGGTACTGTGTCAGGGGGAAGAAAAAGGGGGCTTCTAGCTGGGCAGGTGACACACAGGGCATAGGAAGAGGTCAGTTCTTGTGGCCGAGGAGGTCCGGCCCGGGGGTCCCAGGAGCAGAGATCTCCCTTCTCTTCGATGTGGAAAGTGAGGAGGGAGCAGAGCCTTGCTCAGAAACGGAGCTCCCCCAATCCTCCACCGCCCTAGCTACTGGACTGGAACTAGGATGGACACGAATGTCCTTCTCACTGTACTAACTGCACTCAACAAGCGGGAAAGATGAAGCGAGGGGGTTTAAATGTGTGCGTTTGCTGAATGATCCACAAAAACTGAAGGAGCGCGGCCGGACTGATCACACTCCTTGAGACAAAGCGGGTGGGAGACCCAGAGGTGAGGAGGGTGGTCGCCTGTGGGCGAGGACTGGGAGGTCAGGGGTTCTCGGCGAGGCGGTCCCAGGAGGCGGCGCGGAGCGGCTGCGAGGCCGCAGGGCCGGGTCGCAAGATGGCCGGGCCGGCCTCCCGCGCGGGTCGCGCGGGCCACGCGGGCGGGTTTCAGATGTTCCGGGCCCGGGTAGGGGCTGGCAGGAGAGAAGGGGCCGGCTGCGGGGAGGGCTGGCTGAGAAGAAGCGAAAATGGGCGGTTAGCAGCAGGGACCCGGAGCCGGAGGAGCCGAGAGCAGCGCGTGCGCCGAGCTCTACGGCCTCCCGGGAAGGCGGAAGGGTGGGGAGGGCGGCGCTCGGGGCGGGAGGCCCGGCCGGGTCCGCTAGGACAGCGGGGCCGCTGGGAAGTTGTGAGAGCGGCGCTCGGGGGCGCGCTTGCGCGCACGAGGGCCCGGGCCGCGAGCAGCCGCTGCCGCCCCGGTCGCCACCCTTAGCAGCGGTCGCGGTCGCTGCCGAAGCGGTGTTCCCCGCCTTAGCCGCTGGCGCCTCCCAAGAGAGCGGCCGGTGGGCCCGCGTCCTGTCAGTGGCGTCGGAGGCCCGCGCTGCGGCGGCCGCGCCCTTCTGGTGCTCGGACACCGCTGAGGAGCCGGGGCCGGGCACGGCTGGCTGACGGCTTCGGGCAGCTGAGGCTGCCCGAGGAGAAGGCGGCGGCCGCGGCGTAGGCGCACGTCCGGCGGGCTCCTGGAGCCTGGAGGAGGCCGAGGGGACCATGTCCGGGAGGCGCTTCCACCTCTCCACCACCGACCGCGTCATCAAAGGTGCCTGGCGGGCCGGGCCTTCCTCTGGGACCCGCGGGAAACGGCCTTCGGCTGGGCGGCGGCTCGGGGCGGAGGGAGGCTGGGGCCGGGCTGCGCCCACCCTAGGAGGGCTCGGAGGGGTGTAGACAGGGCCGGGCGGCAGCCTCCGAGAGCAGCCCCCCGGACCCGGCGTTTTCTGCTGCACCTGGTCAGGTGCCTGGCCGTCAGTGCCAAGTTCCCTCCCGAAGGGTTCAGGGTGCAGTGGGGACTTCTCCCACCGCCCCGAAGGGCCCGGATCCCTGTCTTTTTTTCTCTTTAAGAAACGACTCGGGGGAAGCCATCAGGGGTGGTGTGAGCAGGGAGTCGACTCTTCCAAGTAAGATATTTAAGATTAGATCTTTCTTGACATCCGCCCCCCACCCTTTTTTAGGACGTATACCATGTGCCTTTTGACCCGCTTTCTCTAGATCATTGCAAGTCACTGCTATTACTGGAATAAACTTAGTATGAGCAAGTCAGATAAATCCATTATATGATGTTTAAAATAAGTTTACGGAGCTCTTGACAGGGTAATGGTATTTTATTTTCCCTTTGGTTATAAAGACTTGGAGAATGACGTTTTCTGATTCATATGTGTACCTGCGTTAGATTTCTGTTGTTGTTATAAGAACAAAATGTAAAGGGCTCTTTGCTTTCTAAATCTTGTAGAGTTTTAGGTTATAGTTGTTTCTGCCTTTAAACTAAGAAGATGGATTACACATAACCACTAATTTATGTGCTGCTTTTATTCAGCCGTAAGTCTTAGGCACAACCCTTCTCTCTGAGATTAACAATCGGTTTGAAAGCGCTATTTTGTAAGAAGGGAATAGACTTAGACCAGCTGTGTTAGTGGCCTCTGGATGCAGGGGTTAGCGTGACAGTGGGGAAAATTATTAAGATACTTTTCTTCTTTTTCATTTTGGTATTAGAAGGAGAAAGGCAACTAATACTAGTGACGGGAATACATTTTTAAAGGGTGAAACGCCTTATGGCGTGTTCAGGGAGGGGGAAGAATTTTAGTGTATAACTTAGGTTTCCCCCCTCTCTCCCCAAATCAGCCTCATAAATGTTAATTATCTGTACTACATAATTATAATGGGATTTTTGAGATTTATCTGCTTAGCATTTGTATGCTATCGTTAGAGGTTTAACTGAATTGTTCATCTAACTGACATTATCCCCTGAACAGCTAAATTATTGTGACCATTTAAATGTGTCTTCATATTATTAGTGTATAGCCTATAAGAAGTATATAGCCCTCTCTTAAGATTCGGAGTGTACTTAACATAACCTTTTTTGAGGAATCAAGGTCATTATGTACATTAATTTCTGTACTGTGCTGTTAATATGGCCGGTGCGTTCTGCTGTATAAAGTTGTTAGCAGTTTCGTCCTGTACTGAAATGACTTCGCAATGCTATACCAGTTCAGTGTTTTGTTTGCTTTTAGTTTCTCTCTCCAGTATTGTTTTTTGTCAAAATATGCCCTTAACTGCTTTCTAATCTGCTACGTCTTAGCTGAAGTAGGCAGGGAAACCAGATAAGCCAGAACTGTGGGTCAAGTCAGAATAAATAGGATCTTAGTGAAGCTTAGTGCAGCCCTCAGGAATCTCACAATCAAATCACCATTGTGCCATGTAATTTCCACCATAACATGCCATAAGATCAAAAGAAGATTAAAAATCTTAAATGACCCTTAAATATAGTAATAAATATTGTAAAATAAAATGGAATAAAATAAAAAAGTTAAAATGCAGGGGCTAGGGGCAGGCATGGTGGCTCACACCTGTAACCCCAGCACTTTGGGAGGCCCATATAGGCAGATCACTGAGGTCAGGAGTTCGAAACCAGCCTGGCCAACATGGCGAAACTCCATCTCTACTAAACATACAAAAATTAGCTGGGCATGGTGGCGGGCACTGTAATCCCAGCTACTTGGGAGTCTGAGGCAGGAGAATTGCTTGAACCCGGGAGGCGGAGGTTGCAGTGAGCCAAAATGGTGCCACTGCATTCCAGTCTGGGCAACAGAGTGAAACTCTCTCTAAAAAAAAAAAAAAAAAAAAATGCAGGGGCTGGTTTATTGCTACGCATGCTTATTATTAAATAAACACTGTCATCATATCCTGCAGGATGCAAATTTGTTCTTTACCAAAATTAATTACCGAATATTGTGTACTTTTAAGACTGCTCTTAAATAAATGAAATAGAAATAATTTCAGGTCCTTAGAATGTATGGATTTCTCTCCTATATAAAAACTTCGGCATAAGAGCTTGACCACAGCATTTGTGGCTTCATGATGACTTATGGTGCTTTTTTCAGGGTTTTCCAGAGTTTGAAATAGTTGAAGAAAATGAGGTGTCACATGTGCATAGCTAAGGTCCATTGTAACGGGTACTAAACCCTGGTCTGATGCTATCTTGTTTAGTCACAGCTGTCTGCATTTATTCACAGCTTGAAAGCTTTTTCAGAGGTGATACCACACCCCAGCTATTTTTGTTTCTGTCATTTCCTGTTAACTTTAAAGTGTACCTAATTGTTCTGTTTGAGCAAATTTTGGAGAAGAGTGGGTATGTGGGAGAGGTTTGTATTTTAGGTGTCCTTTAAATAGCAGCTTTCTTAAATTGAAGGATGTGGCTGGGTGTGGTGGCTCACACCTGTAATGCCAGCTACTTGGGAGGCTGAGGCAGGGGAATCACTTGAACCCAGGAGGCAGAGGCTATAGTGAGCCAAGATTGTGCCACTGTACTGTAGCCTGGGCGACAAGAGTGAAACTCAGTCTCAAGCCAAAAAAAAAAAAAAAAAAAAAAACTCATCTGTAAAATAGGGTTAATAATACCTTCCCTGTCAAGCCTGGGTCATGCAAGTGACATAAAGCATGTGAAAAGGTCAAGTTAAGGTAGTTCTTTGAGACGTGATAATAGGTTGGTAATAGATCGCTTACTACAGAAGTGGTTAGTAGAGATATCATTAACATTTGAAAATATCAGAAAGTATGTGAAATTATAAGCTACAAAACTATTCCTAGTCAGGTGAATACCTATTCTACAGCATAATGGATATGTGGGTGAAATCTCGTCGGTAACAATGTGAAGAGATCAGCACAGTTCTGTCTGGTACTCCCTAGGCAGCAGATTTCTTCTCTATCTGTTGAAGGTGTTTATTTTATGTTTAAACCTTCTTATGATTTTACTCATTCATTAAATGTTTATTGAGTGCCATCTGCAATGAGCCCTAGTAGGTTGCTCATTCATTTCTTCTTTGCTTTAAAAGTAGCATTTCTGTGAGCCTTTAGAGCAGTTTATATGCACTGGGGCACCATGACTGGTATCTGAGCCAGAGAACTAGGAATCCAAATGATTAAATTGTGATATTCTGTCTGCTTTATTTTTTTTTCTAGTTTCCAAGTTCCTTTTCCTGTTTAAGGACATGTTTTTTCTTTGACAGTGATTTTTATAAAAGCAGTTTATTTCCCTGGAATGAATCTTTTCAGAAGCAACAAGGAAATTTCAGTAGGAATTACATGACAAATATAGAGAATCCATTGTCTTATTTTGTTACTTGATGGCCAGATGGGGTTTAACAGAAAAGTCAGATTTCTTTTTAGTAAGGTGCTGATACATTTCTCCCTTTCTCTTAGAATTCAAATATATTGTGTATTCACAGAGTACTGTACCATTTTTACCACACATGGCAGGCTACTGTTTCTTTAATATCGTGGCACTGGAAATATGGTGCTTATGGCTTTCTTAAAATATTTTAATATTAGTGTGGACAAAAATTGCTATTTCCACAAATATACCCTAAACCTGATTTCAATCTCTGGTACCTATACTTCATTTCTTTCCACAGCTCTCCCCCCACTCTCCCTTTTTTATATCCATAATGGATTTACCGAGGGTTTAAAATTTTTTCTCTTAAATATAAGCTTAATCCTGCTACTTATACAATTTGAAAATCAGAAAGGGAAGAAAAGAAAGACTTCATATTCCTTCCCAGCAGAAATAACTGCTTTTAATACCTTTGTGTGTTTCCATCTGCAGGTATATTTTGAATTCAAAGGAAAATGGATCACACATATTAAAGCTTTTGTTATGCAAATATTTCATATTATTTTAACATAAATATTGTAATTTTACCTAAATATTTCCATAATGGTTTCAATCAGCATGGAAATGGTTTCAAAGTGCTTATATTAATATTTTGGTTCTTTATATTTTCAGTGGGGACACATTAGTCACTTGATACAATACCAACCCAGAAGAAACATTTTCAAGTGTAAATTTTCAATGTGAATACGTTTTAAAGTTGATATCTTCTGGATTTGTCAACAGTATTTGTTTAATTTATGCTTCGTTTACCATTGTGATTAACAAGCTGCCAAACTTTTGAAACATTCAAAATCAGTGCTAATCGAGATTCATACATCTGAGTAGAAATCTGGAACCTCTGAAAGGGCATCTTAATTTAAACACTTAATTTTTTTTTTTTGAGCAAGGATAAAGTATTCTTTCTTACCTATATGTTATTGGTTATGATCAAAGCTTTATTTATGGTCTGACATTTGATAATTAAGCTTTCTCTCTTTTATTGCATTTTAAAATGGGATTAAAAATTTTTTTTGCCTTACGTAATTTTTAGTGTACCATAACTTTTACTGGAGTGTATATGGGAAAATGTACAAATTATAAATGTACAGCTTAGTGAGTTTTTACAAATTTAGCACCCACATACCCATGTAACCACTCAACCAAAATAAATAGATTACCAGAATCCCAGAAACAAGCATCAGTTCAAGTTCAGTCACTGCTTTCCATCCCTAAATGGGCAACAGTGGGGAAAATATGACACTTGTAACCATTATTCTGGCGTCTAACGTCATATTTGTAAAGTAACATACTAATCACATCTTACTGTAAAGTGAAAAAAACAAGGGACTCTGAGAGAAAAATGCTAAGGACTCATTACTTAAAGTGAAATAATTAATTAAAGACCTTTTCCTAAGCAGTATTTGATACTAGGAATTGAATGTCTTTCTATTAAGGTAACATTTTTGGAAAAAGCTAATTTTTAGGCCAGGCGTGGTGGCTCATGCCTATAATCCCAGTACTTTGGGAAGCCGAGGTGGGTGGATCACCTGAGGTCCGGCCAACGTGGCGAAACCCAGTTCCTATTAAAAATACAAAAATTAGCTAGGCATGGTGGTGCACACCTGTAGTCCCAGCTACTTAGGAGGCTGAGGCAGGAGAATCGCTTGAATCTGGGAGGCGGAAGTTGCAGTGAACTGAGATTGCGCCACTGCACTCTAGTCTGGGTGACAGAGCAAGACTCTGTCTCAAAAAAAAAAAAAAAAAAAAAAAAAAAAAGCTGATTTTTAGACATATCTCTGTTAGAGACAAAATTATTCATTTAATTCTGGGATTTGTAGTCATTTTGGAACTTTGCTGCTACTTAATTGCTAAATGACTAATGGGAATAAAGGGATGTCTTAGAATCATTACCATCCTTTGGTGCAATCATTACTAGACTATAATGCCCCTTTATAGTTTTTTTTGGTGGGGGACAGGGTCTCGCTCTGTTGCCCAGGCTGGAGTACAGTGGCGCGATCATGGCTCACTGCAGCTTCAGCTTCCTGGGCTCAGGTGATCCACCTCAGCCTCCCGAGTAGTTGGAACCACAGGCATAGCATATGCCACCGTGTCCAACTAATTTTTTTTTTTTTTTTTTTTTGTGACAGAGTCTCGCTCTGTCGTCCAGGCTGGAGTGCAGTGGCGCAATCTCGGCTCACTGCAAGCTCTGCCTCCCGGGTTCATGCCATTCTCCTGCCTCAGCCTTCTGAGTAGCTGGGACTACAGGCACCTGCCACCACGCCCGGCTAATTTTTTTTTGTATTTTTAGTAGAGACGGGGTTTCACTGTGTTAGCCAGGATGGTCTCGGTCTCCTGACCTCGTGATCCGCCCGTCTCGGCCTCCCAAAGTGCTGGGATTACAGGCGTGAGCCACCGCGCCTGGCCTAATTTTTGTATTTTTTATAGAGATGGAGTTTCGCCCTGTTGTTGAGGCTGGTCTTGAACTCCTGGGCTCAAGCGATCCTCTAGCCTTTGTCTCCCAAAGTGCTGGGATTACGGTGTGAGCCACTGTGCCCTGCCTTTTATAGTCTTAATGTTAAAATTTAGCAGCATTTTACATTTCAAAACTGAGGCCTAAAACTTTCAGCCTAACCTAAGTGGTATCTTTCTTAGTTATCTTTATATTCTATCTGGTTATCCAGATGAATGTAGAGAGAACTTTTAGTTCCCCATATTCAATTTTGTTTTGTTGGCACTTTAGATTATCCTGAAGTCTTTTAATTTCTTGAGTCTTCGTTTGTTGTTTGAAGAGGGTTTAACTTGGTAACCAGGATCTTTAAATTGGGCACAGAAAGATATACTGGATGGCTGGACAAGATAATGTATTTCTTTGATGATCATTACTAGATTTACTAATTGCTAACAGTTCATGAAGGTTTTTTTGCAGTGTCTAGACAATGTCAGCCCAAGAGACTGAAATTCTAAATGAACAAACACTGAGAAATGTTTGAAGAATTCATTCAGTAATTACCTATGTAACATTCTTGCTAAAGGTGTTTAATTTAAGCTGAGCTTAGTTATAGTAGACAATCAGACAAATCCAGTTTGTGGGACTTTCTACAAGACAGTTGGCCTGAACTCTAGAAATTTCAAAGTGGTGAAAACAAAACGAAACAAAAAGGGCAGGAAGACTGTTCTAGATGAAAGAAGTTGAAAGAGAAATGACAGTCAAGTACAGTGTCAAGCCTGGATTAAGAAAACAAAAAACCATAGAGGACATTTTGGGGATAACTGGGAAAATTTGAATATGGTGTATATATTAGATGATATTATACCTTTTTTTTGTTTTTTTTTTTTTTTGAGATGGAGTTTCGCTCTTGTTGCCCAGGCTGGAATGCAATAGTGTGATCTCGGCTCACCGCAACCTCTGCCTGCCGGGTTCAAGCGATTCTCCTGCCTCAGCCTCCCGAGTAGCTGGGATTACAGGCATGCACCACCGCACCGGGCTAATTTTATATTTTTAGTAGAGACGAGGTTTCTCCGTATTGGTCAGGCTGGTCTCGAGCTCCCAACCTCAGGTGATCTGCCCACCTCAGCCTCCCAAAGTGCTGGGATTACAGGTGTGAGCCACCGTGCCTGGCCTATATCATTGTTAAATGTCTTGAATGTGACTATATGGTATTATGGTTATATAGGAAAATGATCTTATTTTTAGGCAATACCTGATGAAGTATTTATGTTGAAATGTCGTGATGTTTGCAATTTGCTTTTAAATTGTTCAAAAAAAAATCATTTGTAGAGAAAAAAGTGAAAGTGGCAAAACATTTACTATGGTGAATCTAGGTAGGAGCATATGGGTGTTCATTTTATGATTCTTTCACTTTTTAAATAGATTTCAGTTTTTCAAAATGTAAAGTTGGGGACAGCCAGGCATGGTGGCTCTCACCTATAGTCCCAGCTGCTTGGGAGGCTGAAGCGGGAGGATTGCTTGAGGCCAGGAGTTCCAAGGCTTCAGTGAACTATGATTGCACTACTGTGTTCCAGCTTGGGTGACACAGCGAGCACCCATCTCTATTTAAAAAAGAAAAAAAGTTAGGGAGAAAAAAAGTACAATGAAGAAATGGCTTGGCTGGGCGCAGTGGCTCATGCCTGTAATCCCAGTACTTTGGGAGGCCTAGGCGGCTGGATCACTTGAGCTCAGGAATTCGAGACTAGCCTGGCAACATGGTGAAACCCCGTGTCTACAAAAAATATAAAAAATTAGCCAGGTGTGGTGGCCTGCACCTGTGGACCCAGCTACTTGGGAGGCTGAGGTGGGAGGATCACCTGAGCCAGGAGGTGGAGGTTGCAGGTTGCAGTGGGCCAAGATAGCACCACACTCCAGCCTGGGTGACTGAGACCCCATCTCAAAAAAAAAAAAAAAAAAAAAAGGAAATGCCTCAGAACAGCTACAGCTAGGTTTAGGAAAGGCTGTCATCATATTTGAGGATTCCATAGTGTCTTAATGGGGGAAAGCTGAAAAGAAGAAAATGAGCCTTAAAGAATATTATAGCTGATGTGAAGTGGAGGCAGCTTGTTTAGCAGAAAAAGTAGTGGTTTCAGCTGCATGATGGGGGTTAGAAAAACATACAGAAGTCAGTATGGAGAAAGAAAAGGTACTTAACTAAGAAGTAGAGAGAAGATGGGCAAACTAGAAGGGCCAGAGAACTGAAAGACATAAAATGAAGAAAAAGAAGAGGGATAGTTGAAAACTGGTGGAGCAGTTGACATCAATTTCATTAATGGGACAGCAAGACTATTTTGATGACTGTTATTTTTTTTCTTTTCTTTTCTTTTTTTTTTTTTTTTGAGACAGAGTCTCGCTGTCGCCTGGGCTGGAATGCAGTGACGCAATCTCGGCTCACTGCAACCTCTGTCTCCCGGGTTCAAGTGATTATCCTGCCTCAGCCTCCTGAGTAGCTGGGATTACAGGTGTGCGCCACCACACCCAGCTAATTTTTTTTTGTATTTTTAGTAGAGAAGGGGTTTCACCATGTTGGTCAGGCTGGTCTTGAACTCCTGACCTTGTGATCTGCCCGCCTTGGGCTCCCAAAGTGCTGGGATTACAGGCATGAGCCACTGCGCCCGGCTGTGATGACCATGTTTTAAAAACCCAAAACAAATAGACTTATAAACCTATTCTGAAATCATAGAAAATCCAAATATTACCCAGACAGATGATGTGGAAAGTGGAATAGCTATGTTTTTAATTTTATTGAAGAGACTGAAGTGAAAAAAAGGGTGGTAGTGGGATAAAGTAAATATTAACACTAATGACTAGAGGAGAAAAAAAGGATTTTCTAAGTGTATTTTTCATCCCTGTTAATTGCACCACTCACCCATTTAGTCACTGATTCAGATGACCAGCCTGGGAATCAGGCCAGACTCTTTCTTCTCCATTTTACTGCATGTCCAGTCCCACCAGACTAAATGCTGTGAACCTTTGGTTTGTACATATCCTCTACTTCATCCTATTCTCACACCTTTTGCTTGTGCCATTGCAGGAGCCTCTTGCTGAGACTATGTAGTCTGTCCACGCTGTCATCGTGATCTGTGAACAATATCAAGGGTCATTCTTGTGCTCAAAATCCTTCATGAGCACTTCCTGCCTGTGGGATAAACTCTTTGTTGATGGGCAGTACCCTGCATGCTAAACCTCTCTAGGCTTGTGTTCCATTTCTTCCTCCTCATTTCACAACCCTCATCCCCAACCTACTTTATTTATTTATTTACTTTTTGAGACGGAGTCTCACTCTGTCACCCAGGCTAGAGTGCAGTGGCGCCACCACGGCTCACTGAAAGCTCCGCCTCCGGATTCATTCTCCTGCCTCAGCCTCCTGAGTAGCTGGGACTACAGCCACCCGCCACCACGCCCGGCTAATTTTTTTTTTTTTTTTTTAATAGAGATGGGGTTTCACCGTGTTAGCCAAGATGGTCTTGATTTCCTGAGCTCATGATCTGCCCACCACGGCCTCCCAAAGTGCTGGGATTACAGGCGTGAGCCACCGCGCCCGGCCCATTTATTTATTTTTGAGACAGAGTCTCACTCTGTCTCCCAGGCTGGAGTGCAGTGGCGCCATCTTGGCTCACTGCAACCTCCGCCTCCCAGGTTCAAGTGATTCTCCTGCCCCAGCCTCCCGAGTAGCTGGGATTACAGGTGCATGCCACCACGCCCAGCTAGTTTTTGTATTTTTAGTAGTGATGGGGTTTCACCATGTTGGCCAGGCTGGTCTCAAACTTCTGACCTCAGGTGATCTGCCCTCCTCGGCCTCCCAAAGTGCTGGGATTACAGGCGTGAGCCACTGTGTCCGGCCCCCAGCCTACTTTAATACTACAGGTTGAGTGTTCCTAATCCAAAATCTGACATTCTCCAAAATCTGAAGCTTTTTGAGTGCCAGATGACACCACAAGTGGACACTTTCTTTCCTGACCTCATGTGATGGGTTGTAATCAAAACCTGGGGACATAACCCAAAGTTTTTTCAGTGTCCCCAAGGGAAAAAGACCCTCCCAGCCCCCTTCGGTTGTGATATATCTTTTACATGCGCAGCATGATGGTGATGTCCAGGCAACCACAGATTGACCACGTAGGTGGCTAGGGGTAGTGACACATTTGCTTTCTAATTCAGTGTACGCAAATTTATTTTGTGCACAAAATTATTAAAAATATTTATAAAATTATCTTCACATTCTGTGTATATGAAACATAAATGAATTTTGTGTTTGGACTTGGGTTCCATTCCCAACACATCTCATTATGTATATGCAAATATTCCCAAATCTGAAACAATCTGAAATTGAAATGCTTCTGGTCCTAAGCACTTTGAATAAGAAGTCATACTTGTCGTCCTAGAATGTTTTATATCTGTGAATGGGCTCTTTGCTTCTGTGCATAATGGTTTTTTTTTTTTTTTAACATTTTTAGAGATAAGGCCTCACTCTGTTGTCTAGGCTGGAGTGCAGTAATGCGATCAATGCTCACTGTGGCCTCAAACAAACTCCTGGCCTCAATTGATCGTCCTGCCTCATCCCTCCGAGTAGCTGGGACTACAGGCGTGTGCTGCCATGTCTGGCTAAATGTTTTATTTTTATTACTTTTTTGTAGTGACAGGGTCTTGCTATGTTGCCCAGCCTGGCCTCAAACTCCTGGCCTCAAGTGTTCCTCCCACCTCCCAGAGAGCTGGGATTACAGGCATGAGCCACTGTGCCTGGCCCTGCGTAGAATCTTGTCCCTCAGCTTGACCAGCTCCTGTTTGTTTTTCAAGATTTAGCCAAGGGGACTTCTGAGAAGCTTTTTCTTCTCTGCTAAGAAGCTGTGGAGAGTAATGGTTTGAGAACATGGGCTTCAGTCAGACATACCTGGATTCAAATTGCTGTTTGTTTTTTTTTTTCAAGGAGATGGAGTCTTGCTCTGTTAGCCAGCTGAAGTGCAGTGGCCCCATCATAGCTCACTGCAGCCTCAAACTCCTGGGCTCAAGTGATTCTCTTGCTTCATCCTCATGCCTGGGACTACAGGCATGTGCTACTATGCCCAGCTCAAATTCTTTTAGTGATGCATGACCTTGGATAAATCACTTACACTTGTTTTACCTGCATTTCTTTATGTGTAGAAGAGGGATAATGAAACTTGCAGTGGCAAGCACATAGTGAGTGCTCCATATGTGTTATGTTAGGTGCTGCTGCCGCCATCGCTATCATCATCATCATCATAAGAATTACTGTCTCCTATGAGCTCCCATAAACAATCTCATTGCTTTGCAAATCGCTTTAAATATTTTCTTGTCCTTTCTTCACAATAAACTCCTCTCTTTAAGGGCAACCACTGTATCCTTAATGCTGAATGCAGTGCTTAACACACGCTTAGGTGCTTAGTAAATATTTAAGTATGTGCAAGCATAAGAAGCTTATTTTATGGATGACAGTGTAAGAAAGAGTACAGACTCTGCTGATTACCAGCCGTGTGGCCTTTGAGCTTTGTTATTTATTTTCCTTGCCACAGGTGTAAACTGGGAGATAGTGCCTACCTCAGAATTTAAAGATTACATCCCATATTGTATGTAAAGTGCTTAGCATAATGCCCATAGTGGGTGGTTAATAAATGTTAGCTATTATTTAAAAAATAAATCAATCTTGGATCTTGGCGAGATTTGACAGCAGATCTATTTTACTTTAAGTGACATGTGAAATGAAGATTTAAGAGTACTGTATTTTATATAGTCACGCTTACATAGTTGCTTAATAATTCGGAGTTCTGACAAATGCATCCTTAGGCGATTTCATCATTATGCAAACATTGTACAGTGTACAGTTATCCCTTGGTATATGTGAGAGCTTAGTTCCAGGACCCCCACATATACCAAAATCCCTGAATATTCAAGTCCAGAAGTTGGCCCTGTGGAGCCTGAGTATTCAAAAAGTTGGCCCTCTGTATTTGCAGGATGGGGTTTTGCAGCCTGTGTTTGGTTGAAAACATTTGCATATAAGTGAACCAGTGCAGTTCAAACCCATGTTGTTTGAGTTAACCATACTTATACAAACCTAGATGTTATATATATCTACAAACCTAGATGTTACACACCTAGGCTGTATGGTATATAGCCTATTGCTCCTAATCTACAAACATGTGCAGCATGTTACTCTATTTAATACTGTAGGCAACTGTAACACAACAGTAAGTCTTTGGGTATCTAAACATATCTAAACCTAGAAAAGGTACAGTAAAAGTACAGTATTAAAGATAAAAAATGGTCCACCTGTGGAGGGCACTTAACATGAATAGGGCTTGCAGGACTGGACATTGCTCTGGGTAAGTCAGGGAGTATGTGGTGAGTGAATGTGAAGGCCTAGGGCATTACTGTACAACACCGCAGGCTTTACAAACACTGCACACTTAGGCTATGCTAAATTTATAAAATATTTTTCTTCAATAGTAAATTAGCCTTAGCTTACTGTAACTTTTACTTTATAAACTTAAAAATTTTTAAACTTTTTAACTCTTGTACTCATACTTAGCTTAAAACACAAACACATATAGCTGTACATATTTTCTTTCATATCCTTATTCTTATAAGCTTTTACGATTTCAGACATTTCTTATTTTTAAAACGTTTTTGTTAAAAATGAACACACACCACATACATTAGCTGAGGCCTCCAGAGAGTCAGGATGATCAATGTCACTGTCTTCTACCTCCACCTCCTGTCCCACTGGAAGGTCTTCAGGGGAATTAACAGGCATGGAGCAGTCACCTCCTATGACAACAATGCCTTCTCATGGAATACCTCCTGAAGGACCTGTCTGGGGCTGTTTTACAGTTACCTTTTTTTTGTTGTTTTTGTTTTTTGAATAAGTAGAAGGAGTATACTCTAAAGTAATGATTAAAAGGGTGGTATAGTGAATGTATAAGCCAGTAACATATTTGTTATCGTTATATGACTGGCAGTGCAGTAGGTTTGTTTACACCAGCAGTACCACAAATGTGAGTAGTAGTGCCTTATGCCGTGATGTTAAGACAGGTGAAAACATCACTAGGTGATAGAAACTTTTCAGCTCCATTATAATCTTACAGGATCTCTGTCATATATATATAGTCTTGTAGACTGAAATATTGCTATGTGGCACATGACTGTTTTCTAACTTTAGTCTTAGATATTGAAAGGATTTAAGGCCAGGCGCGGTGGCTCACGCCTGTAATCCCAGCACTTTGGGAGGCCAAGGCGGGTGGATCATGAGTTCAGGAGATTGAGACCACGGTGAAACCCCATCTCTACTAAAAATACAAAAAATTAGCCAGGCGTGGTGGTGGACGCCTGTAGTCCCAGCTACTTGGGAGGCTAAGGCAGGAGAATGGCATGAACCCGGGAGGCGGAGCTTGCAGTGAGCCGAGATTGCGCCACTGCACTCCAGCCTGGGCGACAGAGTGAGACTCCATCTCAAAAAAAAAAAAAAAAAAAGAAAGGATTTAAACCTAAAATGCTTAAGAAGAAAAATGATGAAATTTTCCTTTTCTATAGTATAGATAGAATTTTGGAAGTGATGTATTCATAAATATTTGATGAGTTTCTATTACATGGAGCACATTTCTGGTTATGCTTAGAAGGGTTAAATACTGCTTGAAAAGTACTCATGCGGTGTAGCATATAATAGCCTCTCAAAAATGTCACAGAAATTTAGAACTATGTAGTGACCTATGACTAATCCCACTGCAAAAGGAGCAGGTGACTAAATTGTAGACAATACCTGGTGTGAAATGTTTGTTCCCTTGATCTATAAATTGATAATCCTTTAATGTTTAATCTGACTGTGACTAGTGGCCTGAAGAGGTAAGACTTTTGTGTTTTTTTATGTGTGTGCCTACGTACGTTTTTTTCTTGTGACCTAAGGCTTTGTGGAAGTTTAAAATAGAGTGATTTTAATGAATGGCTGGAGTAATAAAGATAGTTGGTGGGTTTCTCCATGGAAGCAAGTTGGTTATTTTTAACTACTTTGCACTGCTTTATGGAAAACATATGCCACTATAGAAGTTATTGTTTCTGTTGACTGTGACTGGTGGTGGTTATTACTTAGTTGGTTCTAGGAGGGCCAGTTTTTAGCTAATACTTTGAAAGTGAGTTCTGTGACTGTTATTACTTAGTTGGTTCTAGGAGGGCCAGTTTTTAGCTAATACTTTGAAAGTGAGTTCTGTGACTGTCAAAGACCAGAGGAATAATCTCAAAGAAGCTGATCAGATCATGGAACTAAAGTCACTTGTTCTGGTGAGGAACAGTTGAAAAGGCACATAATACTTTTGGTAATAATATTTAATGTAACTTATTTAGCAGTGCTTGTTCATGATTGGCAAGGCAGGTGAGAAGATTAGGAAATGAGTCTGAAAAAGTAGGGCAGGACTGCTGGCTTAAAATAGGAATGAAAGCAGTGAACAGAGATAGCTATTTAGGCAAATCCTAGTGTCCCATGAGGATAAGACTACCACAATAATCTAAAAATAATAGCTTATAGGCCAATAACCTTTAAGGTTTATGTTTCATACTCACCGCAGGTCAACCCATGTGGCTGTTTCTCATTTATGCATATCTACATCAGATTTTACTTGTGTTTACCTGAAAATACATATTGTTTATGTAGTCAATGTATATTGTAGTAGCATACAGAATCTGATCTTGAAAAGGTTGCAGAATTTCTTGAGTGTACTTTAGGAACTTAGTTTTTCAAAATTTATTTAATTTTTATTTTGATAATTATAGATTCACAGGAGGTTGTAAATAAAGAAATGTAAAGGGAAGTCCCAAACACCTCTCCCCTAACTCCCTTCCCTCTCTTTGCCAGTGTCAGTATCCCACACCACCACACACAGTAGTATACCAAAACCAGGAAATTGACATTGGTACAGTCCATAGAGCTTGTTCAGATTTCACCAGTTATACATGCATTCCTGTCTGTGTATGTGTGTTTAGCTTTACACAATTTCACATATAGGTAGCATAACTACCAGCACAATGAGGGTACTCAACAGTACCGTAACCACAAGATTTAGTTACTTCCCCTGTATAGCTACACCAGTCCCCCTTCTCCAGGGGAAACTCAGTTTTATAGTTTGCCTTTGTTTTTAATCGTGTGCAAACCTGGTTTGATTAAGGTTTTTGCTTCTGATTTGGAAGCATTGTTAAATAATTTTTAATGAAATACAGGTAATCTGAAAGCAGCTGACACATGGTAAAAAGCTAGATTTGGGAACACTGAAAGACTTCTTGGATGCATAGGCTTAGAATGATTCTCAGCTGTGATTTATTTCCTTCCTTCCTCTCTCCCTCCCTCCCTCCCTCCCCTCCTTCCTCCCTTCCTTCCCCCCTTCCTTCCCCTCCCTCCCTCCCTTCCTTCCCCTCCCTCCCTCCTTCCCTCCCTCCTTCCCCCTCCATCCCTTCCCCTCTCAATATTCTGTAATATTGAAATATTTCGTTAAAAATATACAGCATATTACATATATATCTGAAATTTTCTCCTTCCTTCCTTTTAGTATACCTTCTATTTATTTTGGTACCAAGAATAGAGTGCTGCTGTAACAAACACCTAAAAGTGTGGAAGTGGCTTTGGAACTTCTGAAAGACCCAGCCCAAGTCCCATCTTCATTTATTTATTTATTTATTTTTAAGAATTTTTTTTCCCAGGCTGGATCTCTGCTCACTGCAACCTCCGCCTCCTGGGTTCAAGTGATTCTCCTGCCTCAGCCTCTGGAGTAGCTGGGACTACAGGTGCACACCACCATGCCCGACTAATTTTTGTGTTTTTTAGTAGAGATAGGGAGGGTTTCACTATGTTGGCCAGGCTGCTCTTGAACTCCAGGCCTCAAGCGATCCATCTGCTTCATCCTCCCAAAGTTCTGGAATTACAGGCATGAGCCACTGCACCCAGCCCAAGTCTCAACTTTCTCATACCCTTAATTGATTTCTGTAGCTATCGTTGATTTCCCCCTTTATAATCTTCCGTACTTACAGTCTGAACCATACAATATACTGCTTAACTATTCTGTGTTTATATCTTGTTTTATGCGAATTCTACTCAACTAGAGCATATGATTCTTCAAGGTAGAATAAATGTGTTAAACTTGTATATTTCGGCCGGGCGCAGTGGCTTACACCTGTAATCCCAGCACTTTGGGAGGCCAAGGCGGGCAGATCACCTGAGGTCAGGAGTTCGAGATCAGCCTGGGCAACACGGTGAAACCCCGTCTCTACTAAAAATACAAAATTAGCCGGGCGTGGTGGCACATGCCTGTAATCCCAGCTACTCAGGAGGCTGAGGCAGGAGAATCGCTTGAACCTGGGAGGCAGAGGATGCCGTGAGCCGAGATCGTGCCATTGCACTCCAGCCTGGGCAACAAGAGTAAATCTCTGTCTCACCAAAAACAAAACAAAACAAAAAAAACCACACAAAAACAACTTGTATATTTCACACATTACCCATACAATGTGAGCATGTAGTAGGTACCAGATAAACATTTAGTTATTTAACTAGAATATAATTACTGCTCTAGTATTTTTTCCCTAGCACTTTCAAATGTTACTCAAAGAATCCTTCTAGCTCTTTGATACAAATTTTAGAACTTCACTATTAACAAATATCAGCTGGGCTCGGTGGCTCACGCCTGTAATCCCAGCACTTTGGGAGGCCGAGGCAGGCGGATTGCTTGAGGTCAGGAGTTTGAGATCAGCCTGACCAACATGGTGAAACGCTGTCTCTACTAAGAATACAAAAATTAGCTGGCCGTGGTGGTTCTCAACTGTAATCCTAGCTACTTGGGAGGCTGAGACAGGAGAATTGCTTGAACCTGAGAGGCAGAGGTTGCAGTGAGCCGAGATCATGCCACTGCATTCCAGCCTGGGCAACAGAGCGAGACACCGTCTCAAAATAAATAAATAAATAAATAAAGTAAAATAAAAATATATATATATCACTACTAGCTAGGGTTTTAGGAAGGCTACCTATAGAAACTTAGATATATTTAGTTATGGAATGTTTTGTTTTTCAGTTGGTAATGTACACTCTTTCAGTGTTTCAAAGGAGGACACTGGATAATTAGATTTGAATTGTAAATCTCCCCAACTGGTGTTGGAGAAACCAGAGGAGTTGATGATTTTATACACAGTCTTTCCTACCTCTTATTATTGAGAAAAGAGTGTTAATTGTGGTCAGTGAATTTCTTCAAAGTTTGCTGCTTTTAAATCAAATTAAGGAAGTCAGCAACTATAAGTAGAATGATATGAATAAAATGTTTCATTGTTATGAAGAAGTGTTAGTAGCACGTGACATTATGTGTTTTACATATTGAAGTTGACACCAGAAATATACATTTGTAATTTTTTTTTTTTTTTCTGAGACAGAGTCTAGCACTGCTGCCCAGGCTGGAGTATAGTGGTGCAGTCATAGCTCACTGCAGCCTGGAACTCCTGGGCCCAAGTGATCTTTCCGCCTCCACCTACACCTCCCAAGTAGCTGGAATTACAGGCACATGCCACTGTGCCCAGACCACTTTAGTGATTTGTTATTTTTTAAATCTCTATTCTCTTTTTAATACAGAGCTGCAAATTTCTTACTTTTCTTTAGTGCATTGCATGTGTGAAATATGTGTTATAATTTGTAACTAACAATATTTGAAGTCCTGAAGTTTTTGAATGATTTTGTATGTAAGATTAGAGTAGATTCATGGTTCCCACTAATAACCACTTCATTATTATCACTTTGTTATGTGTGTGTGTGTTTAAAGAGATAAACTTATAGGTGGTTTATCTAGAATTGTGTAAAATCCTTTCATTTTCATGAGAGAGTATCTTGCATGTGAGTATTATTTGTCACGTTATGCCTACATTGTTGGTTGGACTTAAACTTTAGTGACCTCTCAGAGATTATTTTCATTAGTTCATGTCACATTACTTTGATATATGTATTAAGAAGAAGTACAAGAGATTATTTAATGCTATTGTCTGAATGTTTGTGACCCCCCAGAATTTGTATGTTGAAATCCTAATCCCCAATGTAATGGTATTAGGAGGTATGGTCTTGGGGAGGTGAAGTTTTTATAAATTTCTAAAAGAAAATATAGGAAAAATCTTTGTGACTTTGGGGTAGACTATTTTCTTAGATAGGTCATAGAAGGCATGAACCATAAACGCTGACAATTGGACTTTTGAAAAATTGTTCTTCTAAAGATGTTTAAGAAAATGAAGAGGCAAGCCACAGAATGGGAGAAAATATCTATACTGCATTAGTGGAGTTTACTACTAAATTAAGAAAACATTAGAAGATTGTCTATATAGTATAACTGATTATAAAATAATGTATTTACATATTTAAAATATTAAGATATATATTGACATCTTAACAGTAGTTGTCTTTGGCTGGTGAGATTCTAAGAGTTTTGTTTTTGTGGTGGTTATTGTTTTTTGTTTTGTGCTCTTTTAAAAAATTGTTTTGCCTCAAGTGTATATTATCTTTGATTTATAAAAATCTTTAAATAAAGATAGGATAGTTTGAAAGATTAGCAGAATGTTTACAATCAATACTTGATACTACATGGATAATACTTTCCTATTCTATTTTTGTAAATTCTGTGCTTGAAAATTTCAAAGAATTTTTTGTGTGTGAGTGTGTGTTTTGAGGTGGAGTCTTGCTATGTTGCCCAGGCTGGTCTCAAACTCCTGTCCTCAAGTGATTTTCCCATCTTGGCCCCCTGTAGCATTGAGATTACAAGCATGAGCCACCATTCCCAGGCCAAAACTTTCGAAACTTTAAAAAATAGCATGAAAACCTTTATTTTAGTCCAGGTGCAATGGCTCACATCTGTAAACCTGGCACTTTGGGAAGCTGAGGTGGGAGAACTGCTTGAAGCCAGGAGTTTGAGACCAGCCTGGGCAACATGATGACACCTGTCTCTACAGAAAATTTAAAAATTAGTCAGGTGTCATGGTGCATGTCTGAAGTCCCAGCTACTCTGGAAGCTGAGGTGAGAGGATTGCTTGAGGAGTTCCAGGCTACCGTGAGGCATGATCAAGCAGCTGCACACCATCCAGCCTGAGTGACAAAGTGAGAGACCCTGTCTCTAAAAATGAAAAAAGAAAATCTTTACTTTATTTATTTATTTTTTGAGATAGAGTCTTGCTCAGTTGCCCAGGCTGGAGTGCAGTGGTGTGATCTCGGCTCACTGCAACCTCCACCTCCCAGGTTCAAGTGATTCTCCTGCCTTAGCCTCCCGAGTAGCTGGAACTACAGGTGTCTACCACCATGCCCGGCTAATTTTTGTGTTTTTAATAGAAACAGGATTTCACCATATTGGCCAGGCTGGTCACGAACTCCTGACCTTGTTATCCGCCCACCTTGGCCTCCCAAAGTGCTAGGATTACAGGCGTGAGCCACCGCACCCGGCTGAAAATCTTTACTTTATTTACAGCACTTTGTGAGCCATATTTAGCAAACATAGTTCCACATATGAAGTTTGTTTTTAATGATAAGGGGTTTTTAAACTTGATTTTTAGTATAAATACACAGTATAATAAAAGTTTGTTTACATTAGATATGAAGCTAATTACCACCCCTAACTGCTGGCTGGTTTTCTAGAATGGTAGAAGCAGGTGGTGAATTTTCCTGTCTGCTGATATCCAAAACACTCTGATTCCTGGGTAAGTTCCAGCAGTATTGGATGTTGGTAATATTACTGTTGGTCGATTAATTTAAGATAGTATTATATACATCTCTAAAGTCTAATTCTATGTATTTTTTAACTAAATAGTAGAATAACATGGCATAACATTTTAAAAGGTATGTGGTAAAAAGTCTTCCTATCCCTAACTGTCAGCCACCAGTTTCCTGCCATGGGACTGTTAAATCTCACCACCAAAGACCACCAAGAAAACATCTGTAGTCAAAAATAAGTTACACTGATTTAGCTTGCTGCAGGAAGGAATAACACACATCAGAAGAGCTGTGGGACCTCTCAAAAGGATAGAGTTAGGAAAGAGGACATACAGGATTTTAGGAGCTGTTAGTCACAGAGTAATGTTAGGATAAAGGTAGTAGTCTGGGCAGGGATTGGCTAGAATATGTAATTTGAGTGAGTTGCTGGAACAGCCAGTAGTTTTGCCTCTAGGACACATAAGTCCCTGAGGATTTACTGTTAGATCAGTTTGTGGTACTAGAACATATGGGTATGAGTGAGCTGATATTAATAAAGGTTTGAGGCTGGGCACAGTGGCTCACACCTCTAATCCCAGTGCATTGGGAGTCTAGGATGGGAGGATCGCTTGAGGCCAGGAGTTTGAGACTAGCCTGTTTAACTTAGTGAGACCTCAGTCTTTAAAATAATTTTTTTTAAATTAAAATTAACTGAGTGTGGTGGCACACACCTGCAGTCTTAGGTACTTGGGAGGCTGAGGGGGAGGATCACTTGAACTCAAGAGTTGGAGACTGCAGTGAGCTATGATCATGCCACTGCACCCCAGCCTGGGTGACAGAGGGAGACCCTGTCTCTTAAAAAGAAAAAAAATAAGGTTTGAGCTTAGATGGCCTGTGATGCACAGTACATTGCGGTTTGGTTTGGTTCAGTTTATCTGTTTTGCAAGTACTAAGTGCTTTTCTGTGCATCTGCAAGCAATTTGTAGTGTAATTTCAGTTTTGTTTCAATTTTTAATCTCTGTTTCTGATCATTCGTCCGCTAAACTGGAACATTTACCATTTAGGGGAGGTGATCAATCAAGATTTCAAACTGTTGTTTGATGGGTTGTGAATGTTTATAAAGCTTTGATGGTAGACATTTTGGCCTCTACAGGCACCAGGCCATTTTGTTCTTTTTTTTCTTTTTTCTTTTTTTTTTTTGAGACGGAGTCTTGCTCTGTTGCCCAGGCTGGAGTGCGGTGGCACGATCTCGGCTCACTGCAAGCTCCGCCTCCTGAGTTCACACCATTCTCCTGCCTCAGCCTCCTGAGTAGCTGGGACTACAGGCACCCGCCACCATGCCAGGCTAATTTTTGTATTTTTAGTAGGGACGGGGTTTCACCATGTTAGCCAGGATGGCCTCGATGTTCTTTTTCTTAGATGATAATTTGTTGAATCAGCTGGTGTGACAGTGGCTGCACAGCAGCATTTAAGACTCTAAAGATCACACACTTGGCATCTGCAACACACTGAAACTCAGACAGTTATTATTAAAGTTTAAAATAATGTCCCATATATCCCATAATCTATTTGGATTTTCCTTTGGGTAACCAAATATATTTTTTTTCCTTTAATTTGGATATGGGTCATTCACCTTTGCAACTGTCCCATATTTGGTTTATATTTTGCCAAGGATAAGCATCTTGATAGTGCTAACAGTAAGGAAAAGTTATCTGTTAGCAGCCTAAAATCTTACAACAGTGGAGAGAGAAGAAAATGCCAAGAGAATAAAGGACAAAATCATGCAAGTCTGTAGTCATCAGTGGCTTCTGGCATCTGGGAGGTTGTGTTCTGATTATCTTGGACATAAATGGTCTATTCATTTTATCTTCTGCTTCTGGACCATAACAGTTCTGGAAATCTTGACTCACCCACTGTTTGTCCATGGCAATGATGTCGGCAGTATGCATCATTAATTTATTCTCTGTAGTGTCAGTAATGGGTGCATGATACAAACATTTACAAAAGTTCTTTTGATAAGTCTTCCACAAGGCTCAATTCCTATCTTTAGCTTATAGCCAGGAACTTTAGATGAATGTAAGGAAGAAGAGGAAACCACCTGTGGATCATGGGACTATAGGCTTTAGTTGATTTATTATATTAACCAGCATTATCAGAATGGAAGGGAGTGGAATCTTCTATTGCAGAAAGTACATAATGAATTTTATGAGTAGTCACTGATTATCCTAGAAGTAAGAATATCTCACAAACAGGACATTGACAGTCTCTAGGACTTTCTTTCATTTATCCTATAAAGTGTATTATGAGTTTCACCATTCCAAGTTTACTGAAACCTAGAAATAAAATCCTTTTTTAGATAGCTATTGTGGCAGTCTTTGTACTCGAATGTATGTTTTCTTTTTTTTTTTTTTTTGAGACGAAGTTTCTCTCTTGTTTCCCAGGCTGGAGTGCAATGGCATGATCTAGGCTCACTGCAACCTCCGCCTCCTGGATTCAAGCAATTCTCTTGCCTCAGCCTTCCAAGTAGCTGGGATTACAGGTGTCCACCACCAAACCCCGCTAATTTTTTGTATTTTTAAGAGAGATGGGGTTTCACCATGTTGGTCAGGCTGGTCTCGAACTCCTGACCTCAGGTGATCTGCCTACTTCGGCCTCCTAATATTTTCTTTAAACTGAAAGATACTTAAATGTTGAAGTATATTTATTTTAACCACATTTTATTATACATGATTAAATTGGGAAGGCTTAACTTTCCTTATGATTTGTGAAGTTTTTTTTCCCTTTAACCCAAATTTAATAAAGCAAAGAGTTCTCACAAAAGTTTTAAGTTAATTAAAATTCAGAGTATGCCAAACAAAGCTAATAATTTTTATAATCCTTTAAAAAATTTTTAATAAAGTAAAGGACTAAAGCTTTGTTTTACCTAATGGCCATTTAGTATAAACCCAAAGATGTAGTAGGTGTAAAAGACATCTTAACAATTTCTTATTATTTACTTATTTTTTAGAGACAGGGTCTCGCTCAGTTGTCTAGGCTGGAGTGCAGTGGCTGGATCATAGCTCACTGCAGCCTCAATCTCCTGGGCTCAAGTGATTTTCCTGCCTCAGCCTCCTGAGCAGCTGGGACTATAGGTGTGCACCACCACACTCAACTAATTTTTGTGTTTTTTTGGTAGAGACAGAGTTTCACCATGTTGCGCAGGCTGGTCTCGAACTCCTGAGCTCAAGCAATCCACCCACCTCAGCCTCCCAGAGTGATGAGATTCTTTTTATAGGTGTGAGTCATCATACCTGGCCTACTTTTTGCTTTTTGACTGATGATTCCAAGAGCCTTTTCAGTGTTTAGCACATAGACGTAGATAGTTGTAGTCTTTACTTAAGTTTGAATGAAGTGAGTTATGCGTGGGCTGAGTTCACTCAAAGCTTGCCTCAGCTGGGATTATTGACCGTATACCCACTTTACTGGAGAATGAGTATGCCAAGAGACCGAGGCAGAATCTGCAAAATCACTTCTGCTGCAATGTATTTGTTAAAGCAGGTCACTAAGGCCAGTTCAGATTCTACGGGAGAGACATTAGACTCTCCCTTTTTTTTTTTTTTTTGTCACCTAGGCTGGAATGTAGTGGTGCTATCTTGGCTCACTGCAGCCTCGACTTCCTGGGCTCAAGTGATCCTCCCACCTCAGCCGCCCAAGTAGCTGGGACTCCAGGCATGTGACACCACATTCGGCTAATTTTTGTTGTGTTTTTAGTAGAGATGGGGTTTCACCATGTTGCCCAGGCTGGACTCAAACTCCTGAGCTCAAGTATTCTGCCTGGCTCAGCCTGCCAAAGTGCTAGGATTACAGGCATGAGCCACTGGGCCTGGCCTTAGACTCTACTTCTTGATAGGATAGGGTCAGGTCACTGCTATGCTTTAAATATGATCCCCAGAAAGCATATGTAGGCTGCCTGGGTGATGGGTATACTAGAAGCCCAAACTTTACCATTATGCAGTATATCCATGTAAAAAAGGTACACATATACCCCTTGAATCTGAAATTTAAAAATAAAATAAGTATGTATTAGAAAATTTATCCCAAATGCAGTAGTGTTGGGAGGTGGGGCCTAATGAGAGGTGTTTAGGTCATGAAGCCACCTCTAATGAATGCATTAATGTTGATTATAAAAGGCCTTAAGGCTGCAAGTTCTATCTCTTGCTCTCTCTTATCCCTCTTTGCCCTTCCACTATGGGATGATGCAGCAAGAAGACCCATGCCAGATGCCTGGCCCCTCAATCTTGAACTTCTTAGCCTCCAGAACTATGAATGAGTAAATTTCTATTCATTATAAATTATCCAGTCTATAATATTTTGTCATAGCAACACAAAACAGACCAAGACAGTGAGATTACAGAAGAGTATGTAGAGTGAGAAATATTATTGTAGCCATTTTTTTAAAATTTTTGCTTTTTTAAAAAAATTATTCTTTAAGTTCTAGGGTACATGTGCTCAACATGCAGGTTTGCTACATAGGTATACATGTGCCATGTTGGTTTGCTGCACCCACCAACTCATCATTTACATTAGGTATTTCTCCTAATGCTCTCCCTCCCCCAGCCCCCCATCCTCCGACCAGCCGCAGTGTGTGATGTTCCCCACCCTGTGTCCATGTGATCTCATTGTTCAATTCCCACCTAAGAGTGAGAACATGTGGTGTTTGGTTTTCTGTCCTTGTGATAGTTTGCTGAGAATGATGGTTTCCAGCTTCATCCATGTCCCTGCAAAGGACATGAACTCATCCTTTTTATGGCTGCATAGTATTCCATGGTGTATATGTGCCACGTTTTCTTTATCCAGTCTATCATTGATGGACATTTGGGTTGGTTCCAAGTCTTTGCTATTGTGAACAGTGCTGCAATAAACATACGTGCACATGTGTCTTTATAGTAGAATGATTTATAATCCTTTGAGTATATGCCTAGTAATGGGATTGCTGGGTCAAATGGTATTTCTAGTTCTAGATCCTTGAGGAATCACCACAGTGTCTTCCACAATGGTTGAACTGATTTACACACCCACCAACGGTGTATTTCTCCACATCCTCTCCAGCATCTGTTGTTTCCTGACTTTTTAATGATCACCATTCTAACTGGTGTGAGATGGTATCTTATTGTGGTTTTGATTTGCATTTCTCTGATGACCAGTGATGATGAGCATTTTTGCATATGTCTGTTGGCTGCATAAATGTCTTCTTTTGAGAAGTGTCTGTTCATATCCTTTGCCCACTTTTTGATGGGGTTGTTTTTTTCTTGTAAATTTGTTTAAGTTCTTTGTAGATTCTGGATATTAGCCCTTTGTCAGATGGGTAGATTGCAAAAATTTTCTCTGTTTTTGCTTTTTGAGATGGAGTTTCACTCTGTTGTCCAGGCTGACAACTGTAGCTGACTGCAGCCTCAACCTGTTGGGTTCCAGAGATCCTTCTGTGTCAGCCTCCTGAGTAGCTGGGAGTACAGGCAGATGCCACCACACCTGGCTAATTAAAAAAAAAAATTTGTAGAGATGGGGGTCTCACCATGCTGCCCAGGCTGGTTTCGAACTCTTGGCTTCAAGCAGTCTCCCCAACTTGGATTCCCAAAGTGCTGGGATTACAGGAGTGAGTAACCATGCCTGGCTGGTTGCAGCCAGTTTTGGAAAATAAAATATGCTACAGACATTGTAAGGGCAAAATATTTAACAATAACTGAGATTTCTAAAAATTGCAGATTGGCTAAATGTTAATAAATTATGATGTAAGTAAATTGTATCTACCTAGGAGAAAATAAAAAAAAATTTATGGTATTTTAAGGTATTTATTTATGTACTTATGCATTGAGATATTTGCCATCAAAATTTTTACTAGTGCGTATAAGTACCTAACACATAGTAGCAATTCAATAAAATTATTTGAATGAATTAATTGAGGATACTTTTCGATCATAGTTTTTATGGTGAGAGTTTTCATTTTGTTCTGTCTTATTTTTATGTGTATTTTAGTTAGATGTTCGCTTAGTCTATTCAAGATGTGTTTTTTGTTTGTTTGTTTGTTTTGAGACAGAGCATTGCTCTGTCGCCCAGGTTGGAGTTTCAGTGGTGCGATCTCAGCTCACTGCAACCTCCACTTCCTGGGTTCAAGTGATTCTCCTGCCTCAGCCTCCTGAGGCAAGCACGCGCCACCACACCCGGCTAATTTTTGTATTTTTAGTAGAGATAGGGTTTCACCATCTTGGCCAGGCTGGTTTTGAACTCGACCTTATGATCCACCTGCCTCCGCCTCCCAATGTTCTGGGATTACAGGTGTGAGCCACCGCCCCCGGCCTGTTCAAGATGTTATAACAAAATGCCTTAGACTGGGTAATTTGTGAACAACAGAAATTTATTTCTTACAGTCCTAGAGGCTGGGAAGTCCAAGAGTCAGGTTGCCAGCAGATTGTGTGTCTGGTGAGGGCCTCTTCCTTATAAGTGGCACCTTCTATGTGTCCTCACGTGGCAGAAGGGACAAACAAGCTCCTTTGGACCTCTTTTGTAATGGCACAAATGCCATTCATGAGGGCAGAGTCCTTACGACCTAATAATTTCCCAGATACTCCACGTCTTAATACCACCATGTTGGGGATTAGGTTTTACCTATGAATTTTTGGAACATTCAAATCATAGCAGCTGTTAAGAAACGTTGAATCAGAAGTTTCTAGTCATTCTTTTTTTTGTTTTTTTGAGGCAGAGTCTTGCTCTGTCGCCCAGGCTGGAGTGCAGTGGCGCAATCTCGGCTCACTGCAACCTCTGCCTCCCGGGTTCAAGTGACTACCCTGTCTCAGCCTCCCGAGTAGCTGGGATTACAGGCGCCTTGCTACCACGCCCAGCTAACTTTTGTATTTTTGGTAGAGGCAAGAGTGTCACCATGTTGGCCAGGCTGGTCTCAAACTCCTGACCTCAGGTGATCTGCCTACCTTGGCCTCCCGAAGTGCTGTGATTACAGGCGTGAGCCACTGCACCTGGCCAGAAGTTGCTAGTCATTCTAAACTGGAAGCTTGGCATAATATTTTGAATCAAGCATTTAAAAAATGTCTGCTTTTCATAAATAATTTTTACATATTTATCCCTTTCATTTAGGAAAGAAGATTCATGAGTTTTTTTTTAAACAGCTGGCAAATTAGAGAAAATATTTATACAGCTTCTAATAGGCATCTCAAATTATTTTGAAACATTTGGGAATATATCTTTTGTAATGTTTTGCTTGTAATAATTGAATAGATATTCTCATTTGATAATAACTTAGAAAATACAAAGTGGCCCATTTAAAATGGACTCTGATTTAAAGGTACTGTTGGAGGCATTGGTGACCGGCCATTTTTCCTTTTAAATAGAGAAAGTATGACAATCTATTTTCAAGAAACTGCCATAGCAATATTTTTAGTCTCATATGCTCGCACAGAATTTTGTCACTCCCCACCAGTAGGTGGAATCTATTTCCACTCTTCTTGAACCTGGGCAGGCTTGTGACTGTTCAACCAATTGAATATGGTGGAAATAATGTGATGGGATTTCTGAGGCCATGATATAAATAGGATACAACTGATCCAGCAATCGCACTACTGAGTATCTACCCAAAGGAAAATAAATCAACATGTTTATTGCAGTACTATTCACAACAGCAAAGATACAGAATCAGCGTTGAGTATCTATTAGTGGATGAATGGATAAAGAAAATATGGTATATATACACAATGGAATATTGTTCAACCATAAAAAAACAAAACAAAATAATGTCACTTACAGCAACATGGATGGAACTGGAGGTCATTATCTTAAGTTAAATAAGCTAGGCACAAAAAGACAAATATCATATATTCTCACTTATATGTGGGAGCTAAAAATTTGAACACATGGAGGTAGAGAATGGAAAATAGATAAGAGAGACTGGGAAGGGTGAGTGGGGGAAAGGGGAAGGATGAAGAGAAGTGAGTTAAAGGGTACAAACATACATTAAGATAGGAGTAGATTCAATGTTTGATAGCAGAGCAGGATGACTATACCTAACAAAAATGTATTGTACCCGGTGATGAACATCCTGAAGACCCTGGCTTAATACTATGCATAATATACATGTAACATAATTCCTCATGTAATCTGTAAATTTGCACAAATAAAAAGAGGAAAAAAAAAAGATACAGCTTCTTCCTGGCTCTCTCTTTGTCTTGGGATGCTTGTCATTGGAACTAAGTCATACGAAGAGGCCACATGTGGGTATTCTCTTCAAAAACCTGAGCTAAGCTGCAGCCAACAGCCAGTATTAACCACAGTATGAGTGAGAAAGCTTTCAGGTAATTCCAGCCCCAGGTTGTCGAGTATCCTGCTGAGGCCCCAGAAGTTGCGGAGCAGAGACAAGCCAGCCCCACTGTGCCCTGTCTGAATTTATGGTCCACAGAACCTGTGATAGATAATAAGTGATTATTGCCTTAAGCCACTAAGTTTTGGGGTAATTTGTTACATGGCAGTAGATAATTCATATAATTTCTAGAAACTTATAGGGAAATAAAGATTTGCTCAAAGACATATATATATATGTGATATATAAATGATCCATGTATATATATATGATATGGGTGATATATATAAAATAAATATGGGTGATATATATACACACACACACACACACACACACACACACACATATATATGTTCTCTGCTGTATCATTTATTTATGTTTTCTTTTTTTTAGAGGCAGAGTCTCACTCTGTCACCCAGGCTGGAGTACAGTGGCTCAGTCATAGGTCACTGCAGCCTTGAACTCCTGGGCTCAAGCGTTCCTCCTGCCATAGCCTCCCAAAGCACTGGGATTATAGGTGTGAGCCACGATGCCTGGCCCTGCAGTATAATTTACAATTTTTTGAAATAGTCTAGCTATCCAACAATAAGAAAATATTTAAATAAATTATCATAAGCACACTATTTTCCTAAGTAAAATTTCTACATTTTCTATATTCAAAAACAAAGTTTAAAGAATTGGTATATAGTCAATTATGTTATAATGATAAACCTAATTGAATTATATATTTACATAAATAAAGATGATTAAGAACAAAAAAGGCTTTACATCTGATAAAGGACATGTACCCAGAACATACAAGAACTTTCGTCAGTCAATAAGAAAAGATACTAAATGTTTTAAATGGACAAAAGAATTGAACAAGCACATCCCCAAAGAAGATATTCAAATGGCCCTTAAGCAAGTAGAAAGGTCCTCAACATCACTACTCATCAGGGAAATGCAAAGTAGAAAACAAAGAGATACCGGTAGACGTTCACTGTACTGGAATAAAATTTAGCAGATGAGCAATATTGAGTGTAGACAAGGATATGAAGTAACTGGAACCCTTACACCTTGATGGTGTGAGGGTAAATGGTATCACTTTGTGAACTGTTGGGTAAAACCAATGTTGACCCCATAAACTTTCAGTCCCATTCTTGGGTATATACCTAAGAGAAAAGAGTGCTTATGTCCACCAAAGCACACATAGAATTATATTCATAGCAACTGTATTCATAATGGCTCAAATTGGAAAGCTGCTCTAGTCATACATTGTCTGCCCTTACCTTTATTAACGCGGTAGTGCTTAGCATGTAGCTACCTGTGTTTAGTTTAATATGTATTATTAATGAAAATTTATTTAGGGGATTTCACCCCCCATTTTTTAACTTTATGGTTTCAAATTTCTTAAAACCTTTCTCTTTACATTGGTTTGGTTTTGGAAGACTAAAAGAAAGAGCTTGTTGCACAGATGGCCCAAAGCACAATTATTAAAATGCTAACTTTTATCTACATCCAGCTCCAAATATTCCCTTACTCCTTGATCATTCTTTTTTTTTTTTTTTTTTTTGAGACTGAGTCTGTGTCACCTAGGCTGGAGTGATAGATGTATATATGGTCCCCTATTCTAAGGTAATACAGTCATGCATCCGAGAAATGTGTCATGAGATGACTTTGTCATTGTGAGAACACCATGGAGTGTACTTACAGAAACCTGGATGGTGTAACTGCTATACACCTAGATGGTATAACTACTACTATGCATAGTCTATATGATATAGCCTATTACTTCTAGGCCACAAACCTGTACAGCAGGTTACTGTACTGGATACTGTAGGCAGTTATAACACAGTGCTAAGTATTTGAGTATCTAAACATATCTAAACATAGAGAAGGTACAATAAAAACACAGTATAAAAGGCAAAAACTGGTACACCTGTATAGGGCACTTAACCATGAATGGGGCTTACAGGACTGGAAGTTGCTCTGGGTGAGTCGGAGGTGAATGATGAGTGAATGTGAGGGCCTAGGACATTATTGTACACTACTGGAGACTTTATAAACTTTATAAACACTGAACACTTAGGCTACACTAAATTTAAAACAAATTTTTCTTGGCGGGGCATGGTGGCTCACTCCTGTAATCCCAGCACTTTGGGATGCTGAGGTCGGCAGATCACTTGAGTCCAGGAGTTCAAGACCAGCCTGGGGAGCATGGCAAAATCCCATCTCTACAAAAAATACAAAAATTAGCCAGGCATGGTGGCGCACACCTGTAGTCCCAGCTGAGGACTGGGAGGCTGAGGTGAGAGGATCATTTGAGCCAGGAGGTTGAAGGTGCAGTGAGCCATGGTAGTGCCATTGCACTCCCATCTGGGCAATAAAGCGAGATCCTAGCTCAAAAACAAATTTTTTTTCTTTAATAATATATTAAACTCAGCTTACTGTTAAGTTTTTACTTTATAAATGTTTCAGTTTTTAAAAACTTTTGGACTTTTTTGTAATAACACCTAGCTTAAAAGACAAGTACATTGTATAGCTATAGAAAATAATTTTTCTTTATATCTTTATAGGCTTTTTCTATTTAAAAAATTTAAAATTTTTTTTAACTTTTAGAATATTTTGGTAAAAATGAACACACACACACACACACACACACACACACACACACACTGAGCCTAGGTCTACACAGGGTCAGGATCATGAATATCCCTGGCTTGCCCCCCTACATCTTTATCCACTGGCACACCTTCAGGAGCAGTAACAGGCATGGAGCTGTTATCTCCTAGGATAACAATACCTTCTTCTGGAAGTCCTCCTGAAGGACCTGCCTGAGGCTCTTCTTGAGGAGATGTCACTCTTTTCAGAAATTTGCCCATGGTGTTTTGCTTGGTTTATTTCTATTTTTCATTGTAGATTTGTTTGTAAGCAGTTAATGCAGCCTGAACATTCCTGTGTATTAATGAAAACCTTTCTGTTTTTGGGGGTCCATGTTTTCACACTTCCTAAGGAGTTTGTTGAGGTGTGCAAAAGCTTCTCCCAAACCCTTCACTGTGAGTTTTGTTGGGGGTTCTTTTTCTTTCTCCAGCAAACTTCCTTCTCTCTTGCTGCTTCTTCAGCTGTGCATTCCTATTCCAGTTCCAACTCATTAGTCAATTCCTGCGATGTTATTGTGGCTATAATGTTACTAGATGACAGGAGTTTTTCAGCTCCATTTAACTACAGTCCATTGTTGACCAAAACATCATTTTGTGGCACACAACTGTATTTAGCTATTTTAGTGGTTGGGTAGCTGCTATCGTTTTTTCAGTGAAATTTGAGTAGTTAAAATGAGTCAAGTAGTAGCTGAAAGCATGACGAAACTTACAATAGGACTTTCTTTACTTGTAAATGATACAGTATGGTATGGCTAGATTAAGTCTTTTAAAAATACTCATAGATTTCAATTTGGTTCTTAAACTTGGTTCCATAAAGCTGGAAGTGGAACCATTGGACATATATCAGAAATTCAATTGAACGCCTCCTTTTAAATTTATGGTTTACAGACTTGTGGCTCTTAATCCCAGGGGATCTAAAGTAGACTGTGTTATAAAGTAGGCACATAACAAGACAACAGCCAATTTAAAAATATTAAATGAACTTGCTAATTCTCCATGATATTATATATATAAACTTTGTACCTAATGTAAACTGAAAGTAGTTATTAGCATTTCCAGATTAGAAAACATAACTGGACTTCCCTTATCTGCTTTTTCCTTTTTTTTTTTTTTTGAAACGGAGTCTTGCTCTGTCGCCTAGGCTGAAGTGCAGTGTCACAATCTTGGCTCACTGCAACCTCCATCTCCCAGATTCAAGCAATTATTCTGCCTCAGCCTCCCAGGTAGCTGGGATTACAGGTGTGTGCCATCACACCTGGCTAATTTTTGTATTTTTAGTAAAGACAGGGTTTCACCATGTTGGCCAGGCTGGTTTTGAACTCCCGACCTCAGGTGATCCACCTGCCTTGGCCTCCCAAGGTGCTGGGATTACAAGCGTGAGCCACACCACACCCGGCCCCTTATCCATTCTTTTATGCTCTGTTACTACAGCAAATTATTCTCAGACATAGCTCCATCTTGGTAGTAGTGTTCTTGTTATTATCAGTAACAAAGTACATTAAGCTACTGCCTTTTGTTTTATTCTGTTTTGTTTTGTTTTATTTTGAGACAGTGTCTTGCTCTGTTGCCCAGGCTGGAGTTCAGTGGCGCGATCTCAGCTCACTGCAACCTCTGCCTCCCACGTTCAAGCGATTCTTCTGCCTCAGCTTCCCGAGTAGCTGGGATTATGGGCACTTGTCACTACACCTGGCTAATTTTTGTATTTTTAGTAGAGGTGGAGTTTTGCCATGTTGCCCAGGCTGGTCTTGAACTCCTGACCTCAAGTGATCTGCCTGCCTCAGCCTCCCAAAGTGCTGGGATTACAGGCATGAGCCATGGTGCCCGGCCGAGACTTCTAAAACATAGGTGTCATTAGGACAGTTCTATAGGAGAAATAAATGCCATTTTAGTATTGTGACTACTTTTCTTTCATTTTCTTTAACCATAGTTTCATTTTTAACACCTGTTCTATAGATAGAAAAACAAAGATACTCATGTCATCTAGTGTCTTGTCTCATTTATAACTTGTTCCCTGAATCAGCTTCAAGTCTTTCATGTTTATGTGTAAAACATAGGGCTGGGCGCAGTGGCTCACTCCTGTAATCCCAGCACTTTGGGAGGCCGAGGCAGGTGGATCACCTGAGGTCAGGAGTTCGAGAGCAGCCTGGCCAACATGGTGAAACCCTGTGTCTACTAAAAATGCAAAAATTAGCCAGGTGTGGTGGCATGCTTCTGTAATCCCAGCTACTCAGGAGGCTGAGACAGAAGAATCGCTTGAACCCAGGAGGCGGAGGTTGCAGTGAGCTGAGATCGTGTCACTGCATTCCAGCCTGGGTTGACAGAGCAAGCCTCCATCTCAAAAAAACAAACAACAAAAACCATTATAATTTATGCACACACAAATATTTAAAATGATTGTCACCTTTTTATACTTAGAATTGATCATTTATGATACATAGTATCTTAGAATTTTTTCCCCACGTACTGGTGCTGTGGATGTGAAATCATGGTGATTTATTAGGTTTAATTTGTCATGTAAAAGAATTGTGTTCTGTTTGTTCTCTATACATTTAAATATTTTAAATTATTATTATTTTTTTTTGTAGCTGTCCCCTTTCCTCCAACCCAACGGCTTACTTTCAAGGAAGTATTTGAGAATGGGAAACCTAAAGTTGATGTTTTAAAAAACCATTTGGTAAAGGAAGGACGACTGGAAGAGGAAGTAGCCTTAAAGATAATCAATGATGGGGCTGCCATCCTGAGGCAAGAGAAGACTATGATAGAAGTAGATGCTCCAATCACAGGTATAAAAAGTCTTTGCATGATACTTTTTTACAGTATAGATTTGCATGAGCAGTTTTGAGAAATAATTACAAATAACCAGCTAAAAAGTGGTGTGGTAATTTTTCTAGAAATTATGAGACAGTCAGGATTGGTTAGGATATTTGTTGTTAACTGAAGAAATACAATTTTAAGTGTCTCATATTTCCAGTAGAACTATTTAGTATGAGTAGATTGACTACAGTTTTACAACAGTCCTGTCAAAAGCTGGAGTGATTTAAGTTAGAAGTTAAACTGTGATCCCTTTTGGTGTAATGCCCTTTGTCTTCTAAGGTATAATTTCTCACATCACTTTATGCTTTTTTTCCTAGTATGTGGTGATATTCATGGACAATTCTTTGACCTAATGAAGTTATTTGAAGTTGGAGGATCACCTAGTAACACACGCTACCTCTTTCTGGGTGACTATGTGGACAGAGGCTATTTCAGTATAGAGGTAAAAATTAAACTGGATATGTTGGGACTATTATATTGTCTTTTAAAAAAGATGATTTCCATTCTTCAGTAGAAGAAATTAAAATGAGAACTCTGGCAGAATTTATAAACTTTGTTACTTTCAAAATTAAAGTAGTAGAAATGTTTTAATTGATAGAACAGTTATTCCTTTTTTAAAACCAGTAGAAAATCTGACAAATAGGCTATATATTAATATTAACCCAATTTTACAAATAGTTAAATGTTCACCAACTTTTCCTCTTGAAGATAGTATAAAGGATTGTATAAAAATGACATAAATTGCTATTCACCCTAAATGGGGTTTAGATTAGCTGACCTTAATTATAAGACCATAAGCTGCTGAGCTACAATTAACACTTAGATTAACTGCCAGTGCTAAATAAGCACTAAGCTTTTTGTAGGAATAATGTCTGGTACTGGTACACATAGTAAGCACTTAATAAATGTTCACTGAAGGGGAAAAATGAGTTGTAGTTAATTAAAACTTATACTTTCCTTTTATATATTTTGAAAATGGAAAGATAGGAACATGTTTAGAATTAAATAGAAGCTTTAATGTGTAAAAGATAAAACTACTTTAGAACTTTATGCAACGACTTGAGTACAGTGGAACCACAGCACATTCATAGTTAATGTTCATTGATTCAACTCTACATGCTGGCAAATAAAAGAGAAAAAAACTTTTGAAATAGTGTGGGTAATAGGATTTGTAATGTGACCAAGAATAAGCATGAGCTGAGAAATTGAGTCTGCTTTCTGTCTTGCTGTCTATAGTCCTGCCTGCCCTTATTGTGTGAGAATCTCACTGTACTAAGTGTGTTTCTGGTGGTTAAAGGTTTATTGTCTTGCAGCCTCACTCCTAAATGCAAGTCAGCTCTCTCACCTGATGCCCAAGCAAAGGAGCAGCAGTTGCTCTATTGCTGTAGAAAAAATAAGCAAAAAAATGGATTTTTAGTTTTCTGTTAGATAGGCAATCTAAATTCATGAATCAGAAAAGTTCAATGTTGGCCAGGCATGGTGGCTCACGCCTGTAATCCCAGCACTTTGGGAGGCCGAGGCAGGCAGATTACGAAGTCAGGAGATCAAGACCATCCTTGGTAACATGGTGAAACGCCGTCTCTACTAAAAATACAAAAAATTAGCCGGGTGTGTTGGCAGGCACCTGTAGTCCCAGCTACTTGGGAGGCTGAGGCAGGAGAATGGTGTGAACCTGGGAGACGGAGCTTGCAGTGAGCTGAGATCACGCCTCTGCACTCCAGCCTGGGCGACAGAGCAAGACTCTGTCTCAAAAAAAAAAAAAAACAAAGTTCAATGTTAGTTGCCAGTGCACAAAATTCATTTAGTGTCAAATGTGAGGACAAAAGTTAAAGGTATAAACTGACAAAATAGTAAAGCCCATTTTTCCTTCTGCTCTGTAAATGTCCAAGGTCTCTAAATAGGTACTGGGAATAGGTGGAGATTATCCTTGCAGACTGTATCATTGAGGAGCTTCCCTGTTGCCACTCATATCATGCATGTTTCAGTAGACATAAGTCAAATGTATGGATGTGGGGCTGCGCGCAATGGCTCATGCCTGTAATCCCAGCACTTTGGGAGGCCGAGGTGGGTGGATCACCTGAGGTCAGGAGTTCGAGACCAGCCTGGCCAACATGGTGAAACCCCATCTCTACTAAAAATACGAAAGTTTGCCAGGCATGGTGGTGGGCGCCTGTAATCCCAGCTACTTGAGAGGCTGAGGCAGGATAATCGCTTGAACCTAGGAGGCAGAGGTTGCAGTGGGCTATTGTGCCGCTACACTCCAGCCTGGGTGACAGAGCAAGACTCTGTCTCAAAAAAAGAAAGAAAGTATGGATGTTAGAAAGACACATTGAGTTCAGTTTATTTCTTTGTGTTTTTGCTAGCATGAGAAGGTTTCAGACGGTAAAGATTAGAAGAATACAAAAATTACTGAATTTCTAATTAGCCATTTTATTTTATTTTATTTATTTAGAGATGGGGTCTTGCCATGTTGCCTAGGCTGGAGTGCAGTGGCTATACACAGGTGCGATCATTTCGTACCTCAGCCTCCAACTCCTGGATTCAAGCCATCCTTCTGCCTCAGCTTCCTGAGTATCTGGAACTATAGATGCACACCACTGTGCCTGGCTAGTCATTGTATTTAATAAAACAACTTTTAAAAAATTTATTTATTTATTTATTTTTTGAGACAGGGTTTCGCTTTTGTTGCCCAGGCTAGAGTGCAATGGCACGATCTCGGCTCACCGCAACGTCCGCCTCCCAGGTTCAAATGATTCTTCTGCCTCAGCCTCCCAAGTAGTTGGGATTACAGGTGCCTGCCACCACGTCTGGCTAATTTTTTGTATTTTTTAGTAGGGACGGGGTTTCACCATCTTGGACAGGCTGGTCTTGAACTGCTGACCTCGTGGTCCACCCACCTTGGCCTCCCAAAGTGCTAGGATTACAGGTGTGAGCCACTGCGCCTGGCAATAAAACAATTTTTTTTTTTTGAGATGGAGTCTTGCTCTGTTGCCCTGGCTGGAGTGCAGTGGCACGATCTTGGCTCAGTGCAACCTATGCCTCCTGGGTTTTAAGCAGTTCTCTGCCTCTGCCTCCTGAGTAGCTGGGATTACAGGTGCTTGCCACCACACCCGGCTAATTTCTGTATTTTTAGTAGAGATGGGGTTTCACCATCTTGGCCAGGCTGGTCTTGAACTCCTGAACTCGTTATCCACCCACCTTGGCCTTCCAAAGTGTTGGGATTACAGGCATGAGCCACCGCACCCAGCCTAAAACAACTTTTTAGTGATAAATTATTATGCCAAATTATCTTCTGATTAACTCGTATAACTTAAAATAGCTTTAAAATAGTTTTAATTCATTAATACATTCAATAAAGCACATAGAAAATATCAACAATGATTTTGTGCACAGACATCATGTTCAGAATATTTTGTGTTATGCATTTTTTTCCTCACTCATCAATAAAGTTTCTTGAATGCCAACTTTATGGGCAGGCTATGAGAATAAAATAAAGAATAAAATTTATGCTCTGTAGGAGCTTCCAGTCTAATAGAAAAGATGCACTTACGAATAGACTTTCATTATAATATAAAATGTGCTTCTTGAATTAACAGCGTTTTTCATATTAGGACTTAGCACAGTGCCTAACACATAGTAGGCACATAGTTAATATTTGTTGAATGAATGAATGTTAATAAATCATAGTTTGTATTTAGCTTTATCCTGTTAATTAGATGTTTGCTAACTTAAAGGGTTTTTTCTGCAATAACTTCAGAGATAAATGAATCAAAACTTTAAGGTGACAATGACATTTTATACCAGTGTTAAAACCAAAGTATGAGATCTATCGAGTATTCATTGGAAGTCACTTATTTATAAACCACTAAGATTATAAACCTCTATAGGCTATAGCTTACTCTAACATGTTGCAAGTATATACTTGAAAAATAATTTTTTAATAAATATTCTTGATAGCCATGAGTGTGATGTTTTTGTTTAATAGATGAAAATAAGGTCATGGAATTCTTATTACAATTTTTTGTTATAAATAATTTATTTTTAATAGAAAAGTTGGGAAATGCAGAATCTAGAAAACAAAAACTTTCTACAAATCAGAGATAATCACTGTTAATGTTTTATTATACTTTCTTGCAGCCTTTTTTCTTCTTTTACATTTGTATATATTTTGTTTTTAAGAAAATTGAGAGCATTTTGTATGCTCCTTTTCTGGTCTTCTTTTTCCACTCAAGATTGTATGGAAAGCATTTTTCTGTATTGTTTTCTCCAGAAGTGTAGTGTCAAAGTCAAATAAAATAGAGACAAATCTCTGAAATTAAAACATTTTATCTGGGAAGAAAAAAGACCAGCCTGGCGAACATGGTGAAACCTCGTCTCTACTAAAAATACAAAAATTAGCCAGGTGTGGTGGTGGGCGCCTGTAATCTCAGCTACTTGGGAGGCTGAGGTGGGAGAATGGCTTGAGCCTGGGAGGTGGAGGTTGCAGTGAGCCCAGATCGCCCCACTGCACTCCAGCCTGGGTGACTGAGCAAGACTCTGTCTCAAAAAAAAAAAAAAAGAAAAGAAAAGAAAAGAAAAAAATGCAATTTGGGGCATACACACAGACTGAGCAGTCTTTGGTATGTCTGAAGAAAAGAGAAGGTTAGGTTTTATGAGAAAGAAAAATGTTATGTATTGCTGTTTGAGAAAGTTCATTGACACTATAAGGTTCTGGAGGGCTGACAAGTTTTACTTAATCTCATGTAATCAATTTATATTCTGCTTGATCTCCGTTAATAGTTTCATGAGTCCGTCAGTTTCTTTATTAGAGTTGTGGAAATTTTTATTTAGCCTATTGCACTTAATGTTATCAGTAACCTGTATTTAAGAGTACTTGTTGAAGTCTTTTCCATGAATCTGATTGTGCATGTTTTTAGAGACAAAACAGTAACTGGATGACAAAAGCTTAGAACAGCCATGGTTAAAAATCTGATGAAAGTTTACGATTGATAAGGAATTTTGTTATTTCTATTATAGATAGCATTTTAGGATACAATAATCAGAATTAAGACTGAGTTATGAGTTATGCAATTTTTATGAGTTATACAATTTTTGAAACATTTATATTAACAACATACCCATAAATGCAACTAAAATAAGATCTATTATCACTTACCATTTAACAGTTTCTTATATAATTTACTAAATGAGCCTGATCATTTCATATCTCTGTAAGATGAGGGATATAGATCTTTTGAGGCTTTCCAGGGGCTGAACTGGAAAATCCCAAAGTTAATTTAATTTAATTTTATTTTTTTGAGACGGAGTCTCGCTCTGTCACCCAGGCTGGAGTACAGTGGTGCAATCTCAGCTCACTGCATCCTCCGCCTCCCAGGTTCAAGTGATTCTCCTGCCTCAGCCTCCCAAGTAGCTGAGATTACAGCCCCCCACCACCATGCTCAGCTAATATTTGTGTTTTTAATAGAGATGGAGTTTCACCATATTGGCCAGGCTGGTCTCCAACTCCTGATCTCAGGTGATCCACCTGCCTCAGCCTCCCAAAGTGCCAGGATTACAGGTGTGAGCCACTGCAGCCAGCCCCAAAGTTAATTTTAGGTCAAAAGTACTTAATTGAGGCTGGTCACAGTGGCTTAAGCCTGTAATCCCACTGCTTTGGGAGGCCTAGATGGGAGGCTAACATGTGTCCAGGAGTTCAAGACCAGCCTGAGCAAGACCTTGTTTCTATAAAAATAAAAAACAAAAAAAGACTTAATTGAGGATTTGATTTTGGGGACGTTTGTCAAAGATGTCAAAAGGCTCAGAACATCTGATCAAAACAGAGTCACACAGGTCACTATAAAATAATGGTCATTTGGCTGTGTGCAGTGGCTCATGCCTGTAATCCCACACTTGGGGAGGCCGAGGCAGGTGGATCACCTGAGGTCAGGTGTTTGAGTCCAGCTTGGCCAAGATGGTGAAACCCCGTCTGTACTAAAAATACAAAAAGTTAGCCGGGCGTGGTGGTGGGTGCCTGTAATTCCAGCTACTTGGGAGGCTGAGGCAGGAGAATCACTTGAACCTGGGAGGCAGAGGTTGTAGTGAGCCAAGATCGCGCCACTGCACTGCAGCCTGGGCAACAAGAGCGAAACTCTGTCTCAAGAAAAATAAATAATAATAATGATAATAATAAATAATAATAATAATATTCATTCAGCCAGTGATAAAAGATTTCCAAAGTAATACAGAAAGTTACATGGATGTAAAAACGTTAGTTTCCTTAAAGTTTAGTTTTCCTAAGTAATAAGATACCTAATAAGGGCAACACAGAAATTATCTTGATGAAATGTGAAAGTTTTATGTCCTTTTTTTTTTTTAATGTTTTAAATTCTGGTATACATGTACAGAACATGCAGGTTTGTTACATAGGTATACACGTGCCATGGTGGTTTGCTGCATCCATCAACCTGTCATCTACATTAGGTACTTCTCCTAATGCTATCCCTCCCCTAGCCCCCCACCTGCCAATAGGCCCTGGTGTATGATGTTCCCCTCCCTGTGTTCTTATTGTTCAACTCCCACTTATGAGTGAGAACATGTGGTGTTTGGTTTTCTGTTCCTGTGTTAGTTTGTTGAGAGTGATGGTTTCCAGCTTCATCCATGTCCCTGCAAAGACATGAACTCATCCTTTTTTTGGCTCCATAGTATTCCATGGTGTATATGTGCCACATTTTCTCTTTCCAGTTTATCACTGATGGACATTTGGGTTGGTTCCAAGTCTTTACTATTGTGAATAGTGCTGCAGTAGACATACGTGTGCATGTGTCTTTATAGTAGAATGATTTATAATCCTTTGGGTATATACCCGATAATGGGATTGCTGGGTCAGATGGTATTTATGGTTCTAATCCGTGAGGAATCACCCCACTGTCTTCTACAGTGGTTGAACTAATTTACACTCCCACCAACAGTGTAAAAGCATTCCTATTTCTCCACATCCTCTCCAGCATCTGTTGTTTCTTGACTTTTTAGTGATCACCATTCTAACTGGCATGAGAGGGTATCTCATTGTGGTTTTGATTTGCATTTCTCTAATGACCAGTGATGATGAGCTTTTTTTCATATATTTGTTGGCCGCATAAATGTCTTCTTTTGAGAAGTGTCTGTTCATATCCTTTGCCCACTTTTTGATGGGGTTGTTTGTTTTTTTCTTGTAAATTTGTTTAAGTTCATTATAGATTCTGGATATTAGCCCTTTGTCAGATGGATAGATTGCAAAAATTTTCTCCCATTCTGTAGGTTACCTGTTCACTCTGATGATAGTTTCTTTTGCAGTGCAGAAGCTCTTTAGCTTAATTAGATTCCATTTGTCAATATTGGCTTTTGTTGCCATTGCTTTTGATGTTTTAATCTTGAAGTCTTTGCCCATGCCTATGTCCTGAATGAAGCATATAAAAGTTTTGTTTTTTAAACAAGCTACCAAAAAGGTGAAGAAAAACCTTCTGTAGTATGATTGTTTCTTCTTATGTGATGTTCACTTACATAACCTGGAAATCAAACCTGATGTAAAGAGTACTTGAATTAATCAGACAGAGGAAGAATGTGCCCAAGATTATGAATGTTGCAATTCAGCTACATCAAGAAAAGCCAAGATACATTAGAGGAAAACATAGCTTTTTTAGGCTTTTAAGATAAACCTCTTAGTGTCAGATCATAACAGTAGAGTTAGAATAGGAGAAAAAAAGTTATAGGAGCAGATGAAAAAGTTGGAGAGAGTCACCTTCTAGCCAAGCAAAAAGATACACTTTTTCAAGTGGAGAAAGAACAGAAGGCAATAATATATGACTTGCAATCATGTACAGTGAAGGACAGCAGAATTTGAAGTTCTGAGGTATACATTTGAGAAGTTGCAAAAAGAAACAGATTTCAGAATTAAGTATCAAAACCTCTTGCAGTTTTACTAAGAGAAAGTCAATACTTTAAGAAAAGCCCTGTTCTACCATAGGAGACCAAATTTTATAGTTTTGTATTAGTGTCTTTTTACTATCAAAGCTCAATCTTTGGGAAGACCACATGTCATTTTATTTTTTTATTTTTCAATTTTTATTTATTTATTTTTTTTGAGACGGAGTCTTGCTGTGTTGCCCAGGCTGGAGTGCAGTGGCACAATCTCGACTCACTGCAGGCTCCGCCTCCAGGGTTCACGCCATTCTCCTGCCTCAGCCTCCTGAGTAGCTGGGACTACAGGCATGTGCCACCACGCCTGGGTAATTTTTTGTATTTTTAGTAGAGACTGTGTTTCGCAGTGTTAGCCAGGATGGTCACGATCTCCTGACCTTGTGATCTGCCTGCCTGGGCCTCCCAAAGTGCTGGGATTATAGGTGTGAGCCACTGCGCCCAGCCCCATATGTCATTTTATTTTAATTATAGCCAGCTTGATCACATACAAAATTCCATTTATAAATTCCGTTTTCACAAACCCTATTACAATTTCACTCAGACTATTAATGACATGCTTGGACTTTCTGCTTTGTCCTGTATTTCCTTTCTTAAATAACCATTTTATTTTAGGATGAAAATTTGCCGCATAAGATTCTTTGTCATACAAAATTATTCTATTTCTCAATGAAGAACACATTTTAATGCCTATCTTATAATTAAAAAAAAAATTTTTAAGAGACAGAGTCTTGCTGTGTCACCCAGACTGGAGTGCAGTGGTGCAATCATAGCTCACTATAACCCTGAACTCCTGGGCTCAAGCAGTCCTCCTGCCTCAGCCACCTCAATTAGCTAGGACTACAGGTGTGTGCTACCACGCTTGGCTAATTTTTTTAAAAAATTTTTTTAGAGTTGGGTCTCACTGTGTTGTTCAGGCTGGCCTTGAACTTCTGGCCTCAGGATACCCTCCAACCTCAGCCTCCCAAAGTGCTAGGATTACAGGCATGTGCTACCACAGCCAGCTTGTATCAACAATTTTAAAAACAATTAATTTATCAAAGAATTTACTTAAGTCACAAGAACTGAAAAAACATCTGGGTTAATTACTACATATTTTATATGAGAACTCGTTTACTTAAACTAATCAGAATAAATTTTTTTAGGGATTTCTGGCTGACTATATGAGATTTTATTATGTAGACACAGCATACAACATAGTGTATATATATAATATAAGCATATCTACACAGATATACATACTTATAAATAAATTCTTATGGCTTTTGTTTTAGAGTTTTGGTCATGAGATAGTAAAACACTCACCAATTTATAAAAAACAGTAGGATTCAGATTATCTTTCTGACAAAATGGAATAAGGTCAAACTTAATGTTCTTTTTTAAAACAGGCAATATTATGAGGGTTGTGAACTAAATTTTGAGTAAAGTAGTTTGAGTCAGTTACCAATAAACTGGATTCGACACAGAATAGTTAATTGTGGAAATATGACTGAATTATCTTCTAACAAGGTCTGTTCAGTATTTTATTGGTCTCAATTCTTTATCCTTGAAGATAAAAGTGTTGCCATTCCTTTTACTATGGGCAGGCTATCTTTACATGGGAATTTCATTTTTGCAAAGGAAAGAGCATGAAGGTCAAAATGATTTTCTTTAATATCTGCTGGTTTTAAGTGTTTTACTTAAATGGTCAGTATGCCACAATAGCTGAAGAGTTTTGAAAAAAGAGTTTAGTTTAGAAAAAGATAAGAGGAGGCAGAGCGGGAGGGGAAGGCTCTAGAGAGGAAAGTGTTTCAGCTAGCTTTGAGGCAGTGTTTTGTAGTGAGTCATTCTTTGAGTCCTAAATCCTTTTTTTTAGCCTCAAAATATCAATGAGATACGCATATCTTATTTGGAGTATATTATTTTCTAACTGTGGTCTTTTAGTTTAAAGAACAACAGACTTTTTGAATGATCCTTACAATGTTTGAACATGTTACCGGCTGGAATCCCAGAAAATATCTTGGCATGCCTTTGAATTTTCAGAGCCCATTTTATTGTGAGTGCTCTGGTTTAATCCCAAATACACAAAAACCAATTAAATATAAGCACTGAATTTGCAAAGGCCAAATAAACGCAAGCACAGATGGGAAAATAAAGTACCCACTTACCAAGAAGGACGATAAGAAGCCTTCTCCAACTGAAAGAAAAAAGAGAGATCCCAAGGCCTCAACCCAAAGGGAAAAATCCCTTCCCTGAGACCCCACAGCCAGGGTCTACAAGGAGGAAAAGAGTCTTCCTTAATAGGAGATCCCTCAGCCAGATCAGACGGGAAGGGGAAAGACACCGTCCCATCCAAATCCCAAATAAAACAGAACTCAACCAAAATCGGGAGTTCAGTCCAAGAATGACTCACTAAGGGAAAAAGAGGCAACTTGCAGAAGCTGTTAGGGGAGGGGGTGACTTTCAGAGGTCCCCAGTGTGGCTACCTCGTACTATAGTTCCAATGGCTGCTGATCTTCTCTGAGATGAGTCAGCCTTAGACTCATACTTGACCAAGTATATCAAAGTCAAATGAAACACAGAAATGAATCTCTGAAATTAAGATGTTTTATTTGTGAAGAAAGAATTGCAATTTAGAGCATGCACGCAGACAGAATGGTATGTCCGAAGAACAAAGAGAAGGTTAGAGGTTTTATGAAAAAGAGAAATGTTACGTGTTGCTCTTTGAGAAAGTTCATTGGCACTAGTAAGGTTCTGGAGAGCTTGCCAGTTTTGATTGGTGAGTGATGGCAGTGGGTAAAATTAGCCTTAGAATTTCAGCAGATCATTTCAGTAGCCATTAGATAAAACTGGTTTCCAGTAATAGCAGGCAGTTTCGGCAGACATGCTTGCAGAGAATTACATTTTTGGGTCAATGTTATATGTGCTGAGTGCTTCCCCCACGCCCTCTTGACTCTGTTTTAGATGGGTATGACAGGAATAACCCAGTTCATATGATCAACTTTCACAGTAGTTAATGATATAAATACCTTAATTTATTTCACCATTCTTCTACTGTTGGAAAAATAGGTTTATAGCAGGTCATGCTATTGCGTACATTTTCCCTCTGTCTTCCTTACAAACAATATCTCTATTTTATTCAGATAGATGGGATTGGGGTTGCAGGGAGAAGCTTTGATCTCAGGGAAGGAAGGCCCTTATCCCAGCCCCAGGGAATGAATTCTGGGTGGTCTGAACTACTCAAGACAATCAATTTCCTGTCACTAATGATTGGTCTAGGGGTAAACACTGGATTTTCTTTTAACCAGTAATATATAAAGGGAACTCTGCTGGGTTTTTGTTTGTTTGTTTGCTTTTGGAAACACTCTTTCTTGATGAAAAGACTATTGCAAGGTTGAAGCTTTTGGACCCCCATTCTACCATTTCACTTCATATGTGGATGTGTGTACTGTAGCAGCCATGCCGTGACTATGAGGAGGTGACATGACTAAGGAGGAAAAGCAGACCTGTGAATCGCTGATCACAGAGGTACAGAGGGCTTGGTTTCTTGGTGAAGATGTTGAACTAGTACACCAAACCTAGACATCTCATCTCCAGACTTGATGTGTTTTTTGTTTTGTTTTTTTTTTTGAGACAGAGTCTCACTCTGTTGCCCAGGCTGGAGTACAGTGGCACCATCTCGGCTCACTGCAGCCTCCACCTCCCAGGTTCAGGTGATCCTCCTGCCTCACCCTCCCGAGTAGCTGGGATTACAGGCACCCACCACCACGCCCGGCTAATTTTTGTATTTTTAGTAGAGATGGGGTTTCACCATGTTGGCCAGGCTAGTCTCAAACTCCTGACCTCAGGAGATCTGCCTGCCTCAGCCACCCAAAGTGCTGGGATTACAGGCATGAGCCACTGCGCCCAGCCCAGACTTTGTGTTTTATGAGGTATTTAAATATCTTACACAACAGCAAATTGGATTTGATATCACTTGTATTTAAATGGTACAAGGTTGTCTTCCAATTATTTCCACTCTGCACATTGCTAAAGTTAACATCTTTTTGAATATATCTGTGATGGCATTTCAGATACTTAGATCAGATTCTCACACATGAAGTAACCGATCAAAGAGTAGAACATTTTTAAGACTTCTGCCGCTGATAAAACAAAATAGTAAAGTTTTATTTTTCTTTGAGCCTTTTGGTGTTCCCTCTTCATTTGTACCTATTACAAAGTGCTGGCTGGGCGCCCTGGCTCACACCGGTAATCCTAGCACTTTGGGAGGCCAAGGAGGGTGGGTCACCTGAGAGGTCAGGAGTTCGAGACCAGCCTGGATGACATGGTAAAACCCTGTCTCTACTAAAAATACAACAAATTAACCAGGCATGGTGGCGTGTGCTTGTAGTCCCAGCCACTCAGGAGGCTGAGGCAGGAGAATCGTGTGAACCCTGGTGGCAGAGGTTGCAGTGAGCCTAGATTATGCCACTGCATTCTGGCCTAGGTGACTGAGTGAGACTCTGTCTAAAGAGAAAAAAAATAAAAACAAAGTGCTTCCTCTTCCTCTGTGAGAGAAGCTAAATTTTAGTTTCTTTAATTGATTTTGTGAGAAAAGAAAAGATTAAAGGGAACATTTTCAGCAAAGATATACTGTATTAAAAGCACAGAAGCTGCCAAAGAGAAAAATGTTATCAGATGAGCAGGTGATATAAATGTTATTAGATGACCAATTGATGAACAGGTATTGACACATAGAAATGATTCTGGAGGCAGAGTAAAAATTCTGTTCACAAAGAAGTAAAAAGTAATTGAGTGGTTGAACAGATCTCTTGATAATCATGACCTTGTAATTGAATTATACAAGACAATTGTACAGTTGCATCCTGATGTATAAAATAAGGAAATAAAACTTGAAATTAGAGGCCAAGAAGCACATCACCAAATGACACTGTACTATGGGTGGATTGTGCCTTTATATATCTCATTACCTCAAAAAGGTGAGTTAGAAGGCACAAATGTATACCCAGATAAATCAAAAGATATATTGTGTTCTTGGTTGGGAAAGGTAGGTATAGAAAAGAGAAGTGCATTCTAAATTTGTATATTGATTTAATATAATTTTTTCTTGGAATATTTTGTGAAAATTGGTATCTTGGTAATGAAATTTAACCCCTCAAAAGAATAAAGCCACACAAGGTTATTTATATGTGTCTACATGTTTAAGCTTTATGATTATTTTGCAATGCCTGTTTCAAAATGTGTATATGCTTTAATGCAACAATTCCATTTTTCAGAACCTATGCTTTAGATGCACTCATAATTACGTACAATGATGTTTGAATTGTTTGTCACAATGATTGAAAGTTTCTTTTGGCATTTGATAAACAGGCTTCAGGGATACAAAATACCCTGCAATGTGTAGGAGACTCCTAAACAACAAAGAATGAATGATTCTCAGATTGTCAACAGTGCCTGTGTTAGATTCTGGGGATCTAACAGGGAGATGCACAAGCAAAGTCCTTTACTGTATTTTCTAGTGAGAGGGACAGCATCATGCATTTGTTTACCATCCATGGGAACCAAATCAGAGGAAGGAGCTAAAGCGGGACAGGAGCAGCTAACTTAGATGGAGTGATCAGGGCAGGTTCTTTTGAAGAGGCAATTGTTGAACAGAATGACCTGTGGGAACAAGCTGTGCATAGATCAGGGGAACTACATTCCAGGCAGAGGCACAACCAGTGTAAAAGCTTACAGGCAGAAGCAAGTCTAGGGCAGTCCATGTGTAGTAGTGAGGCTATCGAGGCTAGACAGAATAATGAGTAAGGGAGAGATGGAAGAGGTGCAGAGAGTGGGGCACATAGATGATGTCAGGCCTAGTAAACCATGTCAGTGCATTTGGGTTTTATTCTGAATGTGCTAGGAAGTTATTGGAGGAATTTTTTTTTTGAGCAGGGGAGTGACATATTCACATTTATGTTTTAAAACAATTACTTTGGCTGTTAGAAGGTCAATTGACTTTTGGAGCCCAAAAGCAGGTGCAGGGAGACCAGTGAGGATTTAATCTAGTAATATAGGTAAGAGATGTCAGTAATTAGATTAGGCATACTGAGAAACATTTGGATTCAGGATTTCAAAGTCTTTCCTTTTTGAGGAGGTGGGAAAGTCTCAGTTGAGTTGATCAAGCTCCTCAGGTCATGGCACATTTCTCATCAGTCTTTGCAAAGTCCCTCTTTTTTGTTTTATTCTTTTTGTCCTTATCTGTGATCTCTGAGTTCCTTACTCCCTCTCCCCAGTATACACATGCTTCTACTGTATTTAATATATGATTCAGAATACATCTAATATATATATGAATGAATGATTCTCAGATTGTCAACAGTGCCTGTGTTAGATTCTAGGGATCTAACATGGAGATGCACAAGCAAAGTCCTTTACTGTATTTTCTAGTGAGAGATACAGCATATATATATATAACAAATATATATTATATATAAAATAGTGTATATTATATACAATAGTGTATGTTATATATAATATATAATAAGTATATATTACATATAATATACAATAAGTATATATTATATATAAGTATATATTATATATTATAAATAAGTATATATTATATATTATAAGTATATATTATATATTATATATTATATATAAGTATATATTATATATTATATATTATATATAAGTATATATTATATATTATATATTATATATAAGTATATATTATATATTATATATTATATATAAGTATATATTATATATAGTATATATTATATATTATATATAATAAGTATATATTATATATTATATATACTATATATAATAAGTATATATTATATATAAGTATATATTATATATTATATATAATAAGTATACATTATATATATATAATATATAAGTGTATATTATATATATAATAAGTATATATTATATACATACATAACAAATAAATATATATATATTCACTAATTTGAGATGGAGTCTTGCTCTGTCTCCCAGGCTGGAGTGCAGTGGCACGATCTTGGCTCACTGCAACCTCTGCCTCCCAGGTTCAAGCAATTCTCCTGCCTCAGCCTCTCCAGTAACTGGGATTACAGGCGCATGCTACCACGCCCAGCAATTTTTTTTTGTATTTTTAGTAGAGACGGGGTTTCACCATGTTAGCCAGGGTGGTCTGGATCTCCTGACCTCGTGATCCACCCACCTCGGCCTCCCAAAGTGCTGGGATTACAGGCGTGAGCTGCCGTGCTGAGCCAATACATCTAATATATTAATTTTTTAATGTATAGAGCTTTTACGGATAAAATATTTTAATTTTACATAAATGATATGGTGCTGTCCAGTGGTCTTGAAATGTTAACGTACACCATTATTACCTGGAAAGCTTGTGCAAACACAGGTTGCAGGACCCTGACCCTGTTTCTGACTCATCAGGCGTGGGTGGAACCTGGCAATCTGTATTCTGTCGGGTTCCCAGGTGATGCTGTTTACCACACTTTGAGATGAATGTGACTATACTTTGAGAACCACCGTTGTAGTGCCATTTATACTGTTGACTTTTTTCACTTACCACTTTTTTTTTACATTTATATATATTTTGTTATACTTTAAGTTCTAGTGTACATGTGCACAACGTGCAGGTTTGTTACATATGTATACATGTGCCATGTTGGTGTGCTGCACCCATTAACTCGTCATTTACATTAGGTATATCTCCTAATGCTATCCCTCCCACCCCCCCCCCCACCCCACAACAGGCCCCAGTGTGTGATGTTCCCCTTCCTGCGTCCAAGTGTTCTCATTGTTCAATTCCCACCTATGAGTGAGAACATGCGGAGGTTGGTTTTTTTGTCCTTGCGATAGTTTGCTGAGAATGATGGTTTCCAGCTTCATCCATGTCCCTACAAAGGACATGAACTCATTATTTTTTATGGCTACATAGTATTCCATGGTGTATATATGCCACATTTTCTTAATCCAGTCTATCATTGATGGACATTTGGATTGGTTCCAAGTCTTTGCTATTGTGAATAGTGCTGCAATAAACATACGTGTGCATGTGTCTTTATAGCAGCATGACTTATAATCCTTCGGGTATATACCCAGAAATGGGATAAGATATATCCAGGTTACTACTATACATGCCTCTAGTTGATTGCTTTCTGTCTGCTGTATAGAATTTCACAGTATTTATGTATGACACTTTAGTTCTCTCTTTTGCTTGGTGGACACCTAGTTTACCTCCAGTTTCTTTCTAACATGAACACTGCTATGATGAACACCCTCATATAAATCTACCATGATTTAATGTCTCTAGGTTTTATGAACAAAATGGGATTGCCAGGAGAAAGGTTGTATGCATTCATACTTGAACTGAGCATTGGTTGCCAGATGGCTCTTCAGAATGGCTGTGCAAGTCTCTATTCCTACCAGCAGCACTGAAGAATTCCTATTTCCTCACATCCCTCCTTCCAGAATATGATTTTATCTCATATTATAATACTTGCCAATATAATGGGTATAAAGTAGTATTCTACTGTTTTAATTAATGTTTCTCTAATTACTGATGAAATTAAGCATCTCATATGCCAGCCATTCAGCTCTTGCGCTCACTCTTAGGAGTTTCTTATGTGACCTTTCAGAGATAGGTTAAACATATACAAGCATACTTGCAAATCTAATGAAAAAATAGTGTACTTGTCACTATACATTGCCCTTTAATTGCTGCTTTATCTGAGTCCCACAGATTTGGACATGTATTGCTTTCATTATCATTCAGTATTTTATATTTTAAGAATTCTCTTTAACCCTAAAATAATGAAGTAGTATGTTTTTTCTTTCCAGTCATATGGGATTTTTTTAGAGCTAGTATTTTGTTACTGATTATTGATTTGATGTAATTTGATTAAAGAAAATGATTGGAATAATACTCATTCTTTGAAATTTATTGAGACTCCTTGTGATATAGTACAGAGTAGATTTTTGTGATTTTCCCATATATTCATGGAAAGAATGTGTATTCTCTACTTGTTGAGCTATTCTTTATAACTTTGACTATTTTTGTCTGCTTGAACTATCAGTTACTTTCAGCACTGTGTCAAAATTTCCAACTACCATTACAGTGTCATGCATCATTTAATAAGGAGGGTACGTTCTGAGAAATGGGTGCCGATTTTGCTGTTGTGAAATCATCAGAGTGTACTTACATAAACCTAGATGGTATAGCCTGCTACACACCTAGGCTATATGGTATAGCCTGTTGCTCCCAGGCTACAAACCTGTACAGCATGTTATTGTGCTGAATACTGTAGGCAGTTGTAACACAAGGGTAAGTATTGTGTGTCTAAACATATCTAGATGTAGAAAAGATACAGTAAAAAAAAAAAAGAGAAAAAATGGAATACCTGTATAAAGTACTTATCATGAATGGATTGTACAGGACTGGAAGTTGCTCTGGGTGAATCAGTGAATGATGAGTGAATGTGAAGGCCTAAGACATTGCTGTATACTACCAGATGCTTTATAAACACTGTACACTTGTGCTATACTAAATTTATTAAAAAGTATTTTTCCTTCTTCAATAATAAATTAGCCTTAGCTTATTGTAACTTTTTTTTTTTTTTTTTGAGACGGAGTCTGGCTCTGTCGCCCAGGCTGGAGTGCAGTGGCGCGATGTCGGCTCCCTGCAAGCTCCGCCTCCCGGATTCACGCCATTCTCCTGCCTCAGCCTCCCGAGTAGCTGGGACTACAGGCGCCCGCCACCTCGCCCGGCTAATTTTTTGTATTTTAGTAGAGACGGGGTTTCACCATGTTAGCCAGGATGGTCTCGATCTCCTGACCTTGTGATCCGCCCGCCTCGGCCTCCCAAAGTGTTGGGATTACAGGCGTGAGCCACCGCGCCCGGCCGTAACTTTTTACTTTATAAGATTTTTAATTTTGAGCTGCCATCTTGCGTCCCCGTGTGTGTGCACCTAATCTCAGCTGGTGGTCCACCCGAGACCCCCAAGCACCAACCCTAGCCCCCCACGTGGCCCCTTATCTGCTCTGAGAAGATGAAACAAACAATTATGAGCCAGGAAAGACTTGCCAAACTGCAGGCACAAGTGCGCATTGGTGGGAAAGGAATGGTTCACAGAAAGAAGAAGGTGGTTCATAGAACAGCCACAGCAGATGATAAAAAACTTCAGTTCTCCTTAAAGAAGTTAGAGGTAAACAATGTCTCTGGTATTGAAGAGGTGAATATGTTTACAAACCAAGGAACAGTGATCCACTTTAACAGCAGAGATGCCAGCAAACTCTTTCACCATTACAGGCCATGCTGAGACAAAGCAGCTGATGGAAATGCTACCCAGCATCTTAAACCAGCTTGGTGCACACTGTCTGACTAGTTTAAGGAGACTGGCTGAAGCTCTGCCCAAACAGTCTGTGAATGGAAAAGCACCACTTGCTACTGGAGAGGATGACGATGAAGTTCCAGCTCTTGCGGAGAATTTTGATGAGGCTTCCAAGATGGAGAATTTTGATGAGGCTTCCAAGATGGAGAATTTTGATGAGGCTTCCAAGAATGAGGCAAACTGAATTGAGTCAACTTCTGAAGATAAAACTTGAAGAAGTTACTGGGAGCTGCTATTTTATATTATGACTGCTTTTTAAGAAATTTTTGTTTATGGATCTGATAAAATCTAGATCTCTAATATTTTTAAGCCCAAGCTCCTTGGACACTGCAGCTCTTTTCAGTTTTTGCTTATATACAATTCATTCTTTGCAGCTAATTAAGCTGAAGAATCCTGGGAATCAAGTTTGAAACAAAGGTTAATAAAGTTCTTTGCCTAGTATACCAAAAAATAAAAAAGATTTTTAATTTTTTTAACTTTTTGACTCTTTTGTAATGCCACTTAGCTTACAAGTGGTATTATGAGTGAATGTGAAGGCCTAAGACTTATGCAGCTGTACAAAAATATTTTTTCCTTATATTCTTATTCTATAAGCTTTATTAAAACCTTTTTTTTTTAAATTTTTTGGTAAGAATGAAGACACACACACACACACACACACATGCGCGTGCGCACGCATCTAGGCCTACAGAGGGTCAGGATCATCAATATCACTGCCTTTCACCTCCACATCTTGTCCCACTGGAAGGCCTTCAGGGGCAGTAACAGTCATGGAGCTGTCATGTCGTATAACAGTGCCTTCTGCTAGAATCCCTCCTGAAGGACCTGCCTGGGGATGTTTTACAATGAGCCTTTTTCTTTTGTAAATAGAAGGAACAAACTTGAAAGTAATTATTAAAAGTATGGTATAGTAAATACACAAACCAGTACCATTTATTATTATCAGGTATTATGTACTGTACATAATTGTATGTGCTATACTTTTATATGACTGGCAGTGCAGTAGGTTTTTTTACATCAGCATCACCACAAACATGTAAGTAATGCCTGCATGTAGACATTATGATGGCTACATCACTAGGGTGTAGGAATTTTTCAGTTCCATTTTAATTTTATGGGACCATTGTCCTGTATGTGGTGTGTTGTTGACTATAACAGCATTATGTGGTGCATGACTATATTGATTTATCTGTTTCTCAACATAGGCCTCTGTATTAGTTCTTTTTCATGCTGCTGATAAAGACATACCCAAAATTGGGAACAAAAAGAGGTTTAATTGGACTTAACAGATCCGCATGGCTGGGGAGGCCTCAGAATCATGGCGGGAGACAAAAGGCAAAAGGTACTTCTTACATGGCGGTGGCAAGAATGAGGAAGAAGCAAAAGTGGAAACCCCTGATAAACCCATCAGATCTCATGAGACTTTTTCACTATTACAAGAATAGCACAGGAAAGACCGGCCCCCATGATTCAGTTACTGTCCCCTGGGTGTGGGAATTCTGGTAGCTACAATTCAAGTTGAGATTTGGCTGGGGACACTGCCAAACCATATCAGCCTCTCAATTTTTGCTTGTGTTTTGAGGCTGTGAAATATATACAGAATATTTCATAATTGGTATATACAATTGATTATCATCATTCATGGGTTCTGTATTTGCGGATATGCCTATGTCTCCTTGCTAAAATTGATTTGTAAACTCAAAATCAATACAGTGCTTTTGTGGTCACTGGTAGACATGTGGAGAGTGATCTACTACTTTGAGTCTCCCAATGCACATGTTGCCACCTCAGACCAAATAAGGCCACACTCTCCCTTCTTGTTTTAGCTCTCATGCTTTAAACAAGTAGTCTTTTCATAGTCTATTTAGTGCCTGAATGCCTGCTATAGGTAACCAATCTCTTTAGTTTCTGGTTTATCTTTCCTGCATTTTTTATGTACAAAGTAGATACATACGTATGAATTTCATATATCTTCTTTATTATATAGAGGGTGGCATACTACAGCTACTCTTGTACTTTTTATTTTTTTTAAGAGGCAAGAGTCTCACTCTGTCACCCAGGTTGGAGTGCAGTGGCATGATCATGATCATAGCTCACTACAGCCTCAAACTCCTCGCCTCAAGGGATCCTCCTGCCTCAGCCTCCTGAATAGCTGGGACTACAGGCACGTGACCACCACATCTGGCTAATTTTTAAATGTTTTGTAGAGATGGGATCTTGCTGTATTGCCCAGGTTGGTCTTAAACTCCTGGTCTCAAGCGATCCTCCTGCCTTGGCCTCCTAAAGCACTGGGATTGCATTTGTGAGCCATTGTGCCCAGCCATACTTTGCTTTTTTCATCTAAAAATATGTCCTGGAAATCACTCTAAATCAGTTTATAGAGATCTTTCTCATCCTTGTGCTTTATTGTGTGAGTGCATCATAGCTTAGCCTCTCTCCTATGTATGGTCATTTAGGTTGTTCCTAATATTTTACTATTACACACATGCTACAGCCTTGTGCATATTTATTTTCATATTGTTGGAAGTGTATCTTCAGGGTAGATTCCTAGAAGTGGGTCAAAAGTTAAATGAATGTGTAGTTTTGTCAGTTTGGCCAAATTGTTTTTTTACTATGCAAATTATATTATTATTATTATTATTGTTATTATTTTTGGGATGGAGTTTCGCTCCAGGCTGGAGTGCAATGGCGCGATCTCAGCTTACTGCAACCTCTACCTCCCAGGTTCAAGCGATTCTTCTGCCTCAGCCTCCTGAGTAGCTGGGATTACAGGCACCTGCCACCACGCCTAGCAAATGTTTGTATTTTTAGTAGAGAAGAGGTTTTACCATGTTGGCCAGGCTGGTCTCAAGCTCCTGACTTCAGGTGATCTGCCTGCCTCGGCCTCCCAAAGTGCTGGGATTGCAGGCGTGAGCCACCGTGCCTGGCCTATTTTCATTTTTGTGTGGTCAAATTTACCTATCTTTTATTTTATTGCCTCTGGATTTTTAGTCATTAGTTACACAGTTCTTACCTACACCAATTTTGACCTACACCAGGCTTAAGAAGAACTCACTCATGTTTTCTTCTAGAACTTGTGTGGTTTTTTCTTTTTACATTTAGATTGCTCATCCTTTTGTTGTTTATTGTACCTTGTGTGAGATGTGGATCTAACTTTATCTTTTTTTTTTTTTTAAATGGCAACCACTTGTCCCAGAGCCATTTATTTAAAAGTTCATCATTATTACTGTGATTTGAGATGCCACCTTTATTATTTACCAAATTTTTGTAGGTACTTTTATACTATATCTGTAGTATAAAATTCCACTGGTATATTTATCTACATAAGGACCAGTACCACTGTTTTTATTATAGACATTTTACAGTATGTTTTAACATCTGGTAGGGATAGTCTGCCCTCATAGTGTCTCTTTTTAGTGTTTTCCTGGTTATTCTTTCTTGCATGTTCATTTTTCCATGTTAATTTTAGTGTCAACTTGTCTAACTCCATGAAATAGCTTGTTTGTATTTTTCTTGGAATTTCATGACTTATAAGTTAAATTAGGGAGAACTGTAATCTTTTTTTTTTTTTTTTTTTTTTTTGAGACAGAATCTCACTCTGTCACCCAGGCTGGAGTGCAGCGGTATGATCTTGGCTCACTGCAACCTCTGCCTCCCAGGTTCCAGTGATTCTTTTGCCTCAGCCTCCCAGGTAGCTGGGATTGCAGGCACTCGCCACTACGCCCAGCTAATTTTTGTATTTTTAGTGAGACGGGGTTTCACCATATTGGCCAGGCTGGTCTCGAACTCCTGACCTTAGGTGATCCACCTGCCTCGGCCTCCCAAAGTGCTAGTATTACAGGTGTAAGCCATTGTGCCTGGCTGAGAACTGTAATCTTTTCATGTTGATTTATTCTATCTAAGAACAAGGGATGTCTTTCCATTATTTCATGTCTACTTTTATGTCTTACAGGGTTACATTTACATTTTTTCCTTGTGTGGATTTTGCACATTTCTTGTTAAATTTATTCCTGTGTCTTTAGGCCTCTTTGTTGCTGTTACAAATGGGGATTTCTCCACCATGATGTTCTATTGATTTTTTCTGTATAAAAGGTCTATTTTTGTTTGTTTGTTTTGAGACAGAGTTTCGCTCTTGTTGCCCAGACTGGAGTGCAGTGGCATGATCTTGGCTTATGGCAACCTCCGCTTCCCGGGTTCAAGCGATTCTCATGCCTCAGCCTCCCGAGTAGCTGGGGTTACAGGCATGTGCCACCACGCCCAGCTAATTTTGTATTTTTAGTAGAGGCGGGGTTTCTCCATGTTGGTCAGGGTAGTCTCGAACTCCCGACCTCCGGTGATCTGCCCGCCTCGGCCTCCCAAAGTGCTGAGAGTACAGGTATGAGCCACTGCACCTGGCCCTATTTTTTTTTTTTTTTAAAGATGGAGTCTCCCTATGTTGCCCAGGTTAGCCTTGAACTCCTAGGCTCAAGTGAGCCCCCTGCCTTAGCCTCCTGAGTAGCTGGAGCCATATGTGTGCTGCTGTGCCCCAGGGCTATTGATTTTGTATGTTAATTTTATATCCTGCTAGTTTACTGAATTATTTTATTATTTGAGTTAGTTTTATCATTGATTTTGGGGGGTTATATCTGCAAATAGAGATAGTTTTATTTTTTCTTTACCCATTCTTAACCCTCTAATTGAGGTGTAATCCCATTGGCTAATACCCTTACACCAGTTTTGAACAGTAGCAGAGATAGTAAATATTCTTGCCTTGTTCCTGGTCTTAGTGAAAATGCCTTTAGTGTTTTGGAATTAAGTAAAATACAGGTTTTACGACTAATAATATATGTGTGAGTGGCTGAGAGGGTTCTAGATATTTAGATAGAACATGAGAACAGAGATTAGAGAGAGATTTCTATGAAGGCTTGTCAAATTCTAGGGCAATAAGTATATCACATTCAAAGGTTTCATTTTTCAATTTGGGAGTAACAATGAGATATGCCATTACAGCAAGTCATTTGAATTATATAAATTGTGTTTATGCATTATAATGGTCACAAAGAAAATTTTATGCTTGAATTTGTCTTGTAGTGTGTGCTGTATTTATGGAGTTTAAAGATTAATCATCCCAAAACATTGTTTCTGCTTCGGGGAAATCATGAATGCAGGCATCTTACAGACTATTTCACCTTCAAACAGGAATGTAAGTATAATCACTCCTCTAGAACCTTTTTAGTTACCCTTTAACCTGTCCTAAGTAAATCAAACAGAAAGAAAAAAGAAACTAATAGAATTTAAATGCTTCCTGTCCTGTTGTTATTTTTTTCACCTGCAAAGAACTAAGATTCTATCTTCTAAAACATTTATTTTGAAAATAACTTTTGGGTTCCCCCTTGTTTATAAAATAAATAATTCGGGATATTTGGAAAGCACAGAGAAGTCTAAAGAAGATAAAAGTATCCATAATCAGGTTGCAGTGAGCCAAGATCACGCCACTCTACTCCAGCCTGGGCGACAAAGCAAGATTCCATCTCAAAAAATAAAATAAAATGAAAGTGTCCATAATCATGCCACTTAGAGGTAATCACTGTTACCACACTATTTGAAATATGGTCTTCCATTCTTTTTTATTATTATGAAATAGTTCAGGTATACATATATCTGTATATATTTTAAAAATAAAATTGGGCTCATATGTACTGTTTAATACATTTCTGTTTCACCTAATGTAGTAGCATTTTTTCCATATCATTAAGTATTTTTGACAACATGGTTTGTAAGTGTTATTTTAGTTTTTTTAAAGTATTCCATCTTACGAACACACAATCATATATGTAGCCAATTTAGTAACAATCATAGGATATTTAGGTTGTTTCTAACTGTGACTACTGCTGTAATAGTAAAAATAAGTTTAATATAAAAGTAGAATTATTGGCCGGGTGCAGTGGCTCACGCCTGTAATCCCAGCACTTTGGGAGGCCAAGGCAGGTGGAACACAAGGTCAGGAGTTCAAGACCAGCCTGGCCAACATGGTGAAACCCCTGTCTCTACTCAAAATACAAAAATTAGCCGGGTGTGGTCGTGCGTGCCTGTAATCCCAGCTACTCAGGACGCTGAGGCAGGAGAATGGCTTGAACCCGGGAGATGGAGGTTGTGGTGACATCCTGCCACTGTACTCCAGCCTGGGCAACAGAGCGAGACTCCGACTCAAAAAAAAAGAAATAGAATTATTTTGAAAGTCAAAACATTACTAGCTGATTTTAAAAAACAGATAACATAGTGGGAGGCTGAGGCTAGACGATCCCTTCAGCCCAGGAGTTCTACACCAGCCTTGGCAATACAGTGAGACTCCATCTCAAAAAAACAAACTCATAGATTTCCTTGACTAGCATCTAGTACTCATAATTGGCTGCTCACTAACAAACAGTATGATGCTGACTATGTTGGGGATGTTTAGGAGATCCTGCCCCAGGGCATTTGCATTTTTAGTTCTTCTTTTCCCAGATCTCTATCTGCTTATAAGACATACATTCTATTTCATTCATGTCATTTATTCCGAGATTTTCTCCTCTGGTTGCTTTTCTAAATCATAATCTCATCATTTTACCCTCATAGTGTTTATCAACACCTGAGATTTATGTGTATTTATTTGTTGACTGTCTTTCTCTGCCACCAGAATGTAAGCTCCATGCTAGCAGGGGTGTGTTTTGTTCACTGTTGTTTTCCCCAACACCCACAACAGTATTAGTTGCTCATAGAAGTTGCTTAGTAAATATTGGTTGAGTTCATTTGAATGAATGAGCATCTGTGATTTGTATCTTTAGAACACACTCTCGAAAAAGAATTTCTGGGTTAGAAGGCAGGCACATTTTAAAGACTTTTGGCATACTCTAAAGTAGTCTTCCAGAAAATATGTATATTGGGTTATATGCCAAAATTTTTTTTTATTTTTGTGATGAAAGTACTGAAATAAAAGCAAAATTTTACCTGTTTTGACTTCTAAAATTTTAGCATATTCTCTATAAAATAAGGAAGCTAAACTAAATATCTTGGGTCCCATCTGGCTCTAAAATCTACCCCTTTTAACGAATCCTGAATGTATAAATATACGTTAGTGTTCATATGGTTGATATTTTGATCATGGATTTCATTTTGTATCCAGATTTTTCTGCAGATTATTATCTTAGAAAAATATATTATAAAATATTTAAACTTTTATTCCAAAAATAATTTTCAAAGTTAAAAAAACTTTTACATTTGTTTTCAGAGACTCAAAGTTTATTAATCTGCCACAGATCCCTTTACTGATAGGTAGATTGCTATTTATAGTGTTTCATATGCTCATATGAATTCTTGCTACCAGTATCTTCTTACATTGGAGATGGTAGTTGTAATGAAAACATCCCTCCTAGTAGAGCCTCAAAGAAAAGGTCTTTGTTATTAAAAGAAATTTTAGAGGATAATCACTTCTTAAAAAGTCCCTCTGTCAAAAGTCAGCTGCAAGAGGGCAAGATACAAATCCTTCCAGCCCTTGGTGACTTACTGGAATAAACACTTTAAATCAGCAGCTAATTACCAGGAAGTTTTAAATCTACTGTTGGTGGATGTTTAAATTGGTGTAAGTTGAGCATGGTGGCTCATGCCTGTAATCCCAGTACTTTTGGAGGCTCAGGTGAGTGGATCACTTGAGCCCAAGAGTTCAAGACCAGCCTGGTCAACATGTTGAAATCCCATCTCTACAAAATAAAACACAAAAAATTAGCTGTGCATAGAGGCACTTACCTATAGTCCCAGCTACTCAGGAGGCTGATTGAGGTGGGAGGATCACCTGAGCTCAGGAGTTTGTGGCTATAGTGAGTTGTGATCACCACTACACTCCAGCCTGGGAGACATAGTGAGACCCTGTCTCAACAACAACAACAACAACAACAAAGATGTGAGGTATTTGAAGAGCAATTTTGTAATATATTTATAAATTTTAAGTGCATGTCCCCTTGATCTAGCAATTTCATTTGTAGGAATTTATTATGCAGATTGTGTTACTTTTTAAATGCTGCATAAAAAATTATCACAAATTTAGTGGCTAAAAAGAACACATTTATTATCTCATAGTTATTGTAGGTCAGAAGTCCAGGCCACAGTGTGGCTAGATTCTCTGTATAGGATCTCACTGAAATCAAGGTGTTGCCAGGGTTTCAGTTCTCATCTGGGGCTTAGGGTCTTTATCCAAGGTCACTTGTTGGCAGTCCTTGTAACTGTAGGATTAAGGTCCCTGTTGTCCTGTTAGTTGTTGACCAGGGATGACTCTTAGCTTCCGGATACTGCTTGCAGTTCGGTAACATGTCGCCACCAGTGGTAGTTCCCAATATGAATGTTTGCTTTTTTCCAGGCCAGCCTGAATGCATCTCTCTGACCTTCTCTTCTGTGATCAGCTAGCTGGAAAAAAACCCTCACTCAGTTTTTAAAAGGCTCACCTTAGGTCAGGCATGGTGGCTCATGCCTGTAATTTCAGCACTTTGGGATGCCAAAGGGGAGAGGATCACTTGAGGCCAGGAGTTCAAGACCAGCCTGGGCAACATAGTGAGACCTCCTCTCTGCCAAAAAGAAAATTAAAAAATTAGAATTCAGTCAGCCTGCATGGTGGTACAAGCCTGTAGTCCCGGCCACTTAAGAAGCTGAGACTGAAGGATAGATTGAGCCTGGGTGTTTGAGATTACAGTGGGCTATGATTGTGCCACTGCACTCTAGCCTGGGTGACAGAGTGAGACCCTGTCCCTAAAAATAAATAAATAAGTAAATAAATGTTCACCTGATTAGATCAGGCCCTCCCAAGATAATCTTTCTTTTGCCATATAATGGGACAAAATAATGGGAGTCTCATCATACTTACAGTTTTCATCCACTGAAAGAGGAGTGGATTATACATACAAAGATGTAGGTCAATGCAGGTCATTTTAGAATTCGTCTACCACACAGATATACTCACAAAAAGATAGTAAAATATGGATGCTTAAGGATGTTCACTGCAGTGTTAATTATAACAACAACAACAACAAAAAGGTAATCTGAATGTCAACAAGACAGTGATGAAATAAGTGATAATATGCTTTTGAACAATGGAATGCTAGGCAGCTATTGAAAGACCAAGGTGGCCGGGTGCAGTGGCTCATGCTCATAATCCTACACTTTGGGAGGCCGAGATGGGGGTATTGCTTGAGCCCAGGAGTTCGAGACTACACTTTGGGAGGCCGAGATGGGGGCATTGCTTGAGCCCAGGAGTTCGAGACTAACATGGGCAACACAGTAGTAAGACTCTTTCTCTACAAAAAATTTAAAAATTAGCTGAGTGTGGTGGCATGTGCCTATAGTTGCAGCTACTTGGGAGGCTGAGGCAGGAGGATTGCATGAGCCCAGGAATTCAAGGCTGCAGTCAGCTATGATCACCACACTCCAGCCTGGGTGACAGAGCAAGACTCTGTCTCCAAAAACAAAAGACAGACAGACCAAGGTAGACCCATAATATGTACTGATATGGAGAGATGCTAAGATATTTTATAAGGCATTTGCAGAGCAATGGTCATCTCCTTTGTAAATTAAAAATATATAATGTACAGAAGAAATCATTAACAGTGGGAGGTTGGGTTAGGAGGACTTAGAGGGTTTTTTTGTTTTGTTTTTTTTTTGTTTTTGTTTTTTTAGATGCGATGTTGACATGTTGCCCAGGCTAATCTCAAACTCATGCAATCCTCCAGCCTTAGCCTCCTAAATAGCTGGGACTATAAGTGCATGCCATCGCGCATGGCTTACTTTTACTTTTATATCCTCTCTAGTATTGTTTGAATTATTTTTTACCACCACTATGTACTACTTTTATAATTATTATTATTTTTAAAATTGGTAATTTAAAAATTACCCAGTTGGGGCCCAAGCATTTGAAAAGCTTTGTAAGCACCCAAGGTAGTTCAGCTGTGTGCTGCTGGTTAAGAAGGACGGCTCTGGAGTCTTTAGGAAGCTTCTACTATCTGTCGTTTGGGAACCACTTCCCCAAATACAAAAATGGGAAATATTTTATTTTATATTATTTTTCTAAACCAAATTTTAGGGTATTCCTTAACACCTTCATTTCTTACCTGGGAAAATTAAATAATGTGTATAAGTTAACAAATGCCCTGGAATGTAATACTTGATAAAAGCTAATTTTATGAATTAGGAGTAGATACGTAGTGAAGAAAGCTGCCTATGGCTGCCTTTGTTTTGAATTAAGTTTCAGAGGTTTTTTTAGGTGACATTTTTCTTAATTATTCTGTTGTCTTATCAGATTTTTTTTTATTTTTAATTTTTATGGGTATATAGTAGGTGTATCTATTTATGGAATACATGAGATATTTTGATACAGGGATGCAATGTGTAATAATAACATCAGGGATTTTTTTGACAGACTATTTTTAGAAGATGGAACAATAGGTCCTGGAAACATTTTAAGTATCTCCTTTTGCCCAGAATTTCTTACCTCAGGTTTTTATTTGCTTTTCACGTGATTTAACTGTAGTTAAACCTGATGGCTTTCTTTTTCTCCTATCTACCAAGATATTCCTTCTTTTTTATTATAATGCTGCATCTGAAATGTAAATAAATCTTGGAACAAGCACACAGATTCAAGTATAAGTTTAAAATTTTATTCTTGTATAAGGAGAGAGCATGTGTGTTGCTCTGCATGGGTGTTTTTACTGATAAGCTGATCTCTCTTCAGTGGCCACTGTGGCTTTTAGAACTAGCATCTTATCATTAATAAGGGAGGCTTAGTTTCAGATTGTGCAGCTGTAATCTTGTTCATGTTTTTAAGAGGGAGGTGGGTGAAAGCTTTTCTTGTATCAATCTTAAATTGCTTTATAATGCAGAGATTTTAAAAAAAATATTCCTTTCTTTATGGAAAAGTAATAATGTTTTTTTTTAAATTGATGTATAATAGTTGTACGTATTTTTGAGGTACATGTGATATTTTTACTATATTTATACAATGTATAATTATTATCAAGTCAGGGTAACTGCAGTATCCATCGCCTCAAACATTTATTTTTTCTTTGTCTAACAGTTAAACAAAATTTATTTTTTTAAGAGACAGGGTCTCATTCTGTTGTCCAGGCTTGAGTACAATTGTGTAATCATAGCTCACTGCAACTTTGAACTCCTGGGCTTAAGTGATTCTCTTGCCTCAGCTTCCCGAGTAGCTGGGACTGTAGGTGTGTGCCACCATGCCTGGCTAATTTTTAAATTTTTTGTAGAGACTGAGTCTCGCCTATGTTGCCAAGGCTGAACTTGAACTCCCCAAAGGATCCTTCCGCCTTAGCCTCCCAGAGTGCTGAGATTACAGATGTGAGCTGCCATGCCTAGCCCCTAACAGTTAATTTTTGACATATCATTTGTTTTCGCAAAAATATTTCTTCATTGTTATGTACTTAGAAAGCAAGAAACATAGTGCCTGCCTCCCTCCCTCCTTCCCTCCCTCCCTCCCTCCCTCCCTTCCTTCCTTCCTTCCTTCCGTCTTGCTCTGTTCCCTAGGTTGGAACACACTGGTAAAATCATTGCTTACTACAGCCTCAACCTCCCAGGCTCAAGTGGTCCCTACACCTCAGCCTCCTGAGTAGCTGGGACTACAGGCATGAGCTCTCATGCCCAGCCTATTTTTATGTTTTTATGTATTTATTTATTTATTTTCTTTGAAGGAACCTCGTGTTTATATTATTCCACAAATACTCTGGGTCCAACCTCATAGCTCTGGATCAGAGTTTCTAAAGTAAATGAATTTCTTATTTCCACGAACCTATTTTTTTTTTTTTTTTTTTTTGATAGGGAGTCTCGCTCCGTCACCCAGGCTGGAGTGCAGTGGCACAATCTCGGCTCACTGCAACCTCTGCCTCCCAAGTTCAAGTGATTCTCCTGCTTCAGCCTCCTGAGTAGCTGGGATTATAGGCATGCACCACCACACCTGGCTAATTTTTATATTTTTAGTAGAGACAGGGTTTCACTATGTTGGTCAGGCTGGTCTCAAACTCCTGACCTCGTGATCCACCTGCCTCGGCCTCCCAAAGTGCTGGGATTACAGGTGTGAGCCACCATGCCCGGCCCTTCCATGAACCATTTTTTTAAATGTATAGTTAAATAGCTTACTGACAAGTTCCAGAAACTCCTGTAATTTTACTAATGAAAGCAGTATTGTTATGACAACTGGATTTTTAAAAAAAATAAATACTGTTTGTCATTGCTCATTGCAGCATTTTTTAGAGTAGCAAAAGATTGATCCAGTTAGATTGTGGTATATCCATAAAGCGAAATACTAGGTAAATGTTAAAAAAATTACAAAGCTCTCCTGTAGGGGAGGCAAAATTTTACCTTTACTCTCAGGGTTTTTCAGCTGGGCCTGAGAATTAAATTGACATGAGATAAATTAATAGGAGAAGAGCATATAAATTTATTTAATATAAGTTCTACATGACATAGGAGCCGCTATAAGGAAATGAAGATCCAGAGACTCAGAGTTGAACACTTACATGCTGAATCGGACAAAAAGTAGTAAGTTGTGAAAAAGTAACTAAATGATGTGAGGAGGCTAGAAGATAAGAGTTATTTGAATTCAGTCTCAACTATTAATCCTTGGTGATAACAATGTTATTTTCCTTCTAGTACAGGGAGGGCATCTTTTCTTTTCTTTTTTTAACTTTTATTTTAGGTTCAGGGGTACATGTGCAGGTTTGTTATATAGGCAAACTTGTGTCATAGGGGTTTGCTATACAGATTATTTTGTCACCCAGGCACTAAGCCTAGTACCCAGTAGTTATTTTTTCTGATCCTCTCCCTCCTCCTACCCTCCATTTTTAAGTAAGTCTCAGTGTCTATTGTTCTGGGAGGGCATCTTTCAAATGGGAATTTCATCTCCTGCTTTTAAAAAGCAGCATGAGCCAGGCACTGTGGCATGTGCCTGTAATCACAGCTACTTGGGAGGCTGAAGTGGGAAGATCGCTTGAGCCCAAGAGTTTGAGACCATCCTGGGCATGTAACAAGACCCCATTTCAAAAAAAAAGAAGAAACAGCATGAAGGCCAGAGTGATCTTCTTGTACATGTGGTTTTTCAAGTGCCTTTAACTCAAAGTTGTCAGTGTGCCAGAGTGGTGTATTTTGGGGTGGCATATTCTTAACTCCACTCTTCATCTGAAGATGTGGCATGATAGCCAAAATATGTTCTTAAGTACGAAAAGCAAGTAAAGAACAGTACATATATGCTATCATTTATGTAAAAACCAAAAGGATGTTTTGGAAAGAGAAGAAACATATATGTCTGCATGTGTATGCATAGAACATCTTTGTAAAGACACCCAGGAAACTGGTAATATTGGTTACCTGCAGAGAGAGGGCAGGAGGCACATTATACCCTTTTGTGGCTTCTAAAATTTGAGCTATGTTGGAGCCAGGCACAGTGGCTCACGCCTGTAATCCCAGCACTTTGGGAGGCCGAGGCAGGCAGATCACAAGGCCAGGAGATTGAGACCATCCTGGCGAACACGGTGAAACCCCGTCTCTACTAAAAATACAAAAAAATTAGCCGGGTGTGGTGGTGGGTGCCTGTAGTCCCAGCTACTCGGGAGGCTGAGGCGGGAGGATGGTGTGAACCCGGGAGGCGGAGCTTGCAGTGAGCCGAGATTGCGCCACTGCACTCCAGTCTCTCAAATAAATAAATAAATAAATTAATTAAATAAAATAAATAAAAAATAAAAAATTTGAGCTATGTCTCAACGCCTGTAATCCCAGCACATTGGGAGGCTGAGGTGGGAGGATCTCTTGAGGCCAGGAGTTCTAGGTTGCAGTAAGCTATGATAATGCCACTGCATTCCATCCTGGGTGACAGACTGAGACCCTGTCTCAAACAATAATAATAAAAAATAAATAAAGCAAATAAAAATTGAAACAAATATATCATCAGTGACTAGACCAGATTGTGATTTCTTGCAAGTAGTGCTGACTCTCAAAATTGCTTTCAGATAATTTTGTTGAAAATTTTGTTTTGTTAATGTTGTATTATTGATACTAGTTAGAACTTGTATCAGTGTCATCCTGTGGCTGTAATGCATTTTCCCTTCACTATAGAAATAACTGTTTTATGGGATATATCCTAAAATTTGTCTTGAAAATAAAGCAATTGAATCAGCTAATTTAACCTCTGGGAATTATGTATTTGGCTATTTAGATTCTCCTATTCAAAATCTTATTTAAAAATAATGATTAGGAGGAATATTAGAGGGTCATTAAGAGCATGAACAGGTTTAAGTCTCAGTTCTGCCAGTTACTTGCTTGCAGCTTTGGGCAGGTAAGCCTAATTTCCTCAGTTTTTAAATGAAGACAGTAATAATACCTACTTCACAGGGTTTCTGTGAGTATTAAATACTTTCATCAGTTAACACTTAACATAGTATGTACTAAGTGCCAGCATTATTCTGCATATTTTACATAAATGAATTCATTTAATCCTCACAGCAACCCTGAATCTACTATTTAGGGTGTTATTATTATTATGACCATAGATAAGGAAACCAAGGCACAGAGAGTTAAAATTTTTATCCAAGGTCCCATAGCTAGTACGTGGAGGGGGCTGCAGTTCTTCAAATCAGGCAACAAGTTCCAGACTCCATTCTCTTCACCACCATGCCATGCCAAATGCTTAACTCACTGACAGACACATCATGAGCCTTCAGTACATTTAAATAATAAAGGTAATATAGGCCAGGTACAAGTGCAGTACCTCATGCCTGTAATCCCAGCACTTTGGGAGGCTGAGGCAGGAGGATTGCTTGAGGCCAGGAATTGAAGACCAACCTGGGCAGCATATCGAGACCCTGTCTCTACAAGTAATTTTTTAAAATTAGCCGGGTGTGGTGGTGTGCGCTTGTAGTCCCAGCTACTTAGAAGATTAGACAGGAGGACCACTTGATCCTAGGAGCTTGAGGTTACAGTGAGCTATGATTGCACTACTGCACTCCAGCCTAGGCAACAGTAAGATCCTGTCTCTAAAAAAAATTTTTTTAAAGGTAGTATAATAATAAATGTTATTATATAAAGATTACATATTCATCATAAAAAAGAAAGAACAGCTAAACTAAGAAAAATATAGATACCATTGTCAGTCTAACCCCTCAGAAAATTAAATATTGGTAATTATATATGCAATTCATATACTTTGAAAAAATAAACATGGTAATATTTCATAGCCTATTTTATTCACATATTAATATAACATGAACTTCTTTTTGCTTAATTTTTGACCTCCTGTTTTAACTTACAAAATGACAATACACTTCCTTACTTGTCCAGACTTGGCATTCTTTTTTGGAAGTAGGCTAAGGAATTATTTTGAGTCATTCTTGGGATTGAAAGGCATTTATCAATGTAAGATGTTATGGAGCATAAATTAATAAGTAATTGAAATTCCTACCTATATTCAAGTGTGGAACTCCCATGGAGGAATTCCTTACTGACACTGGCAACAGAGGGAACTCTGGTTCCTAGGATTTTCAGGAGAAAAAGTCAATCACTGACCATAAATTAAAGAGTTTTCTGTTTGTTTTTTACTTCCAACAGACTTTATGGCCAATGCTGGATCTACTTTGAAATGGGCAAAATTTAAAACAAAGCAGAGTATAAGGATGTAACTGTAAGGAGAGGCAATGATGCATAAGACATGGTTCTTATGAACTTTGAGCTCCTAATAAAGTTAGCATATGTTGTGGAATAGATTATGCTGACTGCTACAACAGCAATACAAAATGTTCTGAAAACCTCAAAGAAACCCACAGGCTCCCTTAATGAACTCAAACCCTAATCACCCAGTATTGGCGTTAAAGAGAAATCTTCACACTCAGGGATGGAAGGCCTTACAACCTCAAGCGTGGTCTACTGGTTTACACTTTCCTTAGGGATCTCTCTCTTAATCATTCCTGCCACCCATATAGTACTGCAGTCTGGCCCAAATCTGGACCCATCATTCTTCACTTTATTCCCCAAAACCTTGCCAGGACCAGGCTCTGATCCTTCAATATGTCTTTCTAAAGGCTTAGAGATCACAAAAAGGAAATAAACACAGAAATAATTACCAACTAGATAGTCTGACTCACTCAATACAGCTTTGGTCTCTTGGTCCTGTAGGCCACCTCATCTTCCCAGAATCCTGGAAGAGGAGAAGGAGCTCACGGTTCTGCAGGGCTGCCTGACTATATTTCTCGTCTTCTCTACCCACACACATCCCTGAGCACAGCTTGACTTTTTGAAACCAAGGCCAAGGAAGAAGAAAATGTTCCTTTTTCTCTTTAAACACCCATTTTCCAGTTTCCCACCTATTATTTCATGACTTTTCCTTTCCAGAGATTTGTAGAGACTCCTCCTTCCACCCACTGATGTATTTCCTTATTCTGTAGCCCCAAGTTGACAACCACATCAAAATATATTAAGCCAAACATTTATTTTTTATTGTTTAGAGACAGAGGCTCACTCTGTTGCTCAGGCTGGAGTGCAGTGGCACTATCGTAGCTCACTGCAGCCTCAAACTCCTGGGCTCAATCTATCCTCCCACCTCAGCCTCCCAAGTAGCTTGGACAGCAGGTGTGTGCCACCACAGCCAGCTAATTTTGTTTTTCAATTTTCTGTAAAAACGAGGCCTTGGCCGGGCGCAGTGGCTCACGCCTGTAATCCCAGCACTTCGGGAGGCCAAGGCAGGCGGTTTGCAGGGTCAGGAGTTTGAGACCAGCCTGGCCAACATGGTGAAACCCCATCTCTACTAAAAATACAAAAATTAGCCGGGCGTGGTGGCATGTGCCTGTAGTCCCAGCTACTTGGGAGGCTGAGGCAGAAGAATTGCAAGAACCCGGAAGGCAGAGGTGCAGTGAGCTAAGATCCCACGACTGCACTCCAGCCTGGGGGACAGAGCGAGACTCTGTCTCAAAAAAAAAAAAAAAAAAAAAAAAATGAGGCCTCACTGTGTTGCCCAGGCTGGTCTCAAACTCCTGGCCTCAAGCAATCCCCCCACCTCAGCCTTCCAAAACATTGGGATTACAGGCATGAGCCACCACACCAGTTTAAGCCAAATGTTTTTAGAGAAAATAGAATCAAGACATAATTTGTTTACAGACCTTAAAAATTATGAGCAAAAACATTATTGACATTTTATTGATGTCTCTTAAGACTCCAGTTTCCACTTATATATCTTCAACACCCCTAAGAGATCTTTAAGACCCAATAAAATATTCAGACTCACAAGACTACCATGGACCCTAGTTGTCATCCATATACTTAAAAGGATATAGATCAGGAAGGGCAGCACTGAGCATTCCTTTTCAGTGGAGTGGTCCTCACAGGAGTGCATACCGCAGTCCAGCAGCTTTCCATCTCTCTTGCCCCCTCCCATCTTCTCACCAGCTCAGGTACAAGGAAATATCCACAGTGGGAAGATTAGGGAGCCATCCTGGTATAGAATCCTCGTGCATCAAAAATGTCAATGTGTGTTGTAAAACTACCTTCAGAGGAGCCCAAAGCTATAGCTTCCCACCAGGTAACTGGGTAATTTTTACCACAAGCCATGTTGCCTAATAACACAGTGGACAGTCACCTTATCACATTTCCAAGCAACAGAGCTGGAAAGTTAATCCAAGGTCACACTTGTCTTTAAGAGGAGAGAGGTATTGTTAACCTATTATCCACAACTTTTCAAAAGTATCTTTACAAAGATAACTGTGCTTTCAAATCATCTAAAATAAATGGCTCTAAAGTAGCTTCATATTCTCCTGGCCTATATCCTTTTTCAAATGTGATACGTTTTAGTTCTTCCATTGACTGGTTTTCCTTTTTTGTTAGGTCGAATCAAATATTCGGAACAGGTGTATGATGCCTGTATGGAGACATTTGACTGTCTTCCTCTTGCTGCCCTCTTAAACCAGCAGTTTCTCTGTGTACATGGAGGAATGTCACCTGAAATTACTTCTTTAGATGACATTAGGAAAGTAAGTAATCTTTTATTATTCTCACAGGGAATATTTTTAAAATGTGTTGGGTTTTTTGTTGTTGTTGTTTGCTTTGAGACAGAGTCTCTCTCTTTCACCCAGGCTGAAGTACAGTGGTGCTATCTCAGCTCACTGCAACCTCCGCCTCCCTGGTTCAGCCTCCCGAGTAGCTGGATACAGGTGCGCACCACCACACCTGGCTAATTTTTGTATTTTTAGTAGAGACGGGGTTTCACCATGTTGGCCAGGCTGGTGTTGAACTCCTGACCTCAACTGATCTGCCCACTTTGGCCTCCCAAAGTGCTGGGATTACAGGTGTGAGCCACCGCACGCCTGGCCTAAAATTTGTTTCCTATTGCAGTCAACCAATATATCTTTAGCTGAAATCTTTAAAATATAGATAATGAAAAGTAAGAAAATGGAAGTTACCTCTGATTTCATCGCTATAACTACTGTTAACATTTTGATATGTACCTACCACAAATTATAATTTTTAATGAGCTCTATGTTTTTACCAACTAGAAAGCTAACATTCTTGTAGTATAGTCCTGAAACTTTGAATTATATCACAGTGCAAAAGGAAGGAAACCAGGGTTCTAATCACAGTCCTGCCATTAATTGTGTAACCTTAACCAAGTTATTGAACCTCTTAGTCACATTTCTTCTCTATGAAATGAGGAAGTTGGAAGGGATGGTCTGAGGACACTGCCAGCTCCGAAATGCATTGGCTTTGACATTTTAGATGATACGGTTTCATTGTTTTACTTGCCTTCCTTGGTGATTATTATTTCCAAGATTCTGTATCTTCATTATGGAAAAAGATGACCAATTTTTATTGTACATGGTTGTCTTATCTTCTCTACCTTTGAATTCTTCTACCTGTCTCTCTGTCTTTTTTAATCAAAGTGATAGATACTCATCCTCTCTTACAGGTACTGAGACTAAAAATTTTTCTGTTTATAAAACTATTTTCTCTGAAGAAAGTCTCCTCAGGGTAAGAGGGTGTACCTATATGTACTGGCTTTCCTCTTGCCTTACTGTCTTTTAAGTAACCAGCATTTCTCTTTTACATAGTAAAATATGAATTTTATAATTCTGAATCAATTGTATCAATAAAAAGCTCTTTCACGCAGTAGAAATTCTCTTCTTGGCATTCAGCTATTCTATTACTTGTTTTCTCTTGGTTTTTATGCTTTCAACTAAAGCAGCAGTGACTAAAGGCTTAAGTTAATAACTCATATTGAAATTCCTCAACTGCATAGACTGGAAAGGATAAATGCCCTTACAAAATTAGCATTCTTTAAAATAAAGAAATCTCCATTGGAATGAGGTTTGCAATGAACAGAACCATTGTAAAACATTTCTGCTCTCATGGTAACATTGGCTCACCTAGACAAATAAAATTAATTTTATATAGTCATAGTCTTTCTAAAATAGTATATCTCTATAGTGGTTGATTTCACATTTGAATTAAATTAGTACTGCTTTACGATTAGGATGTAAGAGGGTCTTTTACTACAGTATGGTTAGATGACAGGGATGTTTATAAAAATTTATTGCAGACCGGGCGCGGTGGCTCACGCCTGTAATCCCAGCACTTTGGGAGGCCGAGGAGGGCGGATCACCTGAGGTCAGGAGTTCGAGACCAGCCTGACCAACATGGAGAAACCCCATCTCTACTAAAAATACGAAATTAGCCGGGTGTGGTGGTACATGCCTGTAATCCCAGCTACTAGGGAGGGTGAGGCAGGAGAATCGCTTGAACCTGGGAGGCGGAGTTTGCGGTGAGCCGAGATTGTGCCATTGCACTCCAGCCTGGGCAATAAGAACGAAACTCCGTCTCAAAAAAAAAAAAAAATTTATTGCAGAAAAATAATAAAAATTATGTATCTAAAATTGTTAAGTGTTCCATTTCTTGCAGGAAAATCCTTTAGGGGCACACTGGCTTCTCTCCTAATACATTATTGTGGGTGAAAGGGGTTTTTCTTTGACACATACTAGTTTCCAAGAAGCCTTTTGCTCTCCTGATTTTTTTCTTTTGGCTTTTGTGTGTCTTCTAGTTAGACAGGTTTACGGAACCTCCCGCCTTTGGACCTGTGTGTGACCTGCTTTGGTCTGATCCCTCAGAGGATTATGGCAATGAGAAGACCTTGGAGCACTATACCCACAACACTGTCCGAGGGTGCTCTTATTTCTACAGGTAAGCTAGTCCTTGAGGTCGAAAATTATGAAAGGAAACTGTAATTCATTTTATCAGATGATTTTTCAGCATTTTATATTTCAAATCTATGTAGTATAAGCACTCCTGTTTAATTTTTCGATTAATAGGAGGCAAGAAACTTGTTTGTTTGTTGGCTTTTTATATTTTCTTAGGTATTATGCCCTAAGAAATGTAATACACCAAACATGATTGGACATCCTGCAGTGCTCTGATATTTTTGTCTGACTCTAAGTGATCTAGACTATTTGTTCCTAAACATTATCTATACACTTTTTTTAAAAAAAATTAAAGCTTTCTTGGCTCTTTCCCCAGAGATTCTGATACACTAGGTCTGAGAGGAATCCTATTGTGTTTTCAAAAGCTCTCCAAATTTTGTAACCACTAGTATAGACTAAGATATAAAAAGAACAGGACATTGTGAACTAAGCCCAGTACATTTCCTGGAAGTTGGCTGTTGTTTTAAATTTCACAGGAGCTTTCATTATGATTAGACACTCAAAAATAGGAAGACAGGCAGGGTGTGGTGGCTCACGCCTATAATCCCAGCTCTTTGGGGTGCCTAGGCGGGCGGATCACTTAAGGCCAGGAGTTCGAGACCAGCCTGGCCAACATGGCAAAACCCCATCTCTGCTAAAAATAAAAAAATTAGCCAGATGTGGTGGCAACACGCCTGTAATCCCAGCTAATTGGGAGACTCAGGCAAGAGAATCACTTGAACCTGGGAGGTGTAGGTTGCAGTGAGCCAAGATTGTGCCACTACACGCCAACCTGTGCAACAGAGCAAGACTCTGTCTCCAAAAAAAAAAAGGAAGACATAAGAGAAGTTGGAAATCTAAATTATTTTTAATCCCAGTATTTTATTGTGGCAAATAATACATATATTTATTTCCCTAAAAATCTCTGTTAATTGGCTAAGATAATGTGTTCATTAGAATACACACACGCACACACACATGAAACTTTGATTTCGCCATTACTTTTAGCATTCTTCTAAACAACCTTTTTTTCTTTAAAAAATATTTTTTAAAATTTTTGTGGGTACATAGTAGGTATATATATTTATGGGTTATATGAGATATTTTGATATAGTCATACAATGTATAATAATCACATCAAGGTAAATGAGTTATCCATCACCTCAAGCATTTATCCTTTGTGTTACAAACAATCCAATTATTACTCTTTTAGTTATTTTATTTTTTGTTGTTTTTTTTTTCACCTTTTTTTTTTTTTTCTTTTTTGAGACGGAGTCTTGCTCGGTCACCCAGGCTGGTGTGATCTCAGCTCACCGCATCCTCCACTTCCCAGGTTCAAGCAATTCTCCTGCCTCAGCCTCCCGAGTACTGGGATTACAGGCACCTACCACCATGCCTGGCTAATTTTTGTGTTTTTTAGAGATGGGGTTTCACCATGTTGGCCAGGCTAGTTTGGAACTCCTAACCTCAAGTGATCCACCCACCTCAGCCTCCCAAAGTGCTGGGATTACAGGCATGAGCCACTGTGGCCGGCCTCTTCTAGTTATTTTAAAATGTACAATTAAATTATTATTCACTATAGTCACCCTGTTGTTTAAATCTCACAGTATCAAATACTAGGTCTTATTCATTCTTTCTGACTGTTTTTTTCTACCCATTAACTATCCCATTTCCCCTCTTACTACCCTTCCCAGCCTCTGGTAACCATCATTCTACTCTCATCTCCATGAGTTCAGTTGTTTTAATTTTTAGCTCCTACAAATAAGTGAGAACATGTGAAGTTTGTCTTCCTGTGCCTGGCTTATTTCAGTTAACATAATGACCTCCAGTTCCATTCATGTTGTTGCAAATGACAGGATCTCATTCTTTTCTATGGCTGAATAATATTCCACTGTGTATATGTACCACATTTTCTTTGTCCTTTCATCTGTTAATAGACACTTAGGTTGCTTCCAAATCTTGGCTATTGTGAACAGTGCTGCAATAAACATGGAAGTGCAGATGTCTCTTCAATATACTGATTTCCTTTCTTTTATATACATACATAGTAGTGAGATTGCTGAATTACATGGTAATTCTGTTTTTAGTTTTTTTGAGGAACTCCAAACTGTTCTCCATAGTAGTGTACTAAACATTCCCACCAATAGGATATGAGGGTTCCCTTTTCTCGACATCCTCACCAGCATTTGTCATTGCCTGTCTTTTGGATAAAAGTCATTTTAACTGGGTGAGATGATATCTCATTGAAGTTTTGATTTGCATTTCTCTGATGATCAGTGATAGTGAATACCTTTTCACATACCTGTTTGCCATTTTATGTCTCCTTTTAAGAAATGTCTGTTCAGATATTTTGCTCATTTTTAAATTGGATTATTGGATTTTTCCTATTGAATTGTTTGAGCTCCTTACATATTCTGGTTATTAATCCCTTGTCAGATGGATGGTAAAAAGTCTTTTTTTCTTTCTTCTTCTTTATTTTATTTTATTTTTTATTTTTTTTTGAGACAAGGTCTCTCTTTGTTACCCGGGCTGGAGTGCAGTGGCACCATAACAGCTCACTACAGCCTCAACCTTCTGGACTCAAGCAGTCCTCTTGCCTCAGCCTCCTGAGTAGCTGGAACTATGGGCATGTGCCACCATGCCCAGCTGCTTTTTTTATTTTCTGTAGAGACAAGGTCTTGGCTGTTTTGCCCAGGCTGGTCTTGAAGTCCTAGACTCAAGTGACCCTCCCTACTTGGCCTCCCAAAGTGCTGGGATTACAGGGATGAGCCCCACCCAGCCAACAACCATTTTTCATTCCTGCATGCCAACTTTTCCAGTGACTAATGTGATGAAATCATTTAACTTTTATTTCTTTTTACATTGCTTAAAATAAAGAGCATAATACATATTCATTGTTGTCAGAATAGAAATTGGTACAATTTCTGTGGACATCAACTTGGCAATATCTTTCAAAGGTATTTGTACATGGCCTTTGATCCAGAAATTCTACTTCTAAAACTTAATCCTGTAGATATATAATTGATTCTCATTACTTGTGGATTTCATATTTGTGAATTCCCCCACTTACTAAGATGTATTTGTAACACCCAAATCAGTACTTACAGAGGTTTCATAATCATTCATGGGAATGTAGTGTGCAGTGCAACAAAAAATTTGAGTCACCTCACTCACATGTTCCTAGCTGAGGTTGAACAAAATGATGCCCTACCTTCTTTTTGCAGCCCTCATATTGTAAACAGGCATTCTTTTGAGTTTTATTTAGTGAAACATGTTTTATGTTTTTGTGCTTTTCATGAGTGATTTCACTGTTTAGAATGGCCACCAAGTGTAGTGCTGAAGTGCTGCTGTCTAGGGTCCCTAAGCACAAAAAGGCTGTGGTATGTCTTACAGAGAAAATATGCGAGTGTTAGATATAAGCTTTGTTTAGGCATGAGTTATGGTGGTTTTGGCCATGAGTTCAATGTTAATGAATCAACAGTGTAAATGACCTAAAGTATTATTACACAGAAACACATCTGAAACAAGGTTATATATTAATTGGTGGGTGAAAATGTTACGACCGGAGCCTCACAGGAACTTTACCCTGTATTTCCCTTAGCAGTAGTGTTTCATTATTTGCTAATTCTCTTTTTGCAGCAACATTATAGAATGTAGCTACTGGGAATAATGAGATAAAAAATTTGACTCACCCAGCACACATGTTCCCAGCTGAGGCTGAACAAAGTGATACTCTGCCTTCTTTTATCCCAGGGATAAATCCCATTTAGCCACAGTATATAATACTTTTAGTATGTTGTTGAGTTTGGCTTTTTAGTGTTTTATTGAGGATTTAAAAATCTATGTTCATCAGAGATACTCACCTGTACTTTTCTTTCTTCTGGTGTCTTTGGCTTTGGTATCAGAGTGATGCTGGCCTCATAATGTGAGTTTGGAAGAATTCTCTCTTCTATTTTTTGGAAGGTTTAAGAAAGATTGGTATTAATTCTTTTTTTAATGATTAATAGAATTCACCCATGAAACCATCTGGTCCTGTGCTTTTCTTTGTTGAGAGCTGTTTGATTACTGATTCAATCTCCATATTTGCTATTGGTCTGTTTGGGCTTTCTATTTCTTCATGATTCAGTTTTGGCAGGTTGTATATTTCCAGGACTCTATCCATTTCTTCTAGGTTTTCCAGTGTTTTGGTGTGTGATTATTTGTAATAGTCCGTTATGATCCCTTTTATTTCTGAGGCATCTATTGTAATGTCTCCTCTTTCATTTTTTGTTTTATTTATTTGAGTATCTCTTTTTTTCTTAGTCTTGCTAAGGGTTTGTCAATTTTGTTTAGTTTTTCAAAAACCAACTCTTAGTTTTGTTGACTTTTTTCTATTGTTTTTCTATCCTCTATTTGATTCATTTCTGCCCTAAACTTTCCTTTCTTCTGCTAACTTTGGGCTTATTTGATTCTCCTTTTTCTAGTTTCTTGAAGTGTAAAATAAGGTTGTTTAATTCAGATCTTTTTTGTTTTTTAAATCGGCATTTATTACTATAAACTTTCCTGTAAGTACTGCTTTTGCTGCATCCCATGCATTTTGATATGTATATTTTTGTTTTCATTTATCTTGAGGTTTTTTTTTTTTTGGATAGGATGTTTTGCTCTGTCACCCAGGCTCAATGCAGTGGCACAATGATACCTCACTGCAACCTTGAACTCCTGGGCTCAAGCAGTCCTCCTGCCTCAGCCTCCTGAGTAGCTGGGACTACAGGATGTACCACCATGCCCAGCTAATTGTTTTTAAAATTTTTAGAGGAGATGAGGTCTTGCTGTGTTGCTTAGGCTGGTCTCAAACTCCTGACCTATCTAGAGATAATTTTAAAATTCCTTTTTGATTTCCTCTTTGACACAATAGTTGTTCAGAAGTGTGGTGTGTAGTTTCTATGTATTTGTGAATTTTCCTGTTTTCTTAAGTTATTGATTTCTAGTTTCATTCCATTATGGTGGGAAAAGATACTTAGGACGATTTACATCTTCTTAAGTTTGTTGATACTTCTTTGTGATTATATAGCCTAAAGAATATTCTGTGTACACTTGGGAAGAATTCTATTCTTCTGTTATTTGGCAAAAAGTTTTGTATATGCGTATTAGGTCCATTGGGTTCATAGTGTTGTTCAGTTCTGTTGTTTGCTTATTGATTTCTGACTGGATGATTTATCCATTACAGAGTGATGTATTGAAGTTACTTGCTATTATTATTATTATTTTGAGATGGAGTCTCGCTCTGTCGCCCAGGCTGGAGTATAGTGGCGTGACTTCGGCTCACTGCAACCTCAGCTTCCTGGGTTCAAGCAATTCTCCTGCCTCAGCCTCCCAAGTAGCTGGGATTACAGGCATGCACCATCACGCCCAGCTAATTTTTGTATTTTTAGTAGAGACGGAGTTTCACCATGTTGGCCAGGCTGGTTTCGAACTCCTGACCTCAGGTGATCCACCCACCTCAGCCTCCCAAAGTGCTGGGATTACAGGTGTGAGCCACTGTGCCTGTCCTACTTGCTATTATTTTATTACTGTCAATGTTTGCCTTCAGATCTGTTGTTGCTTTATATATTTAGGTGCTTTGATGTTGGGCACATATATATTTATAATTGTTACATCTTTCTGTTGTATTGACCCTTTTATCATTATATAATGACTTTTGTTCCCTCTTGTGATGATTTCTGACTTAAAGTTTATTTTGTCTGATAAAAGTTTAGCCACTCATGTTCTCTTTTGGTTACTTACTTGCATGGAATACCTTTCTCTACCCTTTTACTTTCAGCTTATGTGTGTCTTTAAATCTAAAGTGAGTCTTTTGTAGACAGCATGTAGTTGGGTCTTGTTTTCATCCATTCACTCATACTATATCTTTTGATTTGAGAGTTAAAGTAATGATTGATAGGTAAGGACTTACTATTACCATTTTGTTGGTTGCTTTCTGTTTTGTGGTTCTACTATTCCTCTCTTTTTCTCTTTGTGATTTGATTTTTATTTTTGTAGTGGGGTATTTTGGTTCTTTTTATCTTTTGTGTATCTACTGCGCTTTTTTGTTCATCGGGTTTGCATCAAACATTTTATAGTTATAGCACTCTGTCTTACGCTGAGAAGAAATTACTTTCAATGACGTATAGAAACTCTACACTTTAGTCCCCATTCACACACCTAATGTAATTAATTTCAGGTTTTACTTTATTTTTGAGACAGGGTCTTGCTCTGTCACCTAGGCTGGAGTGCAGTGGTGTGATCTTGGCTCACTGCAGCCTCTGCCTCCCGGGTTCAAGTGATTCTCCTACCTCAGCCTCCTGAGTAGCTGGGACTACAGGCACACACCACCACACCTGGCTAATTTTTTATATTTTTAGTAGAGATGGGGTTTCACCATGTTGGCCAGGCTGGTCTCTAACTCCTGGCCTCAAGTGATCTGCCTTCCTCAGCTTCCCAGAGTGCTGGGATTACAGGCACGAGCCACTGTGGCCAGCTGCATCTTTTAGTTTCTACTTGAACTTCCTTTAGTTGCTCTCATAAGGCTGGTGTAGTCATGACAAACTCCAGTTTTTGTTTGTCTGGAAAAGTCTTTATCTCTCCTTCATTCTTAAAGGGCAATTTTGATGAGTAAAGTATTCCTGGTTGGCAGGTTTTTTTTCTTTCTTTTAATACTTTGAATATATTATCTCCCGCTTTCCTGGCCTGCAAGGTTTCAGCTGAGAAATTCACTGATAGTCTTATAGAAGCTTCCTTGTATATTATATGACAAGTAGGTTTTCTCTTGCTGCTTTCAGATTTTTTCTTTTTGAGTTTTAACAACTTAATTATAATGAGTCTTGGTGTTTAACTTATTTGGAGACCTTTGGGCTTCATGAATTGCAATGTCCCTTTTCCTCCCTAGATTTGTTAAACTGTTAGCCTTTAGTTTTTAAAAATAAGAAGCTTTCTGCACCTTTTTCTTCTCCTTAACTCCCATATGCCTATATTATTTTCACTTGATGTTGTCCCATAAGTCCTGTATACTTTCCACATTCTTTTTTATTCTTTTTTCTTTTTGTCCCTCTAATGCTATCATTTCAAATGCCCTGTCTTTTAAGTTTCCCAGTTCTTTTCTTCTGCCTGAGTCTGCTGTTGAAGCTGTCTCTTGAGCTTTTCAGTTGAGTCATTGTATTCTTCAGCTCCAGGATTTCTATTTGCTTCTTTTTTATGGTTTCTGTTTCTTTATTAAACATCTCTCTTTATTCATTTGTTTGCTTTCCTGATTTTGTTTAGTTGTAGTTCATTGAGCTTCTTTAAGATGATTATTTTGGATTCTTTGTCATGCAATTCATACATCTCTATTTATTTAGGGCCAGTTACTAGAGCTTTATTAGTTTCCTTTGGTGGTGTCATTTTTGCCTGGTTCTTTATAATTCATATAGCCTTGCAATGGAGTCTATGCATTTGAAGGAGCAGGGGCCTTCCAGTTTTTATGGACTTGTTCGCCAAGTAAATACCTTCTCCTATTGAGTCCCTGGGTTGATGGGATTGCCTGTGGTATTGTGATTAAGCAGGGCTGAAGCTAGATTATGGGGCTACATTAGGGTTCACAGTCAGTGGGCGTACCACTAGGGGCATGGACAAGTATGTCCCATGGATGGGGAGAGCTGTCTCTGGAACTCAATAGGGTGGGACCCAAGCTGGGTCCCAGGCTGGTTTGGGTTTATGTTTGGGTCCAATCAGCAGCCCTTTTACCAGAGGAATGGACAGGCATGATTTCCACAAGGCCCCTGTTAAGGCAGGACTTCCTCTTGGCCACAGTAGAGCAGGGCCGGAGCCAGGTCAGAGTGCTGCTTTGAGTCTGCAGTTGGGTCTGGTTGGTGGATCTGTTACTAGGGGCATCAACAGACATGGTTCCTTCCCAGGATGGATGAGGCTGGTGGCAGGACTGCAGACAAGTGGGACTGGAGCCAGGTTTACAAGGGACAGGCTGATTCTGGGTCTGTAGCTGAAAGGTCAGTGGGCCTGCCTTCTCAAAGCAGCCCTTCCTAGTCTTGGGCTCCACCAAGGTTTCATAACCACCTACCTCAATCCTAAGGTTCTTACAATGGCACTTATGGCCATGGATGGCTTCCAAACTATTGTTTCTGTAGGAGGACCAGGGCTGGGGACATTCTCTTTTGCTATCTTGCTTACGTCACCTACAACCTACTTTAAAAGTAAATTTGTTCTAATGAGCATAATGAGAAACAAAGATTTTAAAAATAAACTAAATAATTAATGCCTAAGTAATTCCAGGTTAATTTTGTATACTCCAGTTCTTCCTATCAGGTATTTGTCATTCAGAGAGGTAATAGTATGAAAAGAATATTTTAGGAGTATATGAGAATATTGTATCTTTTTTTAGAATATGGTTGGCTAAAATATTTACATCTACTCCTAAAATATTCCTGCATAAGCTTGCAGTGAGCCGAGATTGCACCACTGCACTCCAGCCTGGGCGACAGAGCAAGACTCCGTCTCAAAAAACAAACAAACAAACAAAAAAAAACCTATATATATACATATATATGTATATATGTATTCCTGCATAATATTATCTTGGTGTTTATATTACCTGTGAAGCTGTAAGTATATTCTTTTATTTCTGTAACAATTTGACAATTTAAGAAAAGTATGTGTTGAATTTTTAGCATCTGCTACACACACACACACACACACACACACACTACTGTTGTACTTTGTAATATCAAGACACTGATAAAAGTTTTGGTGTTGTATTGTTATGGATTAAGACAAAAAAATTAAAAGATGAGATGGAGGAGCTCTTTCTATTGTAGGATTATCTATTGTTTTCATGTTTGATCTGTAGTGAAGTATATTAGTGAAATAGAGAAACAGAATGATGAGTACTAAGCTATTCATAAAATTTCAGTAGTGTGTAATACTTGTAGTTTTGAAACAAAATCAGCTAATATCACCTTGACTTTTCCCCATCTTCCTATTAAAAAAAATTGTTTTAATTCTGGATTTATGTTTTCTAATTTTCTTTTCCAGTTACCCTGCAGTTTGTGAATTTTTGCAGAACAATAATTTACTATCAATTATCAGAGCCCATGAAGCCCAAGATGCTGGGTAGGTTACATTAAAATTGTGCCAAATATCACTGCAGAGTCTTTGCATTTAATATGCAGACAGATGGACTTTCATCTCTTTTTCAGGTATCGAATGTACAGGAAGAGCCAAGCAACAGGCTTTCCATCACTTATTACAATTTTCTCTGCCCCCAATTACCTAGATGTCTATAACAATAAAGGTAAAGGAATCCAGCAATATTTGAGTTTGAATTTATGAGTAAACGTGAGCTCTGGTTTAATTGTATGTATGTATGTGTGTTTGTGTCATTTTAAAACATAAATTTTAAATAAGAAAAAAAGGGGTCTTAGTTGAAACAAAGGCCAAGAAATTTAGAATTTATGCTGCTGCTTGGTCTTTATCTCCTAAGGATTACTGGCTTCTTTGTGAGTATAAGTAATGATCATAATAGGTCAGATTGATACTACAGAATCAAAGTATAAGAAGAATAAATTGCTTCAGGCTCATGCCAGAATAGTTAGCATAAATTATTGGTTTTGGTGAATTTAATGTGTTTATAACAGTATCTCAAAGTCACCATTGGTATTTTAATCTTTGTGAATTATTAAACTATTTTTGTTTTTCTTGAGATATGGTCTAGGTAGAGTGACCTAGTGTACAAAGGCAAAAAAAAAAAAACTTCATTTTTCGTTTAAGCCCTGCCAGAAACTAATACTGTGACTTTGAGTGAGTCACATTATCTTTCTAATCTTCAGTTTCCCATATGAAAAAAGAAGAATGGATATATACATGCCTTTTGTTCCAGAAATTTTACTTCTAAGACTTTATCCTGTTAAAGTCTTTTTTTTAATTTAAAACTTTTATGATTAATAGTTTATAAGTTTTCTATCGAGGCAGTGGTCCTACTAAAAACTTCATATTTCTGTAACTATTTTGTTGTTTATAAAGTATGACTATAAATTAATAGGACTTTGAAAATAAACATGCCAGAACAAACATATCCAAATGAGTATTGTCCCTTCAAAGTAGTTACCTTGGGAAGCTACACACCTATTCCAACAATGCTGTCCTTGTTCAAAAACATTTTTGGAACTCCTCTTTTGGCATTGCCTTCAGAGTCTGCGACACATTCTTTTGATTATCCTCAATGATGGGAAATCTTCGTCCTTTGAGGGTGGATTTGATTTTTGGACAGCCAAAAGTCATTCGGAGTCAAGACTGATAAATAAGGTGAGTGATCAAGCTAGATGATACCATTTGGGGTCAGAAACAAGGTATGATTATAAGGTAATGAGACTGGTTTTTCTCGTGTTGCTGATACAATGGCTCTGGAGGCACTTCCAAAAGAGGAGTTCCAAAAACGTTTTGAGTAATGGCAGCATCTCTGGATTAATTATATGGTAAGGCAACAAGTTGTGCTGAAAAGAACACAAAGCAAGGAGTCAGTCTAGTCCTGCTTCACTTTTAAGTGTGTCACATTTAACAAGATACTTCTCTGAGCCTCATCTTTAAAATATCTGTCATATACGGTTGTTGAAGATAAGTTGGAATAAGGAAAATGGATATTAAAGTGTTGTTCAAAATATAAATTACTATAATAATACAGATTTTACTGTTATTGTACCTGATGTGATAATATCAAAGGACCACACTCATCTGATACAAAGGTCTGGTGTGTTTGTAGCTGGTGGTTTCTTAAGTCTCATTACTTTATAGTTATACCTTGTATATGCAGTTGGGGAGATAAGTTTCAAAGATGGCCAAAATATAATTAATATTTACTCTATTTAAAAGTAAACTGTGCAATGGCACATCTCATTTAAATCCGATTTGGGTCAGTCATTTTAGTGTGTCCTCCAGTGACTTGTCTATTTTAAAAAGCATGTCTTTAACTTAAGTTCTGTCCTAGTCTTATGTTTTCATTTAACTTAGCATTCTTCTCTGAGCCTTATCTGTCCTACAATGCTCTGCTTCTCCCTAAGTTCATTTGTTATTTCCTTTTTCCTGATATTTCCAGTATATTAGCAACTTAGGTTTTATTCTTATTTATTCTCTTATCAATGGTGTGGACTGTTTGTGTTGTTAAACATCTTCAAGGACTCTTGTGGCCCTAGATCTCCTATTTGTAATGAAGGTGTTCCTTTCTCAGTTTCTTTTTTAACTTCATCAAAAAGAGTATGTATTGATTGCTCAATGGATTTATCAGTGTGCCAAGCTGAAACATGCCACCTAAGTCAGCAGGCACTATACAGCTCACTGACTGCTAGCTTGTTTTTTGTCTCAATCTAACCTGGTTTTGTTCTTGATTATTTCTTTAGCAAACTTTTAACATCACAGTCCTGGCCAGGCACAGTGGCTCATGCCTGTAATCTCAGCACTTTGGGAGGCCAAGGGGAGGATCACTTGAGGCCTAGAATTCAAGACCAGCCTGGGCAGCAAAATGTGACCCCATCTTTACAAAGAAAAATTTAAAAGTTAGCCAGGCAAGGTGGAGCATGCCTATAGTCCTAGCTACTCAGGAGGCTGAGGCAGTCGGATCCTTTGAGTCCAGTAGTTCGAGGCTGCAGTGAGCTGTGATCACACCACTGCATTCCAGCCGGGCAATAGAGCAAGACCCTGTCTCTAAAAAATAAAAAAAAAAAGTAAAAGCCACAGTTCATTCTACCTGAGTATTCTGTCGGCTTTGACATAATTAGTAACTTTTATCTCAGAACAGTCTTATTTTCATTGGTTGTTTCTTAAGCATTTTAGAAGGAAAAAGGCAGAAAATGTGGCATTTGAAACAGTCCCTGGGGGTACTCAGTTACTCCCCATACAAGTGCCTTCTTTTCTGAAAAAGGGAACTCTATTATTCTTTTTCTTCTTCCTTTTCTTCTACTGTTGCTCTTCTTTCTCTTTCTGTTTTCTTTTCTCTCTTTCTCTCTCTCTCTTTTCTTTCTTTGTCTTTCTTTCTCCTTCCTTCCTTCCTTCTTTCTTTCTCTTTCTTTCTTTCTTTCTTTCTCTCTCTCTCCCTCTCTCTCTCTCTTTCTTTCTTTCTCTCTCTCTTTCTCTCGGTCTCTGTCACTTAGGTTGGAGCACAGTGGCACGAACTTGATTCACTGCAGCCTTGACTTCCTGGGCTCAAGTGATCCTCCCACCTCAGCCTCCCAACTAGCTGGGACCACAGGTGCATGCCACCACACCTGGCTAATTTTAAAATATTTTTTATAGAGATAGGGTCTCGTTATGTTGCCCAGGCTGGTCTCAAACTCCTGAGCTTAAGCAGTCCTCCTGCCTCGGCCTCCCAAAATGCTGGTATTACAAGTGTGTGCCACCACACCTGGCCTCTTTCATATTATTATTTTTTTTTTCAGAGACAGAGTCTCGCTGTGTTGCCCAGGCTGGAGTGCAGTGGTGCGGTCTTGGCTCACTACAACCTCTGCCTCCCGGGTTCAAGCAATTCTCCCGCCTCATCCTCCTGAGTAGCTGGGACTACAGGTGCACGTCGCCACGCCTGGCTAATTTTTTTTATTTTAGTAGAGACGGGGTTTTACCATGTTGCCCAGGCTGGTCTCAATCTCCTGAGCTTGGGCAATCTTCCCGCCTCGGCCTCCCAAAGTGCCAGGACTGCTCTTTCATATTCTTTAGACTTCCTGGTATCTACAGGTATTTCTTAGTTCCACTAGTTACACGAAAGACCTTTAATCATGATTTTTAAAGATTCTTATTCTTGTTTTCTTCTGTCCTCTGGGAACACACCCAAAAGCAGTTTTATAAGCTCTTGTTTCCAGTCATTCATTGTTGAGACCCACCTCCCACTTCTTTTTCCTGGGTAGAAATTGAGGGAGTTGTTGAATAATAATATATGACATATTTACCTAAACTAAATAAAATACATACACGTGAAAATAATGGAACATGTACATCATAGCCAGTGTTAGGCTTTTTAAGTGCTAGAAACTATATTTTAATTTATTTTCGTAATAATATATGGTGTACATTTTAGACATTCAATAACTTAAATCTTAAGAACACTAGATTATCCTGTAGCAAAGAAACAGGAATGAGGACATGACCTATATCTGTCATTTCTGGAGAACTGTTACACCCTGTTTTATTTTATGACCACAGAATAATTAAGAGAATAGTGCAAACAACATTGCTGGTGATAAAGGCTAAGGAATTGGATTTTAAGACTTTCAAAATATAAAGAAAATCAGTTCGGCATCAAAGTATGTGTGCGACTATCTGAATGGTTAATATTAAACATTTATAGCATGCTGGCAATATACTGCTGTGTATTGGAGAAATCGGCAATTTTAAAATCTGCTATATTGAATACAGAGATGACTTAATCTAATTTTGAACATTTAATTGTAAATTGCTCCAAGTTTGCCATTTGTATCTTCCAGTATGAGTTGATAACTGCAATATATAAACTCCCAGAGAGTGTATACAATCTTTGACTCTGGCTAATGACTAGCAAAACAGGCTGTGTCCATTTAATGAGTGATTTTTGCCTTCAAAGGAGAGTTGTAATTATAACCATTTGGCCTATAAAAGGAAATTATGGGGAAATTTTCCTCACGTGGATCTTGAGGTTTATATAGATAGTTACTGTGCAGTGACTCCAAAGTTTCAGTTTCTTTTGTACTTTTATTATATGAGCTCTTCAGGTAACTTTGTTCCTTGGAATAACTCTTAAGAGAATGAACTGAATAAAAGGCTTTAAAATTTTCCATCTGCCCTTTACCTAGTCAAGTCCTGACTTTACAAATGGAAAGTTCTCGAATTCTGTGTAGCAGGTACACAGCTGTACAAAGCATACCACTTGCCATGCCATGTTCCTCTGTGCCAGATTTTCTTGCTTTTTTCCTTTTTAGCTGCTGTGTTGAAATATGAAAACAATGTCATGAATATCAGGCAGTTTAACTGTTCTCCACACCCCTACTGGCTTCCAAACTTTATGGATGTTTTCACATGGTCTTTGCCTTTTGTTGGGGAAAAAGGTAAGAGAACTAAAGCACATGTCTCATCAGTTGTTTGGTGACTGAGCATACCTTGTATTTGCATGAGCCCCTCCATGATTCAGAAATGTTTTCTAATTTTGTTTGTTCTCTACATAGATTTTTTTTTTTTTTTTCTGAGATGGAGTCTCGCTCTGTCACCCAGGCTGGAGTGCAGTGGCACGATCTCAGCTAACTACAACCTCCGCCTCCCAGGTTCAAGCAATTCTCCTGCCTCAGCCTTCTGAGGAGCTGGGATTATAGGCATGTGCCACTGCACCCGGCTAATTTTTGTATTTTAGTAGAGACAGGGTTTCACCATATTGGCCAGGCTGGTCTCAAACTCCTGACCTTAAGTGATCCGCCCTCCTCAGCCTCCCAAAGTGCTGGGATTACAGGTGTGAGCCACCGTGCCCAGCCTCTACATAGATTTGTAAATGGCATGTAATTGGTTCTTAAATTTTAATATATTATGGTTTTTTAATTGTAAATATCAATTTAAAGTAGCTGACCTACTATGATCAAGATGTTAAAATAATATAGTTACTTGTCATTCCCTCAGATTTCTTCAGTACTGAAGAGATTTAAACAGAATTTATTGTCCTTACAATTTTATTTGTACAGCTACTCAAATTAGCTAAGCCTGTTGGACATAGGCCTGTTGGCTTAACTTTGTAAAGTGGGAAAAAAATTTTCTCACATGTGTATCAGTGTGGGAAGAAGCTCTGAACAGCAATCCGGTAAAATCAAGTAATTAGGCAATAGATCTTCAAAGACTCCAGACTTTTACTGGAGCAAGTAATCTACCCAAATTCTTTTTAAACCTGAAAGTTTACATTTATGCTACTTTTTATAGCTATTCTTACTAACATAATGATAAATAATTTTTGCTTATGCTTACTTAACGTGTGTTTATTTAGATATCCACATTATTTTAGAGAAAGTACCTCATTAATTGCGTAAATTTTGGATTATTTTGTCTTACTTAGTCACAGAGATGCTGGTAAATGTGCTCAACATATGCTCTGATGACGAACTGATTTCTGATGATGAAGCAGAAGGTAAACTTTTCCTCCTTTGAACTAAAACTAGAAAGAGGTTTGGTTTTGGTTTTAGTTGTTTTAGTTTATTTTGAATGATTTTCTTTGTCTTATTAAAAATAAAGTTAGTTCATTGTAGAAAAATAAAATTTGAAAAATACGAGAAACCATAAATAAGGAAAGAGAGTCACCCATAATCCCATCATCTTGTAGATATCCACAGTTAACATCTTAATGTATACTGTGTTAATTGTCTTTTATCTTTGCACATAGCTTTCCTCTGTAGTACACTATTTTTGTGGAGTTTCTTTGTAGACTAGTTTCTAATGGATCTGTAGTTGTCCATGTTGATCAGTGTTTTAACTAATCCCGGTGGTGTTGGTTATTGGAGTTTTTCCCAAGTTTTTGCTGACAAAACCCATATAGTTTTGAACATTTGTTTAGATAAAAATGTGCACATTCTCTTAACCAATATTTATTACATGCTTGATATATACCAAGTACTGTATTGTTTAGGTCCTTGCTCTCAATAAGCTTATTTGCTAGTGTAGGGAGGAAAAACAGTAAATAAATATGTCAGATGAAAGGAAGTAAAACAATATTAGAAAATCAGGAATAACACTTCTTGATTATTTCCATAGGATGAATTTGTAGAAATTGAATATCTGTGTCAATTATTACTTAAAATTTCAATTCTGATACAGATAGAAATTTCTGATACAGCCTCTAGAAAGGCTGTACCACTTTACATTTTGCAGGATGCATAGTCACAGTGCTGTCTCCAATACTGTTTATGATACTTGTTATAGTCTGGTGTTACTAAGTTTTTAATTAAATTTTTAGTTTATATTTTTATGAGACTAATGGACAATTTTTTCTTGTGTTTGTTGGCAATGTTTATCTCTCTTTTGTGACTTGTCAATTCATATCTTCTATCCTTTTTTTTTTTTTTTTTTTTTTTGAGACAGAGTGTTGTTCTGTCACCCAGGCTGGAGTGCAGTGGCGCGATCTCTGCTCACTGCAACCTTCACCTCCCGAGTTCAAGCGATTCTCCTGCCTTAGCCTCACGAGTAGCTGGGATTATAGGCGCGTGCCACCATGACCAGCTAATTTTTGTATTTTTAGTATAGATGGGGTTTTGCCATGTTGCCCAGGCTAGTCTGGAACTCCTGAGCTCAAAGTGGTCTGCCTGCCTCGGTCTCCCAAAGAGCTGGGATTACAAGCATGAGCCACCACGCCCAGCCCCATTTTGATTTTTTTCTTATTGGTGTGTGAGGGATCTTTTTATACAGTAACATTTTATTATATATGTAGCCAAGTACTTTTTTTCCTAGTGTGCTGTGGGAGGTTTGATTATAAAGGTAGGTCCTGACTTGTCTGACAATGCAAGAGATTCTGGAAAAGTGGTGGTCATCCAAGCACAAACCGGCCTCATCCTATCCAGGCTCTGTGCTAAGGTGGTTCCCTTAACTGTGAGGATAAACCATCTCCATCGTGGAGAAAACACAACTCCCTTTGGGAATCTAGAGGAAATTACCATACACTCTCATGCTTCAGGTTCCGCACTCATGCTTCAGGTTCCGCACTGAAGATCAACAGCATATGGAAGATAGCTTGCGAGTGTTTTTATTTATGGTATAGGAGATCACTACAAGGAACCAGTTCTTCTTGAGGAAATAGTGCAGCCAAGTGAAAAACAAAAGAAAAACCGAATATCCCCTTGGGCAACATGGTGAAACCCCATCTCTACTAAAAATGCAGAAATCAACCAGATGTGATGGCGAGTGCCTCCGGTCCCAGCTACTTGGGGGCCTGAGGTGGGAGGATTACTTGAACCTGGGAGGCAGAGGTTGCAATGAGCGGAGATCTTGCCACTACACTCTAGCCTGGCCAACAGAGGGGGACCCTGTCTCAAACAAACAAACAAAAACACATATATTTCCTATTCTTTCCCACCACAAACATAAAAATAAATAAATAAATAAATAAATAAAAAGGAAGAATGGGCCGGGCATAGTGGCTCACGCCTGTAATCTCAGCACTTTGGGAGGCTGAGGCAGGTGGATCATGAGGTCAGGAGATCGACACCATGCTGGCCAACATGGTGAAACCCCATCTCTACTAAAAATACAAAAATTAGCTGGGGTGTGGTGGCACACACCTGTAGTCCCAGCTACTCGGGAGGCTGAGGCAGGAGAATTGCTTGAACCTGAGAGGCAGAGGTTGCAGTGAGCCAAGATCGCACTACTGCACTCCAGCCTGGCGACAGAGCGAGACTCATCTCAAAAAAAAAAAAAAAAAAAAAGGAAGAACGATTATATCCCCTGAAAGAGAAGCTATAGAATCCATTAAACAAAAAAACATACTATTCCTGTGAAGAGATTTGTAAACTGTTCTATCCTCCGTTTTTGTTCCTTGTTTTTGGCATCATTTATTCTGCAAATAGTATCTTTGTTTAATGTTATTTTCATGATCTGTGGGGGTAGAAAATGTTGGATGCTCATAGATGTGAATTAATGTAAAACCATAAACTTTTAAGAAATGGAAGAAACTACTGACAAAATAAATTTGCAATTTAATGTTGTATCATGATTCCAAGGATATCTCTTATGAGCTGGTAAAGATAATAGCCTGTTTCTCTCATTGCATTTCACTTTGATTTTTTTTTCTCTTTTCCATGTAAACATAAATTTCTCTTCTCATATTTCTGTCTTCATCTCCTTGTTTCTTGGTGTTTCTTCTCCCTGAAGATCACTACATTCCAAGCTATCAGAAAGGTATCCGACTAAACCGTGCTAAGAGCTTAATGCTTACTCTCTGTCCCACCATAGTCTATTGGTTAGACTTAAAATTGGTAGTTGAATAATTTCAGAAAGGCTCTCCATCTGCCCCTTCAGTTTTAATGTATATGTTTTCTCTGGACCTGTTGCGTGATCTGGCAGGGTGCTGAGGGTTGGATGTGAGGAAGGAGAGGCCATGTTTCTTTTTCTGACTTTTGACTGTAGTCACCTGGTGCATGCTGGACCTTAGCTTCTCATGTGTGGGCTATTTTCAGAATCTTAGAAAAGAAAAAGCCATAAAGTCTTAAGTTAACTTTTTCTGTTGTTGCTTTTTAATATAGTGCACAATTGTAAGTAGTATCGTGAGGCAATAACTCACTAATATAAGTGAAGCTTATAGAATGAAAGCAGCCCTCACTAAGTTCGGGAGAGCTAGCTGGGTGTTCTGTTTACATACAGAAGACAGCTGCTGGAATGATCACTTGCCATTTGGCAGGCCGAACCCTGCACCCTAAGGTGGCCCACAGCATTATCAAAAGACATCTTTGCTGTAGCAGCTTTCTTTGTGAGGTTTGTTTATGTATGTGTGTGTTTTATTCTTTGCTGTGTTCTACGTTTCACAACCACAAATAAGTTCCTACCTCTCATAGATCCACCCAGTCTGTCTTTTTTGTGGCCTCTCATTTTTTACTTCATCTTTTTATCTTCTGAGTCATTTTTTCTCTTGCTCCTTAGAACTTCCTGAGATTTTTGTTTGTTTAAACAAACTTAAGCCTTCATTTCTGTTTTTTAAAAACAATTGTTTCTTTAACTTAAGACACTTCATCCTGAATTTTTTAAAGGCAGCCTATTAACACATCCCTTTAACCTACTTATTCTTTGTATTCTCTAAGGAAGCACTACAGTTCGTAAGGAGATCATCAGGAATAAGATCAGAGCCATTGGGAAGATGGCACGGGTCTTTTCAATTCTTCGGTAAGGATGTCTGTCATTACAGTGCGGATTAAAGGCATTTTGAGAGTAAATTAGACGTCGAATTCAGAACAGTTTTTTTAGAATTGGAATGTAGTATTGAAACTGCAGGTCTTTAGGTTGAGTGCAAATTCAATGAACATGTTAAAGCGACTAAAAATGTTCCAGCAAACATTGATTTGTTAGTAGCTTAGATGTAGTGAATGTAGTGGTTTAGTGTGGACTTTCCAACCCGATTGCCTGTGTTCAAATTCTGGCTCTACCTCTTCTTACCTGTGTGATCTTGGGTTTCATCTCTGTGCCTTAGTTTCCTTGCCTGTAAAGTAAAAATAATAATAGGCCCTAGCGCACAGGTTGTTAGGTGTATTAAATGGGATAAAATATGGGAAATGTTAGAACAGTGCCTGGCTGTTAAATGCTTCTAATTGAAAAACAAGAACTGGCTGATTGTTTAAAATGAAAATATTTGTGGAAAACATCCCTTTCTTTGAGTCAGGGAAGGCGTAGGAGGTAGGAGAACCTATCTTCCATCTCTGCTGTCTTTCTTCACTTCCTTCAATATCTTTGAGTTGCTGAATGGAGAGTTCCCGGGCATTAACCCAGGGTTTTGGTCTCCCTTTGCAGGCAAGAAAGTGAGAGTGTGCTGACTCTCAAGGGCCTGACTCCCACAGGCACACTCCCTCTGGGCGTCCTCTCAGGAGGCAAGCAGACTATCGAGACAGGTGAGTATGAGAGTGCTCCTCCATGGAAGGTGTGCTCCCGTTACCTAACAGTCAGCACACACTTACAAATGGGGGCTTTCCTCAGAAAATGCCACGAGAGCAGTTGGTTATACCATAAGCGGGGAAATGAATCTTCACCCCTACTTCCCTCCATACAGAAAACCTAAATCAGAATGGCTTATTATAACTTCAGTGTAAAAAGCAAAACAGTAAAACAAGAAGAAAGTATGGAGAGTAGACACTGGGGTAGACAGAGTCCTTAAGTAGGACACAAAAAGTACTAACCTTAAAAAGCCAGTTGAATTTCATTAAAATAAAGAACTTCTCTTCTTAAAAATACATGATTAAGAGAGGAAAAAGGCAAAGACACAAAATGGAAGAAAATTTTTTGCAATACACGTGTCTCACAAAGCCCTTGTATCCAGAATATATAAAGAACTATAAATCAATAGGAAAAAACAAATTTCAAAAATGGTCAAAAGATTTAAACAGGCACTTCACAAAAGAGGATATCAAAGTGGCCAATAGGCCTGGCACAGTGGCTCACGCCTGTAATCCCAGCACTTTGGGAGGCCGAGGCGGGCGGATCACCTGAGGTCAGGAGTTCGAGACTAGCCTGGCCAACATGGTGAAACTCCGTCTCTACTAAAAATAGAAAAATTAGCCAGGTATGGTGGTGGGCACCTGTGATCCCAGCTACTCGGATGCCTGAGACAGGAGAATTGCTTGAATCCGGGAGGCGGAGGTTGCAGTGAACCGAGATCGCGCCACTGCACTCCAGCCTGGGCGACAGAGTGAGACTCCATCTCAAAAAAAACCAAAGTGACCAATAAACATATGAAAAGATCTTAATATTATTATAGTTTTTCATCTAGGAAATAGATATTAAAACCACAGTGAGGGCCGGGAGCGGTGGCTCACGCCTGTAATCCCAGCACTTTGGGAGGCTGAGGCAGGCAGATCTCTTGAGGCCACGAGTTCAAGAACAGCCTGGCCAATACAGCAAAACCCCACCTCTACTAAAAATACAAAAATTAGCTGAGCATGGTGGCATACTCCTGTAATCCTAGCTACTCAGGAGGCTGAAGCACTAGAATCACTGGAACCCGGGAGGTGGAGGTTGCAGCGAGCCAAGATCACACCACTGCACTCCAGCCCGGATCACAGACCAAGACTGTTTCAAAAAAAAAAAAAAAACAAACACCACAGTGAGGTACCATTACATACCCACTAGAATGGCTAAAAATTAAAAGTTTGGGCCAGGGCATGGTGACTTACACCTGTTATCCCAGCACTTTGGGAGGCTGAGGTGGGAGGATCACTTGAGGCCAGGAGTTTGAGGCTGTAGTAAGTTATGATTGTGCCACTGCACTCCAGTCTGGGCAACAGGGCGAGACCCTGTCTCCAAAAAAAAAAAAAAAGAGTCTGACAATACCAAGTATTGGTGTGTTTGTGGAGAACTAGTACTAGGTATGTTGCTAAAGGGCTTGTAAATTGATTCAAGTGCTTTAGAAAACTATTGGGCAGTAAAGCTAAACATATGTCTACCCTGTAACCCAGCAGTTCCACACCTGGTGTATATCCAAGAGAAACTGGATGTGTTCACCAAAGGTTATGCATGGGAATGTTCACTGTAGCTTTATTCATAATAGCTCAAAGCTGGAAACAACCCAGATGTCCATCAGTAGCAGACTACATAAATAAATTGTATTCTGAAATATAAATAAATAAACTGTATTCTATTTATACAATGGAATAATACTCAGCAATAAAAAATAACACATTATGGACACATGCTACAACATGGTTGAATCTCATAGACATTACAGAAAACTGCAAAAGCCAGACATAAAAGAGCACAGACTGTCTGATTTATATAATATTTAAGAACCATTGGACTAATCAGTGATAATAAAGTCAGAATGTCACTTCCTCTGGTGGGAGAATATTGTCCCAGAAGGGCACAGGGAACATCTAGAGTGTTAGGAATGTTCTGTATCATTATCATGGTGGTAGTTAGACATGTGTATACATATGTAAGAATGTGTTGAGCTGTACACTTCAGATTTGTGCACCTGCTGTGCCTCGTGTATATTTTGTACCTTAAAGAAAACAGTTTGAGGGGGTTGCAGTTTCTCAATCAGAGAGGGAGTTTGCCTCTTTCCCTGCAGCCATATTCTATTCCAGTGCCAAAATCACCTCTTCAATCAGAGTACCAATTCTGAAATTTACCCGGGAGCTGACTTCTTAGGAAAGGGCTTTCTGGAATCCTGGAATGAAAAGATTGATGTTCGTGAGAATAAACATGCAAGGGGAAGAGACAGGAGATCATATTACTGGGTGACTAACACTAGGTATGAAAATTGGTATTGAAGCATTAATATCTTAAACTAAAGTTTAACTGCTTTTTTTGCTCCCCTTGTTTTGTTGAATTGTTTCTATTTAGTTTTTTTCCCACCTCATCGTTCATCTGGCCTTTTTTCTTTTTCTTTTTTTTTCCCAAGAGACAGAGTTGCCCAGGCTAGAATGTAATGGCTATTTACAGGTACTGTCATAGCTCATGGCAGCGCCCAGTTGCTGGGCTCCAGCAATCCCCCTGCCTCAGCTACTCGAGTGGCTGGGACTACAGGCATCTGCCACTGTGCCTGGCCATCCTGCCACTTATAGGAGTCCTTTTTCTTTTGTAGAAATTTCATTGCTATTGACTAACAGGGACAAACCCATTTTTTTTCTTTTCTTGGAGACAGAGTCTTGGTCTGTTGCCCAGGCTGGAGTGCAGTGGCACGATCTTGCCTCACTGCAACCTCCGCCTCCCAGGTTCAAGCAATTCTCCTGCCTCAGCCTCCCAAGTAGTTGGAACTACAGGCGTACACCGCCATGCCCGGATAATTTTTTATATTTTAGTAGAGATGGGGTTTCACCATGTTGCTCAGGCTGGTCTCGAACTCCTGAGGTCAGGCAATACGCCCGCCTCAGCCTCCCAAAGTGCTAGGATTACAGGCGTGAGCCACCGTGCCCAGCCCTTTTTTCTTTTTATAAGATTGAATTCCTCCTTCTCTTTCAAATAGAATACTGAGATATTAGAGTTCAGCTATTTAGAAGGAAGTCTGAACATTTTCTCTTTGGAAGTATAGTTTATTTTCCTAGTTCCTTTAGTTTCACAGAAAGTATCAGTAAACTATTTCCGATTGAATATTTTTCTCAAATAAATGTGCAGTTTTTTGTGAGCAGAATATGTTCCCACCATTGCTTTGCTTGGTAATTAGTCATCTGAGATATTCCAAGAGCAACTCTGACAACAAAGATAGAGTAATAGGCAGTAACATGAGTTAAGAGAAAAAAAGGAATGTCCTATAGCATCCTTAGGTAAACATTATGAAAATTTGCTGATCCACAAAATTGTTTTAATTGAAACCAACTTTGTCTAAACCTTGAGAAAGCAAATCTGCAAATCAGGGCTGAGCAACAGAATTATATAGCTATGTTATTTGGAAATTTGTTTCTAATTCTTGGTCACCTTTTGGGCTCAGCCCCAAAGTATGAGTTGAATATGAGTGTTTTAATCAAGATAGGACCATTTATTGATACTTCCAAAATTGATAGAAATCTTCAGTAATGTGTGAGAACAAAGGTAAAGTTGGAGCCAACTTTTTAGAGTTTCTTATTCTTATTGATTCACAGGAAGTGAGTTTATTTTGTTATTTTCACATTGGAGTCTCAGTTCCACCAGCTCATTGGCAAACTGGAGCATTAACTAAAAAAGACCTTTTATTGTTCATATAACTTAACTTGGAGAGCTTTCAACCAACAGTATCCCATATGGCCATGTAACATACATTCATGTATGTCTCACCTTGATCTAAGAGGGATTGGCGTGAGTTACAGTATACATGAAGCATAGTGGAGTAAAATAAATATGCTTGGAAATTGAAGCACAAAGGTAAACAAAAATAAAGCCAATAGCCACAAATTTGACTCTAAGCATCCCAGTAGCCAAAATAGTGGAGAAAGCCAAGTACAGGACAAGATTCACAAAGACCATCAGATTAAAACAGATCAGTTATAAATTGGACTACATCAAAATTAAAAACTCTGTACTGCAAATGGTACTATCAAGAAAATGAAAAGACATCCCACAGAATGGTTGAAAATGTTTTCAAATCATATATCTCCTAAGAGATTGGTATCTAGAAAATATACTCTTACAACTGAATAAGAAGACAACCCAGTTAAAAATGGGTAAAGAATTGAATTGACATTTTTCCCATGAAGACATACAAATGGCACATGAAATGATGTTTGACATCATTAGACATTCAGAAAATGCTAATCAAAACCACAATGGGATACCACTTCACAGTCAGTAGGATGGCTGTGAAAAGACAGCAGTTAATAAGAAGTGTTGATGAGAATGTGGAGAAATTGGGACCTTCTTAACACTGCTGGTGGAAATGTAAAATGGTACAGCTGCTTTGGAAAACATTCTGACAGGTCTTCAAATGATTAAACATAGAATTGACTTATTACTCAGCAATTCCAGTCATAGCTACATACCCCACAAAGAAATGAAAATATGTCCTCGCAAAAACTTGTACACAAATGTTCATAAATGGCATTCAACATAATAGCCAAAAAGCAGAAAAAAGCAATTGTCCATAAACTGGATAATGTGGTAAACACAATGGAATACTATTCAGCCATAAAAAGGAATTAAATGCAGGTATACATGTCAACATGACTGAACCTTGAAAACATTATGCTAAGTGAAAGAAGTCAGTCACTACAGACCACATATTATATGATGCCACTCATTTGAAATGTCCAGAACAGACCAATCTACAGAGAAAGTAGATTCGCATTCAACCAGGATTAAGGGGAAGAGGTGAGGGAAGGAAATGGGAAGTGAGTGCTAATAAGTGGGGGGTTTCTCATTGGGGCAATGAAAATATTCTAAGCACAGATTGTGGTGATGGTTGCACAACTCTACTATATTAAAACCATTGACTTGTATACTTTAAACAAGTGAGTTTTGTGGTATATGAATTCTATTTCAGTTAAGATGTTAAAAAGGAAAACAAAAGTTCAGGTCATTTGATATGACTGTTTCTTATAATGGCCCTTACTGCAGGCTGCTATCTTTATACCCAATGTGAATAGCAATTCTGGGAGGGCCCCAAACAAGGTAATATCATACACATTTTACCGTGTAGCTTTTAAACTCTAATTAGACCAACACTCAGTATAGAGTTTCAGCAGTGCTTTGTTCTCCCACTTCCTAACAGTTACATCAGTGACGTGCTGTGAGAAGGCACTGTAGCTTTCTTGTCAAGGGTATTTGTTCCACTTAAGGAGATTAGAGAGGGTGTGACAGTGATTTAATACATGCCTGCCTATGGTTGACAAATGAAAGCACTTCATAAGTAGATTTCAGTTATCCATTTTTCACATTCCATTAGGTAGTTAATGTAGTTCTTTCAGTTTCTCTTCTCATATTGATATATAAAGCCTTGGGAATAGCAGCAAACTGTTACTGCTCATTATTCTTCACTGCCTTCTTTTGGCAACTTGATACTGGAGTAACTGACAGGGTTCTCCTAATAGGATCTTTCTTGTGGCACCCTGTACCTTTTCATATATTAGCGTTTTTACTGTCTGAGAAAGGAGATGCAAGGAAGTTTACCTGTTGGTACTAATTTTTAAGTTGCTTCCTTTTCCATTCCTAAGAAAGAAGAGGGCTTTCTTAGTTACTGGCCTACTCTCTTGAACACTGTATGGAAGCCATATGGATTGGAAACATTAGCCTCTGCTATATTTTTATAGCAGATGGGTACACACATTTGCATTAGGAATTCAATAGTTCTATGCTTTTGTTAGCTTTGTACTCCACTCCTGGACAAGAAATAACCCTTCACATGGAACCTATTTTTCTCTCCTTCCAAATGCCAGTCTGCTGTTCAAAGGCCACTCTTTTTTTTTTAAATGAAGTAATTAATAGGGCAGTTGGACTCCAAATAAGTCACTTGAGAGCAATAAGATGTAGTTGTAAATAAGCTTTTTGAATAGGACCCAGCAGTAGCTCATTTAATATCACCTGAGATATTTTACAAACTAAGGATTGTTGTGATGTCAAACTATTTGATTCTACATGTTGTTTCGATACATGGATATCAAGATATAAAGTAGCAGTTGGCTACCTAAAATGAAAAGAGCAATGTTCCATGGCACCCGAAATGTTAAAAATATTAGAAACTCCCCACCCCATATTCCTCCCACCCCAATTGAGTCTCTCGCAATAATCTTCTCGCTTCTCTAACTAGTTGACTTTCATTATGGATGGGGATAGGCTAAAAAACGGGCCCCTGGGATGGCTGTGCTGCCATCAGTGCTGTTGGTTTACTCACTCTTTTTCTGTCTTCGTTTTTGCATGCTACTGCTCCTGCCCTCTTACAGCCACAGTAGAAGCGGTAGAGGCCCGGGAAGGTATGGCCATATTACTCTGATAGATGTGATCCATGTGTCTGTGTACTGGTTTTTCGAAGCTTTATCAACATTTCAAATATTTTATTATTGCATCACCAGAACTATAACAGTGAGAAAAGGTATAGTTGTTTCTAGGCATGTTAACGAAGCAGGTGTTTCCTTTGTGTCCTATCTTTGCATTAATTTTAAATAACCTTCACCACAGCTACAGTTTTTTTTCTGGGCTCTATCAGCTTTAATGCAACGGCAGAAGCTTAAGCAACTGGTCATGAGAGGTCAAGTGGTTTACTTCTGTATCCCTTCCATGTACAAGAGACATCCATTTGATTCTAAAGAGAGCCAAATAGGTCAGCCTCTTCAGCGATTCTAAAAGATTTCAAGAGCAGAGGCAGAAGTAGACTGGAATTTAGTTCAATTCATTTCTGAGGTTGCCCTAAGTAAGGTAGGCAAGTTAAATTAACTTTGTTTCTATGAAAACCATTGGAATTGATAAACATATTATACTTGTAATTGTTTTATTAGGTAAGATGGTTCAAAATGCGAATGCCTTAACTTGGTGTTACAAAAGTTGAATCAGAAGGAAAATGTGTAGAAGCTATTTTTAAGTTTTTAACTTATGTACAGCTCCTGGTTGTGCAAGATAGAAAGCTGTCCTAAACGAAAAGATTAGCTCTTTTGTTACTTTTTTTTGTGGTCTATGTGGTCTTTGTGCTAAAAGCAACTACCCTGGGTTTAACTTGTTCAATTATTCTAGTGTTGACTTTGTTCTAGCATTGAGTATGTTTCTGGTACATAAGACACTCTTTCTTAAAGGTACTGGGGCCCAGTAAGTACTTGTTAGCTTTTTGTTAGGTATATGTCTACCATGATTATGCATATAGAGCTTTTATGAAAATTACTTTCACAATTTCAGCTGCCCTTTGGGCTTTAAGGAAGCAGTAGCTGCAGCCAAGACTGATTCAGTCAGACATTGCCCATGACTTTCACTAGACGTGTGCTCCATAGCCACCTTTCTGTGTGTTTCTCTAGGAGGTTGCTGTGTGCTAAGAAACTTTTTTAAAGCCTGTTGCTTTGCTGCCTGATTGAGCTCTCTCCACCTGCTTCCTGTTTTTCTGTAGCCATCAGAGGGTTCTCGCTTCAGCACAAGATCCGGAGTTTTGAAGAAGCACGAGGTCTGGACCGAATTAATGAGCGAATGCCACCCCGAAAGGATAGCATACACGCTGATGGGCCAATGAAATCTGTAACCTCAGCACACTCACATGCCGCGCACAGGAGCGACCAAGGGAAGAAAGCCCAGTCATGACTTAAGAGTCCTGCCGTGGCTCAGGTGGATCTAAAACTCAAGAACAAATTTTATTTATTTATTATTGGAAAATGAAAAGCAACTCAAACAACTTCAACCTGGAGGTGCATTTATAATTCAGTCTGCATTTATTCTGTAAAAAGGTGACTGTTTTATAAATTCTTTTAATTTATGTTCAATATATATAAAAAGTGCATCTGTTTTATTTTTCCCTTTTTTCTCCATAATTTTAAGAAATGAATCTGATTGTTGTCAACACATTTGTGAAGTCTTGTGCTATAAAGGGGAACTTCCCCTAATAAAAGGGCCTTGGAAACCTCAAACCTGGGTTTCTGACTTGAACTAGTCAGTCTTCATTATTGTTTTTTGGAAGGTAATGTCTTTCATGTAAGACTAATAACTTTTCAAATGCAAGAAGATTTTTTTCCTTTTCATTTTTTTCCTTTCTGCTGGGTGCCATTGAAGAAAGTCCTCTTAGATTTCAGTGGCTGAAAGTGCTTCTCTTCTGATGGGAAACTGGATCATAGTAGAACTTCAAAGTGAATAACCCAAATCCAGTGATTTTAAGGGCGAAGGGAAATGTTTTCCATAATAACCTACTTTCTCTGGACTCTCAGTTCGTTTAAATATGTTCTAGTAAACAAAATAAAAAATAATAAGGGATGTTCTTAGATTTACTTAAAATCTGTTCGTCTGACCATGGGCATGATTGGTTTAAATTTCCTTAGGACTTTGGAGGAGAAAGATTTTCAGAAAGCTTTCACAATTGCCAGATTATTTTACTTCCATTTTTGAACCCCAGGTGACTTCTGTAAAGGAAGTCACTTTCTAAATATTTGATAAATGCCTTCAGCAGCACCTTCTACAACAAGATGTATATATGCCCTTCTAGGCTGTTGGCATCAGCTCTCGCATCTGCCTTCCCATCATCCTTCTGTTGTCCCCTGTCAGTATTACTGAAACCAGCTGGGGTAGTAGAAACTGACAAGAGTTCAATGGTCCCCTTGTGAATTGAAGGTCTTGCTAAAGAACATTGGATAAGTGAGGATTTCCTGTCTTCTGTATCAGTTACTCTTTAGGTTGAATGATATTTCAGCCTCCATTAGCATATTTTGGAATGCGAAAAGCAAGTGTTCAGATGTAGTGTGTGAATTATCTTCCCTTAGTTTGATTTTCAAGTCACAACCAACTAGTGAAGGAAATTTTGGGGCTACTTAGGCTCCCATTTTGACTAGCCTTATCGCAGGAGCCGTGTCATAATAGTCATTGGTCAGCTCTGCAGTGAATGTACATGCCTGGGAACATTACATCAGAGCATGGAACGTGCACATTTATGGCATTCCTTAGTGTCATTTGTGATGCGGCAGTCTAGCACTAAAGCAAGTATTTCAGACAGTAATACTTCATATTGGGAGTTTCCAGGAAACCAGAAAAACAAAGAACAACATAATTTTGGTGGTGTTTTTTTTTTCCCCAAAAAACCATACTTCTCATTAGAAGAATGAAGACTTAGCCCATCTATCTCTGTTTTCCTATACCTTTTTTTCTAACAGTTTCTGATTTGTTTATGGCAGAAATCAAGGCACTCTTAGGGACTGAAATCTGCCTGCATAGATTGCTCCATTAATAAAAAGATAGGAAGGAGATAAAGGATCTCTGAATGGGTTGTGAGTAAAACCTGTGAAAGAAGGGGGAAAAAGTCTCTAGTAACTGTCTTTTCCTGATTGTTGTTGAACTCAAATCGGGTATTAAGCACCTAGATATCCTTATGCTCCTTTCTCTTCCAATCCCAGGATTAGAAAAGATCCTGTCTTTGGAAATTTCACTGATGAAAGTCATTCCACGTGACAGACTGCAGAGCTGCTAGTACCTTATCCCTTTCTCCTTTTCATTAAGGCTGTTACACATATACAATCCACAGGTAGAAACCACTCTTAGGGGCCTCCATAAGCAGGCAGTAGTAAAAATAGTTACTGTAAATCCTTATAAGCAAAAAATAATATTTTGTTACGGATGATTATTTAGGAATGGCTTCATTATTGTCTCAAAAAGCAGAATGATAAAGCAAGTTTCCCTGACAGAACCATCACAAAATTATATACAGTATTTCACTGGTTCCCTCTGAGCTGTGGAGGAATCAGCCAGAGTAGAGAGGTAGGTGGTGCTGGTTCAAGAAAACCTGAGTAAGTTTTAGAGCAGCACTAACTCTTAGAGGAGGTTAAATTTGAAAATTCGGTTGAATTCTAAAGATAAAGTTATCCCTTCCGTTCTGTAGCTGTTTTAATGTAAACAACAACTTCCAAGATGGCTGGACCCTGCCCTGGGTTTGTTCGAAGACTACTTTTCCTGTCTAGGGCCATGATTAAACAGACATTTTAATTGCTGTCAAAGTTCTGCAGTTTTGGTGTTTTCAAAGTCTCTTCTGTTTTATTGAATGTTTCCCCCTGTGTGTGCTAAAGATACTGGAAACAGTTATATTGTGTTTTCCTTCACAGGACCTTCCTTGTGGAAGGCCCACAGGGACCTTCTTTTTCTGCAACTTCTCCCATTTAGGAAAACAAAAACAAAACAATTCCCCAGGCATGTCAGGACTCCTTTGTAAACTTTTCTGAAATGCCATTTTGAAAATGATGCTTCACATGGACCAGGTTTCTCACTTTTAGTGACATACATATCACAGGACATTTAAATCGATCAGATGATTATTTCTTTTACAAATTTGAAAACTCATCTAATGTAAGTTCAAAACGTATGTCCTTTTTTTATTTCTGTGTTCTGAATGTTTAGAGCAAAAGCAAAACAATAAGCCAAGGGTGTGTGTGTGTGTGTGTGTGTTGTGTGTGTTGTGTGTGTGTGTGTGTGTGTTTCTTTAATAGAATGATAAAACAAAAATAGCCTCCGTTTTCCTTAAACTCTCAAGGTGACACTTTGGTTACAAGTAGAGACATTGCTGATTTGCTGGTCTTTTGTGACTGGATATTGATTGGCAAGGTAAGAATTGCTTATCACACTCTGATGAGCTTGATACTGCTCCTTGCCTAGGAGTAAAAGACTCAGCCTCTCCGGGAACATCAGTATTTTTTATGTCTTTCATTGCCTTTTTTGGTTCTTCCATGAACAATTCAATGAAGCAAGTTTCTCTCAATAGCAAAGATTTGCCTTCTTAAGATTAGCTTTCTTTGCCATCCTGATAACTTAGGGATGATTTCCTGACATTGTTCAAAATAGGAACAGAGAAACCCTTATTTGTTTTGTCAATAGACTATTATTGAATGTCATTAAGGAGCAAGGGAAGATTTTTAAAAATTGGATAACTTCGGGGCCTTTTTTGCCTTTTTGGCATTGTCCCTTAGATCCTCTTCTCTCTGAGTGCTTTAAAAACACACGGTTTGAGGCACAGCTGATCTCTATAGGAAAAATATTATAAGCCATGCCTGCATGAGACACAGCTGGGCTTGCTGTTCATGGTCATTACTCAAGAGTCTCTCCAGCCTCAGAATGAGTAAAGCTAAAATCTGTTCCCTCTACCCTGCCCTATTTTATGTAAATATGGTAGCTGATCTCCAAAATTTTCGACTGTACCATATCTATAAAGTTTAACCTTTTAAGAATTTTCATCCTAGCTGGGCGCGGTGGCTCACACCTGTAATCCCAGCACTTTGGGAGGCTGAGGCTGGCGGATCACAACGTCAGGAGATCGAGACCATCCTGGCCAACATGGTGAAACCCCGTCTCTACTAAAAATACAAAAATTAGCTGGGTGTGGTGGCACATGCGTGTAATCCCAGCTACTGGGGAGGCTGAGGCAGGAGAATCGCTTGAACCAGGGAGTTGGAGGTTGCAGTGAGCTGAGATTGTGCCATTGCACTCCATCCTGGAAGACAGAGCAAGACTTTGTCTCAAAAAAAAAAAGAATTTTCATCCTGACCAATCTGGGTGACCAATCAATTAAATTGGTTTAGGAAGAGCTTGCCTTAGATTGGTTGATTTCATAATTTTTCTTTTTATTAATTATTGGGTTTTTCTCTCTGATCTCTGCATTGAAAATTACTTCCTAAGCCATAAAGACTTGTTGAGGTACCATTCTAGAATCCCCAATATTTATTCTAGTTGTTATAGTAACAGTGGAGCCCAAGTTTCTCCTAAAGCATTACCCAGCTTTCCTTGCCCAGGCAGAAAAGATGGCAGAGGGAGGGTGAACCCAGGGCCCATCTGTGGGTATGGGCTCCAATTTCCTAAATTGTTTGTGGTTATAACCATGGCTTCCACCTTGTCTGGCACCGGGTCCACATCTTTTAGGTGAGTAAAGGACAGCCTAGGAAGGCCCAGCAGTGGATTGAGGAGGGTCGGGTTACCTGGAGGACGGGTCCCAAAACTGGCTTGCCACAGTCCCTTTCAGTATTGCTGTGATGAGACGCCTGGAGGAAAGCTGTCAGAAAGAGCAGATGTATGTAGAGGAAGAAAGTTGTGTAGTCGAAGGACAGTGTTGTTTACTCTTATCTTGAGTGTGAGTAGAGAACTGTATTAACAATAGGGCTTTGTGCCATTGACAGAGTGTGAAAGAGGGAGCCTATATTACATTGGGGTTTGGGACCTGACCTGCCTATATCTAGCCAGCGAGAGTGAATGGGGTCAGTGTTAGCTGCCTTCATCTATGCAGTCACAAAGGTAAAGATGATACTGGAGAGTATATTCCCTCCCGGGAGGCCTTGGCCTCACGCACCTGCCACCTTGGCAAGACCTGCTAAATAACACCTTTGTCTGAGACAGGGTTATGCATCATCTCCTCTTCTATGCCCTCATGGCAAGTCTAGGTGGCTTAAGATTAAGAAGTGAGGACATGGAGGCAGACTGTCCCTCTGAGCAGCTCTGAAGTAGGGCCAAGCACACTGCCTTCCAGTAAGTTCTTGCCCACATTCCTTCACTCCCTTGACATAGATGTCTCCAAATACTCTTAACATGAAATGCATGTAATGAGGAGCAGGCCTATCATAGATCTTGATTTGGGGCAATAAAGATGTGTTTTTGTCACAGAACTTTTTGAGGATGACATTGTAAATCCCTAACTTTTATTTTCTCAGTGCATGGTGACCCCAATAGCTGTTTTTCCCGATAGATCTGTCAGCAGGCATTTTCCAAGAAGGGGCCCCAGTATTCCTTCCTAAATGGTGAGGTGGTCAAGACGTCAGACCAGTTGGTGGTGTGATATTTTTTCAAGGTTCTGAATGATGGATTATTTGCTTGTGCTTAGAGATTGCCTACTTTTTCTTGCTTTCAGTTATGTTAAAGAAGGCGAGGGAAATGTTACTTATTGGCCGAAATCATCTAATGTCTTTTTTGTGAACAAGAAATTAATTTGTTAGGACTTTTGTATTGTAAATTAGAGGTCATCTTAAGATTTAAAAAAAGAAGAAAACACCCTTAAATGATAACTTTATTGGCTCCCTGTGTCTTTCTTTCCTGTATTTCCTGGTGGAGGTACTTATATTTGGCTTTTACTCATTTAATAATTCCAGACCCCAGGAGAAAGCCTGGCTTTTGATGTCTGGTCTGGTCTCTGATGATAACAAGGAATTCCCCTCCCAAGGGAGGGAATCCCATCACAATAAAAAGGACCTCTCTCTTTCGTCTCTCCAGCCCTTTCATTTTAAAGCAGCTATGGTTGGCCACAACGTGTTTCTGTTTCTCCCAACTCAGAATCCACTCCCCAACCCTGGCCTCCTTCTTACCCAAGTCCCAGCCCCCTCTGCAGCTTCTCCAATAGAGGCCACTACTTGAAGAAAAGGAAGAAAGACATCCCAGAAAACATACATTGTTTACCAAGGATAAAAATAGTTTTGTACTCTTGTAATTTAATGACTGTGCATGTGATCCTAATAATAGACATGGTGAATTCCATCTTGGAGAAGCCAAGGCAGGCAAAGAGGATTTGAATGTGGAGTTGGCCTACCAAGAACGGGAAGTGTCAGACTAGCCTTTTCATGCCTCTGAAAAGTAGAAATATCATGAGGTGCTGTGGATTCACAAGGAAAAACAAGCTCCCCTGGGCAAGTGGGGAATTGGGGATAGGGAAAGAGCCAGGGCCCTGGAGAGGAAAGTGTGTCAGTGAGGGGACTCTACAGGTTATGGCAGTAGAGGTAGAAAAGCTAAATCCAGCATTGCCAGGTCCAAGTGAGGTGACTTTTACACTAAATACAACCACATTAAGGGCCACAGTGCAGTTTACAGGCCAGAAAACGGGCCCAGGTTTCTAATTTCCAATAAGCTGAGTAGCATTGGGTTCTTTGTTATCCCAGTGGCATCCTGATGTAGCAATGTCCCTACACCTTAGCTAAACCTTCAGTAAAATTAGGTAAGATTTGCCCATATTTCTGGAATTGTGGAAAGATTTTTAATAGCCTGGAAATGAAGGACTTCAATGCAAATTCATATTAACCTGTTGCTCCATCTAGATCTGTTCCTCACTTTGTTGCCTGCTGCATGTAATTGCATGGTCTTGCCTTTTTTTTTTTTTTTTATCACAACTTTCAGGCTTTAGAAAGAAAATGTAATTTTGATACAGTAGATGAATAATTTAATGGTAAATGAAGCAGACTTTTTAATGTTGATGCTGTTAAGGCGAAGGTTCATCATAGAATTCAAGGAGGTGGGAAGACAAGGTTCTTCTTTGTTTGGAGGCCAGAGCCGTACCTTATGGTATCCACTGGGCCAACAGATCAGCCCTCTTATCCTACCCATCGCAGTCTACCTGAGCTGGGAAAGAAGGTTGATGCAGACCTAATTTCCCAGCTCCTGGGTCTGTGCCCTCCTTTGTGGCTGAGTTGACTTGGCTTGGTTTTCCCTCTGAGGTCATCACTTACTTATCCTTCCCTTATAAAATCTACTTTCTAGAGCTGACAGCCACTTGTTTGTTTCATCTTTCCTGAGAACTAAGAGAGGTTCACCCAGCTCAGTTCTTCTCAAAGACACCCCATCTGTGCATTGTGCTTGTTTGCTCATCCATGAAAAGAGGAAGAGAGAACAGCCGTGGATGTGATGTCAGTATCAAAACTTCCTTGAGGACAGGCGGGATAAATTGGGCAAACGGCTGAGTTCTCCCGCAGCCTTTGGGAGATTGGCCCTGAGAACCCAGAATAGATGCCCATTATACATCATGCGTGTGCTATGGAAAGGTCTGTGCCAGGCAAGCCTGAGAGCCTCATTCACTGTTCCTATGGGGTTCCATGCACGCATCCTGGCTGCCAGGCCCCAATACCCATCATACTTGACCTGTACTGGGTATTTTTTCACTCAGATCCCTCACTCTACAGTGACTCTACCAGAAATCTTGAATTCCAGATGAGCCACGTCATGCCATTGTCAGCATAGGAGGCCCTTTGAAGCCCCAAAATGGGTCATTTGCACTCCCTTCTTCTGCCTGCTCCTGTTCCCATGAGTGGTTGGCATGGAAAGGGCCATCAGTAGAACTTGGCTGGCAACATTTGCAGGAGCAGGATCAACAGAGGACCCAGGAGAAAGGGATGGAGCCCAGGGGATGAAACATAGTCCAGATTCCTGCTGGTGTGTCCATGTGACTTGGTTTCAATTCCTCACCATTGTGTCACTGTGGCCTTCTAGAGAAGTCCAAACTGCTGGAAATGGGCAGTGCTTTCTGCGCTAACCCCTTCTGGTCTGACTGCTCAGCTTAGAGGAAGGAAGACAACACTCAGAATTCTGAGAGCAAAACCCCCCAAAAAATCTACTCAAAGCACCTGAAGTTCATCCCTGGGGAGGAGAAGAAAGGAAGAGCAGATGCCCTGTATCTCCATGGGGGTACTGAGGCACAGAGCTAGGGCCGCCTAGCTGCCCAGGGTAGATCTCAGAGGGTGACTCATCTGAATTGCCGATTCCCAGCACCAGAGCAAGGCGCTCCTCAAGAACTGAGTCTGGGTTCATGTCTTCTGGGACCCCTGGCTTCCCTTTTCCCACTTGAGAACTAAAACTGGGTGCTTTGCCCACCCCGCTCACCCCGCCTTCACTTCAGTGCTCTTTCCCCTCATTTGTCATCCTTGGTGACAGAGATTGCTTTTCAGAGTGACCCGCATTCCACCGCCTTCCCCCCCTCCCTGTGAAGAGCCACATTTACTGGTAGTCCCATGGCTAATCCTCCCCTGCAGGGGGGTGGGGGTTGTGGACAGACCCCTGTTGACAGTGATGTTGGGGACTACCCACAGAACAAAAGGTGCAGCCTCAAGGGCTTGAGCGGGGAATACTGATGCCTGGGATCAGGTAGCTGGGAAAACAGGGCAGTTATGTAATTGTGTTTACTGTGGCTCAGGTGGCTCTGAGAAGGCAGAGGCAGCCCCTGACAAAGGGCAGTGCCAGAGGTGGGGAAGCCGTGACTTGCAGGGAGGGAGGCCCCTCTTAGACAGGGGAGTCGTGCATGCAAAGGAGAGAGTGCAGTGGGATTTGGAAAGGAAAGGAATCTGTTCTGTTGTTGACAGCCAGCCAGCCAGCCGCCTTATCTAGGACAATCTTCCCAGCCTCAGCCTCTCCCTAACCGTGCCAGCTGTGGAGGCAGCAAGGGGAGCTGACGCTAGAGGGAGGCGTCGGGAAATCAGACACCTGATTCCTGGCTCAATCTCCAAACCCTGCTACTTTTCCCCCCTTAATCTACTTTTCAAAGAGAAGGAATTCTTCTCTTTAGATAAGGGCAGAAAGGGAGGAATCAGTCAAATTTCCTTATGTTTTCCCTGCCCTGTGGCCCACTGTCTCCCATCCTCTCGGCTGTGAGGCCAGATGGGCACCACGGAACACGGTGGATTCTGACCTGAGAGAGGTGATAAACCCGGCAGAGCCCAGGCCTAAGTAGACAGGCAGAAGTCAAAGCGGCTCAGGAAGAAAGCTCAGGTCTCCCGTAGACCTACCCCGCCTCCTCCTACAAAGCTGTTTACTCAAAGCCCGATTCCCATAGAGATGAAACTGGTAGCCAGTCCCCAGCTCCTTACCCATGGCTGCCACCTCCCTTTGTGAGAAACAGGAAGTGGGGAACTTTGTCAGCTCTGCTGCACCCTCTACACTAAATATTTATCTTGGAGTCCAGGTCAGAGCCCTAGAGAATAAGAGAAGCTTGCTGCTGGTGAGGGGGTATGGCCAGGATTCCTGGAGTCGGAAGAGCTTCTGCTTCACCATCTTGGGAGAAGAAGGAAGAAAGTGAAAGCGATGTGGTCCTTCTTAGTCCCAAGGACCCTGACAGGTGGGAAAAATGCGTGTCTAAGAAAATGGGCACCTATTTTATCCCTGAGGGAGGGAAGAGGCTACCTGGGGTGGATAAGAAGGTTTCTAAGCTTCAGGTGGGGGGGCAGTGCGCTGCTGCCTCCCTCAAGAAGTGTCCCAGGGGTCCTCCACTGCTCAGCTGTCCTCCACAGCAATGCCCCTGCCATCCCCATCTCTCCGCCTTCCTGGAGAGTCAGAGGTTCTTGGAAGGAGTCTTCAAGGTCATCTTGTTCAGCTCCCCGCTCAGTGCAACAGTTGCCTTTACATAGATGCCCCACAACTGGCAGACTCAGAACCCCTGGAATCATGTAAAAATTTGTCCTGGGAAGCCTTGGACCTGCTTCCCTATGATGTGTCCCCCAGTGGTCCCACTGCTGCTGGTGCAGCTGTGTGTCCACATGGCAGCCCCGCAGGCGCTAGAGGCCAGCAGGCCTATCTGAAGCTTCTCAACCCAAACATCTCCTCCAGCTTTCACATGTGATGTTTCAAGGCAATGGGGAGAGCTCCTTTACCAGAACGAGGGAGAAGATAAGACTAAAGCAGTAATGGTGGTAGGGACTGAAAATCACTTAGTCTTTTCTCTACTCTCTTTCTTTCCAAACTTTGAGTTGAGTGGTGAGCTTGGAAAACACTCCAAAACTCCTCGTGGCCTCTGGCACCAGTCTGACACCCAGTAGGAATGCAGGAGATTACATTAGTTTTCATAATTTAGCATTGATCACTCCCAGCTCGTATCTAAAGTTGATCAGTAACTATTGGTTGGTTGGTTGGTTTGGGGCTTGGGGATCCCTGAGCCAACTCAAGGGCCAGAAAGGATTCCAGAGTGTTTCCACGGTCCTTCAATGTTCCTTAAGCATTCCCACTTTCTGAAGTGCCATACAGAGGCTGGGGGCAGAGACAGGGAGAGGGGATGACCAGAATGGATGGGGAGCCGGAGGGCCGGGGCTCTGGGGACCCAGCTCAGAGCAACGAGAACAGCGGAAAAGCAGGCAGATCAAAACAAACACAGTGTCTGGGAACACCAAGACCCTCCTAATCCCATCCCCGCCAAAGGGACCCCACCCTTATCCTCTTTAGGGGCGCGGCACGCCCAGGGGGGCCGCTCCCTTGGGCTGATTTCCTCCCTGTGCTTGCACGTGTGTGAGCGTCCCCACGTTTGCAGTGTACGCGCGCGTGTTTGTTTGCACACGACCGGCCGCGCGCCGCCGCAGGCACACCCTCTCCCCCAGCGCGGAGGGGCGGCGGGGCCTTCCCCTGGTCCGCTCCGCCACTCTGCCTGCGGGGCGCCCTCATCTCGCTCCCGGCCTGTCCGTCTCTCCCGGCTTGCCCAGTTCACCACTCCTGCCCCCTTGTCCTGGCTCCGCCCGGTTCATCACTCCTGCCCCTGTCCTGGCTCCGCTGGGAGGCCGCTCGCTTCCCACACTCTGGAAATGTCGCTGGAAACTCTGAGTGGCCCGTGTCGGGCCGCCCGACCCCTCCCCGACGCCAGCCCTGCGGTAGGGGCCGGGATGGCAGCTGGGAAACCAGAGAGGGCTCCCCGGGGACCCTCGGCGGCCCCTCCCGGCGCCGCCTCCCCGCCGGCCCGGCCTCCTCGGCAGGGGGCCACCAGTGTCCCCGCGCGCGCCCCGACGGACGGAGAGCACTCGCACGCCCCTCCTCTCCGGCCCAGCCCCGGCCCGCAGTCCAGATCCGAGACCCAAACTCCGCCCGCCCCGCCGCGCGACTCTCACGGTCCGGCCTCCGGCGCGCGCCCCTTCGGCCTCCCTCTTCCTCCTCCGGCGCCCGGCCCGGCCCGGCCCGTCCTGACCCGGTCACGAGGGCCGCGACGGCCCGCGCTTCTCCTTGCCCTTCCTCCTCGAGCGCCCGCGCCAGGCAGCAGCCGGGCAGGGATGCTCCTGCGCTCCCGGGCGGCCTCGGGCCCAGCCACCTGCTCGCCGGGGAAGGTAGGTCCGGGGAAGGAGGGGCGGGGAGTAGGCGAGGCCGGCGGGAGGGATCCGTGCCCAACCCCAGGGAACCGCACCTAGCCCCTCCCCGGGGTCCGCGTCCCAAACTCTGGGAAGAGGTGGGAAGTACCTCCCACCAGCCCTCATACCAGAAAAAGCGAAATTCAAGAAAAGCTGTCCTTGTCCACGTGGCCTTGTCGCTGAGAAATACCTGGGAAAGCTCTTAGGGCCAGGCACCCAAGGTCAGGGCAGTGTTCAGAGCAGGGAGGCCAGTGCCCACCCCAGCAGAGCCGCCTCCCCTCTCCCGCTCCCGGGGCTGGCTGCCTGCCTGGAGGGGCGGTCTGAATTCTGGGAGGACCCCTCCGCTCTCTGCTACATGGGGGACCAGTCCCCAGATGCTGCCCTCTTCCTTGTATGTCCTCCCTAAGTCTCCTGACCTGGCTGCCAAGAGAAGAACTCAGACCATCCTTCCCTGGAGGTTCCTGGGGTGGGGGGCGTCACAAGGGGCAGGGTTGAGAAGGGGCAGATGGGGGCACCAAGGGTAAGCAACCTCTGACTACGGGTCGTGGGGGACTACGGGTCGTGGGGGACCTCCTGCCCTGCCCATCCTCCAAGAGAGCAGTTCTCACTGAGCACGAGGTGGGCGGGGAGGTCAGGGAAGGAAGGCGCTGTCAGCTGATGGCCCAGGCGGCAGCTGCTGAGCTGCAACTTGGCCCGAAGCAGTCAGCTGGGCAGGGAGGGGTGCTGCGAGGAGCCGACCAGCTCCAGGTCTCCTGACCTTCCACCCCACCCTGCCTCAACTTCCCCCTGCAAGGGGAAGTGGAGTGTGGGGACTGGGGTGTGTCTGCCTGTTTTGCTTTGGTGGGAGTCCTAATTGGACCCAGCTGGGGAGCTGCTCCTCCTCCAGCCTTAGCCCTCCACTCCCCCCAGTCAGGCATGGGCACAGAAGAGCTGTGTCGCAGCAACTCAAATGTCAGGAGTCCCCACAAACTCAAACCAGAGACAAGGAGCTGCCCCCAGCCTTGGCTACACCCTCGCTAGCCCTGGGCAGGAGCTGGGTCCAGGGGCTGAGTCATCCCAGCCTTATTCTACCTTCATCCCCTCTGGGCCCCCAACTCTTCCACTGCTCACATGACTGCACCTCCCACCACTGTTCAGCTGACACCCCTCTGTACCCACAACCCCCATGCAGCTCATGTGGTCCCTCCGGTGGTCCCCCAGAAGTCATATTCACAGCTCTGCACCCAGATTCCAACACACACATACACACAGCTCCTCCCGATGCATTTGCAGCCCTCCCTGAGAGCCCCCAAGGACCCCACAGGCACAGGCAAACCTGATTCCATCCAGTCCTGGGCAGTGGCAGAGCTTGGCTGTTTCTGGTCCAGTCCAGCAGCCAAGACGCGGAGGGATGGACGCCGTAGCACCTTGCTCTGGGTCAAAAAGCCCCCTTGGACACCCCAAACTGGGAGCCCCTTTTTGTCCTCTTGCACCCCCACTCTGGGCTCCCCTCTTGCCCCTCCATTCCCTGGGTGCCTAGGGTTCCCTTCCCCTTCCCCAGCCTTGGGATGAGGCAGAAGAAGCTGGCTGCGGGCAGGCATGGTGCTGCCAGGGAAGACCCTGCACTCACAAAACAGGCTGGAGGGGCGGGAGAAAGTGGAGCCAGGGTGCGCGTGTATGTGCATGCACATTTGCCCACATGCAGAACACCCCAGGGCACTCAGCACCAACTCTCCGTGGGCATGAGCAGGTTCAGCTTTGCCCTCACCCACCGCTTCTGTCTCCACCCACCCGGAGCCCTCTGAGTCCTCATTCTGTGAAGGAGGCCAAAGAAGGGCCCGATGCTCCCTGTGAGCTCGCAAGAGTGGGTCTTGCTGCCTGGAAATGCCCCTGACGCTCCCCTTGGCCCTATTGGGCTTAAGGCCCTGCTGACTGCTTCCTGGAGGGCAGTGGGCGGGTGGCTGAGTAATCCCTTGTGCCCGCAGGCAAGAGATGCCCACACGGCCTGGGGGAGGCAGAGGGAACTGAAACAAAGTCCTGTGATCCCAGGCCCCCTCTCTGCCGGCTGCCCCACTTCCCCTGCGCCTTCCCTCCGGGGGAGTGGGGAAGCCGGCTGCACCCGTGCAGGGAGAGCCCCACGGGCTCCTGGCCAGCCCCTCCCCTCCTCCTCACCCAAGCTCCCCCTCCCCCACTCCCACCCGGAGCTCCTGCCCTGGGCCTAACAAGTGGCCCATTGTGCCCCTGGGAGCCGGCAGGCACGGGCAGCCTGCAGGCGGGTGCCTGGCGTGGCCTGTTTCCTGGGTCCTTGAGCTAGTACCCAGCTGGTCCTGACCCCCTCCCACAGCTGGCCCCTCCTCCCCTATCCCAGGGTTGAGCCAAGAGGGCATGGGCAGCCTAGCCTAGCAGGGCTTTCCCTTCCTTCCTCCTTCCCCACAGAGGACACGCAGAGGAGCAGCTGGCTTGCCCGGAGTCCTCCGACCTTGACCCAAGCATGCAGGGCCCACCCCACAGCCTCCCTGCTGGGCTCAGCCTGGACGACTTCATCCCTGGCCACCTCCAGTCCCACATAGGGTCTTCCTCCCGGGGGACACGGGTGAGTGAGTCAGTAGGGAGGAGGGTGTCCTGCGGGCCCCGGAGTTGGTTGGGACACTAGCATGTCAGGTGGGGGCAGGAGGATGAAAGGGATGGAGGGAGGGCTGAAGAGAGCTCTGGGGGGCCTCGCTGGTTTCCCACAAAATCGTCAGGCGGGCCTGGGACTGTCACCGAGGGGTGTGGGCTGTGCCTAGTAGCCATCCCTCCCTCCCGCCCTGCTGGGCCCTGAGCTGCCGCTCCTGGCCCCTCCCCGCAGGTGCCCGTGATCCGGAATGGTGGCTCCAACACCCTTAATTTCCAGTTCCACGACCCCGCGCCCAGGACTGTGTGCAATGGGGGCTACACACCAAGACGAGATGCTTCCCAGCACCCGGGTAGGTCTGCTCAGGAGCCTCATGCCGGAGATGGAGGGTCAGGGCCCTGCCATCTGGCACTGCCCTGTGTCAAGCGGGAGGGGCAGCAGCTGGAGATGGGGTTCTCAAGGCCATGAGGAGGTTCCTCAGAGGCCTCTGGGCTCACTACGAGCCCCTCCCTGCGGAGCCTGCTGACTCTGCAAGAGACACCCGCTTGGGGAGAGCAGGCTGATGCATCCCTTCCCCTGCCCTCCAGCCTGGTGCCAGGGAAAGGAAGCGTGCAGGAGCCCTGGGCGCCGGAGGACCTCCCACAGGGACTGGGGATGGAAGGGTGGAGGTGATGTGGGTATCTGTTGGCTTGGGAAGGGCTGGAGACTGTCCCATTCAGGCCCAACAGGCTGCCCAGCAGGAGGTTAGAGAGGCAGTTCTAGATCCCAGTCCAGAGGTCCTGGGAACTCCTGGGTGCAGGCCAGCCCTGAACATGTCTCTCCTAAAGTGACATCCTTTATCGAGCATTCCCCTAAGACAGGTGCTGTGTAAAGGAATTTATTCATTTAACAATTATCCAGCCTGGGCAACATAGCAAGACCCTGTCTCTATCAGCCTGGATGACACAGCAAGACCCTGTCACTTAAAACACACACACACTGAGAGGCCGAGGTGTGTGGATCACCTGAGGTCAGGAGTTCGAGACCAGCCTGGCCAACATGGTGAAACCTCATCTCTAATAAAAATACAAAAATTTGCTGGGTGTGGTGGCGGGTGCCTGAAATCCCAGCTACTTGGGAGGTTGAGGCAGGAGAATCACTTGAACCTGGGAGGTGGAGGTTGCAGTGAGCTGAGATCGTGCCACTGCACTCCAGCCCGGGCAACAAGAGCAAAACTCTGTCTCAAAACAAAAACAAAAACAAAACAAAACCAAAAAAAACACCCACACAATTATGGAACACCCAGAGCGTGCTGGACACTGTAAAAACACTTTACGAGGCTCACCTCGTTTAACCCCTCGATATCCTGACAAAGTAGGGGTAATGATGACTGACAGCTTCCCAGTAAGGAACCCCATTCGCAGAGATGTTCAGCCATAGAGGCTGAGCTGCAATTCACACCCTTGTCCATCTGGCCTCAAAGCCCTTATTCTGCTGCCCTAGCTACTTAGAGGCTAACACTTATGGGTAAGTTGAGGACTCAGTCACAACCATGTCTGGGGAATGGGTTTCTGACCTTCACTGAGAGCCTCTCGACTGTGTGCCAGGCACTGTGCTGGGTACAGTCACACACGCTAGATGTCACTGAATCCTTGTCACAATGACCCTTGTTTTACAGAAGTGGAAACTGAGACACTGAGAAGGTGACTGATGTACCCCAGGCCATGGCAGCCAATAGGTGGTGGAGCTGGGGTCTGAATTCAAGTCTGTCCCCTCCAAGCCCAGTATCTTTACTGCCACACCCCAGCTGGGATGTCCCCTGCATTCTCTACAAGTAATGATTTCCAGACCTTATTCTGAAAGCACTTAGGATAGTCCCAGGAAAGAAGGATGGGGGTAGGGCCAGGCACAGCATTCTCAAGATCAAATCCATTTAAATTCACTTAAACAAACAGAGGCCCGTGGTGCTCTGAGTCATCCACTCAAACAAACAAGGCGATGTTGAAACTTTGAACCCACAGAGATCCATGCTCTGAGGAACTAAGGGACACACAGGTTCAGGTGGAGACCCCTGCCTTTCACTAATGCTCTCCTGCACGCACCCAACAGACCCTGCATGGTATCAGACCTGGCCAGGCCCTGGGAGCAAGCCCTCTGCAAGCACAAAGATCCCTGCCTCCCAGCACACCCAGAACTGGTCAGCCACGTGGACCAAGGACAGCAAGCGTCAGGACAAGCGCTGGGTCAAGTACGAGGGAATCGGGCCCGTGGATGAGAGCGGCATGCCTATTGCCCCCCGATCCGTGAGTCCAGGGCTGGGGGCCACGGAGAGATGGGGCCCAGGGATCTACAGGGAGCTGCACTTCTGTGCATTAAAGTGGGGGTGGGGCAATAAAGGCCGCACCCAAACCATCCCAGATTAAGCAGGGGTTCAACCGTGTTGGGGTTCAGGGGCTGTAAACCTCATAAAGCTGCAGACACCCTCGTGTGCCTGAGTTGCTCAAGTGGTTTGTGCGGGGTACAGATCTAGAACTCTCATCAGGGTCTCAAAGGTAGAGAACCCCTGCTGTAAGGGCTGAGGCTGCAGGGGACCCTCTCTTAGTTTCATATCCCCAGGGCCTGTCACGACGCTCATGAAATGGTTGCTGAATGAATGACTGACCGGCCGAATGAGTGAGTGAGTCTTGTGTGAGAAGGTCTCTCACTGTGGCAAGCGTGGAAGGATCCGGCAGTCCAGTTAGGACTGGGGATACCCTGCCCTTTTCCATCCACCTTCGTGTCTTGAGCCAGCTCCATTTTCTCATCTGGAAATTGGAGCTGGTAACATTCCCTTCCTGTTTTGAGGCTGTTTTGAGGCTTGGATGAAGCAGGTGATGTGAAACACGCATCTCACTCCTACATTATTGCTGTCATTTTTGGCCCAGGTGCAGTGACTCACGCCTGTAATCCCAGCACTTTGGGAGGTCAAGGCGGGAGGATTGCTTGAAACCAAGAGTTCCAGACCAGCCTGGGCAACATAGTGAGACCCTGTCTCTATAAAAAAAAATAAAATAAAATTAGCTAGGCAAGGTGGTGCACGACTGTAGTTCCAGCTACTCAGGAGGTTGAGGCAGAACGATTGCTTGAGCCCAGGAATTGGAGGCTGCAGTGAGCTATGATCATGCCACTGCACTCCAGCCTGTGTGACACAGTGAGACCCTGTCTCCCCACAAAAGAAAAATGTTCTTTGTGGAAACACTAGACATAAAGAAAAGCAAAGAGAAAAAACGTAAATTGCCCCAAATCTCATAACATCATTATTGCATACACTTCGATGGAGATCTTGTCATATATCTTACTTATATAGGACATGTTACATGAAGCTATTGTTATTAAAGAGATCGCAAGAGAAGCATTTCCCAGCCCACCTATGGGGGGTTCAGGGATGGCCAGAGAAGGGACTCACTAGGGAAAAATTTTTGTGGCTTGATATTGGGAGGGTGAATAAGCAGGGAGGACTGACTTTGCATTTTCTGATCCCAGAGTGTTGACAGACCCAGAGACTGGTACCGGAGAATGTTCCAGCAGATTCACCGGAAAATGCCAGGTAAGATACCCTTCCAGGGCCCTCTCCCTGCCAAAGTGGATTCTGGCCCCTGGGGGTTGGAGAGACAGGGAAAGAAAAGGGGACTTAGCTGCTCAAGGGGTTCTTCTCCACCTTCTCCCAGGCTCTAATGAGTAGTCCTGAAAATAGGCTGTCCCCTCCCTGTACTCGGGGCCAGCAGCGGTCTCTAGAGCATCCCCAAGAAGAACATTGACCAGCCACTGTCCCCCAGTGTCCTCTGAGGGGACTGAGAAGCCATTCCTTTCCTGAAGTCCCTCTCTGATTTCCCTGCCAGGCTGGAATGCCACTGTTAGCGGTCATTCCCTTACTGGAGGCATTGCTTTCTTCCACAACTCAAAATGCAGCCAACCCTGGGGGTGCCTATGAGCTGGCTCCAAGGTCACCCATCCATTCAGTGAGTCCTTGACCATCTATTGAGCATGTACCACGTGCTGAGCACTACTCTAGGTGCCAAAGATCAAAGGAAGTCACACAATAAACAGACACACCTTTGACATGACAGATGGTGGAAAGGGCTAGGGAAAAATAAAGCCAGACTAGGAGAGTGCCCCATGCAGGGAGGCTGCTCCTTCACCCAGGAGGGGCCAGGAAGGTCATTTGTAAGTGGTGTTTGATCAGACCATGGAGGGAGTGAAGGAGTCGGCCTGGCAGAGCTGGGGGAAGCATTCCAGCAAAGGGAGCTCCGAAGACCCAGAGGTAGAAGCATGTTCTGGACGGGCAAGGAGATCCTGGCCTGGAGCGAGGAGCATGTGGTGGGAGATGGAGTCAGAGAGGTGGTGGTGTCAGGGTACGTGGGGCCTTGTGGGCCATTATAAGGACTTCAGCTTTTACGGTGCAAATAAGGAGGAGCCACTGAGCGGAAGAGTGCCATGCTCTGACAAGTAATGGCTGAAAAGATTGTGCCTGGCTGTGGGGTGGGAAAGGAATGGTGGAACCAGTTCCCTTGCCTGGTAAGGGCTAGGGAGAAAAGGCCACCTTTACAACTTTGCTTCAATCCAGGGGAGAGATAATCGTGTGTTAGACCAGGGCGGTAGCAGTGGCCCTGGTGGGACAGGATGAGACTCTGAATACACTGCAGTCACTGGAATTTGCTGATGGATTGGACGTGGCTTGGAAGAGAGAGTCAAGGATGGTTTTAAACCTCAGCAAGTTGAAGATTGGAGTTGCCATTTGTCAAAACAGAAAAGACTGTAGGAGTAGCATTCACAGGCCGGGCGCGGTGGCTCACGCCTGTAATCCTAGCACTTTGGGAGGCCAAGGTGGGTGGATTGCCTGAGCTTAGGAGTTCGAGACCAGCCTGGGCAACATGGTGAAACCCCATCTCTACTAAAAAATACAAAAAATTAGCTGGGTGTGGCGGCATGCACCTGTAATCCCAGCTACTTGGGAAGCTGAGGCAGGAGAATTGCTTGAACCTGGGAGGCGGAGGTTGCAGTGAGCTGAGACCATTCCACTGCACTCCAGCCTGGGCAATAGAGCAAGACTCTGTCTCTAAAAAAAAAAAAGAAAAGAAAAAGAAAAAAGGTGTTCAGTTTTAGACACATGTTCCCTCTGAGTGAAGAGGTTGAGGAAGCAGATGGATATCCAAGTCTGTAGTTCACGCGACGAGGTCTAAAACTGCAGATGGAAATACCTGGGACTCATTCAAAAGAGATTTTGGGACCAGCCTGGCCAACATGGCGAAACCCTGTCTCTATCAAAAATACCAAAATTAGTTGGGCATGGTGGTGTGCACCTGTAATCCTAGCTACTCCAGAGGCTGAGGCAGGAGAATTGCTTGAACCTGGGAGGCAGAGGTTGCAGTGAGCTGAGATCACCCCACTGCACTCCAGCCTGGGTGACTCAGTCTCAAAAAAAAAAAAAAAGAGAGAGAGAGAGAGATTTTGATTTAAAGTTTCCCCAGTAATTCTAGTGGGGAAACTTTAAACTTTTAACTAGCAGACAAGATTGTGAAACATGGGAATAGATGGCGTTTTAAAAGCCTTAAGACTAGCTGGGTGTGGTGGCACACACCTGCAGTCTCAGCTATTTGGCAGGCTGAGGAGTTCAATTCAATTCCTGGGAGCCCAGGAATTCAAGTCCAGCTTGGGCAACATAGCATGATCCTGTCTCTGAAAAACAACAATCCATAAGACTAGACAAGATCACCTAGGGAGATAGAGAGACAAACAGACCCCAGGACTGAGCCCCCATGCACCTGGATGCTTAGAAGTTTGAGAGATGAGGCGGAACCAAAAAGGCAACTGAGAAGGTAGAGCCAGGGAGGTAGGAGGAAAACGGAGAGATCTCCCTGGGGCCAAGTGGAAAGGGAATTCCAAAAGAAAAATGTGACCAGTGGTGACAAATGCAGCTGATGGGTTGAGTAAGATGAAGACTTAGAATTGACTGTCAGATTTGGCAACGTGGAGGTCACCAGCATCCTTGATAAGAGTGAGTGGTTGGGCAGTGGTGAGCAAAAGCCTGTTTAGGGAGACGGGGAGTAGGGGGATTGGAGATGGTGTGGTCTTTATGGTCACTGGTTACAGTTTACTATGGGGGAAAGCAGACAAATCCAGGAGTCAGAGGAGGGTGTGGGGTCCAGTGAGGGGTGATGTGGCTGGCGTTTAGGCAGGTGCCGTTGCAGTGCGTGTGTGTGTGTGTGTGTGTGTGTGTGTGTGCACGCGCGCCGTGGGGAGCAGTGGGTCAGTAGCTCTTTCCAGGAAGCCCCAGAAATTCCCAGGCACCTTGAGGAGCTAGGAGTGGGTCTGGGCAAATGGGGAAGGAAAGCGTTTGGAAGAGGGTGCAAGTCGAGTTTCCCCAGCCTGAGTGGTGAGGGCAAGTCCACAAAGGTCAGGAGAGGGTGTGTGTGGGAACAGGGAGGGAGGAGCAGGAGGGCTTGGGCAAGGCAGCTGCCCGCTTGGCTCGCTTAGGCCCCAAGCCTGCCAGAGGCATTTCAAGCCCTCCAGAGAGCTGCCCTCCTAATTCCTTCCCTCCCTTGGGACATTCTTCAGGCCCTGACTCAGCCCTCAGCCCCCTACTCTAGGGATGTTGGGAGCGGCTGAGGTTGCCTCCCAGGGCACCCTGCCCTTGCTTTCTGCCCCGTCCCATGACCTGGTCCCTTCTGCTCCTGCAGACCTGCAGCTGGACTGGACCTTCGAGGAGCCACCCAGAGGTGAGGGGATGCGAGCCCACCTGCCTGCCATAGCCCTGCGCCTGCGTCCGCCCCTCCCTGGGGCTGGGACTTGCAGCCCCGCCTGGCTTTGGGGCTCTCCAGTTGGCTCAGTTCAACCTGAGAGGTTTTTATAGCTCATTTCCAGAGCACTTCAAATCCCCCGGTAGGTGGTAATTAACAGCCTCAGCTTGCACGGGGAACGCGCGCTCTGCCACTCCCTGGCCGGGATTTCTCTGGGCCTCCCTTTCCTCATCTATAAGATGAGATCATCACCTACTCGGAGTTGTTTTGAAGATGTAGTAAACGTCGTAAAGCTCTGAGGGCAATGCCCACGTTCAGTGTCCCTGAGCACCAACCACCCTGCCCCCACCATCCACCCAGGAGCAAGGGGGTGGTGCTGAAACTCTAAATAATCACCCAGGCACCCTCAGCCCCAGTCACGGCCTGTCTCCTCCCACCTTCAATGCTTTCCTCGTGTACCTCCTCTGCAGACCCCAGGCATCTAGGAGCCCAGCAAAGACCTGCCCACAGACCCGGCCCGGCAGCATCTTCCAGTGGGTGAGCACAGTGGGGCGGGGCCGAGGGCTGCGGAGGGGCGCGGCCCGCGAGACACCATGGGACGGGCGCCCCCTCGTGACCACAGCCGGCACAGCCTCGGAGCCCAGCCAGGAGTGGGGTCTCACTTCCGTGTCCGTCTGGGCTCTGTCCCATCTCTGGGTCTCCACCACCCCCATAGACTCTCTTCCCTACAGGGTCAAAGGGGAAGGGTAGGCAAGAGTGGACCTGGCACCCGCTCCTGGCCAGGAACGCCTGTGATGCGCTTGTGGTCAGCAGCAGGAACTCTTTGCCCCAAAGATCCCACCGGTCTTATGAGACCGGGAGTGGGGCGGCCAGGACAGCCGTGGACAGAACTGTTGAGGGGAACTTGGACCTGGCGCTGTCCACTTTGCAACCTGAGAGAAAACAAGGGATATGGAAGAACCCAAGTTCAGGCATCTCCGTGCCTGATAGCACGGAGAGAGGAGCCCCTTGGAGGGATAAGGATGACATTCCTTTCCTCTGTGCAAACCACAGGCTCCGCCCGGCTTCTGGGGCCCTGGCGGGGTCAGCACCACCGTGGGAATCAGGATCTTTGCTCTCAGAGTTAAATCCTTGAGTTTCTTATTCCCTTGCAGGGAAGGACTCGTCTCATTAGCATGGCTGAAACTGGCCCGTAGCTCTGGGCATCACCGATAAGGTTCAGAGGCAAAGGGCTCAAGATTTGGACGCTGAGTTCTGGGTTTAAGCCTGTGCACTGCCACTAGCCATGTGACTGTGGGTACCTCACTCAGTCTGAGCCTCTGTGTCCCCATCTTTTAAGTGGTAATGCCCAGAGGGTTCAGTGTGATCATGTGTGTATCATGCATCATGTTTTGCACATAGCAAGCCTGCACAAACATTAGTAATATACAGGCTTAATTATGATTACAAGGCTGGGTGTGGTGGCTCACGCCTGTAATCCCAGCACTTTCGGAGGCTGAGGTGGGCGGATCACGAGGTCAGGAGATCGAGACCATCCTGGCTAACATGGTGAAACCCCGTCTCTACTAAAAACAATACAAAAAATTAGCCGGGTGCGGTGGCGGGTGCCTGTAGTCCCATCTACTCGGGAGGCTGAGGCAGGAGAATGGCGTGAACGCAGGAGGCGGAGCTTGCAGTGAGCCGGGATTGCGCCACTGCACTCCAGCCTGGGCGACAGAGCGAGACTCCGTATCAAAAAAAAAAAAAAAAAAATTATGATTACTGCTTCCTTAGGTTAGGAATGACATTCTCACAGTCACTTTTATTATTACCAAAATCAGAATGGAGCCATTATTACAGCCAACAAATCCCAACCCTTGGTCAGACATTGTATTATTTGATAAGCCTGATACAGTGGTTCCTCTCAGTGGAAACTTTCAAACAGAGGCTGGAACATTCCATGTAAGCCAGCCAGCAAGGGGCCCTGGAGGGGAGCTAAGGCAGATGTGTCCATGCTGTACTGCAGTGGCTGGGGTGGTCTCACAGACAGAGTCACTGAATCCAGCACCCTCATGGAACTAGGCCCAGGGAGCAGAAATAACTTGGCCAGAGCTGCAGGGCAGGGCTGCCTCTGGCTTTCCTTGCCCGTGGGTGTACGATCACTCAGCCACAGCACCCAGAAAGACCAGCTTCTTCAAAGCTGCACAGACGCACATAGCCACAGTCATGGGGCCAGACCAAACACACATACAGGACACTTCAGCAAAAAGGCCCACAGGAGAGGGTCGGGCCACACCTGGAGCAAATATATGTGTGAGGCCTTCTCCCGGGCACCTCACATATGTTCTCTCACCAAATCATTTCTATATTACAGGTTCTGAGCCTGAGGCTCTGAGGGATCAGTAACTTGTTCAAAGGTTACACATCCACTAAACAGTAGAGCTGGAATTTAAGCTTGGAGCTCACACACTTCCACAGTTTAACCTTGCTTCCAGAGTAACGGCAGGGCAGTCAGAGGCAGAGTAGACCCCACAGCAGGGACAAGGGCAGGGTGAGAGGGCTGTGTGCTGGCTTCTGCCTCAGTCTCCCTAAAAGGAAGCTGAAGAGATGTCCTTCCCTTTCTTTAGAAGAAGCTGGGACCACTCTGAAGAGTTACCTAGAAGCCCCTTCAACTACAGACCTGGAGCATTCTCCACTGTGCTGCAGCCCCCAAATCAGGTAGCCCACCCAGCATAGTCCCTGGTCAGCCCCAGCTGTATGCTGTATGGCCAAGACCCTATGCCACGATGTCCTTTCAGCTTGAATCCCTTGGAGGACACTGTGGGCCCAGGGGAAGGGCAGGGGCCTGCAAGCCTGCATTTTGAGCCTGGCCAGTGTCCCAGTAGCCCTCTTCACAAGCTGACACCCACCCACCTCCACGCAGGTGCTCAGACGCCGGGAAAAAGTAGACAATGTCTGGACGGAAGAGTCCTGGAACCAGTTTCTGCAGGAACTAGAGACTGGGCAGAGGGTGAGTGCTGGCTGGCTCTCGGGGTGTGCACGCACCCTCAGCTGATACATTTTGGAAAGTGAGTTCACCTGCTCTGACACACCCTTTCTACCCTTCAGCCCAAGAAACCGCTGGTGGACGACCCTGGTGAGAAGCCCTCCCAGCCCATTGAGGTGAGTGCTGCAGGGTGCTGGGGACAGCAGCCTGATAAACCAGGGAGATTAGGGTTTTGGTGGCCCCGGTAACCATGGGCATAGGCCACGAACTAAGAGCTCTCTCTCCAGTCCCACATGGTTTATTTCTGTAATGCCAGCACTCAGGACAGTGGCTGGCATACAGGAGGCGCTCAGTAAACATGTGTTAAATAAATATGTGTTGGCCAAAGCAGGAGCAGAAAAGGGAGTGGTCAGTGCGCACTGGGATTATCAGGAAATATTCTTGGAGGTGGAGCTGGACCCTTGAGAAGCTCCGAGGGCCTGATTCGGCGAAGACCCATAGCAGAGGCTGGCAGGAAGCAGCGTGGGGGTGGGGGCTCCGGTCCCTGGGGTGGCGGGGGAACCTGGATGGGCACAGTGAAGCCAGGCCTTGGAGGGCGGGAGAAGATGGGAGAGGAAATGGGGAACCCCATTGGTGCTGGAACAGAGACACAACTTGGCAGAAACTGGTAGGACTGCGGAATCGTGGGATCAGGAAGCGCGTAGGCACTCCCGGGGCGTGCAGGGCAGGTGAGAGGCCGTGGCGGGGATGCCCTCTTGGCACCCTGGGCCACACCTCCCGGCGGGAGCCCGGCCCGTGCGCTGAGGCCTGCCCTTACGCCGGCCCGGTGCGCTGGCCTTGCTTTTCACAGTCGATCTTTGACCGCTGCCTCCCACCCCCACCGTGCGCTGCCCCTCACTGCCCAGCCTCTCCCCGCCCCCAGGTGCTGCTGGAGAGAGAGCTGGCCAAGCTGAGCGCCGAGCTGGACAAGGACCTGCGGGCAATTGAGACCCGACTGCCGTCCCCCAAGGTACCAGCCCCCAGGGTTCACCCGCGGGGCACGCCGGCGACCGCAGGGTCGGGGCGAGCCGGGAGCCTCGGCGGCTGGGCTGGGCGGAGGACGGGCAGCCGAGGTCCGGCCTCCAGCGGCGCGCACCGGCCTCGGGCCCTCCTGGGCGCTGGCGGGCTCGCTCCTCCATAAATAAAATACAGGGCGTCGACTTTCGCAAGTGACCCCGAGGAACCTTTCTAAGCGGACTCCACGTCAGCCCGACGACCGGGCGCCCGCCCCGTCCGGCCCCCGGGCCGCAGCCTCGGGGACCCCCGCCCCTTCCCCTAGTTCCCGCCCTGCTCCCGGGATCGGCCGCGCGGGCGCCTCTAGGACCCCGCGTCCCGCCCGCTCTCCTCCGCTCCCGAGCCGCGAACTTTTCCGGAGGCGGCGGCCTCGGCTGCCGCTGGGTCCCGGGGTCGCGGGCCCTGATTGCGCCGTTTCCCCGCGCAGAGCTCGCCGGCGCCCCGACGGGCCCCGGAGCAGCGGCCCCCGGCCGGGTGAGTGGGAGACGCGGGAGGAGGAAGGGGGCTGTCCCAGGCCGGGCGGGAGGGAACGTGGCGCGGCCGGGCGGGGCGGACGGGGGCGATCGCGGGGCCCAGCCGGGGGAGGAAGGAACCGCAGAGCGGTGTCCGGGAGGGACCGCAGCGCCACTCTCTGCGGGGCGCCGTTCCCGCGCCACCGAGGGCAGCTAACTCCGAGCAGAGGACGGGGGTCGCGGCCGCCGGGGGCGCAGCGCGGTTAGGGCGGCCCCGCCACGGCCCAGGCACTCCCGCTGGGCCCTGCCGGGCCTCACCCTTCCCCGCGCAGCGACTCGGGAAGTAGGACATCCTGTGGAGAGCCCAGGACCCGGGAGACGCCCTGGGAGGAGGTGGCAGGGATGGGGGCGATGGGGGTCAGAGCGGTCTAGGGGTGACCAGGGTGGGGTGCGGAGCCCCAGGCTGGAGGCTCAGTCGCTGTGCCCCGTGCAGCCCGGCCTCAGCCTGGAGCTCCAGCTACCCACATGCACCTTACCTGGGTTCCGCCCGGTCCCTGAGCCCCCACAAAATGGCTGATGGAGGAAGCCCCTTCCTAGGTCGGAGGGACTTTGTCTACCCTTCCTCAACCCGAGGTAAGGACCCAGCCCTGCTCTCTTTCTCACGGAGATGCCCACCCACCAGGCATGTTGGTGCCCCAGAGGTGGCAGGTCACAGAGCCCCTTGCTTCTGCCAGTGCCTGCCCTAGGTGGGGGTGCAACCCCATCCCCCAGGTATGGCCTCCCCAAGCTGAGGTTGTGCTTCTCCACAGACCCTAGTGCCTCTAACGGAGGGGGCAGCCCAGCCAGGAGGGAAGAGAAGAAGGTAAGGAGGGGACCAGGTGTGGGGGACCTGGAGTGGTCCCAAGGCTGCCATCCTGGATCTGCCACCCGCCCAACTGAGATAGCCCACTCTGTCCTCTCCCCTGCCTAGAGGAAGGCCGCCAGGCTCAAGTTTGACTTCCAGGCGCAGTCCCCCAAGTAAGCGCCCTCTTCCCCCTCCCCTTCCACCCAAGGCAATCTCTGCCATCCCAGAGGGGGATGGGGAGGGGGACTGGGCTGCAGTAGGCATCCCCAAGGGGTGAGAGGACTGGGGTGTATTGGGCAGGGTCTGAAGGGAAGGAGGCTTGGGAAGGCTTCAGCTTACCCTGCGGTCCTTGTCCCCGCCTGCAGGGAGCTGACTCTGCAGAAGGGTGACATTGTCTACATCCACAAGGAGGTGGACAAGAACTGGCTGGAGGGAGAGCACCACGGCCGCCTGGGCATCTTCCCTGCTAATTATGTGGAGGTGAGCAGGAGAGACAAGAGCAAGTGGGGCTGGGCTGGGAGGGCGCAGGGGTTGGGAGAGACTTAGTGCAAACCTTGGGTTTCCTAAAGCAAAAAACTGTGAGGGGCTGGGGCGTGTCTCAGAACTGTCCTTGGCCCCCACAGGGCTTGGCCCAATGCTGTGCATGACCCCAGGAAATGTTTGCTAAATGAGGGTGGAGCCTAGCCCAGGGGAGGACCCAGCAGCCAGCTCCTCAACCATTCGTGTCCCAGACTTTCACCATTCAGATCCGTCTTTCTAAAGCTGTCTTTGGAAATCATCCTAATGGCAACTAGCAAGAGTGGGAAGTGTGCAACAGTTTATAAATCACGTATACACGCATAACCTCTTTCAGGTGTATTACCGCCCTGGTTCCTCTCACTGCCCAGAGAGTGATAGATTATCTCTGTTTTACAGATGGGGATGCCAAGGTTCAGTGAAAAGTTATTAAGTAAAAGATCCAGAATCTGAATCCAGGTCTTTTGATTCCAGAGACAGGTTCTGGGCTTGACAGATAAAGGGCGATAGGTTATCTTTGCTATTTGTGACTTTTAAAATATGTCAAGTTATCCAAATTACTGGCATAAAGGTGTTCATTATAGTCTCTTACTATCCTTTTCATGTCAGTAAAATATGTAGTGATGTCTTCTCTTTCTTTTTTTTTTTTTTTTTTGGAGAGACAGAGTCTTGCTCTGCTGTCCAGGCTGGAGTGCAGTGGCGGGATCTTGGTGCACTGCAACCTCCACCTCCCTGGTTCAAGGGATTCTCCCGCCCCAGCTTCCTAAGTAGCTGGGGCTACAGGAATGCGCCACCACACCCAGATAATTTTTGTAATTTTTTAGTAGAGACGAGGTTTCATTATACGTTGGCCTGGCTGGTCTCGAACTCCTGACCTCAGGTGATCCACCCGCCTCAGCCTCCCAAAGTGCTGGGATTACAAGCGTGAGCCACTGTGCCCGGCTGATATGTTCTCTTTCATTCCTGATGTTGGCAATTTGCGTCTTCTCTTATTCTGTCTAGAGCTTTATTAATTTACTTGATCTTTGGATTTTATTGATGTTTTTCTCTCATTTTTGTTTTCGATTTCATTGATTTCTGCTTCTTTATTATTTGCTTATTGTTGCTTGCTTTTGGTTTAATTTGTTATTTTTCTAAGTTTCTTAGGATGAAAGTTTAGACTATTGATTTGAAACATTTTTCCCTAGAATGCTGCTTTAACTGCATCTCACACATTTTGATTTTTCATCAACTCTTGACTGTTTTCTCATCTCGTTTGTGACTTCCTCTTTGACCCATGGGTTGGGTTGTTGTTTAATTCAGGCTCTTGATTTGATAGGTATCATTAGGCCTCCCTTGCTCACACGATGATCCACTTGGTCCTGAAATTTCACAAAGTATATACAGTATTTCACTCCGCCAGTCGTTTCTATCTTTGTGTGAAATGGTTTATCGGGTGCTTGATTTTTATGGGCAGAGTGAAGCAAAGAGAACGTGAGGATTCTGGGCTCCGGCTGGGGTAGATGGGGAGGAGGAACCGAGACGCTGGAACCCAGGGACACCCGGTTCTCAGCAGTGAGAAAAGGGTGAATGCTCAGTTTTGGAACAGTTCCCCAAGTTCCCCTTGCTGCTTGGAACGCCTCATTTTCTTCTGTGGTCCAACTTAAGCTCTCTAATTGGACTGGCTTCCATCTTTTCTCTTGGAGTTCTTCACTTCAGTAATGCCCACTCCATATATCCCTATGGAAAATTCTTCTTCCAGGGAGCCTTCCCAGACTCCTCCCCATCCTCCAGCTCCCTTTGGCTGTGCCCACCCGTGGCTGCCCCCAGGGCTTGTGTCTGGTGTTTATATCTTTTCTCTGCCTAGGGGCGGGCCCACCTTCTCTTTGCTGTCTCACAGGAACCCCCAGCCTGTGCTATGTTGATGCCCAGGCCAAATCTTTCTCATGACCTTTCTTCATGCAGGTGCTGCCCGCAGATGAGATCCCTAAGCCCATCAAACCCCCGACCTACCAGGTGCTGGAGTATGGAGAGGCTGTGGCCCAGTACACCTTCAAGGGGGACCTGGAGGTGGAGCTGTCCTTCCGCAAGGTGGGCCAGGCCGGAGACGGAGGGGTGGGTGGGGGCAGGTGAAGATGTAGGTAAATATGTGCACTAAAAACACTTTTTTTTTTTTGAGACAGAGTCTCACTCTATCGCCAGGCTGTAGCGCAGTGGTGCCATCTCGGCTCACTGCAACCTCCGCCTCCCGGGTTCAAGCAATTCTCCCGCCTCAGCTTCCCGAGTAGCTGGGACTACAGGCACGCGCCACAACACCCAGCTAATTTTTGTATTTTTAGTAGAGACGGGGTTTCACGATGTTGGCCAGGATGGTCTCAGTCTCTTGACCTCATAATCCACCCGCCTCAGCCTCCTAAAGTGTTGGGATTACAGGCGTGAGCCACCGCGCCTGGCCTAAAAACACTTCTTTAAAAAAGAGTCCGATGTACCTAGCTTCACCCAGGATTTCAAAGTTTTCCCCAGTCTCTTTCATTATGCTTCCTTTAGTGTAGTGGTTTTTTTTTTGCTTTTTTTTGAGACAGCATCTGACTATGTTGCCCAGGCTGACCTTGAACTCCTGGGCTCAAGCGATCCCCCGTCCCTGCCCCAGCCTCCCAAGTAATTTTGGTCCATTTTTAAAAGATCATCATAAACTTCTAGAGTTACATATATATTTTTTCAACTGCAGGTTGCAGGGGATCATACTCAGCATTTTTAAAGGTATAGACAGAAATGTTAGCATGCGTTGCGAGCAGAAAGCACTTTATCATACCGTAGGCAGTTCTGTGTACGCACATATATATTTATTCTGGGCTGTTATTAAAACATTTTTAACTGTAGATTGTGGTGAAACAAGTTTGAAAAATGCTGTTCTAGAAAGCAGGGAAGTGGTCTGCCTTTGGTTGATTTTGGGAGCAGTGGTCATGCTCCCAAAATAAGCGAAAGACGGACCATAGTGAATGCCTCCCAGAAGAGCTGGCCCTAGGGACAGAGGGGGAAGAAGGTGGCTGGATGGAGACAGATGGGGGCAGGAGAGGACAGGGGAAGGCAAGGGCTGGAGGCCACCCTCCCAGGGGGTGGTTCTACCTAATGTCAGCCAGCCTGTGGCCTTCAGGACTCCCTGCCTGTCCTGGGGAGTGTGTTTTTGACACGCTCATGACAAGGTCCCCCAGTGTGAGGCAGGAACAGGACCCAGGCAGGGCAGTAGTGGTAGCACCTGTCCAGTGTGTCTAAGGAGTGGACTGTTGATCTTGTTCACACCTCATAGTGACAGTATGGTTATTTTCACTTAACATAGGAGAAAACAAGGCTCAGAGAGACAGAGCAGGCTGCCTGAGGCCACACAGCTTGGCCTGGTGGAGCTGGGTTTGGATCTGTATTATTAGCCACGGGCTCACCTGTGATCGGAGCTCTGGGGAGGGACCTTGCTATGAACGCCGAAGGGGGATGCAAACCTGTTGAGCTTCCCAAGAGGCAGGACCCAGTCTCAGCCTCAGCCTTGCCTGGGCAGCCTGGGCTTGGCTCCTGGCTCCTGCTCTTACCGTGTGACTCGGGTAAACTGCTGGCCCCCTGTGATTCCGACCCCTCGTGTGTCCAAGGTGTTAGGGTTGAATGAGACAGCCCAGATAAGGCACCCGTGGGTCCATGGCACCAGGAAGGCCCCACAGACACTGACTTTTCCCCTCTCAGGGAGAGCACATCTGCCTGATCCGCAAGGTGAACGAGAACTGGTACGAGGGACGCATCACGGGCACGGGGCGCCAAGGCATATTCCCTGCCAGCTACGTGCAGGTGTCTCGTGAACCCCGGCTCCGGCTCTGTGACGACGGCCCCCAGCTCCCCACGTCTCCCCGCCTGACCGCTGCCACCCGCTCAGCCCGTCACCCCAGCTCCCCCTCAGCCCTGCGCAGCCCAGCTGACCCCACCGACTTGGGGGGACAGACCTCCCCCCGTCGCACTGGCTTCTCCTTCCCCACCCAGGAGCCTAGACCCCAGACCCAGGTGAGGTAGCCTGCCTCCACCAGAGAGTTGACCTCCTCCTCACCCCTCATCCCCCACCCCCGTGACTTGTCCACACTTGGGACTCCTTCCCAGACAGCCCTGGGACAGAGGAGTGGGGTGACAGGGCAGAAACTAGTATGGCAGCCCCACCCTGGCCTGGGGGACCTCAACCTACTGAGCTCTAGCCCAGGGAGCTCTAGATGGAATCCCAAAGCCGGCCCAGGCTCCTGACCCTGGGTGTTCTTGGTTCATCCATGCTGGCGTCCAGAAACCCAGGCACTGACCTTACTTGGGCCTCAGTTTTCTGGCCCCTGTGAAATGAAATAGTCACAGCAGGTGTCCCTATGCCCTGGGGGTTTGGAGGCTAAGATGAAGCCGTTTGTAAGGCGTGCTGGCAGGTGGACTGGGAACACCCATTTTGGGCCTCCTCCCTCAGGCTTACATGTACCCATCGTCTTCCTCCCTCTGACATCCCTTTCTTCCTGTCAACTCCCAGAATCTTGGCACCCCTGGTCCAGCTCTGTCCCACTCTCGAGGTCCCAGCCATCCCCTGGACCTGGGGACCTCCTCTCCTAACACCTCTCAGATACACTGGACCCCGTGAGTACCATCTGAGGGCTCTTGATCAGACGTGGGGGGTCACTGGCAGGCAATGCCCCATATTCCACCCTCCCCCAAGTCCCCACCTGTGGATTTGGGAAACTTCTACCAGGTAGCCCTTGTCCTCGAAGAGCTTATGGTGATTTGGGGCAGGGAGGAGGCGCTGGTCTGTGATGTTCCCAATCCCTCCTGGCAGCTATGTGGCCTTGTGGCCTTGGTCTCCTCATTGGGTTTCTAGCCCTGAGGTCGGTGCATGTATAATTGAAGTGTGGAACTGGTGGAATGGACAGGAAGGCACCAGGTGCTCAGAGGAGGCGAGGGTTCAGTGCTTAGGGCCCAGAGGGCAGGAGGCAGGCCTGGGAAAGACTACAGTGAGCACAGGCAGAGTTGCTCTGAGGAGCTGGATCAGGGGCTAGTGAGAGCATGAAGGGACTCTGGGGCATTCACAGGAAGCGGCAACACTTGGGTTAGAGCCTCTGGGCCCATTCTCTGGTTGCCATGATACGCTTCTCGCAGGTACCGGGCGATGTACCAGTACAGGCCCCAGAACGAAGACGAGCTGGAGCTGCGCGAGGGGGACAGGGTGGACGTCATGCAGCAGTGTGACGATGGCTGGTTTGTGGGTATGTGGGCAGGCCGGGAGGGGGCATCTCAGGGCCCCAGGGGATGTGGGTGGGGTGCTGCTGCCTGCCAGTGCTGCTTCAGCAAAGATTCATGGCCGACCACCCCCCGACTCAGCTTCCGGCCGGGCTACTTGGGGGGCCTGGCACCCGATGCTTCCCCAAAGCCAGCACTTCTGTTGGCTGCCTTCCTTCATGAAGAGGCCAAGGCCCAGGAGGAAACTGGCACCAGTCCAGGGTCACTGATGGAGTCAGTGGGGACCCAGGCCAGGGTTCCCAACCTCCAGAGCTCTGCCTCTTCCTCCTGCACGCCCCTGCCTCGAGCAGCCCTGGGGGAGAGCTCCTGGTGGAAAGGACCAGGGCTCACACTTGACCTAGCTGGCTCCTCCAGCCTGGGAGGAAGAGGGAACAGAGAAAGGTCCCAGCCCCTCAGGGCTGGCCCAAGGGCAGCTCTGACCAAGGACAAATGCAGGAAGCCTCAGGTTGGCCTCAGCCTGAATCAAGGTGACCAACCCACCAGGCTTCACATGGCCTCTTTCCCCAGAGTGGGCGGGCCCTGTGCAGGTCCCATCTTCAAAGGATGGGCCGTCCCCAGAGAGAAGAGAGTGGCCAGAAGCCCCCTGCCCTGCCCCAAGCAGGCTTTGAAGCCTGAGGAGTTGGGGGGCTGCTTGGGCAGCCCCTTGACCTGGCAGCCCACCCTTCCTGATCTGATCCCAGTACGCTGCCAGCCAGCTGTACTGACCCACCCAGGACCATTAAGCACTAGCCTGTGAATGGCCCCTACCTTCTAGTGGGGGAGGGAGGGAGGCGGTGCTTGGAGATGCATTCAAATTTACTGGATACACTTTTGCTTTGGAATTTTTTTACAACTACTGATAAAGTTTTGCAAACCTATGCAGACAAGAAGAAAAAGTACCACTTTTGTATTAGGAGCCACAAGCGCTTTGAGAGGAATGGGCGAGACCTGTACCCTTTCCGGTATGGCAGCCACCGGCTGCATTCAGCTGTTGAAATGTAGCTCAAATGAAATAAATTAAAAATCCACTTCCTCAGTTGCACAGGCACATCTCAAGTGCCCAACAGCCATGGGTGGCGAGTGGTGACCATTTTAGTTAGTGCAGGTCAGGGAAGGCTTCCTGGAGGAAATGAGGGAGCTGGGCCTGGAAGGGCAGGGGAAGGATTTGGGGAGGCCAAGAGGAAAGGGAGGTACTCGGGGCAGAGGACGAGGGTGGGGGTGGGACGAGCACGGGCTGCCCCCAAGGAAGTCAGGGTGCCAGCCTGGAAGGGGAGGCCCAGGATCATCCATTCACCCAAGGTCAGGAGTGACGTTCATTTCAGTTTATATTCCTATTTTTCTATATATAGGAATATAATAATATTTATTACATTTCTGTATTTCTATATTTCTCCATTCCCTCTTCCTCCCAGGCTGGAGGAACCAGCTGGGGGGTGTGGGGATACACAGGTGTGAGCCCTGGTCCTTTCCACCAGGCGCTCTCCCCAGGGGCTGCTCCAGAGGCAGGGGTGTGCAGGGAAAAGGGGCAGGGCTCTGAAGGTCGGCAACCCTGGCCTGGGTCCCCACTGACTCCATCAGTGACCCTGGGCTGGTGCCAGTTTCCTCCAGGGCGTCGTTCTCTTCAGGGCACGAAGGAAAGCAGCCAACAGAAGTGCTGGCTTTGGGGAAGCATCGGGTGCCAGGCCCCCCAGATGCTTTGCCCGCTGGGGTTCCCCCTCCTCCTCTTCAAGACACGAGTTTCTGTGGGGCTGAGAGGCCTGGATCAGAGTCCCAAGCTTACTCCTAAGCATCGGGGTGCTCTCGGGCAATGCATTCAGCCTTCCCATAGGCCTTCCGACCAATCTCTAAGTGAGGGTGCCCTATTAGACCAGGGACGTTTCTCCCGATTTCAGTTCTGTGATTCTTCCTCCTGTGTCCCCACTTTGCGGAGGAGGGGGGGAGTGACTCTGTGCTGTGTACAGTGTGATGCACATTTGTTGATTGCTCAGATTCTTTGGTGGTTGAGTGTGCGAAGTGTAGCTTTGCCCATCTAAGCTTCTGCCGCTAGGGGGCAGGAAGGAGGAGAGCAAATCCAATTCCCTCCCTGGGCTCCCCTACAGAACTCCCCTACAGTTCTGGGCACTGTCGGCAGGGGGCAGGCCCTCACCCCTGCATCCCTGTTAAAGAAGGGAGTGGGGAAAGCTCTTCCTGCCTTTCCTCTTTCAGGTGTCTCCCGGAGGACCCGGAAATTCGGAACGTTCCCTGGAAATTACGTTGCCCCGGTGTGAGTGGTCTCCATGGCAACTTGGAGCCAGCCAGGATGGGGTGGGGAGCGGTGGCACTCGTGGGAGGGAGAGGACCCCCGCCCACCTCCTCCTTCCCCAGGACCTGAGCTCCCAGCATCTGCAGACGACCCCCGCAGCCTTTCCCTCGGACCCCCCTCGAAGCCCCCTGGACTGATTCCCACCCACGACTCACAGGCATTCCTCCCACAGCCCTTTCATTTCCTCCCCACCCCACTCCCCAAATACAGAGGTCTGCTTTGAAGCGGAGACCATTTCCAGGCCTTATTGAGACCAGACCCCAAGTCCCCCACCCCCATCCTGCTCCAGCGTTTCCTCTAACAGGGACCAGCTCTCCGCTTTGCCCCCACGGGGTTCCTCTAAACAGAACCAGCTTCCTAGCCTCGTAGAGACCAAAGGCCGCCCCTGCCTGCTGGGGTTCCTCCCACCACCCCAGCTTGCTGGCTGCCCTCTTTGCCTTCTGGCCTCCAGCTGGGTGTGGGGGGGCAGAGCAAGGCGGGGGACAGACGCAGCACCTTCTTAGCGATCTAGGCCTGGCAAGAGCTCTGGCCCCAAGGCCTCCTCTTCCCAGGGGCTGCCAAGTCCTGGCCCTGGCCCTGGCATATCACCCCGCACTGTGGGGCCAGGCACCACTAGCCTGGCTCAAATATTCCCCAGGGAGACTGCTGTGTGCTGCCCGCCTGCCTGCTGGCTCTCCCCCAGCCCCACATCCCCTCTGGAAGAGAATGTAAAATAAACCTGGACACAAGGGACCTTGTCTCTGCGGCCTTTTCCTTGGGGTAGGGGATGCCTCCTCCTGTCTAGGAGATGGGAATTCCTTCTGTGGAGGGCTGTGCTGGGAGACAGGTGGGACAGGTGTGTGTGTAAGAGGAGGAGGATGGAAAAACACCATTATTACCTCCAAAGATCTCTGCCCTTGGGTGTCAGGCAGGTTGCGGCAGCCCCCACAATTGGGCAGCTGTGTGGCAAGAAGTGCTGGGAGAATGAACAGTGCCAGGCCCTGGTAGCAGGGAGACACCAGAGATGGGGGACTGAATGTGGCCTTGTTTGCAGACTGTTTTGATTCTGGAGCTGCCACCGTGGGGTTGCTGGGCTAGATGACATTTCTAACTATTCTGCTGTTTTCCTTCTGTGTGCTCTGTTTCCACACCGAAGCCCTTGTGTGTGTGTGTGTGTGTGTGTGTGTGTGTGTGTGTGTGTGTGTTTATTCTCCTCTTTGGGCTCAGGCTTTTGAGCAATCCTTTGCGGGAAGCTGGGAGTGGTCAGGCACAGCCAGCCAAAACTCCTCTTGAACAAGGGTGTTTTGTTTGTTTGTTTGTTTTTTGTTGTTTTTTTTCTGTGTGAGATGGGGTCTCATTCTTTCGCCCAGGCTGGAGCTCAGTGGCCCGATCTCGGCTCACTGCAGTCTCTGCCTCCCGGCTTCAAGCAATTTTCCCACCTCAGCCTCCTGAGTAGCTGGGATTACAGGGTTGCGGCACCATGCCCAGCTAATTTTTGTATTTTTAGTAGAGATGGGGTTTCACATGTTGGCCAGGCTGGTCTCGAACTCCTGACCTCAGGTGATCCACCCACCTCGGCCTCCCAAAGTGCTGGGATAACAAGCGTGAGCCACCGCGCCCAACCTTGAACAAGGTTTTATAGTCCTGGAGCTTGCAGGTCCCTGTGGGGTGGCAGTGGTGGCACAGTCCAGGCATGGCCACTCTGCCAAGAAAGGAAGCTCCGTTTCTCGGCTGCTGCTGAGAGGTGAGCAGGGCACCAGGGCCTCTCCGTGTGTTACCTAACATGAGCCTCACGATGGCAGGTCATGATTCCATTTTACAGGGGGAGAGACCCAGCCTCTGAGAAATAAAGTTGTCTAGCTCACATCATTATTAAATGCTGAAGTCAGGTCCACCTCACTTCCTTAAATCTACCAAATGCCCAGGCAGCCCTCGTCCAGGGCCCTCGTCCAGGCCCTTGGAGAAGGAAGGTCATGTGTGAGGTCAGGGACTTCTCTAGGGCGGCCCAGGTTGGGCCGCTTTTATGTTCTTCCTGGGAATCCTGTCTTCTAGGCCTGTCACCTGAGACAGGTGTGAAGAGGTGGTGGCTGGAGTGAAAGGTGGTGGTGCCCAGTTCTGTCAGGACAGAGGGGAGGGGCTCGTGGTTGACAGGGCAGTGGCCTAGCCCTGGCTGGTTTCTTGAACCTGGGTGCGGCCTGACCCAGCAGGGGTTCAACAGCAGCTGGAAGAACGAGTCCTCCATCCACCTCCATCCTCACCCTGGTTTGGTTCTAAATGGGCAGGTCCAGCCCATCCTGGCCTGGAAACAACCATTCCTCAGAACCCACTGGCCTGGTTGCCATTCCCCCATCCCAGCTCTTTTTTCATGAACTCCCTGATTCCCTCATAAAACATATCAGGGCTGAGGCCTCCTCTCCCTGGGACAGAGATCAACTCCATGCCCTCTCTTTGATGGAGCGCTGGCACTTCCCGCAGCTAACAAACCCTCCGACCCTGGGCTGCCTGCACCACGGTCCTGCCTGAAAGATGCTTCTGTGCCTCGACCTGGCCTGATTGGGGAGGTGAAGGGAGGATCAGAGGCCGCTGGAGATGGCTCACCCATGAGAGAGGGGAGGGCAGTGACGTGGCTTACCTAGGGCCACAGAGAGGCTATGAGCAGGACATGTCCCCTTCTATGCCACAGAGGCGTGCCCTGCCTGGGTTCGCTGACTTGTCTCTGTGGTGGGTTTTGTAAATTCACAACCCACCCATCAGAAAGCCCTGCCAGATGAACCTGGGGCTATTTGTAGAGTCTGTCCAAGGCATGCAGGAGGGGCTCTCTGAGGAAATGATGGGCTTGTGTTTGATTCACTCTCCATTCCCAGAGGCAAGCACGGTGCCTGGCACTCAGTATTCACTGAATGAATGTTATTGGAATGATTGTGTGGAAGAATTGAATGGATGAACTTCCCTTCCTTTGGGTCCCTTCCCAGAAGTCCCCACCCCATTTGAGGCAGGGACTCTGTTTGACACCTCTGTGCCATCCTTGGCTTTTGCCTGTGGCCAAGCAATTTTTACAACAAGACGGTAAGCAGCACATTATCCCCATTTTCCACATGGGGAAACTGAGGCCCGGAGGAGCCGAGGAGGTTGCTGAAGGTCACACAGCCGGTGAGACGCAGCTGTGCACTTGGGGCTAGGTCTGTGTGCCCCCGGGGCTGTGCTCACCCTGCCTGTAGTTGCCTCTCCCCTCAAGGGGCTTCCAGTCTAGTCAGGGAGGCAGAGCAAGTGCATCAGGCCAGGTGGTCATGCCGGGAGGCCGGAGACCAGCCAGTGGGAGAGGAGTTTACACACACCCAGGACAGTCTGTGGGAGGAGGGGGGCCAGAGTGAACGCAAGGAGGCTGAGACACGGGCACAGACAGGTGAGGGGCGTGGGGAGGGCACTCTTCACAGAGTGAGCGTGGAGGGAATGAGTCACACCTGAGGCAGGCGAAGCACAGCTGCGCCCACAGGTGTGATCCCCTGAAAACACAGCAGCCTGGCAGCCAGAGGCCAAGTGGAGACCCAATGAGAGGCGGCTCTATGGCCTTGAGGTCCCCGGAGAGAGGGTTGCCAGGTACGGCTTCTCCTCCCTGAGCTGGCACCGGGGTCCCCTCCTTGGCTGCCCTGTCCTCATCCTTATAGCCTGGGCTTCAGGTGCTTGAAAGAGGACAAGGGAGGGGGCAGGAAGGGGGGTGAAGACCTGCAGAGAGGATGAGGTGAGGGCCCACGGGAACGGGAAGGTACCAGCCCAGGGGTGGGGGTGCCCAGTGAACCCCTAGCCAGGAGGCTCTCTGCATCTCCTAGGGCCCCTGCGGGTCCCCCTTTGCGGGCATTCCAGGCAGAGAAGTTCTGCGCTGCCGAGAAGCCAGCGTTCAGGAAGGGAGTTGGCGGGGAGGAGGGTGGCCTTGGTTTGGGATTTGTGGGTGTCAAGGCCGCATCTGCGCCAGCCTCCCAGCCTGGAGTGGGTGGAGGAGCCAGGCGGACCGCAGACACACCCAGGCAGCCCACCCTGCCCAGGACCTGGGGATGCGGGGCGGGAGAGCGCGGCCGGCGTGGGAGAGCTTTATGGGGCTGCCCCCTCGATCGTCTGCGAAGTGGGGCGCGGGGCAGTCCCTGGACCGGCTCTGCTGTGCTCCGGGCAGTCGGGGGCTTGCGGGCGCTCCGGGGAGGATGCGGGCACCACTGGCTGGACGGTCGCAGCCTGCAGGGGGCCCTGGGGACAGCCTGCCTCATCCCCCCGGCGGGCTCGGGCCAGGTGGCAGCGCCTGGGCTCGCCGCGCGGAGGCGGCGGCTTCTCGGGCTAGGGGCGGCGGCAGGGGCGGCCCCGGGATCACATGGGCGGAGGCAGGTCCAGGAGCCCCGGGCGGGCTCTCCCCAGAGTCGGGTAGACGGCAGCGGGAGCGGTGGCGTCTCCTCGCCTTCCCTCCCTCCCGGGCCTGGGCGCCCAGCCGGACAGGTGAGCGGCAGCCAGGTGAGCGCGCCCACCTGCGCCTCTCCGCGCGGCCCGCCCTCCCCGGCGCCGGGCTCCTCTCCGCGCCCCTGTCGGCGCGGAACCCTGGCCTCGTCCGCGGCCCAGCTCCCTGGAGCCTCGCATCAGCGGGGGCGCCCCCGCGAGCTGCGCTCTCCCCGGCCGGAGCGCTCCTCCTCCAGCCCCCAGCCCGCAGGGTACTTTGCCCTCGGAGCGAAGGAGGCTCCAGAACTGGTAGAGCCGGGCCATCGGGCTGGGCACCTCCCCGCGGCGCCCGCAGCGCGGAGTCCACTGACCGGCTCAAAGGTCTGGGAATCTCGGGGCGGCCGCGAGCCGGCCTCGGGGACTGGGGTGGGGGCGGTGCTGGGAACAGAGGCTAGGCCTGGGCCCAAGGGGAAGGCAGCCGGGGATGGAGCGGACAGACCGCTGGTACTCTTGATAGATTCTCGCAGCACTTGCGTCCCCGGGGCAGCCCCAGGATGGGTGCTGGGCAGGGTGGTGCCCAGCCTGGCACCGCGGCTTCCTGCCTGGGTTGGCTCCTGGCTCCAGAGCTAGAGGCTCAGGAAATCCCACAGGGGTCTGTCTGCAAGGGCACTTCCTTGCCCAGCGGAGGGGCTGTGGATGGGAGGCCTGTCACCCCGGCTGTCTGTCGGGCAGCATCAGGAATCTGGGGGTGGGTGTGTCCAGCTTGACAGATGAACCCTGGCCTCCTTGCCCTGGCAGCCGGCCCCTGGGGGAGGTGGGGAGCCCGGTCTTGCCCGTGTGATCCACTTTGCCAAGAACGAGGTGGGCAGCTAGGAGGCCCATGTGAAGACTCGGCCTCACCCCACCAGTCCTTCACCTGGCCAGTGACTTACACAGTCTGTACTGGTGCCAGCCTGTTCCTTGACCCGTCACTCCTGCTTCCTGAGCCCTGCTCTCCCTAGGCCACTCACCAGCCCTCCCCCAGAGTGGAGAGGAAGTACCGTGTGCTGTGGGTTTTGGGGACAGGAAGCAAGCGCTAGTGGGACTGAGCCCTGATGGTGGAGGAGGGGAGACTAAGGAGGTGCTGGCATCCCCTCCACTTGCCAGCCCCTGCCCCCCATGCTCCAGCAAGCCCCCTGCCTGGCAGCCTGGGCAGCCCCCTCCTGGGAGTCGCTCCCTGGGCTGAAGACTAAGGAAGGGAGAACCCAGAAGCATGGCTTCCCAGGGTGGGGGGAAGTGAAACCAGGCTGAGGGAGGGAGTTAGCCACTTCCTCTACCCACCCCAAAGCCCCTGAGTAGCTGCTCCGGGAGCTGTGGTGCCCTCTCCTTCTCCCTTTGGCTCCTCTCCTGCTGCCTTACAGTGCCCCCAGAGCCGGCTAGGGGCATGGACTTCACCTCCTGGTCCTCTCTTCCTCAGGTATGGCGTTGACGGTGGATGTGGCCGGGCCAGCGCCCTGGGGCTTCCGTATCACAGGGGGCAGGGATTTCCACACACCCATCATGGTGACTAAGGTAAGGATGGTGGCTCAAAGAGATGAGAAGGTCCTGCCAGAAGCGAGGTCGGCCCTGTTCACCCCACTCTGCACAGATGGCTTGCTTTTTCTGTTCTGGAGCCAGGGATCTGCTGCTGCCTGGCATGCTGGCTGTAAGGGAGCTGGGGCCCTTTGCCACGGGGATGTGGTGGCCACTTCAGGAACAGACCTTGGGAGTGAAAGGGAGCTGGGACCAGGACAGGGCCGGCTCTTGCCTCCCCAGTTGCTATCCCCACACTTGCAGGCAGCCATTTTGGGTGATTACTAGAACAAGAGCCCCGGAGTTCTTGGCAGTCTCCTCTTGACCTGGGCCCAGGCTGGGATCGTTCACAGGAGGGCTGTGCAGGCAGCCACCTGCAAGGTGCGATTTGCACGGGCAAGGCTCTCTATCCAAAAGTATTTCCAAGCACAGTTCCCGAAATTCTGCCGCTGCACATTCTTTGGGAGGCCCATTAGAATGCCAGTGTGGGGTGGGGGCTGCCACCTGCGCTCCTGGAGGGGACGGCTGATCAGCTGGGTGTCATGAGCAGGCAGAGGGGCATGCAGGAGGGTGCAGGCCGGCCTGGGCCAAGCCAGCCTCTGTGTTTCTTGGGTAGCAGAGTGGGAAGTCCCTTCTCCAGCTGGGCCACGGTCTGAGCATGCCAGCTCCTCATCCCTACAGGTGGCCGAGCGGGGCAAAGCCAAGGACGCTGACCTCCGGCCTGGAGACATAATCGTGGCCATCAACGGGGAAAGCGCGGAGGGCATGCTGCATGCTGAGGCCCAGAGCAAGATCCGCCAGAGCCCCTCGCCCCTGCGGCTGCAGCTGGACCGGTAGGGCCTCCCGCTCTGCAGAGCCTGTGGCATTCCCCCTCCTCCACCACCCCACGCATTGAGCAGCCCTTGCTCCTGCCCATGGGCTAGAGCTCAGCCCTAAAGCGGCCTTCTTGGGCCCTCTCGACACCTTGGTGAGAAGGTCCTGGGCTCTGCTTCCTGCAGCAGGGTGGGCTGAGGGGTGTTCCCATGCCTGGTTGGGTAAAGGTGGGCGCCAGGCTGGGCGTGCAGTCACAGGCTGGGCAGGGTGAGCTGGCACCAGCCACCTTGAAGCCCGGGTTTGACTGGTTCCCAAGAGTGTGCAGGGCACAGGGTGTGGGCATGAAGTGGGTTGAAGAGGGGAAACTTCTGGGAAAGGTATGCCCGAGGCTGCATCCCCAGGACTCCTGCTTCCAACAGGGCATGGCATTTGTTTAGTTCCCAGGTGGAAGTGAGGACGTGGGGGGCTCATTCCTCATAGAGCCTGTCTGTTCCTCCCCATCACTGAAGGCAGATGCCCGATCCTGGGTTACTCCTAGGGTTTTGAGCCTATAAGCCAAGGTGGGGCCAGGGTGGGGCCTGGAGGCCAAGCTATAGGGGGAACAGGTGGCTCCCTGGGGTGGGGCATTGCAGTGAGTCACAGATCGGGAATGCCAGGAGATCCCCGAGCCAGGAGAGCCCTCTGCACGGGCCTAGAACCTGAGTCAGACACCTCTTGCATCCTGGCCACCCCCACATTGTCCTGCTCTCTTCAGCCCTACCAAGCCCCTCCTTCTCCAACTGCCCTGCCCTGTGGTGTGGCAGAAGCCGGCTCCCTTCATGTCATTCAGGTCCCTGGGTGTTTGCAGGAGCGGGACCCCAAGAAGGAGGGTAGAGAGCACCTCATGATATCTGGGAATGGGGCAGAAAGCTACAGGAGGCTGAGGGTCTGGCGGCGGAAGGGCAGGAGCTTCGGACTGTCTCTTCCTCTGGGGTTCTCTGGAGGGACCAGGGCTCGGGGGAGGTAGGCCTGGGCTGTAAGTCAGGCCTCTGGTTCTGCACCAGGCAAGCCCAGACTCCAGTCTCTTAATTTTTTTTTTTTTTTTTTTTTTTTGAGACAGAGTCTCGCTCTGTTGCCAGGCTGGAGTGCAGTAGCGTGATCTCGGCTCACTGCCATCTCCGCCTCCCGGGTTCAAGAGAGTCTCCTGCCTCAGCCTCCTGAGTACCTGGGACTACAGGCGCGTGCCACCACGCCCAGCTAATTTTTGTATTTTTAGTAGAGATGGGGTTTCACCACGTTGGCCAGGATGGTCTCGATCTCCTGACCTCGTGATCCACTTGCCTCGGCCTCCCAAAGTGCTGGGATTACAGGTATTACGCCGCGCCCGGCCCAGTCTCCTTACTTTTGCTGACACGATGCTCCCCCCGCCCCCATCTCCCGCCTCCTACCCTCCCAGGTGACCTCTCTGGTATTCAGAAGCCCTGGGGCAGGAAGCAGGGCTCCAGGCTGGAGCCAGAGACTGAGCTCTCCTCACCCTCATCCCATGGCTCTCCCAGGAAGCGGAAGGTCCTGTTGCCCTACATCTCTAGAGGCAGCCTCACGGCCAGGAATGCATGGCAAGATGGGACGAGGCAGGCTGTCCCTCAGCCCAGACTTCAGTTACCTCCCATTCAGGGCTCCAGCTGGGTTCCACTTTGGAAGAGGGTACCCAGGGAGCTGGGAGGGTGTGCCCCTCTCGCTGGTGGGGAGCTGGGCCTGCTTGTCTGGAAGGAGGCAGGCGGGTCTCGCCCTTCGTTTAACTGGGGAGACCCCTGAGAAAGAGATCAGGAGTGACGCGCTCAAAGGCACCCTGGCCTCCAGTGGGCAGGGTGCGCAGCTGGCCCAGTCACCATGGGCTCTAGAACTTGAGGCAGCTCACTTTCCCTCTCTGGGCTTCAGTTTCTCCATGGGTTAAAATATAAAGGATTATTTCTATGAAATCAGTAATCAGGCCGGGCGCAGTGGCTCACACCTGTAATTTCAGCATTTTGGGAGGCCGAGTCAGGCAGATCACCTGAGGTCAGGAGTTCAAGACCAGCCTGGCCAATACGGCGAAACCCCATCTCTACTAAAAATACAAAAATTAGCCGGGCATGCTAGTGGGCACCTGTAATCCCAGCTACCTGGGGGGCTGAGGCAGGGAGAATTGCTTGAACCCAGGAGGTGGAGGTTGCAGTGAGCCGAGATTGCACCACTGCGCTCCAGCCTGGGTGACAGAGCGAGACTCCATCTCAAAAAACAAAAAAATCAGTAATCTTCCCCCAAATCAATCTACAAACCCGAGGCTGAGTGATATCAGTGACAAAGTCCAGGCAAAATAGAAAAAAAAAAAAAAAAAAAAAAGGCAGGATAATGTGAGGACTCTCTAATAAAACTGAATGTTTCAACTTTCTGATGAAGTTATGTACGTTCTACTTTTTAGAACCAAACTATCCTTTCTTTTTTTGGGGTGGGTTTTGCTGTTGTTACTGTTGTTTGAGATGGAGTCTCACTCTGTCGCCCAGCCTGGAGTGCAGTGGTACAATTTTGGTTCACTGTAACCTCTGCCTCCCTGGGTCAAGCAATTCTCCTGCCTCAGCCTCCCAAGTAGCTGGTGTTACAGGCATGCGTCACTATGGCCTGGCTAAATTTTTTTTTTTTTTTAATTAGAGATGGGGTTTCACCTTGTTGATGACCAGGCTGGTCTGGAACTCCTGACTTCAAGAGATTCACCCTCCTTGGCCTCCCAAAGTGCTGGGATTACAGGCGTGAGCCACCGTGCCCGGCCTTGGTGTTTTTTTGAGACAGAATCTCGCTGTGTTGCCCAGGCTGGAAGGCAGTGGCGCAATCACGGCTCACTACAACCTCCATCTCCTGGGCTCAAGTGATCCTCCCACCTCAACCTCTCAAGTAGCTGGGACTACCGGCATGCACCACCATGCGCAGCTACTTAAAAAAAAAATTTTAGTAGTCATGAGGTCTTCCTATGTTGCCCAGGCTGGTCTTGAACTCTTGGGCTCAAGTGATCCTCCTGCCTTGGCTTCCCGAAGCGTTGGGATGATAGGCGTGGGTCAATGTGCCTGGCCAACTGTCCTTTCTTTTAAGGAACCATGGTTGTCGTTGATGATAGTTGTTTGTCTTGAGTTTGACAAAGTTAAAAGTTGACAACTGGATGTCCAAATTTTCTGTAGCTTTTACTGGTGTTGAGAACTAGATCTGGGAACAGTTTTGGCCTCTTTTGGGGGTTGCGGGGTGCAGGGCCCCTGTGACATTCCCTCCCTCTGTTGCCTCCTCAGGTCTCAGGCTACGTCTCCAGGGCAGACCAATGGGGACAGCTCCTTGGAAGTGCTGGCGACTCGCTTCCAGGTAAGCTGGTGCCCTCCCCTGACAGCCTCAGCACCCTGATCACTGGTGCATGAAAGTGAGGCCCGAGGGCAGGGCGGCCTTGGCGGGGCAGCCCAGCCTTTCCTTACACAGCCACTCTCTCCACAGGGCTCCGTGAGGACATACACTGAGAGTCAGTCCTCCTTAAGGTCCTCCTACTCCAGCCCAACCTCCCTCAGCCCGAGGGCCGGCAGCCCCTTCTCACCACCACCCTCCAGCAGCCCCCTCACTGGAGAGGCGGCCATCAGCCGCAGGTGAGCGTGCCTGTGAGTGGGTACCCTGGTCGCCTGCGCTGCCAGCTCCAGGCTGGCTCCTCTGAGTCTCAGGAGCTCTGCTTGGGAGCCCGGGGCAGCATCCTCCCTGGGCAGGCTGGGGGTGGCCCTGGCACACACTGTCCCTTTCCCGCTTTCAGCTTCCAGAGTCTGGCATGTTCCCCGGGCCTCCCCGCTGCTGACCGCCTGTCCTACTCAGGCCGCCCTGGAAGCCGACAGGTGAGGCTCCCTGGGGGAGGACAGGCTGGAGGAACAGAAGCACCTCCCGTTCCTGTGGGTTGCCAGTGCCCCGGGACTGCAGGCGGCCAGGCCCACCTGGGCAGCCATGGCCTCCTTCTCCTGGCCACAGGCATGCTCTGCTCCTGAGCCAGGGAGGCCATGCTTCTGGTCGTGGGCCACCTGTGCTGTGCCTAAGACCTGCCCAGCAGTGCCCAGTAGCCCGTCCATCTCCTGCACCCCTCCCCTCATCCCCCTCCCCTCATCCCCCTCCCCTCATCCCCCTCCCCTCCCATCCTGCTGACTTCCTCCCTGCCCAGTATGTTTCTCTTGGGCTGCGGCTGAAATAGTTTCGCTGCTGTTGTTGGGATGATTCCCTTTCGTCTCTGGCTGCATCTCTCGAACACATTCCTCTCCATTCCAAGACCCGGGCCTGCCTGACTCCCACCCACACCCTCCCTTCCTCCTCTGACTCAGCCCAGAGATGCCCCAGTGGGACTGCGGTTCTGCCTTGAGCGCTCTTGGCTTATTCTGTCTCCTCCTCCCCCTACCCCCGCCAGCTCCCCTGGACTCTCTTTCAGCCAGGTCCCAGTGGCCCCTGGTGACAGCCTAACCCCCTTCCTGGGTGGTATTTCTCCTCTTCAATGGTGGGGGATGGTGAGGGAGTGAGGCAGCCAACGCCCTGGGCCGCAGCTGCTGGGGACGGCGTGGGGGGCACGTCCAGCCTTTGGGGTGATGGGGATATGGCCCAGCTGTTGAGCCCTACCTTTGGGTTGATTCTGCATTCCAGAAAGCAGAGCCTTTGAGGGTGGCCAGGGAGGGCACTAGAACCCGGAGGCTCTGGAGGAGGAAGGAGCAGGATCTTTCTGGGGGCCTTCCGAACAGCGGCTGCCTAGTGACCCGCTGCGTGCCCACCCAGAGGCCAGCCTGGCATTGTGGCCATACAGATATATTCCATGGGTCCCCTTGTTAAGGAATTGAAGATGTAGTTGTAGAGATAAGGCAAACTTGCAAAACAATTTTGGAGCAATTAGGCACTAAGCAGTGTGGTATTAATTACAAAAGCAGGAGGCGTTCTGGGAGGGGATCGGGGAAGGAAGGCTGTGTGAGGAGTATTGCTGGACATTAGAGGTGGTGGTGAGAGGGTTTAGGGAAGGATGAGCAGGAGGCCCGACATGCTGGGAGATGGAGAAACACTGGTCCAGGCGACGGCTGATGTATTGGGGCTGGGGGATTTTTTAGGGAGAAGCTTTGTTCTGAGATAAGCCAGGAATGAGCTTGTTTCAAGAGGGCTGGTCAGTGTCAGTCCTGGCTCTGTTCCGCGACACCTCTGGTGGGCTGTGGTCTCAGCAGGACCCACGTGCTCAAGGGCAAGCCTTCCTGAGCTTCCCCATCGTGTTGCCCCCAGTCCAGGAAAATGAAGGGTGTGGGAGGTACAGAGGCATGGCTCCCAAACCAACGGCAACACCTGAGAACTTGTTGGAAATGCAACTTCCCAGGCTCCAGCCTACACCCGCTGAATTGGGCATGGGGCTTGCGGGTCACAAGCCCAGAGCTGGGTGTGGGGAGACTCACTTGGGTCGGTCCCCCCTCTGCCTGACGACTTGGACCAGCCCCCCTTCCTCTCCCTGGGCCTCAGGTCAGACTAGACGCTCTGAGTTCCCTTCTCTGACCTTGATGACTCTGCTCATTCCTTCGGCAAATATTTGTCGAGCAGCTGCTTCATGTCAGACACTCATCTGGGCTCTGGGGATGCAATCGTGGAAAAACAGAGTGACACCTCTGACCCTATGGAGCTGACGTTCTAGTCTACAAATGAGGCTGTGGTCCCACGGGTGCACAAGTCTCAGGGTCCCACAGCTGCCTTTTGAGAATCACTGTGTAGCTGGGTGCTGTGACATGTGCCTGGAGCCCCAGCTACTCCGGAGGCTGGGGCGGGAGGATTGCTTGAGCCCAGGAGTCCAGACCAGTTTGGGCAACATAGTGAAACCCCCATCTCTTTAAAAAAAAAATCGCTTATACTTGAGAGTCTTAAAGGCTCTAAGAAGTCCCATGAGAAAGAAACCCACTTAATTTTTCTTTATATCCTAAACTTGTTGAACAGCAGAATTTCTCCTGAATTTCTACCCCGACCCCCTGCCCTGCCCCACCCCCAGGAACATCCTTGCGTTCCCCAGCACACATTTCGAGAGGTGTTGGCTACAGACAAGCCCATGAAGGGCAGGTGAAGGGGGAGCAGCTTTCCTGGATTTGGAGATAAAAGGTCTCATCTGTGAAGGCAAGGGTCCCTAACCCCTAACCGCCTGGGAGGAAAGGAAGGAGAGAAAGACATTGTCTCTCCCAGTCGGGGAGCTGGTCTCCTTTTCTGGGCTGGGCAGTCTGGTGGGAGTGTGTGAGAGGAATGCTGTGAGCTGCAGAGGCAGGGATGCTGTGTCCTTGTGGCCTCCTGACATGGCCAAGGCTGCAGAGAGCTGGAGGCTCAGGATGCCCTTATAGTGCCTCTGGAAATTACAGGTTCCCCCTGCTGGTAGGCACATGCCTTGGTGAGCAGAGGCCAAGTGAAAAAAGCCCCTCTCCCTCTGGTTGGGAATGAGGACTTGCCTCATGAAGGGATCCCGGGCCGGTGCCCTAGGCAGGGCCCATGGTGGTCTGTCTGGAGATGTGATGTGGCTCTTGAATTCCTGCGGAAACTATCTCTAGGTCCTTCAGGTGACCACACAGCCCCAGGCAGTTGCCCTGAAGCCCAGGTGTGGAGTCCCAGCCCTGCCTCTGATGCTTCAGGTGGCTTGGACCAGCTACTTTGCCCTTCTGACCTGCAGTCTCCTTACCTATAGAACGTTTTACTGGAGAACCCTGAGAGCAGAGGGATGCGAGGCGAACTGCTGGTAGCAGCCTGGTGGGGTGAGGGTCTAGGGCTGTTTTCTTAAGATCCAGAAGTTTTTGCTTTAGCTTAAGGGATTTGTGCAATTTTCCATCTGGCTTCATAATTCATCCATGACTTTGAATTTTAAAATGGAGAGAAGTTGGCTTCCCAGGAAATGGTGCCCCTGGCCCTGGGCATCGGCCCACCTGGCTGTCTCCAAGGCTCTCCTTCCCAGTGGCTGGTGCGGGCTTCGGGAGCTCAGTTGAGTCCCATTGGGGTGGCAACGGAAAGGGAGCAGGGGAGTGGGGAGTACGGAGATGCAGGCTGGAAATTGGCCTCCAGGAACAACTGTGAGGTTGAAGGTGAGATTTCCATGTTGGGAGCAAATTTAAGAGCCCCAGATGGACATGGCACACCTGGAGACAGGCACTGCTGCCTGAGTGTGGCCCAGGGAGGGCTCGGCTCCCCAAAGCTCCACGGGGCAGGCCCAGACCTCCCAGCAGAGTAGGGACAGGCTGGTCAGCCCAGACTCCCGCCTCTGAGGAGAGGAACCAGCTCTCCTTGGGAAGAGGGCCTCTGCCCTGGCCGGCCCTGACTCCCAGGGGACTTTGACCCCTTGCTTCATCCCTTTATGTTTCCATCTCCTCAGTGCAAAAGGGCAGTGTGCTTCCTCTCTGCTGGTTCCGTGGGATCGGAGCCAGGCCCCAGTGTGCAATGTCTTTGCACACAGATAATAGCGTGCGTGACAGAGGACTCTGTGCTTAGCTGTCACCTGCTGCCTTCCTGCTGCCCGGTCCCCGGCAGAACCCGCATGCCTCCCTCCCTCTCTGGACCCTGGCAGTCTCTGCGCCCTGGCTCCGAGGGAAGGGGCAGGGGGCCCGCTGGTCGGCGAGGGCTGGGAGCCCCCGACACCTTGGCTCCAAGGGAAGGGGCAGGGGTCCGCTGGTCGGCGAGGGCCGGGGGCCCCCTGGTGTCGGGCCTGGGAACAGCCGGGCTAGGCCCTCCTGGGTGTGTTGGCCCAAGGCTCTGGCCCTGACTCCTCCCCGGCTGCCTCCTCCCAACAGGCCGGCCTCGGCCGCGCTGGCGACTCGGCGGTGCTGGTGCTGCCGCCTTCCCCGGGCCCTCGTTCCTCCAGGCCCAGGTACCAGCAGGCCCCGGAGGGTCGGGTTGGGGTCTTGGAACGCTGGGAGGGGCAGGAGGGAGACGGGCTTCCCCGAGAGGGATGGGGTCCCCCAAGCCCAGTTGGCTCCTCCACCTCCCAGATTCCTCCCCCTCCCCCACGCTCTTCTGCCCCCCACCCCCTTGCTTGCCTAAGCTCCGGCACGGGACCCTCATTCCTGGCTGCCTCCCACCCTGCAGCATGGACTCGGAAGGGGGAAGCCTTCTCCTGGACGAGGACTCGGAAGTCTTCAAGATGCTGCAGGAAAATCGCGAGGGACGGGCGGCCCCCCGACAGTCCAGCTCCTTTCGGCTCTTGCAGGAAGCCCTGGAGGCTGAGGAGAGAGGTGAGGGTCTGGGGGGCTGGGGAGGGGAAGGAGGTTCCCTTCCGTACCCCGGGCCCTGACTGGATGGGTCAGTGAACCAGTGTTCTTAAGTGCCTGTGAGGTGCTCACCCCAGGACTAGGCACGGAGCCGAGCAGAGCGCGAAGCCCCAGCCCCTGCCCATAAGGAGCTGACGGTCCGGGAGGGTCCGGGAGGGTCACCAGCGTGCTCCCACAGAGTAGTGGGCAGTAGCCAGCTGGGATGGGAAAGTGTCATTCGAGTGATAAAAGCGGTGGCAGGGCCTGGGGCTGGGCCTCCAGGGAGGGCTTCTTGGAGGAAGAGGGATTTGACTTGGCCTCTTGGCCTTAGAAAAAACATCAAGACTTAAACAGCATTAAGAGGGTGGCAGGAAGCACTGTGGAAGGTGGAGGCTGGCGGCCAGAGGGCTTTGGGGTGTGGGAGTGAGAGAATGGGGGCCTGATAGCATGAAAGGGCGCCAGTGGAGGCCAAGCCCCTGCAGTGAGGGCCCTCGGGAAGGGAATCAGGCTGAGGAGTGCCCTAACCCAGGAAAGCCATTAAATACCGATGCCAGGCGAGCAAGACATACGGAGGCTTGCCAGAGTTCCGTTATTCATGTGACAGACACTGACTGTGCCCATCTGAGGGACCAGATGTGTGCAGAGTTTGGGGATAGGTGGCCATGACCCCACTCCTGCCCTTGGGGAGCTCCGTTCATTGGGGCAGATGGGCCTGGCCAGCTCCCATGGAAGTGAGCGCTGCTGTGGGAGTTCCTACTCCCACAGCCCCTGCCCTTAAGGTGCTCAGCACCAATGCCCTTTAGAACAGTGGGGAGAAGGGGAGGGAGATGACAGGACAGGTAGGAGAGTGACCAGAGAGGCTTCATAATTCATCTATGACGTTGAATTTTAAAATGGAGAGAAGCTGGTTTCCCAGGAAATGGTGCCCCTGGCCCTGGGCACTGGCCCGCCTGGCTGTCTCCAAGGCTCTCCTTCCCAGTGGCTGGTGTGGGCTCCTGGACCTCAGTTGAGTCCCATTGGGGTGGCAATGGAAAGGGAGCAGGGGAGTGGGGAGTACGGAGATGCAGGCTGGAAACTGGCCTCCAGGAACAACTGTGAGGTTGAAGGTGAGATTTCCATTTTGGGAGCAAATGTAAGAGGCCATATGGACAGGGCACACCTGGAGATTGGCAGGTGGCTGGTTCTAACGCTGATGTTTAGCTCCAAGGGGCATTTGCAGAGGCACAGGGGGTGGGGTGAGAAGGTTTGGAGCAAATCTTGTCTGTTTTGACCCTGAGGCCTCAGAAGGTCCCAGGAGGCAGCACAGGGAGAGGGCAGTGACTTTGCCAAGGAGGCCTCAGCGTCCTTAGCTGCAGACGGGCGACAGCTGCCCCGTAGCCCTGGGCTTCATCTTCGTGTGGCTTGAGAGCTCAGATGTGACAATGCATGGAAAAGCACTTTGAAAGCCACACCGAGGCATTGCGCTCCTGTTGCCATCTCCAGTTATTATCTAATCACACTGTTATTACCGGGTCATTAGAGAGGGAGCACCTGCTTCACCTGACACGTCACACACTGAGCACAGATGGCCCCAGGTGGCCTTGGATGGGCAAACTCGGCCTTGTACCTGCCTCCTTCATGCCCTTGCCCAGCCTCAGCCATGGATCTGGCAAGATCACCTTCCTCCTTACCTGGTGCCACCGTCAGCGTGACTTTAGGGGTTCTCTTATAAGGGTGCTTTCCAAGACCACCTCCTCAGAGCGTCTTTGGGAGGATGCTGTGGTTGGTGGGCTCTCACCACATGTCTGTCTGCCCTGCCCCCAGGTGGCACGCCAGCCTTCTTGCCCAGCTCACTGAGCCCCCAGTCCTCCCTGCCCACCTCCAGGGCCCTGGCCACCCCTCCCAAGCTCCACACTTGTGAGAAGTGCAGTACCAGCATCGCGTGAGTGTGGAGGGGGGTGGGGGACCTGAGCCTTCACAGGGGAGTGGGGAGGGGGACAGGGCACTGGATGCTTTCAGGAAGGGCCGGGCCCATCAGGGGCTAGCACTGGGTACCCAGTCGGGGACTCTAGGGGAAGCAGTGTTGCACAGCTTTGGGGGCATTAGTTACAGGCTTCTTAGGAGCCTAGGCTAGCTGCTTCAGGCTGCATCTCCTCTCCCTCTCCTCCTTTTCCCATCCCTTTTGATTTCTCTTTGATCATTTCAAAGCCTCTGGAGATCTGCCCGGAGGTACAGCACATCCTCCTGGAAAATCTTGCTCTTTCCCCTTCCTCCCCCTTTGGAGCAGGCTGCATTTTTCCCGATGTGGGCTCATTTTTCTTATTTTTCTTTTCTTTTCTTTCTTTCTTTTCTTTTCTTTTTTTTTTTTTTTTTGAGACGGAGTCTCATTCTGTTGCCCAGGCAGGAGTGCAGTGGTGCAATTTCAGCTCACTGCAAGCTCTGCCTCCCAGGTTCACGCTATTCTCGTGTCTCAGCCTCCCGAGTTGTTGGGGCTACAGGCACCCGCCACCACTCCCAGCTAATTTTTGTATTTTTAGTAGAGACGCGTTTTCCCCATGTTGGCCAGGCTGGTCTCAAACTCTTGACCTTAGGTGATCCGCCTGCCTCGGCCTCCCAAAGTGCTGGGATTACAGCGTAAGCCACGATGCCCAGCCGAGGTGGGCTCATTTTTCTCATTAAGTGGCATTTATAATGCAACCACATTCTCTGGAAGGTTGCTGAAACCCCCCCTCAGGTAAATTTCTGAAGTGTGTAGTGTGGGAGGGGCAGGTGATTGACTTTAGGCAAATCCCTTAACTTCTCTGGGTTTTAGTGTTTTCATCTGCAGAGTGGGAGAATATCCAGTCCCCCTGCTGTGCAGAGATAGGGAATGTGTGTTGAAAAGCATGTTTTCCATCCTGGTTCTCAAAGGTGTGTGTGTCGGGTCCCTTGGAGGGTTTGTTAAATGCCGATGGCTGGGCCCCACCCCAGAGCCTCCTCTCCAGGAGGCCAACAGGCCTGAGAATGTGCATTTCTCACGAATTCCCCAGTGATGCGGATGCTGCTGGCTGTGGGACCCAGGACCACACTGAGAATCGCTGCTCTGTTAAAAATCCAGGCAATGTGGGACGGACTTACAGTCTTTATGTGAGAGGAACAACTTTTAAAAAAAATTTTTAATATTTTTAATAGAGTTTCACTCTGTTGCTCAGGCAGGAGCGCAGTAGTGCCGTCATGGCTCACTGCAGCCCCAAACTCCTGGGCTCAAGTGATCCTCCCATCTCAGCCTCCTGAGTAGCTGGGACTACAGGCGTGTGCCACCATACCTGGCTAATTTTTAAATTTTTTGTAGAGATGGGGTCTTGCTATGTTGCCCAGTTTGGTTTCAAACTCCTGGCCTTAAGTGATCTGTCCACCTGGGATCCTAGGCATGGATTACAGGCGTGAGCTACTGTGCCTGGCTGACTTATTTATTTTTATTATTTTTAATTAGGGGTCCCAGCAGTGGCAGCGGTGGTGGCGGTTTGTGTGTGTTAGGGGGTTTGTCAAAGTGAGATTCCTGTGTGCAGCTTCAAGAATCAAGTCTCGGGCCGGGTGCAGTAGCTCACACCTGTAATCCCAGCACTCTGGGAAGCCAAGGAGGGTGGATTACCTGAGGTTGGGAGGGCAAGACCGTCCTGGCTAACACGGTAAAACCCGTCTCTACTAAAAATACAAAAACTTAGCCAGGTGTGGTGGCACATGCTTGTAATCCCAGCTACTCAGGAGGCTGGTGCAGGAGTATCGCTTGAACCTGGAAGGTAGAGGTTCCTGTGAGCTGAGATCACACCATTGTATTCCAGCCTGGGCAACAAGAGCAAAACTCCATCTCAAAAAAAAAAAAAAAAAAGTCTAGTCTCTGAGAAGGCTTTGGGCTCCACCCAGGTCCTGATGCTACAGTGGGGACCAGGCCCCCTGGGCATGGTGGCCTCCTGCTTGGTGCTGTGGCTCTGAGCTAAAGCCTCTCCCTCCCCTGCAGGAACCAGGCTGTGCGCATCCAGGAGGGCCGGTACCGCCACCCCGGCTGCTACACCTGTGCCGACTGTGGGCTGAACCTGAAGATGCGCGGGCACTTCTGGGTGGGTGACGAGCTGTACTGTGAGAAGCATGCCCGCCAGCGCTACTCCGCACCTGCCACCCTCAGCTCTCGGGCCTGAGCCCGCCATGCCCTCAGCCTGCCTCACTGCTGGGCCAGGGTCATGCCTATATAAGTTGGCATGGCAGGGACAATGGTGGGCAGTTACTCTTACATGAGCTAAGTTTGGAGACCTGAGGCCCCTTTGTCCTCGCTGGGTGGGCCAAGGTCTGGGACCTGTCTTGGACTGTGGGAGACTCACCCTCACCTTGCCAGGCCTCTCCCCTGCAGGACTGGCATTGCACTAGTCTGAGGTGGCCACTGCCTTTGATCAACCTTTGTGTGCCAGGGTCTAAGTAGGGTCGAACACAGAAGTGGGAAGGAGAGGGGTGGGCCAGGGGCTAATGGTGTCACTGTGTAAAGTTTTTGACATACTAGCTCTATAAATATATGAATATGGACAAAATAAAGTAGATGTCCCTTCCTTCTTTTTCCTACCGCCAGCCCTGGGTATGACCTGCTCCCACCACTGGGTGGAGGGTCTTTATTTATGCAACATACGTTTCTTCTTCTTTTCCCTCCCTCAAATCCCACCCCTGCCAGTTGCCTGCACCTGACATTTCCCATGGAAGGGCCTTGCCTCTTTTAGGTTGGGAATCATGTCATTCCTTAACCTTTTTGTAAAGATGCCCGTTTTACAGGAGGACGCTTGTGCTATGGAGGGAATGAGATTGTCACTGGAAGCTTTGGAGGGGATGGTGGAGGGCGCCAAGCGGAGGGACAGGAGGAAGACCAGGAGACCCATCCAGCCAAGCTGGTGAGACAACCTCTGATCCTGAGGACCGGCCGCCCACCAAGGGTTGGGCCCCCGGGGCCAGGTTGATCTACCGACACCTTCCACTTCTTTCCTGGGAGACTCTGCTGGCTTCATTGGTGATTGATTTGGAGGGGGGAAAAAGGGCAGGGTGGCTCAGGCTTTAGGCCCAGGTACTGGGGAGGCCTGAGGAGCCCTTGAGCTCAGGAGGCCGAGGCTGCCTTAAGCTGTGATCATGCCACTGCATTCCAGCTTGGGAGAGAGAGAGGACCTGTCTGTTGAAAAAAACACAAAAACAAATGAATGCATGTGGCCAGTGCCAGGTGAGCTGCCCTGGGGGTTCACTGGAGTTGAGGCAGGGGACAGTAGTCTCCCCTGCTAGCCTAGGATTTTGGGCGTGATTCACCCACTACCCCTAGTGCTAGTCCCAGAGGATGCTGCGGAGGGGGCAGCCTCAGCTCTCTTTTCAGAGAAGATCAAAGCTGGGCTTCCCAGGGTGCCTGGCTGGTCCCTGCCGGCAGCTTTGTGCTCTCCGGCTCTTTGTGGAAGGAATCTTGGCGCAGATGTTTGTGTTGCCTCCTCAGGCACCTGTAGATATAATTTACACCATGATATCATTGTCTCACCTTTTGCCTGGGTGGCTGCCTGAGAAAGGTCTTTCTTTTTATAGAAAAGATCAAGGCTGTCTGGCACGGGACTCCATGAGCCCCAGGCGCTGGTCAGAAACGGGGTAGTCTCTTTGGCGCCACCTAGTGTCCAGTTTGGCCCATGGCGGGGCCCATTCACGGGGCAACACTGGGCTTCTGGGCACAGCGGGAATACGGAAAGATACAGCACTCCTCATGCCTTCCTCGAGGTAGAAGGCCAGTGGCAGCGACTGAGCTGGCATGAATGAATAAGAGGATGTGGCACTGAGCGCCAAGGGCTACCTTGGAACGCACCGAGGAGCGTCCCGTGAGTTCAAAGCAGTGGCCGTGATGCAAAAGGAGGGCTGGGTCTTGGAGACGTGAAGAGGAATGCTGAGTGATGGGGTGGCTGCTGGGGGGATGCTTAGCTCAGAGCAGTGGCTGATGGGGACACTGAGATAAGATCGGAGGGGAGCTGTCAATGCCAGAAGTGGTTTGAACTTCCCCTTGAGGCTCTAGGGACATTTTGTTTTGAGACATGGTCTTGCTCTATTGCCCAGGCTGGAGTGCAGTGGTACAATCTTAGCTCACTGCAGCCTCCACCTCCCAGGCTCAAGAGATCCTCCCACAGCCTCCCAAGTAGCTGGGACTACAGGCGTGCACCACCACACCCAGCTAATTTTTAAGTTTTTTTTTTTTTAAGAGATGGGGTCTCACTATGTTGCCCAGGCTGGTCTCGAACTTCGGGCCCCAAGCCATCCTCCCACCTTGGCTTTCCAAAGTGTTGGGATTACAGGCGTGAGCTAACCTTGCCCAGCCTCTGGGAACACTTGGAAGGTTTTAAGCAGAGAAGTGACAGGTTGGAAAAGATGGTTTGGATTATTGATATGGACAGATTCCCACCTGTATGTAGCACGCCATGCTGGGCCAGCAGTGTCATAGGAGTGGAGGGGGAGAAGTGGGGACTGGGGACATGTGAAATGATGGGCATTCCAGTGAGGCGTCGAATGCCTTCTGAGGGCTTTGTAGGTTCCAGCTCAAATCCCCCTCTGGCCCTTGTTCTTTGGTGTGGCAGCCATCTCTCCTCCCAGGGGTCCTGAGGGTTTCAGCACCAGGGTTCTCTGCAGCCACACAATCAGCCCGGCTTGGGAGCAAACTCCCCTGGAAGAACGGAGTTATGAGTTGGTCAGCAGAGGAGGCTGGGGACAGGCAGTCTTTGGTCTTTTACCTCTGATCTTGTCCCCAACCTAAGCCAGCTAGCTGCGTGCTCCCACTCCCTCTGCCGCACGCCGCCCGTCTATGTTCCCGGACTTTGTCCAGTGCAGTGCCCTCTTCCCTTCCTGCACTGAGGAGATTAACTGAAGTGACAGATTAGAGTTAGAAGTGGCCCAAAGGAGCATCTGGTACAACCCCCTTTGGTTAGAGAAGGGAAAGTGACTTTTCCAAAGCTGCACAGCTAGCCAGTCATAATGGCTAAGCTCTGGGGGTGCTTTTGATGTGCTAGGGATACTTCCAATGCTTTAACTCACTTAATCCTCACAACCCGAGATAGGTACTGTTACCATCCTCTCTGCAGATGAAGAAACTGAGGACCAGGAGGTTCAGTAAATGGTCCAAGTACTCCTAGCTAGTAAGGAATGGATCTACAGCCTGCCTCCCAGGTTTCTGGCTTGTGGGGGGCAGAGTTTGTCCCTCTGTCATCAGAGGCAGCCTTCCAGGCACAGCTCTGGTCACCTCTGGTCACAACTGGAGGTCACCACAGCCCTCCCCAGCGCTCTGTAGGCTCTCAGCTTTGTGCTTCCTCCCATGGGTACTAGCTCCAGCTGAGCTTGCAGGAAACCCACTTCCTGAAGCCAGGACTTCCCCATGGGAAGTGCAGGGGCCACTGGGCAGCCTGATGGCTGACTCTGCTCAGGACACTGTCTGTCTCAGGAACTCATGGCAGTGGTTTACCTTGTCAGGAGTGCGTGGACGGGCTGCCCCTCCCATTCCTTCAAGCATCACTCAGAGAGCCCTGGCCTGGCTCTAGGCTTGGGGCTGCGGCTGCCACAGGAAGGGGGCATCCCCCTACTTTGGGTGTTGGGTCAGATCCTGCCCCCCTGCCCGCCAGGGCTCAGGTTCCTCTGAGCTGGTCCTGGGCCAGGACGCATCTGCATGGCGGTGGTGGGGAGGAGGGGTGCGCCATGGCCTGGAGGGGAGTGTGTGTTGGGGTGTGTGTGTGGAGGTTCTTTTGAGTCACACACAAAGCATTGTGCTGAGACACTGCATTCCTGCTGGCTGGGCTTCCTGTTTCCAGATGCATTCCTGTCCCAGAGTCACCACAGAGACTGTTTGGAATCCCGCCCCACATTCTCCAAATTCAGGGCGCGATCTGGCAAAGGCTCCCTCCCCCACCCTCTTACTTTGGAGGGAGTCTGGGCTCCCTCCTACCCAGGGAGGGCTGGCAGGGCTCTGGCACGGCCGGGGTGTGATTCCACACATCTTCTTGGTCTTGCATAAGGCAGTTCCTGGAGACCCAGCACTCTGGTTCTCTCTCTGCCTGTGAGAAGCAGAATGGGTACTGTCTAGGAGGACTGGGCAGGGAGGGGGCAACCCAGAGGACCCATGGCTAGCAGGGAAGGGTCTGGGCTTGAATGTGACTCTGTTGAGACATGGCCAGCAATTCTGGCACTTGGCTGTCATTCGGCTGGCCTGCGCAGGGATTGGCTGTGGGCCTCAGTTTCCCCATTTTATAAAGTTTTAAAATCTGATAGTTTGTGGCTCTCTGATAAAGGCTCCTGCAGTGGGTGTTTGGGGACTGGTTCCAGAAAGGAGCAAAGGGAAGGGGATGCACAGACTGTCTTACCCCTCCCGGTGAACAGCCACTTCGTTCCAGTGGCTCTGGCTCCAGCCTCTCCCCTCCCCTAGAGGTCCAGGTGCTAGTCTGCACGTCCTCCAGCTCCCTTATCTGCCTCCGGGGGATTTGGGTCCTGCTGGGATTTTTCCAGCCCTGCCCCCTCCCTCTGGAGGAGGTGCCTTCTTTAGAGGACACCAGCCCCAGTCTGGTCACCAGGCTCTCTCTCATCTTCAGTAGCTTCTTGGGCTCCTTTTAGGTTGGGGACTGAGGGGTGGAATCCCACGGGCCAAAGGCAGGGTGAGGTGGGAACAGGGGGACATTTACACTTTGGCCCAGTTTCCAGGCGGCTCCCCGCTGGCTCGCATCTTTCCAGACCTTGAGACCTACCCAGTCCCCAGCTTTAGGGAGCCCGGGATGAGAAAGAGGCAGGGGACCGGGAGGGGGTTCAGATCTAGCTGAGGACACACGCGCGTTCTGCAGTTGTAAAAGATTTCCCGGTGGGCAGGATCGTTTCCCCTCCCATCGCCCAGGTTTCCGAGCGGCCAAGAGACTGGCCCCAAGCCACACAGCTAGGGAGCACCGGGTGCCCGCGTCCTGGTCAGCGCTCTTCCCACCGCCAGCACGTGGGGCTCCCATTTCCTTCCTGGCTCTTGTCCGGTCCTCCAGCCAGCCCCGGCTCTAAGTCCGCGGCAGGAAGACGGACGCTGCGTGTGAACCCGCGGGGCCGGGCGGACCGGCGCCCCAAGCCAGACGGCGTCCCCAGGCGGGGGCCGGGTCCTCGCAGAACAGCTGATCGGGACCCTTATTTTGGCCACAGCCACAGTTGGGGGCGCCACCCAGTCCGTGCCTTCGACCTCGTTCTTGGCGACCTGGCCACCTGCGCCCCCCACCTGGCACCCCTGCCTTCCCTCCTCTCGCCCCTCCCCTCCCTCACCTCGCCCCTCCCCTTCCTCCTCTCGCCCCTCCCCTCCCTCTCCTCTCCCCTCCCCTCCCTCTCCTCTCCCCTTTCCCTCTCCCCTCTCCTCTCCTCGCCCCTCCCCTCTCCCCTCCCTCTCCTCTCCTCTTCCCACCCTCTCCTCTCCCCACCCTCTCCTCTCCCCTCGCCCTCCTCTTCCTCGCCCCTCCCCTCCTCGCCCCTCCCCTCCCTCTCCTTTCTCCTCCCTCTCCTCGTTCCTCTCATCCCTCGTCTTGCCCCGCCCCTTTCTCCTCGCCCCCCTTCTCGCCCCTCCCCCCTCCCCTCGCCCCTCCCCTCCTCTCGCCGCTCCCCTCCCTTGCCTCGCCCCTCCCCTCCCCTCTCTCCTCGCCCCCCCTTCCTCGTCTCGCTCTTCCTCTCCCCTCCGACTAGGCCACGCCCCCCACCGCCCCGCCCCCCGCCCCCCCAGCCCCGCTGGGAGTGTCCGGGGGCCGCGCCCAGCTGGGTCGGGACGCGCGCCCTGAGCTGCCCGAGCTCCGCGGGGACTCGGGCCGGGATCCTCGGGCGGCTGCAGCGGCCGGGGCCGGGGCCGGGAGCGGGCCATGATGGGCCGGCGGCGCGCCTTCGCCGTGGACGGCCGGGGTGAGTCACCCACCCCCAGGCTGGCCGGGCTCCCCCCTGCCCCGGAGCCGCTTCCCGCCCCCAAGCCGGGCACCCTCTCTCAGTTTCTTGCCCAGCCCCGCGCACCCCGCGGGCGGCGCCCGCGCCGCTGCGCCTCCCTCGCCGCCTCCCTGGAGGGGCGGTCATCAGGGGACGCCATGCAGGCTGGAACCCCTTTGGGCCCAGGCGTTAAACCAGCCACCGCCTCCGCCCCACTTCCTCCGGCTCCGCTTCCCTCGCCTTCCTGCTCCTTCTGAGGATGTGGGAATCCGCCCGCGCCCCAGCCCCCTCCGTGGCTGCGGACCCCTCTCCCACCCAGTGACCTCCTGGCCCACTTCCTTGCCCAGAGGGGCCTGGGTTGGCATTCGGCTCCCGCGTGCCCCGCAGCTCGTCCCCGCCCCCCTAGCCTGTTTCCCGTACCGTTCATTCCGCCAGGACGCCCCGTCGCCAGAGGGCCTGGCGGAGGTGACAGTGAGGGGGTGCTAATGCTGCCCCTTCGTCCCTTTCTTTCACTTCAGTTCTTTCATTTTAAACTTTTCATAAAATCTTCACTATTGCTCACTTACAACAAAAGCCCAAATCGGTTATAGCGGTGATTTTTATCACTCTCCCGGTGAGCTGCAGGAGAGACTTCACCTGGCATCCTGATGCCGCAGGGGCCCCCAGAGAGCAGGTTGGATCCCAGGCTTTCCTCTCTGTACCCTCTCCCCTCTCCCTGAAGCTGGATACAGTCCTACTCCCGCTTGGGGAGCAGCGGAAGAGCCTGTGGCTCCCCACTTCTGACTCGGGAGATCGTGGGCTGATCCTAGGTGGGAAGCGCAGGCGCAGGCCGTCTAAGGGATTGATGGATGTGGCCTGCCAGGGCTTTGCCTACCACACAGCTCAGAGCACGGGTTCCCTGTCGCTAACAACTGTTGCGAAGGGAATCCCATCCACACATCTCCCAGACAGCTGGGGCCATATCCGGGCTGCCCGTGGCTGTCCAGTGACCGCCCTTCCTCACTGCTCCGGGACACTTCTCCCTGGGGCAGTGCTGCCAGCCATCAGGAATGCTGGGGGTGTTGGGGGTGGCCTGCCCAGCCTGACGCTGACTCTCCATGCAGATGGGGCTGGCGAGGGCCTGGCACGGGGCTGCATAGTGCCTGGAGTCACCAGCACCTACAGACGGATCCCCGACGCTGCCCACGGGTGCTCATCCTGGGAGAGAGGTGACAAGTTCAGAGGTGTCGGCAGGGAGGCACTCTTTCTCAAACTGGCCTCCCGGGACTCAGGAGTGGAGATGGCAGTTGGGGACAGCCCCCTGGCCGCCTTACCGGGCCTTTCTCAGGACTCCCTGGACTTTGGATCCTCAGGGAGTTCTGAGCCCCCTGCCCAGGTAGGCCGACTCCTGGCCAGCCAGAAGCTGGGGGAGGTGTTGGAGCGGTCCCGCCGGCTCCCAACAGCTCCCACCAGCTTGTCAGGACAACACCGCTCCCTGCGGCTGGCAAGCAAGCCTGAGTGTGAAGTGCCCCTTGGAGCAGGGCAACAGGAGTCCATGGAGGCAGACACAGACCTAGAGGCAGGCCTGGAAGAAGAGGCGGTGAGTGCTCACTCTCAGGCTGGGTTTAAGAGTGGGATGGACAGCCTAGCTCCTCTGGTTCTCCCTGGAGCTCTCTCGGGGTGGGGCACTCCCTGCCCCTAATTGATGGGTTGTGTCATAGGTTCTTTCTGCACCCCAGTTCCATTTGTGCACGGCCACCTCCGCAGAGGAGGTGGGCAGCTACGGGGGCCCTGCCTGGCACCATGCCCCGCTGGGCAGTGGGGAAGCCGGCTGCGTGTGTTCCTCCTCGGGGCCCACTCTGCTCCCATCTGCTGGCTGAGCCCAGCCTGGCTGCTTAGGGTAGGGCAGGAGCCCTACTGGCTGAAATCTCCCCTATCTCACAATGTCCCACAGGTGGGGGGCCTGGGGCCTGGAGCCTGGGCCTGCCTCCCCGGGCAGGGTCTTCGCTATCTGGAACACCTGTGCCTGGTGCTGGAGCAGATGGCAAGGCTCCAGCAGCTCTACCTGCAGCTGCGGATCCAGAGGCCCCCAGGGGTGAGTGAGATTCGAGTGGGGGAGGGAGAGGACAGATGGGACCCTGGGAACCATGGCTGCCCTCAGAGCAGCTTCAGCCCTCTAGCCAGGCCCTGATCACCTGTCTCTCCTGTGCATAGGATCCCGGCGAGGAGGAGTCGACCCGAGCCCCTTTACCGTCCCCCTTACACACCCCAGGCAATGGGGGGCAGGGGCCATGGGAGCTGCTAAGCCAGACAGAGCAGACAGGTGAGGGGCCATCGTGTCTCCCTTTGTCCTGCCTGCCTGGGGTCCCACCAGCAGGTCCTCTGAGCTGAAGCTTGATGGGGTGTCTTCTGGCCCTGGCCAACCTGACTGTCTTTCTGAAGGAGCAAAGGCTGCTTCACCCCCAAAGGTGGAGGTGCCCAGTGCCAACCCTCCCAGGCTGCCAGAAACCCCAGTGGAGCCAACGTACCACTTGCCATCCTCCCAGGGACACAAGGTAGGGGACAGGTATATGTGGGGCAGGTGGTGGGCTGGGGTGGGGGGAGGGGAGGTGGGGATGCATGGGCACCCTGGGGGCCAGCAACTCTGGGGAAATGACAGGATTGATTCCTGTTTGGAGCAGGCGACTTGTCCTGGCTGTGGTGACAGCTGTCTCTGGGAGCTTGGTCGGGGGTCTAAGTGTGGGGAGGGCTCTGGGTGACCCCTCATCCTCTGCTCAGCGGGATATCTCCCACTGGGACAAGGTCAAGGTCCTGCTCAACCGGATCTGCTGGAGAAGCCACCACCACCCTGAGCCCCCTGCCCCTCCTGATGGCTCTGACCCCAGGTGAGCCCCGTGCCCAGCCCAGGTTAGGGCACGGAGAGGAGACTGATGAGCCGGGATGCTGAGATTGTCATGCCAGTTGTCATTATTGTCCCCGCAAAACTTGAGAGGCAGTCTGGGAGGGGCTGCTAGAAGAAACAGTAGTTAAAACACCCCATTTACAGATAAGGAGGCTGGGTTCTGGGTGGGGTTGGGGGTAGTTGCTTTTCCAAAGCCGCACGGTGAGTCAGTGACAGCTAGGACCAGAATGTGGGAAATCTGTCTACCCTAGCTCAGCAACCCCTCACCCTCAATGCTGACATTTAGGCCACCTTCCAGGTTTGTGGGGAGAGCAAGTTGGAGCACAAAGGATTTCACAGTGGGTGAAGGCCATCATGCCTCGGGGCTTGTACTGAATAGTTCTCCAGGAGGAAGAAATACCAAGTCATTTAACAGCCCCAGGCTGCACCCACGCCCAGCTACCCCCCAGTAGATAAATCATGTTCTCTCAACTCTAGGGCCATTGTTAGTTTTATTTCCTCCTTCTAGCCTAATGTCTTCTTTTCATTCCACAGGATCGAGTCCAGGGACCTCCCTGAAAGGCCTCAGTGCCGCCCCCACCGGAAGACCTTTATGCCGTCATTAGTGGTTAAGAAGCAACGAGCAAAAAACCTTTCTGTAGGCTGAGACCTCTCGGTGCACCTGGTGACCCTGGGTGGAGGGGACTTGCTGTGCAGTCTTCCTCGCCCTTTGCCCTCTTGCTGCTTCTCCACATTGCCAGGAAAAGCTGCTGACGCCTGCCCTCCTCTCTTGAGTCGAGGGCTGAATCTTTCTCCTCTAAGCAGTCTGGTCAGGAACCTTGGTTTCTTGAGAGGCCCCCAAGATGCGGCAGCTCCAGGGCTCTTCCTCCTCACCAGAAATCCCTGGGCTTCCACAATGTGAACTCACTCATTATCAGGTGTCCGTGGAGTGTTTTTGGCATGGTGACCTGTCTGGGCCCAGCATGTTGCAGATGTGTATTTATGCGCAATGGTATGCATATCTCTGTGTGACTGTCAGTGTTGCAAGCTGGCTGGATCCAACCATCTCTTCTGAAATAATGCATCCAAAGGGTTGATATTCTGGGGGAGGTCACTGCAGAAGGATGGAACTGACCTTTATTCCCCAGTGGGCAGTTACTGAGCTTTCCTCCTCAGAGCCATGCTGGCAGCCCTGGGACAGAGAACGGTGTGGCTTTGGCTGCCTCTGCATGGAATCTTGCCCCGGACTCCTGAAGACTGCACAAGGAATGAGGAAGATCAGGGACAACCTGGGAACTGAATAACTTTCAAAGCCAGTGCTCAGCTTCTCTGCTCCGTTCTAGCGTTTACAGGTCCTAATTCAAACCAGATGCCTGTACTAGTTTTTAGACCCTAAGTCAACCTTTCTGAGCCACAGCTTCCCGCTGGGAATAATGATGCCTGCCCTATCTACCTCACAGACTTGTTATGAGGATAAAGTGAGATTAAACTGCCTCAAAGTGCTTTGTAAACCTCAGGTGAATAGGAAAGGGGAAAGTAAGGCTGGAGGGATGATGGGGCGGTCGGAGGATAAGGCGGGGGCCGGGATTGCTAATGGGGACTAAAATGGCCAGTCTCCTGGCAAGATTTTGAGCAGGTCATTTCATTGAGGCCTCTTAGATTTCATATTTGAGAATTAGGGCACTGATTCCTGACTGGCTAGGCATGGTGGTCACTGGCTTGAGTCAGACCAGGAATGTCTCTTAGAAATGGTCACTGATAGGCATCCTTCTCCTCCAGTCAGGAGGGGCTGGTTTCCTTATCTGTTGCAGTCTCTACTGCCAGAGGGAGGCGAGCGTGGTAGGCAGTCGGGGGGTCCCTTGTGTTTGGGGGGCCCAGCTCACGCTTCCTTTGAGCCCGGAACCAATGATCCGAAGCCTTCTTTTCTGATGGGATTCTTTAGCGAGGACACTACCGAGGCGCGACTTCCTGACGCGCATCCGATCCGGGAAGGCGCACTTCCGCTCCCCAGTTGCCGCGGGATGGCAAGCCGGCGTGGGGGAAGGGAGAGGTCGGCGGAGACGAGGGAGGGACCATATCCGGGAGAGTGGCAGCTTCCGACCAGTGGTCGCGCTTCCGGAGAGGCGCTTCCGGTGGCGGCGGCAGTAGCGGCTGTGGTGGTTCCGGGTGTCTTTGTCCCCCCGGTGTCGCTGCCCTGGCCCGCAGGTGGGTTGGGGGGCCCCCCGCCGCCCCTCTGCCCCTTCGCCCCTCCGCCCCTCCGCTGGCCGAGGGGCTGCGAGGGCTGGGCGGCGAAGATGCGTGGGGCGCGGAAGGGGCCGAGCCCCTCTTTGGACTGCAAGTCCCGTCTCCCTGGCAACGGCCTCGGCCTTGGGGGCGGGCGGGAGGAGGAGAAACCGCGCGCCTCAGTCCTCCCTTGGTGGCCTCGCCGCGGCTCTGCTGGGAGACCCGGCGCTGGCGGCTGCTGAGGCCGGAGCGGAGGGCCCGGGAGCGTGGGAGCAGGAGGGTGGCGCGCAGCCGGTTTCGCGTTTGGTCGGCCAGGGAGCTGCCTTCCCACCAGCCGGTCGAGGAAACAACGGGTCGGGCTTCCGGGGAGAGGGCCCACACCGTCTCCTCGCAGGCACCGGCCTCCTCCATTTTTCCGGGCCCTGCGTGGAGGGTTTTGGCGGATGTTTTTGAACGAAGGAATGTCATCGGGGCTCTCTCGAGCCCCTCACCCCGCCAGCTACTCTGGGGGTGGCGTGGCATAGTGAGAGGAGCGCTAAGTTGTTGGGAGGCCTGGGTGTGAGTAGCAGTTTTGTCACTACCTGGTTACGTGGCCCCGGGCAAGTCTCTTGATCTCTCTGAGCATCAGTTTCCTTGTCTGTAAAACAGCATGACAGTATCATGCACCACTAGGTTATTGTCAGGGCAAACTGGAACAATGTAATTTCTTGTTTCATTTCTTCTCTATATTCTCTCCATCCATTGCTTTCATTCATTCTTATTACCCACCTCCCTGTTTTCCTAAATATCCTTACTTAAGATTCTCCACTTTTCCGGGTATAGATGGAAATTTCCCTTATAAGCTGTTAATTTCTTTCTTTTTGGATTGAAGGCTTTTCCCCACGACTCTGAAAGAGGACAGCGTTCCCAATGTCCCAGTTTAAGCGCCAGCGGATCAACCCGCTTCCAGGGGGACGCAACTTCTCAGGTGATCACTGTTCTCCCTACCTGGCCTCATCCTGGGAAGTATGTGCTCTGGAGTTAGTTTGGGGTTTCCCTGGTGGAGAGCAATTTGCTGCTGATGTTCCTCTGGAAAGCAGGAGATGCCCACAGTGGTTGCCAGTGAAGCTCTGTGGAGGAGCTGGCTGGAGCTGTAGCCTTTGGATTTACCACATCCTTTGGTTGACTCGTGCTTAAGGTGGTAGGGGCGGTTCCTGGAGATTGCTTCTCTTTCCCCATAGGCACAGCTTCAACATCTCTTCTGGGCCCTCCTCCTGGTTTGCTCACTCCTCCTGTGGCCACAGAACTGTCCCAGAATGCCAGGCACCTTCAGGTAGGTTGGGCATCCCTTGTAGTAAGTTTCAGCCCTTGGGACTGAATGCATGGAGGCCTGGTGCTCTTCTTCTCTTACGTAATAGTGTTTATCATTCCTGATCCCTCTCCTGGTAGTGGGCTAGTATGGGGTTGCCCAGATAGCCTTCAGACTGGGGCATCTTCATTTCTCGCTCCAGGGAAATCTTTAGCTTACGTCTTGGAATTAATGAACTGGAAATCCTAGAAGAAGCTTGTGGGTCAAGAACCAGCTCAAACATGCCCCAACCCCTAATGATGGAGTATGCCCACCACACCTGTACTTCATTCTGTGCGAACTCTTGATGCAGTACGCTGAGCTGGGGCGTGGGTTGAGATGAGACCTTCATGGCAGAGTGTGATTTTGTCCAGTTTCCTCCCTTTTACTTTTCAGCTGTCTCCTTCTCTTACAGGGTGGGGAGAAACAGCGGGTCTTCACTGGTATTGTTACCAGCTTGCATGACTACTTTGGGGTTGTGGATGAAGAGGTCTTTTTTCAGCTAAGGTAGGCTTGAGGTTGATCCCCTAACGGAAATGCTTATTGGATTCAGTTCTGTCACCATGCTGGTATTGCCCCCACCCGCCTCAAAGCCATTGCTTTGCTGTTTTTGTGCAAGGTGTGGGAAATCTTGATGGGAAAGGCCTCATAGGGGCAGTCAGGGTGGCCTGGCCAGGGTCCCTCTCCTGATGGGGCCTTCTGGCTTGTGTGCTGGCAGTGTGGTGAAGGGCCGTCTGCCCCAGCTGGGTGAGAAGGTGCTGGTGAAGGCTGCATACAACCCAGGCCAGGCAGTGCCCTGGAATGCTGTCAAGGTGCAAACGCTCTCCAACCAGGTATTCATCTCTCCTTAGCGTGTGCATTGGAAAGGGAAGGGATGGAAGCCCCTGTGCCCTGACAGCTGGGCAAAACCCTGACTTTTGTCAGGGGGGTGGGACTGCATCTTTCCAAGGTAGTGAGTGCCTCAACCATGGGGTCCCCTGAATTTCCTGGCTCCTGTTCTGCAGCCCTTACTGAAGTCCCCAGCACCTCCTCTTCTGCATGTAGCAGCCCTGGGCCAGAAGCAAGGGATCCTGGGAGCTCAGCCTCAGTTGATCTTCCAGCCTCACCGGATTCCCCCACTCTTTCCTCAGAAGCGTGAGTACGAGTGGCACTGTTGTTGGGTGTGGCTTTATGGGGTAGTTTAGATCAATGGACTTTCAGGTTGTTGCTCTTAGCATAGAGGTGGGTACTTCTATGTACTGGAAGAAAGGTGGGCAATCTGGATCGGTGTTTAGGGTTTTTTTTTTTTTTTTTTTTGATGGAGTCTCGCTCTGTTGCCCAGGCTGGAGTGCAATGACACGATCTCGGCTCATTGCAACCTCTGCCTCCTGGGTTCAAGCAATTCTCGTGCCTCAGCTTCCCCCGTAGCTGGGATTACAGGCGCCCGCCACCATGCCCGGCTAATTTTTTTTGAGACAGAGTCTTGCTCTGTCACCCAGGCTGGAGTACAGTGGTGCGATCTCGGCTCACTGCAAGCTCCGCCTCCTGGGTTCACACCATTCTCCTGCCTCAGCCTCCTGAGTAGCTGGGACTACAGGCACCCACCACCACACCCGGCTGATTTTTTGTATTTTTAGTGGAGACGGGGTTTCACCATGTTCGCCAGGCTAGTCTTGAACTCCTGACCTCAAGTGATCCATCCGCACTGTCCTCTCAAAGTGCTGGGATTACAGGTGTGAGCTACTGCACCCGGCTGGTTTTTAGGGTTTTTGAGTCACCAGTCATTTCCTTTCTGCAGCTCTGAGTCTCTTCCAAACATCCCACACACTTCACCTGAGCCACCTGAACAGATTTCCTGCCCGGGGCCCTCATGGACGGTTGGATCAGGGCCGAAGGTAAGAGGATGATGTCCCTTTTTTTGGCCACTTGTTGACACTAACATTCTCTTTATTTTATTATTATTTTTTTGTGTTGGCCAGGAAGTGAACCCAGGTCAACTGCTTGGAAGGTGGCTATGCTTACCACTAACATTCTTTGCCTGCAGCTAGATCCTAGTCCCTTTTCTCTGAAGTATGTAGACACACTGTGAAATGTATATAAAAATATTGGAATTTTATACAGTGGTTAAGCAAGCAGGGAGTTGATACAGTTCATCTTTCAAAATGTCATGTTGAGATACTTCTTAAATACTCTTTTGTTTCTAGTCCCTAAGTTGAGATGACAGGAATGGAAACTATCAATAGTAACATGTCAAAACAACTAGAACACTGCAGTATCTGTTCCAGTTGTTTAAAACGTTTCTTTATAGACACCATACTCATCAGTATGCTGTTAGAAGGTGTATATTGCACTCTGCCTGGGAGTTCAGGCCTCCGTGCCTTGGACACACAGGTAGCTTTCTCAGCCATGTGTGGAGCAAGCATGGCTGATTTGGGCCTTTAGGGTATCCTGGTGATCCTGTGTCATCTGTAGCACTGGGGACCACCAGGAGCATGCTGTCCCGTCTTCTCTCCAGTTCACATGTTCCTTCCTCAGTCTCACTCTCCCTGAGTGTTTTGCTTATACCTCTAAAAGTTAAGCTCCAGAATGATTTGTTTAAGACTCGTTCTAGTTCTGTCTTCATTTTAAACTTGCTATAATGGAGAATTTCACTATATGCAAGGTAAACAGAAAGGTGTGAGGAACCTTACCCATTACCCAGCTTCTTCAAGTATCAGCTACCATTCTTTTTCATCTCTACCTCCATCTACTCACTGCTCCCACTTGATTTTGTTAAGGTAAAAAATTTTAACGTGGAACTTATGTAGATTGAAATGCACAAATCTTGACAATTTTGACAAATGGGAAATCTTATGTAACCCTTAACCCTTTTTCTTTTTTTTTTTTTTTTTTGAGACAAGGGCTTGCTCCATCACCCAGGCTGGAGTGTGGTGGTGTGATCACGGCTCATTGCAGCCTTGATCTCTCTGGCACAAGCCATCCTCCTGCCTCGGCCTCCGGAGTAGCTGGGACTGCAGGTGTGCACCACCATGCTTGAGTAATTTTTTAAAACGTTTTTTGTAAGGCTGGGTGCGATGGCTTATGCCTATAAATCCCAGTGCTTTGGGAGCCTATCTCTACAAAAAATAAGTAAATATTTATTTATTTTTGTGGGGGGCAGAGAAAGGGTTTTACCATGTTGCCCAGGCTGGTCTCGAACTCCTGGGCTCAAGTGATCCTCCCACCTCAGCCTCCCAAAGCGCTGGGATTACAGGTGTGGGCCACCACGCCCGGCCCATTGTGAATTCTAAGTAGGGGGAAGCTTTGGGATTTGTTTGCCATGGGGTTTCCACTGCTTGAAACCCTTTGTCCCATTCTCCATTGTAGACACCATATTCATAAGTATATAAATATATCCAGTTGCTGGTATATATTTTGTGTTTACCCACTCCTCTTGTCCTGTGCATCTTCCTGGTCCTCAGTTTCCAGGGACCTTCTACTTTTCACAGTGTGTGAGTTTATTAACGGCTTCATTACAAAATCACAGCAGGTGCCTTCTGAGACGGTGTAGCCTGGGTGAAACTCTGTGACTGCTGTGGACTTTCTGCTTTAGGGTTAATTTCAGGCTTTCTCTATCAGTTGCATTTGATTGTCCTGGATGTGCTGAGGCCCATGCAAGGTCTGTTGTATTACTTTGGCCATTATGCTTCAGTGTCACAGCTTCTACAGAAAGGACGTACAGGTTGAGCATCCTAAATCCTTAAACCCAAAGTACTCTCAAATCGAGAACTTTCTGAGTGCTGACATGGCACTCAAAGGAAATGTTTATTGAGCATTTCAGATTCGGATTTTTGGATTTGGGATGCTCAGCCAGTAGGTATAATGCAAACATTGCAAAATCTGAAAAAAATTCCAAACCCAGGATGCTTCTGGTCCCAAGCATTTCAGATAAGGGATACTCAACCTATACTACCATTGGGAGGGAGATATTATATTACCATTGGTCAGTAGAGAGAATGTGCAGAGTGGGGCCAGGGGTAGTAGGAAGTAGGTCATTCTGGCGCAGCAACTTTTATTTATTTATTTAGTTTCTCAGCTTTTAATTTATGAAGGACTCAGCCACATTAATGTTTTGCATGGAAGCCAAGCTTTATTTTGAATTCCTGGCTTTGGGATGCAGAGAACAATGTCTCCATTGAGCAGCTACTGCTGAGCTGTGGTTTTTAGACAGGTGTACCCAGCTGGGCTCTGCTGCTGCAAGTCCTGAGAGGTCAGCCCCTGGTGCTGCCTTACAACCTCCTGACAATGTACAGGAAGCGGAGGAAAGTGGCCACACAGTGTACAGCGTTGAGTGGATCAAAACAGTTTAGCTAGAGGCCGACAGCATTCCTGTGAGCTGGAGAGTTGTCACAGTGGCTTTGGCATGGGTCTTCTATTAGGAACATGGGCTACTGACATCCCATCGGGGCTAGAGAAGAAGGCCACTTTTGGATGGAGATGCTCATGCACATGGAAGTGACCAAGGCCAACAGAAAAGAACAGGCATCATGATAAATCTCTTCAGCTTAGTCACTGGGGTGTGAACAGGGAAATGACCCAGGCAGGTCTAAAAGGCAGAACAAAAACCTTCTGGTGAATACAATCAACTCAGTTACCCAGGCACAGAGAAATGGCAGTGGATTTTATTTCTCTCATGTGACATGGGGGGTTTTCCCCTTATCAGTCTGGCACGTTATAATGAATGGTCTAAAGGTTTTTTCTCCTCAACTATTTTTATTTATTGTACCCATATCTACTGCACTTATAACATAGTTATAGTGTAATACTGTGGTGACTTATTATAAAAATGTGTAAAGCAGTACATGCTATTATATAAAATTAAAATAATATAAATACGTAGGCCAGGCGCGGTGGCTCATGCCTGTAATCCTAGCACTTTGGGAGGCTGAGGTGGGCGGATCACTTGAAGTCAGGAGTTCAAAACCAGCCTGGCCAAGATGGTGAAACCCTGACTCTACTAAAAATATAAAAATTAGCCAGGCATGGCGGTGGGTACCTGTAATCCCAGCTACTCGGGAGGCTGAGGCAGGAGAATTGCTTGAACCCGGGAGGCAGAAGTTGCAGTGAGCTGAGATCACGCCACTGCATTCCTGCCCGGGCAACAGAGCAAGACTCTGTCTCAAAAAAAAAAAAAAAGAAAAAAGTATATATGTGTGTGTGTGTGTGTGTGTGTGTGTGTGTAGTGTGTGTATATATGTGTGTATATGTGTGTGTGTGTATACATATGTGTGTGTATATATATGTAAAAATATGTGTGGTTTCTACCTTCTTTCTCTTTAAAGGTAACTGTTATTAACAGGTAGGTATTAAAGAATTTTAGAAAATAATTTTGAAAAGGAAAATCTCTTGCCACTCTTTTCTCCTGTGTTCTAGTTTTTATCTATACCTGTGCATACTTTTTGCAATTTTAATCTTACAGTTCAAATTATTTTTGTGTACTTATAAACAGTTTTCCATATTGCAGCATAATCCTGAGTGTTTTAATGGCTGCGTGATTGTTTGTATTTACTATGAAAATTTGGGTATTGCTGAGTATGTATTTGGTTTTTTACTCTCAGTTTATGCTGCTTCATATTTTTCCACTATGTGTAGCCTTTCTTCTTCTTTTGAATTAACTTTCTTGGGACAAATTTTCAAGAGTGTAATTATTGGAGCAAATGGTTTGAGTGTTTTTATGACTTTAATGTGTATTATTAAGGATTTGTAACTGTCTCTCTTTTTTTTTTTTTTGGTGAGACAGAGTATCGCTCTGTTGCCCAGGCTGGAGTGGAATGGCGCGATCTCGGCTCACTGCCACCTCCGCCTCCCCGGTTCAAGCGATTCTCCTGCCTCAGTCTCCCGAGTAGCTGGGATTACAGACGTGTGCAACCACACCTGGCTACTTTTTTGTATTTTTAGTAGAGATAGGGTTTCACCATGTTGGCCAGGCTGGTCTTGAACTCCCGACCTCAAGTGATCCGCCCACTTTGGCCTCCCTAAGTGCTGGGATAACAGGCATGAGCCACTGCGCCCAGCCTTGTAACCGTCTCTTCTAATAAAATTTACTTTTTTTTTTGAGACGGAGTCTTGCTCTGTCACCAGGCTGGAGTGCAGTGGTGCAACCTTGGCTCACTGCAACTTCTACCTTCTGGGTTCAGGCGATTCTCCTGCCTCACCCTCCCAAGTAGCTGGGACTGCAGGCACGCACCACCAGGCCCAGCTAATTTTTGTATTTTTAGTAGAGACGGGGTTTCACCATGTTGGCCAGGATGGTCTCGATCTCTTGACCTCGTGATCTGCCCGCCTTGGCCTCCCAAAGTGCTGGGATCACAGGCGTGAGCCACTGCGCCCGGCCAAATTTACTTTAAAGGACGCATAGCATGGATCCATATACGCGTCTCTTGTTTTTAAAAGAAAAATCATTTTTTTCTCATTTCAAAAAAATCACGTTAACTATAATTAATGAAGTGCAGAAAAATAGAAAATTATTCGTAAGCTTTCCAGAAGCTTCCATCATTAATATTTTATTTCCTTTCGGTCTTCTAAAGTTGTTTTTGCAGTAGCTGAGGCCTACTGTGTATACAGTGTTGCAGAGTGTGCTTTTTGCTTAACAGGAATGTTTATTAAAACAGTAAATATCCATTTTAATATCTTTATAACATTCTGTCATATGGCTGTTAGCATGGATTCTTTTTCCATTTATTGAATGTGAGGGATTTCGATTGTTTCCAGTTCTTTTAGTTCAGTATGTATTGAATACATATAACAATGTGGTTTCTTACTGTTGGTGATGGGTCAACCTCTAGTGATGACTATGACTCCAAGAAACGCAAACAGCGGGCTGGTGGAGAGCCCTGGGGTGCTAAGAAGCCAAGGCATGACCTGCCTCCTTACCGGGTCCACCTCACTCCCTACACTGTGGACAGGTGAGTGCGAGGCTGAGGTGGGCTGAGTCTTGCTGTTGGTAATAGTTTCTTATGTAAATGAGATGGCGTCTATGCAAGTGCACATGTATGTTCTTACAGCCTTTTCTTACAAAACAAAAAGCACATGGAAACCTGTTGTACATACTGTTTGGTGGTTTGCCTTTTCACTGAATGTACTTTAGATTTTATTTCGTATGAACATTTATTAGATCCAGTTCTTTTTTTTTTTTTTTTAATAGCAACTACACAGTATTCATTGAATGGATGAACATGATTTATTTAACCAGTTCTCCATTTGCACTCTATCCTAAATTTTCTTGGAATGAACATCCTTCTACCTACATCTTTGTGTTTGTTGCGATCAATTCCTAGAAATGGAGCAGCTGGCTCAAAGGCTTTGCTTTAAGCTTCCATAGCTATTGCCAGTTCTCCTGAAGAGGCTGTGCCCATTCTGCTCTAACCAGTGGGGTGTGGAGTCCTTATTTCCCCGTGCCTTTGCCAACACTGTTAGCCGACTTTTTCATCTTTGTCTGTCTAGTTGGTGACACATGATAATGTGATTTGCATTTCTTTAATTGTAAGTGAGATTGAGCATATTTTCCTGGCCTTTAATTCTTACGTATTTCTCTTAAGAACCTATTGATGTCAATTTTCCGTTTTAGGCTTTTGAACTTTTTGTTACTGATTTGTGAGTTCCTTTATATTAAGGCAATGACCCATTTCTCTGTCATGTATTATAAGTGTTTTCTTTTTTCCCTTTCCCAGTTTGACTTTTGCCATCTAGAGTTTGTAAATTAAGTGGTCAGATCTGATCTAGCTTCCTTGAGAGGTGCCTTACTTCAAAAGTTCTCAGACTAAAAACAAATTCGCCCATTTTTTCAAATCTTTGATGGTTTCATTTCGAATGTTTTAGTCTTTGCTCAGTCTGGATTCCCTTGCTGTCTTCCTGTAGCCCCATCTGTGACTTCCTAGAACTCCAGCGCCGTTACCGCAGCCTCCTGGTCCCCTCAGATTTTCTGTCTGTGCATCTGAGTTGGCTATCAGCCTTCCCTCTGAGCCAACCCTTTTCCCTCCATCATCCAAGCCGGATCCAGGTCTCTTCTGAAAAGGAGGCAGCTCCAGACGCTGGTGCTGAGCCCATCACTGCAGACAGTGACCCCGCTTATAGTTCCAAGGTAAGCTGACAGGCGTCTCTCACTTACCTGATTTCTGGAGGCTGAAGGCAGCTCTGAGTGTCTCCTCCTGCACAGGTACTGCTGCTCTCTTCCCCGGGGTTGGAGGAATTGTATCGTTGTTGCATGCTCTTTGTGGATGACATGGCTGAGCCAAGGGAGACGCCAGAGCATCCTCTGAAGCAGATTAAGGTAAGAGCTGGAGAGCAGGAGGAGATGCATTCACTGGTAATGTGCACAACCTGTCATGTTTTGAGTGCTCGGCTCCTGTTCTTGAATGCATAAAACGAGGCATCTCAGAGCCGAACACCCCTCATTTCACCCAGGAGGCAGGTGCAGCTCAGAGCTGTTACGACTAGTCAGAGAGAGCTAGGTGGCTGGTTCATGTTTGCAGATAGAGACCTCACTGTGTGGTGGACTTCCCCACTTCCTGCTGCCTTCATCCTGATGGGTGGCAGCCTTGCCCTGCAGTGGGAGACCCAGGTAATGTAGTTTTTTGTTTTGTATCCCTGATCTCTTTTTGCAGTTTTTGCTGGGCAGGAAAGAAGAAGAGGCAGTGCTGGTTGGGGGTGAATGGTCTCCTTCCCTGGATGGCCTCGACCCCCAGGCTGACCCGCAGGTGCTGGTGCGTACCGCCATCCGCTGTGCGCAGGCCCAGACTGGCATTGATTTGAGCGGCTGTACCAAGTGGTGAGTGGGCTTCCTGAGTCTCAGCTGCACCAACGCACCAGGTTGGGGAGGTTTTGTTGGGAAGGCCCGGTCCCTGCCCCTTTCTGCTGGTTAGCTCTCTGCCCCCTAGTCCCGTTCCTTCCCCCTCTGGTGCCTCAGGGTAGGGTGGGGTGTATGCCAAAATCTGGCTGAGCCACCAGGATGCACTTGAGACTCCCTGGAGTTGTCCTTGCACCTTGTAGGGTGCTTGTGTGGTTGCGGCCTCCCCACTGACTGATCATTTCTTGAGGACTTGGTCTGTAGCTTTCCTGTTGTGTCTTCCAAGCTTGGTTCGCAGTGTGTGCTCATTGAGTGCTGACTGGAAACTGAAGCCCTTGCCTGTGAACGTGGTGTCTGCGTGGAGTTGTCACTAAAGAAGTTAGTACCTCCTTTTGCCATGTGCAGGTGGCGCTTTGCCGAGTTTCAGTACCTGCAGCCGGGACCCCCCCGGCGGCTTCAGACAGTGGTGGTGTACCTGCCGGACGTCTGGACCATCATGCCTACTTTGGAGGAGTGGGAGGCCCTGTGCCAGCAGAAAGCTGCAGAGGCAGCTCCCCCAACCCAGGAGGCACCAGGGGTAAGGCTGTGCCTTAGCCAGCAGCAGGGGATATAGGTGGCCTAATCCCGGGACCCAGAGGGTCTCATTTCAGCTGTTGTCACAGGAAACGGAGCCTACTGAACAGGCACCTGACGCCTTGGAGCAAGCAGCAGACACTTCTAGACGGAACGCAGAAACTCCAGAGGCCACCACACAGCAGGAAACGGACACTGATCTCCCAGAGGCCCCTCCACCCCCCCTAGAACCTGCTGTCATCGCACGCCCTGGCTGTGTAAACCTGTCCCTCCATGGGATTGTGGAGGATCGGAGGCCAAAGGAAAGGATCTCTTTTGAGGCAGGTGTCAAGAGTCTTGGGGAGGCTGTGGGCTGGGATCTGTGGGCCTGAAGCAGTCTTTCTTCCTGATGCTCATGGACCCTCCCACCTCCCCGTCAGGTGATGGTGCTGGCCGAGCTGTTTCTGGAGATGCTCCAGAGGGATTTTGGCTATAGAGTTTATAAGATCCTACTGAGCCTTCCTGAAAAGGTTGTGTCCCCACCTGAACCTGAGAAGGAGGAGGCGGCCAAGGAAGAAGCCACCAAGGAGGAAGAAGCCATCAAAGAGGAGGTGGTCAAGGAGCCCAAGGATGAGGCACAGAATGAGGGCCCGGCTACAGAGTCAGAGGCCCCGCTGGTGAGTACCCTGCCACCTCGGGCTGTCATAGCGCTTACCGTGACCGCGCACCTTTACCCCGGGCTCTGTCCCGAGCGCTTCCTGTGCCCTAGCTCATTCCCTGCGCCCTTGCTCAGCATGGACTGAGGCCGCACAGCTAGTAAGTAGCACACCTAGTGCAAGGGAAGGTGGTGCAGAGGAGTGCGGGGAGCATGGCTGAGCAGCCTGACAGCACAGAAACCCTTGTCACTGAGAACGCTTGGGAGAGTGGGGTGCTTTGATTGCCTGATGGTTAACTAGAAAGTTTTGTAGGCCGGGTGTTGTAGCTCACCCCTGTAATCCCAGCACTTTGGGAGGCCAAGGTGGGCAGATCATGAGGTCAGGAGTTTGAGACCAGCCTGGCCAATATAGTGAAACCCTGTCTCTACTAAAAATACAAAAATTAGCCGGGTGTGGTGGTGCATGCCTGTTTTCTCAGCTACTCGGGAGGCTGAGGCAGGAGAATCGCTTGAACCCGGGAGGCGGAGGTTGCAGTGAGCCGAGGTCGCGCCACTGCAGTCCAGCCTGGGCAAGAGAGTAAGACTCTGTCTCAAAAAAAAAAAAAAAGATTTGTAAACCTTTTCTAAAATACTAGTCTGCTTTTTTTTTTTTTTTTTTTTTTTTTTTTTTTTTTTGGGGGGAGATGGAGTCTTGCTCGACCACCCAGGCTGAAGTGCAGTGGTGCAACCTCGGCTCACTGCAACCTCTGCCTCCCAGGTTCAAACGATTCTCCTGCCTCAGCCTCTCGAGTAGGTGGGATTACAGGCACCTACCACCATGCCCAGCTAATTTTTGTAGAGATGGGGTTTCACCATGTTGGCCTGGCTGGTCTTGAACTCCTGGACCTCAGGAGTGCTGGGATTACAGGTGTGAGCCACCGTGGCCAGCTGCTGCTTGTTTAAATACTATCAATCAAATGAATGTAATTTCTTCTGGGACCAAGATCAACTCCTGAGGAAAAAAGCCCAGGTGTCTGGCGATGCCCTGGCATGCTCTGAATCCCACTTAATGAAATTAAATACATGAAATGAGACGGTGTCTGTAGAGCCCTCCATACAGTGCCTGGGGCATAGTTGATACTCAGGTGTCAGCCATGCTTACTATTGGTAATTATGGTAACTGCCTTCCTTTTCCTTATAACCTTTGTCTGCCTCTGTAGAAGGAGGATGGGCTTTTGCCCAAACCACTCTCTTCTGGGGGAGAGGAAGAAGAAAAACCCCGGGGCGAGGCTTCTGAGGACCTGTGTGAGATGGCCCTGGACCCAGAACTGTTGCTTCTGAGGGATGATGGAGAGGAGGAGTTTGGTATGTTGAGTGGTGAGAGGGGAGCTTGCAGGCTTGGGATGTGGCTTTCCACCTGTGGCCAAGCTGGTTTTCATTTTTGTACTGTGGAGTTGGGTGGGCCCTGCTCTCCATTTATCTTGGCCTTTCTGTAGCAGGAGCAAAGCTGGAGGATTCGGAGGTCCGGTCCGTTGCCTCAAACCAGTCAGAGATGGAGTTCTCTTCACTTCAGGACATGGTGAGGCCTCTTCTCGACCTCTCTGGGTCTCAGTGGTGGTGAGGCTTGGCAAGGCCTCTGGCCCACTCCTGGGAGAAGGATGCTTACCAGTGACTTTCTTTCTTGATGGACCCAACACACAGTGTGGTCCTTGGCTCATGGAAGGGCACGTTCATAGGCTCCAGGAGAACATATCAGTGTCTGTTGGGGTGAATGGGAGAGGGGTATTTATTTGATCCTCTCCTGAGAGAGGAGCACAGGAGCTTTTGCCAAAGTGGGCCAGAGAGGAAGGCTGGCTTGGGCGTGATGAAGATCAGGCAAGGTGCTTGATGTTTTGTTTTTTAGAGACGGGGTTTCGCTATGTTGCCCAGGCTGGAGCACAGTGGTTATTCACAGGCATGAACATAGTGCACTGCAGCCTCGAACTCCTGGGTTCAAGTGATTCTCCTGCCTTAGCCTCCCCAGCAGCTGGGACTTAAAGCATGCATCACTGCATGTGGCCCGAGCCACTGGATTCTGAACAGGCTGAATCCTGGGCGATAGAGCCACCGAGGGAACTATTTGCAAATCCTGTTCATCTTTGTTTTCTTTGCAGCCCAAGGAGCTGGATCCCTCTGCTGTGCTCCCCTTAGACTGTCTGCTTGCTTTTGTGTTCTTTGATGCCAACTGGTGTGGCTACTTGCACCGGCGAGACTTAGAGAGGATCCTCCTTACCCTTGGGATCCGGCTCAGTGCAGAGCAGGTACCTTCTTTCCTCTGCCCCAGCACATGGGCACAGGCCTGCACTTACTCCTACTCTAGGTTCCCGCCCATGGCCAGGGTCGGGGACTGGGCCTTCTGATCAGCAGGTATCTGGGGGTGTGTTTTCTGCAGGCCAAGCAGCTGGTCAGCAGGGTGGTGACCCAGAACATCTGCCAGTACCGGAGCCTTCAGTACAGCCGCCAGGAGGGCCTGGATGGTGGCCTTCCCGACGAGGTGCTCTTCGGTATGTCCTGGGGCCCTGCAGCCTTCCTGGGGCACAGGTAGGGCAGGCTGCCCTCTCTGGAGACTCCATCCTGAATTCTTTTTCACGGTTCTCTCTAGGAAACCTGGACCTGCTGCCCCCTCCTGGGAAAAGCACGAAGCCAGGTGCTGCCCCCACAGAACACAAAGCTCTGGTGTCCCACAATGGCAGCCTGATTAACGTGGGGAGCCTGCTGCAGCGCGCGGAGCAGCAGGACAGCGGCCGGCTCTACCTAGAGAACAAGATCCACACACTGGAGCTGAAGCTGGGTGAGGGCCTGGGGCTGCAGCCACCATGGGGTCACATGCAGACCAGTAGGGAACCTGCTGCTTAGGCTCAGGCCCTGCCCTGTGCTCTTGGCCTTGATGGAGCAGCCGTCCCCGTTTCCTTCTCCACCTTGCAGAGGAGAGCCATAACCGTTTCTCAGCCACTGAAGTAACCAATAAGACGCTGGCGGCAGAGATGCAGGAGCTGCGAGTCCGGCTGGCGGAGGCCGAGGAGACCGCCCGGACGGCGGAGCGACAGAAGAGCCAGCTCCAGCGGCTGCTGCAGGAGCTCCGCAGGCGTCTGACCCCCCTGCAGCTGGAGATCCAGCGGGTGGTGGAAAAGGTAAGGTGGGGGTGGACCAGGAGGCAGCACAGCTCCTTTCCCTGAGCTCCAAAAGTCCCCAGAAGGGCGCTTGCCTGTGTCGGGAGTGACCAGAGGGCCAGCAGGCACCGGCTTCTTCCTTCCATCGCTTGCCAGGCAGTGTGCCCCTGGTTTCAGGTTCTCTGGGAATTGAGCAGTCAGCAGCGTGCAGTGGGAGCTTCCCAGCAGGAGGCAGTCCGCAGTCCTCAGATCACCTTGCCAGGCCCGATTCTGGGTACATCTGTTTCAAACAGGCTGACAGCTGGGTGGAGAAGGAGGAGCCGGCACCTAGCAACTGATGGCCTCGCACGGAACTGCCATCCTGTGAGGGCAGCGGTGGCGCCCGGCAAAGTTGGAGCCCTTGCGGTACCAGAAAGCAGCGAGAGCGAGACCTGGCAGCCAGGGCAGGGGTGGCTGACCCCATGCTCAGCCTCTAGGGGACGGCAGGCCATCAGGCTGGGGGCTGTGCTATGTGGGATGGATGTGTGAGGAACCCCGGTTCCACTTAACAACTAAATACAACATCTTTTGCACCCCTAGAATGTCATTTTGCCCTCAACCTTGGTATTTCTCCTGGGGCCCTTTTAGTCTTGTGCTGACTTTCTCCTGTCCTCTTCCAGTTTAGAATAAGACAGGGGAGAAAAAGGCTTTTCGAGTGTGGGACAAGGTCTGATGTCAGTGAACTGAACTGAAGAGCAAGACATGGAGCCTGGCTGGGGCTAAGCAGCCCCCTCCTCTGGATGGCACAGGCTCTGCTAGGTTCCGGACACAGGCTTCTGGGGGAAGGGTCTCCCTTGGCCATCACGGGAATGGAGTCCATGCTAGAAAGTGCTCAGTGTTGGGCTGGGTTTGCCAATAGAACACTGCGTTCCAGTCACCCCAGTCTTGCCAGAAGAAACCAGCACCTCTTTCCCGTGGCTCCTGTGTTCAGAATGTGGTATTGGCTCTGGCCCAGCCTTCTCCCCTGTTACCCATAATTCTTGCCTCTTTCCATAATCCGTGGTTTCAGTTTGACTTTGTATATAAAGTTGGGGTTTTTTTTTTTTTTGGCTTGTTTTTTAAATAAACCAAAGTCAAAAACAAACTAAGTGTGTCCTCCACAGCTCTTCCTACTCTCCTAGGCTTGCCTGCGTGCCCTCCCACCCAGCGTCTCTGCTGGACCACGGTGCAGAAGGTGGGCCAGGGCCGGGGAGGTGCGCACACACCCCTGGCATGCTGGGCTGCCTGCTGGAGGGTGCTGCTGCTCCGTGGAGGGCAGCAGGCCCTGGAAGGGGTTTCCTCTGCTCGCCTAAGTTACAGCACAATACTATGTGGCCGTTTCATTGAAAATTTTACTTGAAAAAATAAAATTCCAGATACTCAGGTGAGACACAAACCCACTGTTCCTGCTTTGAGACCTGTGAATTCTTGTGGGACATTCTGTGTGGTGGGACAGCTCCACTGACAGCTGGCGTTCCCGAGGTACCAGTTCTCAGTGACCTCGGGAACCCCAACCACTTAGGTCCCAAAGCCACAAGGGTGGCTTTTGTCTTGCTGGGAAGCTGGCTGAGGGCCTGCCAGGGCTGGAGGACCAGCTCTCCCGCACAGGGTTCAGGGCCTCTCCCAGAAAAAAGAGGTTTTGAAGTGAAAAGGCAACGAGGGGCCAGAGGGCTCCCCAGGATGGGTCTTTTGGAGGTAGATTTGATGCCCACAACGCGTGCAAGGCTAAGACCCCCAACTTAGCCAACGAAGCCCATGGCCTCAGAAGGGCTGCAGCTTGCTCAGGCCGTGGGCCAGGATGCATGCTGGACGGTTCTCCAAATAAAAAAGCCCCAAGGGTTTGTCTACACTGCTTACCTGCTGGGGCTGTGAGTGGGGAGACGGCGGCCTGCCTAGGGCTCCTGGTGCCAGGCTCAGGAAGAGTCATTCATTGCAAAGGGCCGGCAAGTGAACCAGGGCCACCTCTGTCCCCAGCCTGTGAGAGGAGCAGCTAGCCCTGAGAAGGGCAAGGATGAATGAGGCTGACCACGTCACAGGAGTCCTCCAAGAGTGACGGGGATTCAGTCATCGGCCACAATGGAGAGGGCCCGGAGCTCACTGAGTTTGGCCTCGTTCTCCCGCTCCCGCTGCTCATCGGAGTGGCCTGGCTGGTCAAGCTGATGGGACAGGTCTCCAAAGATCTTGTGCATTTCCGAGTAGTACACAACCTGGGGGAGGCGACAGGGGTTGGCACGTGCTGGCTCCAGGGAACCGTGTGCTTCAGGGGGCCAGAGGCTCACACTTCTCTGCTACCCCCTGCCCTTACCCATCTGGAGCTGTGCAGCAGCGTGCCTTTGGGGATATGCAGGGCACGGAAGGGCTCTAGCTGAGACTGAACCAAAAGGAGCCGGGGAGCAACAGGGCCTCAGTGGCTGGAGGTGGAGGCGCCCCTGCTTTGGGCTCCTGGTTCCCCCAGCAGCAGGTGCAGGAAGGCATGGGCCTCCTAGGGCGACTGTGGAATGATGGGCACCATGACTGGAGTTTTACTGCTTTTTGTAAGCTAGGGGAGAACCCAAGGCTTTTGTCCATGGCAGAAAGACAGCATGGTAGGCTGGTGGCTCCCAAAGCCCTAAGCCAGCTTTAGAGGCACAGGCAAGAAAGGGGATGCCCGTCTAGCCTTCTGTTCCCTCCCAACTTGCATCCCACCCTTGCTCATGGCCCAAGCTGCGTGGCCAGGGGGACAGCTCAGAGGCCAGGTTCACTGCCAGGGTCCCTCTAGGGAGGCACCAGAAATGGTATGGGAGGGGACACAGGGTTGAGGGTGGGGCAGGTGGAGGAATGGGGAAGCCCGTCAATTCTCCCAGATGGCTGAGGACCAGGGGCTTTTCCACAGACAATAGGGGCCACTTCTGCCTCAGTTTCTACCTCATGACCCAATGAAAACATGCAGTTTCCTGAAAGCTTCCACGTTTCACTCTAGACATGAGGAGGAGCTCTAGACACTAAGGGGACCTTGTGGGAAATGCCAGGTGGGGCGGGGACCCACGGCTGATACTCCTGAGGCGAGATTTCCGCCGGCCGAGGGGGTGCTAAAGTGAGCTGGTCTCAACACACTGCTGTCACCTCTGGGTTGGGGGCGGCCCACCCTGCCCCCACTCCCTGCCCAAGCCACTGTGTGCTGAGTCACTGGGAATACTCACTTCTCCATGACTAATGGCAGCCGGGCGGGCGAGGGGGAGGCTGGGGCCCAAGAGGCAGTCAACAGCCCCCAGCAATGCTGCCTGGTTAAAGGGCATCCCTGGCCTCCCATCTGCTCCAACCTGGACATGCGGGAGCCTGGCACCCTGTGGCTTCCTCCTGTGAGCAACAGGAGGGAGGGTGCAGGGCAGCACCCAGGTGACAGTGAGGAAGAGGCAGGCCCAGGTCTCCCGTGAACCCAATGGGGCGGCTGGAGGGAGCCCTCGCTGCAGGAGCAAGTGTCAGGAGAAGTCCCCACCTCCTCCTGCAGGAGGCTCTAGGTCTCACTGCCCCCTAAGTATGGCACAGGACCAAGTACGTGGGTCACTGACAAGGCCCCACCCCGGCATGAACCCTGCTCAGGTGTCCTGACTGGGGCAGGTGGCCACCCTGACTTTGGCCCGGCAGGGTGGGTGTGCACTGGCCAGACTTCACGGCTGCGACTACGGGCCTGCAGGAAATGGCCACTGGAGGGCGCCAGACGCCCAGCCACGCTCAGACCACCCGGGCCAGGAGGGGCAGAGCCACAGGGACCTGGCAGGGTGCCACGGGTGTTGGGGTACTAAGGCTGTTGCTGAGCGCAAGCCATCAGCAGGGTCCTGTGTGGAAGGGACCCGCTTCTGGCATGGGTGCCCACCCTTTTCTATTTTGCCAGTTGGGGGGAACAATCCTTCCTAAAGGCTTGAAGATGGAGGAGGGTGAGGAGCATGCCACTCCGTGTCCTCCCGTCCCCGAGTGGAAGGAGACGCTGGGGCCTGGCCCGTGTCTGACCCCCAGTGGCGCCCCCATGCCTCCAGGCCTGCCTTTCCACCCCAGGGCCCTAGGAGCAGCCCTGACTGTGGCTCTCCCCAGGGCTCTGGAGCCCCCTTCCTTAGTGGTTCCAAGGCAGGACTCCCGCCGTTTCCTGCTAAAAAGACTGGCTCACAGTAGGCAGGGGAGGGGAGCTGAGTCCTCAGAAAAGGCCTCCATTCTCCAGATCCCTTTCTTCTCGGCACCACCCTGGGCCAAGAAACTGCCCACTTGAGGGTGCGGGGCAGAGGAGCTACTTATGGTGAAATGTAGAGAGATCCATGGGGGAACTGCTGGACAAAAAGGGAACCTCGGCCATTCCTGGTCTGGGATTTACCAGAGAGCAATGTGAGGACTCTAACAGCAGACAGGGTCCCCAAGTCGCTGAGCCTGGGACTCTGGTAATGGAATGAATTCCTTCAGGGCTTTGCCTGGGGTGGGTGCCCTGTCTTTACGGAGAATGGCTAAGCCACCCTTCCAGTGTGGGTGACAGGGAGTGGCATGAGCTGTGTATACCAAGCCCAGGGGAAGAGCACCTGGCGGCCTCACCTGAGCTCGGATGAGGGACTCGAAGCTGGGCTGGAAGTAGTCGAGGCGGCTGCCGTAGAAGCGCGGCATCTCCTCCAGCAGCTGCCTGTTCTTGGCTTCAAAGTCCTCCCGTACAGGCCGCAGCTCCTCTCGTGCCTAGGGAACAAGACCTGGGTGTCGAAACTCTCTCACTGCTGGGTGCCGGATACGGGATGGGTGGGGTGGGGACGTCTGGTGTCTTGGTGCCCCCAGGTGAGGGGAGGGACTTACCACAGGTGACCACGATGGCCCACCTGTCTAGCCCCTGCCCGCCTGTCTCCCCTGGTACCTGGTGGAGCTTGGCCAGCACTGGCCCCGTCTTCTCCTTTTCCTCATACTTCTCCACCTTGGCCTGCAGCCTCCTGTAGTCCTGCAAGGCCTGTTCCCGCCTCTTCACCGCCATGTTGAGGCTCGGGAAGACACTGCCGAACCTGTGGGACAAGCTGGCTGGAGATGGGCCCGTTCTTGAAGGGGTGGCCTGGCTGGAGATGGGTCTGCTCTTGGAGGGGTGGCCTGGCTGGAGATGGGTCCGCTCTTGGAGGGGCGTCCTGGCCAGCACTCACTTGTCCAAAAATGTGCCCTGAGCACCTACCAAGCGCCAGACCCTGCTCTAGGTCTTGGGGAGTTCACCGTGAACAAGACAGATGAGGCCTTGTCCCCTGGAGCTTGTGCGAACGTGGACAATGTCATGGGGTGAGGGCAGATGAGAGGAGGTGGGGTTGTGGGCCAGGTCCAGGGAGCTGGGTGGCACAGGGTGGCCCAGGAATGAAGGGTGCCCTGACCCCCACCTCCTGTGAGCTTTATCACACAACGGACTAGGGGATGGTGGGGAAGGTGCCTTGAAGTCATCTGGCCACCTCACTTTTAAAAAGGAGGGAAACTGAGGACAGAGATGACCTATGACTCATCCAAAGTCACGATGAGGCAGAGAAGGTCTAGAAGAGAACATAGGTGTCCACATTCTCTGTCTGGCACCCTTTCCAGCCCTCACAGTGCCACTGGCAGGTGGCAGAACTGAAATCTGAACTCACCCCTGCCCCAGGGCACCTTCTCCTTCAAGGGCTCCTTGGCAACATGAAAGCAGCAGAAATCCTCTGGCTCTGCCATTGGAACGGCCAAAGTTCCAACCAGCTGCTTCAGGAAAATGCCCTGAGGACCTCCTACTACCCCACTGTGACTAGAAGGGACCGCGTGGGAGACTCAGAGGAGTGGCCCTCAGAGAGAGCAGCAGTCGACGATGCAGCGCTGCAGGTCCACACCGGCCTCGTCTTTGTGGCTCATGTGGCCTCTAGTGACCAGGAGCATTGCTCTCCTGAGGCTCTCGCTGCTGCTGCTGGAGGGCTGGCCCTCGGTGCGATGGCAGGGGGCGTCTACCAGGCAAGCCAGAGTCCTGCAGTGTCCAGGATCCGGCTGTGCAGCCCAGGGAGCTCATGACTCTGTGGCCATTCGGAGGTGACCCAGGACCAGAAGAGTTGGTTCCTCCTGGACATTTTTATGAGGAACCCAGAGAGGAGGAAAGACGAGGGCAGGAAGCAGTTACTGAGACTGGGATCATAGGCACTCAGAGTTGAGAGGATGCTGGCAGACTCACTGTCAGGTTCCAGGAGCTCAGACACCACACAGAGCAGGACTCCCAGATGTGCCTCTCAAAGGACATGACCAGGAATTTGGTTTTGAGACAGAGTCTTGCTCTCTCACCCAGGCTGGAGTACAGTGGTATGATCTCTGCTCACTGCAGCCTCCACCTCCTGGGTTCCAGCAATTCTCATGCCTCAGCCTCCCGAAGAGCTAGGATTAGACGTGTGCCACTACGCCCAGCTAATTTTCATATTTTTAGTGGAGACGGGGTTTCACCATGTTAGCCAGGCTGGTCTTGAACTCCTGACCTTGAGTAATCCACCCGCCTCAGCCTCCCAAAGTGCTGGGATTACAGGCGTAAGCCACCGTGGCCGGCCTGGTTTTAAAAAGCCTCAGCAAATCAAGTGTACATTTGAGGTAAGAGTAATGAACAGTTTTGCCAGGGAGTAAGAGGATATTAACTTTACCAAAGCATTAAATGCCCCAAACTAAGTCAGACCCAGGGAGTAGATTTTGATGAAACAAAGGGCTTATCCCCAAGACAGGAATCCTCTACCTCAACAGTGTCCATAAGGGGCTCCCTGTCTAACAAGGTGCTAAGTGGGTGAAGCCACCAAAGCACCCTGAATGCTCACCCGTGCCCTTAGACATAGTAATCAAACCAGCATCTGACCGACTTGCCGGGCAGAAGCCATGGGCCTCCCAGGACTGTGCACAGAGAACGCGGGCCCCTCAGCACTACGGAACTGAGGGTGGGAAGCAGACACCACCAGGATTCATAGTCGCCCATGGCGTGGGCTGGGGTGAGACCGCTGGGAGGAGCTAGACTTGATGCTTTGCCCAGGGCAGCTGCGTGGTGGAGTTGCAGCTGCTGGGGAGCCCTGCCCCCTTCCTGGGCAGCTGAGAGGCACGTGTTCAGGCAGCAGGTGCAGCTGGGCCTGAGAGGCTACCAGGCCACCTCTCCCTCCCCCGCAAATGGCCAAGGGACCACCGGCAGCTACCCTGGTCCTCGCCCTGATCCTTGTGTTAGAAGCCACCTGCTGCTTGGATGGTCCCAGTGCCTGGGCCTTGTGGGTGCCTGGGAGCTGCCGGGTAGGTGCAGGCACTGGGACAGGGCAAGGATGAGAGGCCGGCAGGAGGCAGCAGGTGGAGAGCTCTCTGGCCCTGGCCCCAATCCCACCACCCTGAGCTCACATCCTCAGGAAGGAGGGCATCACAGCGTGAAGCCGTGTGTGCGCAAGGTGCCTTCCACGGTGCAGGATGGGAGGAGCCGTATGCTCGTTGCTCCAGCAGCCTGACCCCCCAACATCCCCTGAGGCACTCTCATAGCCCCCTTCCCACAGCTGTCGGCTGGGGCTTATTATTTCCTGTGCCAGAGTCAGAGCCACCAGGAGCACTGACTACAGCGGAGTGCCGAGCGGGGGTGAGGGAGGCCGGGTTACAGAGCTCCTCGGGGGATGGCGCGGTGGTGTCTCCAGGTGGCCACCTGGCTGCATGGGCTCCTGCCAGCCCCCTGGAACCAAGACCGCCTGCCTCTGCAGGCCGCCTGCCCCTGTGGGAAGAGCATGTCTTCACCATGAAAACCTCCGTTTCCCATGACAGCACCCCTTAGCCACCAAGAGGCTCTGCCTGCTCAGGCCACTGGAGGTGATTGCTGATAAATTACAACCACGGTGGGGGGAGGTTGGGTCCTGGGATTGGGATTCCCTAGGGGTAGGGACAGGTGTCACACCTTTCTACATTCAGTGGGAACTCACATCAGTCAGGGCAGGGCGCAGCTTGTGCCAAGGTGGCTGAAGAGTAGTGGACCAGGACTCTGTCACATCTGCCCTGGTCACTGACCCTTTGAGGCCCCATCTCCCCGTTTTCTACTTCTTAGCAACAGAACAGACTTTGCCAAAGCCCCGGGGTGGACAGTGGACGTGCCATGGTGCTGTGTGGGATCTCAGGTCAGGGCTCAGGCTGCTGGCAGGGGAGGTGGAGACATGCACAGGCTGGGCGCCTGTGCCAGCCCCTCCCAGATATGTCCCTGGGACCCCATAGAGGCCCTGCTGACTCTACCCAACCACATTGGGGGAGCCTGTCCCCAGGCGTGAAGCCAGGACCCAGGCTCCACTCTGCTGTTCCAGCGCACTTCACCCCTCCTCTCTCCCTGCCCACCTCAGCCCACCAAAACCTCCTCTCCCACTCCTAGGTGCTGACTGTCCCATTATGAGAAGTCAGTTTGGCTCTCTCTTTCCACATGTGAGGAAACAGCCTCCGAGGCCTGGTGGGGGCAGGTCAGACAGCCAACCGAGCATGCCCCGCTCCATGGTCCTGCACCACGCTGGCAGCTGCCACACCTGGCCGCTGACCTGAGAACACGCTGTGGCTTTCCACTAAACTGTAAGCTCCTGAAGTCTGTTTTACATTTATCCTCAAAGAAGGGGGCTGGGCTGGGCCCAGGCCAGTGATGAAAGCATTACCCATGATCACTGCCCAATTCCTGTCTGTCCTAAGGCTCAATATCAAACTCACTCCCCTGGGGATGGGAGGGGCGAAGAGGAGAAGGAGAGGGAAGGTGAGCGAGGCCGGCTGGGAGGTGGGCTGGGCGCAGCCAGCACTGGTGGGGAATGCCTGCCATGCCTTGGTCTGTGCCCACGCAGCCGGGAGCTTCCACCCACCAGGAAAGGGAAATTGAAAGCATCCCCATCCGACATGTGAATGCGGCCCAGAGACTGGGGATTAGAGGCCGAGCCCCTGCAGGGAGGCTGGGGGCGGTGGGGTGGCCATGTGGCCGTGATCTTCATCAGAGGACAGGAAAGCTGGAGTTTCCTGTTTCCGGTGCTGGGGTCCCTGGGAGCTTCTCTTCTGGCAAGAGGAAGCCAATGGGAGGAGGCTGTAGGCTGCGCGGTTTTATGTGGTTGGGGGAGATCGTATGTCAGCTGTGGGGATGCAGGGAGAAGCCAGCCAGGCAGGCCTGAGGGCTCATGCAGAGGTCAGCGGATCCGCTGCGGAGATGTGCGCCCCCTCTGCCACGCCCCCACCTTCCTGGCAGGTGGTGGGCCACCAGGGTGGTGGGAAGTGGCCGGGGTTTCTCTCCATTTGGGCTTCAGAAGTCAGGGATCAGATTTCAAGGGCGCCTTGCTGATACTGAAACTGAGGTGGGAGTCAGTTCCCCAGTTCTCTGAGTCCCTGCCTCATTCTACCAGCCATGGGTGCCTGTGGCAGCCTCTGTGTCCGTCTCTGGGACCCCTGTGGCCCTGGCACAGAAAAGCCGTCTGTGGGCAGGGTCTGCTCAGTCTGTGTCCTTCCCAACCAGCCCTGAACAGTCTGTCCCGAAGCCCAGGACCAAAACCCACAGCCACGGAGCTCTTTCTGCACCCCAGCTCCCTATGCAACCCTGTGGCATGGGGCTGCACTGTCCCCAGCAGGCAGGGGGTGGTGGATGCCCACTCTGGGGAGGCTGGGGGGCCAGGGCCAGAGCCGGAGGCACAGTCCCTTCCCTCCCTGCCTTCGCTGAGCCTCCACGGTCCTGGCTTAGAAACAAGAGCTTGCTAGGGTCAGGCGGGCCTTTTCCTAATCCCATACTTCAGGCCTGCACAGTCAACGAACAGCTCAGCAATCCGAAACACCAGGGGCTGCAGGATCAAAAACTGATCCTCTCATTGCCGTGTGGGCCCTGGGCCAGGCCAGTGATAATTAGGCAGAGCCTCATTACCCGGCCCTGGCAAGGCACTGCCTGGGACCACCGCAGAAGAGGCAAGGAAGTGCAGCTGGGCGAACAGGAGCTTTCTAGGTCACAGCCTGCTCGAGAGAGGCCAGGGAAGATGAAGTGATTCGGGGCTTTAAGGCACGGCTCTGCCTGTTCCCCGCCCTGGGGACCGAGGGAATAGGCCTGTCTGATCACTGACCAGGGCCTGCCCAACAGAAGATGAGTCTCACAGAAGCATTCCTGACCCCAACAGGTCACAAGCTAGGGGACCTTCCCGGGCCAGACCCCGCTGCCACGCCCCTCCCTGTGTGCGGCCACCCCCACGTTTCCAAAGCCGAGTGCTGCAGGCAGCTGCTCTCCCAATCCGGCGGGGCAAGATGAAAGGCCTTGCTCATGTCCGCTGAGGGATGGCCAAGATCTCTGCTAGCTCCATTCAGCAAGCCCTGGCCCCAGTGGCTCTCAATCAGGAGGAAGCGGTCAAATGACCACCAGAACAGCGGCGGTTGCTGGGTGGGGTGGGAAGGGGGTGGTGGCAGGGGTACCCTGAGCTCGCCTGGGCCATGTGGGTACTCTGGAGCCCTCAGGAGCATGGACGCTTAGGCCACAGGTCACAGAGCTGACGTCCCCACTGAGTTTCCCGTCAGGCCCCATGGGAATCTGGGGACAGGCAGCTAGAAATCCTCTTCAGTCCCCAAGTGGCCGCTGACCTGCCTCTCCCATAAGTGCCCGGAGGCCCCCAGGTGACATTTACTCACTTTTTTAAGGGCTCGATCACAGTCTTCTGGATCTGGTTCACCTGTCAAAGAAAAACCCAAAGACATTAAAACTGGTGGGGAGGGGAGGGCGACACGCGAGGCAGGGCCCCTAACTACCACAGGGCTAGGAAGTCTAAAGGGCCACAGGGTGCTGTCCTTGTCCTGGGCCTGGCCTTGCTCAGGGTGGAGGCCGGGTGGCTGGCCACAGAAGGCTCAGGGGCTGGGGTGAACAGGACTGCCGCCGGCAACCCTCACAGTAAGTAACATGACCTCGTGGAGCCTCAGGAAGCAGGTAGAGCCAAGGCAGAACAGTCTGGAAAGAGCCCTGTGGGCTTGCAGCACCTTGCAGCACACGAGGCCAGAGGGCTTAGAGCCCTGAGAGCAGAGGGAGCCCACTCGGGCCTCCCCGCACAGTCCACCCAGAGGCCCAGACGGGGCAGAAGTCATGCTTGCCCACCCCACACCAAGACCTAGTCACCTTTTCCTGATTGAAGGCATCCATCCGCTTCATGGCCGTGTCCAGGGCCGTCACCATGTTCAGAAGGTCCTGGTCTTGCTCACAGAGGGGATTGGAGAGTAAGTCCAAGGATATCTTCACGGCAGATTTTGACATGGCTGTGGGAAGCCAAAGCTCGGTGAACCTTCTATGAAGGGGCAGGTTTCACGGCCTTCTCTCCAGGACCCCGTCCTCCTATGCCAGGGGCCTGCACCCTGAAGACCTCTTCCCACAGCCACGGCCGTCAAGAATGGCGAAGTGCCACACAACCACAAGCTGCTGATCCCCATGGTTTAATGTTCATTCCTGACCCTAACACTGCTCCAGACAATTCTTTTGAGCCGCTTTACCTGTTCTCCAAACCCTGGGTTAGAAAAGGACCATCTGGGTGGGAGGCTATAAAATATGTTTCTGGCTCCAAAGATTCTAATTCAGTAAACCTGGTACCCAAGAATATGCATTTAAAAACCACTCTCCAAGTGGTTTGGACGTGATGCTTGGTTTGGGACTCCTGGATGGACAAGAATAACAGTACTCCAGTTTACACATGCTGTTACTACAAAAGGCCCAACAGTAAATATTTCAGGCTTCGTGGGCCATACAATTTCTGTTGCAACTTCTCAACTCTGCCTTGTGCTGTGAAAACTGCCAGTGACAACACATAAAAAAATGGATGTGGCTGTTTCAATAAAACTTTATTGACAAAACTAGGTCAGATTAGGCCAGCAGCTGTAGCCTGCCAACCCCTGGTTTCCTCAATATCCAGTAGGAAGAGATACACTGGAAAATGTGTTTTCCCCCAAGACTCGCCCAGACACACTCTGCAGCTGGTACAGGCGGGACTGGGACAGCAGGGCCCTCCTCCAGGGTCTGTTCCTGCTCCCCCAGAATTTTGTTTGTAAATAATGGTAACCTGGGGACTTGTACGGGACAAAGAGCTCCAAAGCTGCCAGCAGGTCCCCATCTTGGGGTTCTGCCAAGGTTCCCATGCACTCTCATTTAGGGCTCAAACAACTCAGGGGATGTCTAGCGGAAATATAGTTTGGTTCCATTTTAGAGAGGAGGCAGATTAGGCGCAAAAGGGTTTGTAATGCCTCCAAGGTCAAACGGCTGAGTGCGCCAGCCGGGCCCTGACCCTTGACCCTGGGCAGCTGCTTCCCTGTTCACTGCTCTCCTTCTGATCTGGCCTAGAGGAAGCCAGTGGACAGGTCCATCAGGCTCTGTCCATCAGGCATCCACTGACGTTTTTCAAGGCACCCTGGTACCGGATCCCCACGAATGTGCCGCCCACCCCTCTGTGCTCCTCCCTCCTGTGTTGACATTCCCTGCTGGGCAGATGGGAAGCCTGGGAGTCACAGGCGGCTCAGAGGCGGGCTGGAGACCTGCTGGCAGCTTTGGAGCTCTTGGTCCTGAACATGTTTTCAGGCCTCCATTATTTCTAGATTCTAGAAACAAAATTCTGGAGGGGCAGGAAGTGGCCCTGGAGAAGGGTCATGCTGGCCTGATGCCGTCTGCACCAGTGTCAGAGTGCATCTGGGGCAGGTCTCAGGAGAGAAGACACATTGCGAATGCATTTCTTACCATATGCATGTTACTGAATTTAAGATGCTCTTCATTATAAGTCACTTATTGTATAAACTACTAAGGGAGAAAAAATTGTTGTCAATCAAACCAGGCTACGCTTTCAGTACTTTGATTTCAGAGATGTTAACTGTGGAAAAAGTGTCTTAGGACCCATGACATAAGGTCTGCCTCCCAGTTAATCACAGATGTGGCCTTGCCTAGCACTCCATGGCATGAACCTGAACCCTGACCCTGCGCTCCCCGGGGAAGGGTCTGCCTCCGCCAGGCCCCTTCACCAGTCAGCAAAGCAGCGCTGAGCGGACTAGCCAGCCCGGAGCACCCTCCTGGGGTTTTTCTGGAATCTGGGAGAGTGCTACAGTCAACCAGCAAAAGGGCAAACTGTGGGAGAAGGCTGGAAATGTAAACTTTCCAGAAATGTTGAAGCAACGGACGGAAAAACACCTCTTAAATTCTGTGGAGTGACTCTGTAGATTTAGGAACAAACGTTACGTATAACTTGATTTGATTATGAAATGATCACATACAGCATAATAAAAAGATAATAAAATTCTGGATAAAGCTGGAAATGTTTCTGAAAAACATCTTCTGCTATTTCTTAAAAAAATATCTGAGGAAAACAACCCAAAAAGCCAGAGGAGCGAGGAGACGGTCTTCCCACTTTCCTTTTTTTTTCAGACGGAGTTTCGCTCTTGTCACCCAGGCTGGATGGAGTGCAATGGCATCATCTCGGCTCACTGCATCCTCCGCCTCCTGGCTTCAAGTGATTCTCCTGCCTCAGCCTCTCAAGTAGCTGGGATTACAGGCGCCTGCCATCACACCCACCTAATTTTTGTATTTTTAGTAGAGACGGGGTTTCACCATGTTGGCCAGGCTGGTCTCGAACTCCTGACCTCGGGTGATCTACCTGCCTTCGCCTGCCAAAGTGCTGGGATTACGGGTGTGAGCCACTGCGCCCAGCCCAGCTGCATTTTCCCCTTTCTTTCCTAAAGCTCTTGCATTGTCAGGAAATCAAGGAACTGAGTGGGCTCAGTGGCCGGCCCTGGGCAGAACTGGGTCTGGAATCCCCACCCAGTGACGCCCCCGCTTCATGTGCGCAGAGCAGAGCTGGGGTAGATGACACCAAGAACACCATGGTCTTGGCTGGGTGTAGTGGCTCATGCCTGTAATCCCTGTGCTTTGGGAAGCTGAAGCAGGAGGATCCCTTGAGCCCAGGAGTTCGAGACCAGCCTGGATGACATAGTGCGACTCCGTTCCCCCTCAACAAAAATAAACAGCAGGTCTTCATGCCCCTCTGGACCTGTGGTCCCTGCCCCAGCCCATACCCCTCATTGTTCCCTGCAGGGACTGGGAGAGGGGCACAGTCAGCCTGGCCCACACCAGGAGGCTGGTGATCTTTGAACCTTAGAGAAAGTGAGGGTCTTGGACCCCACCCGGGTCTCTGGAGTCCTGATGCGGCCTCTGGAATGTAAGATTCAAAGATTCACCAGAGCACTCTGAAAGTAGTATGAGTTTCTGAAAGAAAGGTCATCTTTTTTAGAATAACTGGGGATTTTCCACCTTGCTGGGGGAGCGCAGGAGATTCCACGCTCAGGAAAAGCATCCCTCCATTCCCCTCAACTGTCCAGATCAGTGGTGCTCACAGTGTGGGCCTCAGCATCACCTGGGAACTCCAGGGACACATATTTTCAGGTCTCGCCCAGCTCATCAGTTAGTTGGAGGCTGGAGGTGGGGCCCAGCGGCCCACGGCACAGCAAGCCCGCCTACAACGCTGATGCCCCGTACGTGAGACTGATGTGGCTGTCAGGCTCGCCTCGGCCCCATGACCACCACCACTGCTCTTCAGAGGCACTGTCTCTGCCCACATCCATTCCTGACTGAGGACAGTAGTGTTAGGCTTCTGCAGTAACCCATCCAACTCTGGTTTCTCTGCTGGAAAACTAAGCTTTCCACAGCCACGGACGGTGCGTCACAGACCCCTGATGCCCTCCTTGGTTCCGTAGCAAGCCACTGTGAACACAGCACACCCTGGCTTCATTTATGCTCTGACAATGCAGCTGTCTGCAAAAGCAGGAAGGAAAGGAAGCAATGGCTCACAGCAGCTCCCGAACTGGAAAGGCAGTGGGGACCGATCAAGAAAAATGCGACCCAAGTAACTCAGACCTGAAATAACTACAAAACAAACAACTGCAGACAAACTCCCAAATCCAGTCCTTGGCTTGTGACACACATAGTTTGGCAACGCTAGAGGCCAGGAGCAAGGTGCATGTTCAGACCAGCCCACGGCCCAGGAATTAGCACTGGCATGAAAATTCATGGCACAGACCAAGACGGCCACAGTCCCTGCACAGGCAGTCAGCGCTCACCCGGGCATGGTGGTGGTGGTGATGGTGGTGGTGGTGGTCACGGCGGCTCCCAGGGAAGGAATGCTTTCCTTTTGTGATCAGTGCTTTGTAGGAAAGGTGTGTTTACACATCAGTAACTGGCTGAGGCTTAGGAGCTGGCATAAAATGGGAACAAATTCAAAGCACTGCCTCTATTAGGGACATTTCAAGCGTTTTCCTCTTAACTGCAGTACCAAGTAGGAGCACGCTGGTCCTCAAGTCCCACCCTTAGGTGCCCACTGCCCTGTGGCCCTTTGAATGGTGTCAGGAGACAGTGAGGCCGCCCCATTTGCACTAGGCTCACAGACAGCCAAGCAAAGAGTGGATGGGCCACGGTTCCGGAGTGGGGGCTGTTTCAGTCACCTTCTAGTTTGGTGGTGGGCGCGGGGGTGGGCAAAGGAATGAGTGGGGCATGGGCAGGCTTCGCTGTGGAGACAAGGCCCTGGACTTGGAGAAGAGGAGCTGAACTCTTCCTCCTTTATCAAATGGACACGCCCATTTATAAAATGGGTGTGTCATGTGCCCCGCCAATCTCAAGGTCAGAAAAGCTCAGGGAGGTGAAATTTCTTCACAGCCATAACACGGCATTATTCAGCAGCTGGAGTGGCCGAGGGGACTGAGGATGGCTTCTCCACCCTCCTGCTGCCTCTCCTGCATCTCTGGTCAGCGTGCACCACCTTAGAGCCTCTGCGCTTGCTGTCCACTGTGTTTCAGGCCCTCTTCCCTTGGCTCTATTTGTGTGGGTTATTCATTCCTTCAGGACTCTGCCCAGGGATCACGTCCCCAGGAAGGCCTCCCTTGACCCTGTCACTCTCCACCTCCTTATTTTTATTGACCCTGCACGCCACGACGTGTCATTATATACCGATCCGCTTGTGGACCTCTTGCAGGTCTTCCTCCTAGAACGTAAGCTCCCATCTTGTCTTGCTGTTGAGTCTCTAGTGCTGAGAGTGCCTGGTGCACGTGGGTTCTCGGTCAGTATCTGCTGAGTGAGAGGAAGTGGGCAGTCCTGGCCATACCCAAGTCTCTTTCAGGTCCTCGTCCCAGTGTGGTATATAGACACGGCTTCCCCACTGGACCCAGGGAAGGAGCTGCAGGAGTCCACCCAGTCAGGGAGGCTTGCTGCCGACCATGACGACGGTGATGACAGGAGCGGACACCCCGAGAGCTGACCCGTGCCAGGCCCTGTTCTCAGTGCTTTACGTTGCTCATCCAACTTCATCTTCAGCAACAGCCTGTGCCACTCGGATTGGCGTTACCTGTGCTTCTCGGGTGACGGAACTGAGGTAGAGCTAAGTCAGTTGTCCAGAGCTGCGCAGGGAGTGCTGAAGCTATTGATCAACCTTTGGTCAAGTGCTTGCTGCTCCGGGGTGGGAAAGTCAAGGCCTTGGAGAAAGAACCTCAAGGAATGGTCTCCATCTCACCCGGTTGCTCGTTGCCTCCTTCCTGGGACATGGCCTGCAGCAAGGGCTCTGGACACTCCCTTATTCCCGACCTGCTTGTGTCTCTAGGCTCCCAGGCCTGGTTCCTCCTTGTTTCAAACAAGAGCTCTCCAGCCAAGAAACCTCCCCAAGGGTCCTGGCTGTTTCCCAGCACCTGCTGGCCCCCACTTCCCAAGGACCTCCCAGTGCCCTTTGTCATGATAGAATTATCTGGGATATTTCTGGCCTTACACTTTAACCCAACCTCCTGTTTAAACACATGACAGCTTCCATTCTTGTTGCCACCAGAGCGCCCGTCCCAGCAGGCCAGGGAGTCTCGTTTCTGCAGGAAGGAATGTGCTTCCCTTTCCCTCTGGACAGCCTGAGCCGGTGGCCAGGATTCTGAGGCAATGGAGGCATCTGCTACCAGAAGCTTCCACCAGCTGCAGTACTGCCCTGACTGGAGTCCCAGGAGAGCCTTACCCCAGCACCCACATCCAGAGTGGGGCAGTGCGAGCTCTGTGCAAAGTGGGATCTGACTGGTGAGGAGTAACTGTCCTCAGGCTGCTTCTCAGGACACTCGGTACACGTCCTCTGAGCGCAGCAACTTCAGAGCCCTTGGGGGGCTGAGAGAGGAGGGTGCCCACCTCTGCCCCACCTGCTCAAGCCAGTGGTGCGGGTGGAAAGTCACCTACCCAGGTCGGCGTCGGTGCTCTTCTTCATGTCTTTCTGCAGCCTCCGGGTCTGCTCTTCCAGCCTGCAAGGCAGGGGACGGGCTGCTTGGGGTCCCCTTCCTTCCCCCTACCTGAGCGAAGCCCAGGTGCTCTGGAGGGCCTGCCAGGGAGGAGGAGAAAGGGATCTTCTCCATGGGGACTTTTCCCGCTGACTGAAGTGCCACTACACCCAAAGGCTATGAGTGAATGACTCTCACATGGCCATTGCCGGGGAACAGTTCCAGCAGCCTGGTGACCTGAGCTGCCCTCAGCTTCCAGGGTGCTCACGGTGCAGAGGGGCAGGCCAGGGAAGGGCACGGGGCAGACAGGTGAGACCTGGCAGGGGGCCCTTGTCCCTCCCTGCCTCCCACCTCATCTTTCTGGGGTTGACACTCACTGCTGAAGTTTTCCATACTCCCTTTCAAAGTCTCTCTCCACCTGCAACGAGAGAGATAACTCAATTATCGGAGAAATGACAACAAGGTGGAAAAAACCTCCCAGCCTCCTGAAACTCTCTCCACACCCTGCCCCAGTCCGCAGAAAACAACACGGTCCAGTTCACACAAGCACTGACAGATCGCTCCTGACACGGTATTCCTGTGTTCCCAAGTTAATTAAGTGTTTGATTTACGGAGGAAGGCTCCCCTCCCAGAGGGTCCAGCCAGGCAGGTGCCAGCGGACTGTGGCTCTGCTCTTCCCAGCTGGGAGCAAGGCACTCGCTGCATGCCCTCCTCACCCCAGGCTGGAGGCAGTCAGGGTGCTCAGAACGTGACTGGACCCCATCCAGGGAGGCAGCAGAGTGCAGAGGAGAGGGCGGGTCTGGAATTGGGGGTCTGTCTCTGCCTTTTCCTAGTTTCCAGGTCCATGCAGGGCACCTCCCCTCCTACCCTGCCCTCCACTCAGGGCCACCTGCCCCTGCTGGGCTCAGGGTGGGTCAGGAACAATTGTGCACCTGTGCTTTGTGATTGGGATGCATCAAACACAGACACTGTGACTACTGACTCAGGTCAGGCTCTCTCCATTCCCGACCGGATATCAACTCTCTTGAGAGCCAGCAACACTGAAACCAAATGGGTGAGTCCTGAACCCGGGGCTGCACTTGTTGCGGAAGATGAAGTTAAGAAGTCTAGTACTTTCTTCTGGTGCCTTGACTTCACTATCTGTAAAACGGAGCCTCATGATTGGTCTCTTATGGGCATGCAATGGGAAGTAAATGACATCGAGAGGCAAAGGAGACTAAGCTAGAGGCCTGCTCTCCCTGGCCAGAGCTGCAGCTGTCAGGGGCCAGCTTCGGGCTTCGTGCTCTGAGAAGTCAAAACCGCTAACTCACATTCACAGAGCCCTCACTGTGTGCTTTACAAGAATGGAGTTCTCTACACTCATCTCCAAGGCAGGTCACTGGGAACCAGGTTACGTACCCTGGCCAAGGTCACCCCATTGGTGAGGGGTAGAGTTGAGCACAGTGGGAATGGAACCCAAGCAGCCTGGCTCCACAGCCTGTGTTCGTAACCATCATTCTCCCGGAAGGCATTTGCTGATAAATGAAAGCCTTGACCCAAGAAAGAAGTCTTCCTGGCTGCTCCCTGGGAATCCTGTTCCCAAGAGCCCTAGATCCTGACTTGTGCTCTGAGGGTCAGGGAGTACACATCTGCAGAAACTGTCAAAGCCACGCTATTCCTACCACTGTCTTCCAGCAACGCTGACCTGATGAGAGCGTTCAAAGCCCATTAACCTTAGCACTCCACGTTTGGATTTAGATTAATTCAACATAGCCCTGGAATGACAAAACAGCATTTATGTTACAAATGAGGAGCCCGAAGCCCAGAGACAGGAGTGACTTCCCTAAGGATGCAGGACATTCTGGTGGCAATGCAAGGCTAGAATCCAGAGTCTTGGTTCAGGTCTTTTTGTTTCAAATTTAAACAACATTCATTCCTACGAACATGTATTGAGCACCTATTAAGTGCGATGCATTCTGCCAGGTTCTGGGGATACCCTGGTGATTCAAACAGACATGGGCCCTGGTGGTGGAGATAAACAACTGCCAGATACAAATTTACTTGCTGACTATGATGGGCCTTTTGGACAGCAGGAATGAGGCCAGAGAGAGTTGAACACAGAGTCTGCTTAGCTCTGGCTCTCTGGGCATGACAACAGACTCATTGCATGGAGATAGCTTACCCTTCCTCATTTCAACTGTAAAATCCAGAAGCAGGAAAAAATGCTTTTTTCCTTACTTTATGATCCTAGCATCTAGAACCTTCCACAAAACTGTGAAGTAAAACCCACCATTGGTGCCCCCGCCTCCCATCCTACAATCTTTCTTCCTCTTTTCAACAGTCTCTTTCTCCATCCAGGAACCCACTATTTTTATCATTACTTACCTTAGGATCCAGCAAAAGCTACTCATAAGAAAAAAATTCAAAATTCACTCCCACTAAAGCACAAATGCTTGATGAGCATTTAAAGTGTTGCCTGTCCCAGGGGATTTGCAAGTTTGCAGGAACCAAAGTCTTAGCTAAAGGAATGGAAAGACTCTGGTGTAACTGCAGGTGGGAAATTTGCTTTGGTGTGAAGGAGCCTCGCCAGGGCCCTTGAAAGTCTGTACTTTGGTGTCAGCCTGGTTTTTTCCAGCAGAGCTGGAAGAATGCAGTTTAGAGGCATGAGCAGAGACAGGTAAGATATGAACTCTGATACTAGCTGTGGAGACTTGATAGTACTAAGCATTTTTTTTTTTTTGAGACAGGGTTTTGCTCTGTTGCCCAGGCTGGAATGCGATGGTGGCATCATGGCTCACTGCAGCCTTGACCTTCTAGGCTCAAGCAATACTTCTGTCTCAGCCTCCTGCATAGCTGGGACTATAGGCATATGCCATTATGCCTGGCTAATTTTTTAAATTTTAGTGGAGACGGGATTTTGCTATGTTGCCTAGGCTTGTCTTGAACTCCTGGCCTCAAGTGATCCTCTTGCATTGGCCTCCCAAAGTGCTGGGATTACAGGTTTAAGCCACCTCACCCAGCCAACTTTAGGTGGCTTACGAGGAAATAGCTGATATCATCTACCCCAGTGGTTCCTTTTGAGGATTAAGAGGCAGTGCGTGTAGAGCAGATTGCAAGGTGCCTGGCCCATGGCAGTCCTCACTAAATGTTAGTTTCTGTGTTTTTCTCCTGCTCACTGGGGTGCTGGGAAGACCAGAGCAATTTGGGGCTGCAGGCTGGGCTATAAACCTGGGCTATAAGCTGCCCCAAGCACACAGGAAAAACTGGCAGCCAGGGAAACCCTGATGTTGGTTAAGGGTGGAGTCCCATGCTTGGGTGTTGTGACAATGCCCTAGCTCCCTTTACTAGACACACTTTTTTTTTTTCTTTTGAGACGGAGTTTCGCTCTTGTCACCCAGGCTACAGTGCAATGGCGTGATCTCGGCTCACCGCAACCTCCACCTCCCGGGTTCAAACGATTCTCCTGCCTCAGCCTCCCGAGTAGCTGGGATTACAGGCATGTGCCACCGCGCCTGGCTAATTTTTGTGTTTTTAATAGAGACAGGGTTTCTCCATGTTGGTCAGGCTGGCCTTGAACTCCTGACCTCAGGTGATCCCACCCGCCTCGGCCTCCCAAAGTGTTGGGATTATAGGCGTGAGCCACTGTGCCCAGCCTGCTGGACACATCCTTCTTCTTCTTTTTTTTTTTTTTTTTTTTTTGAGACAGAGTCTCACTCTGTCGCTCAGACTGGAGCGCGGTGGCACAATCTCTGCTCACTGCAACCTCTGCCTCCCAGGCTCAAACAATTCTCATGCCTCAGCCTCCCACGTATAGCTGGGACTACAGGAGTGAGCCACCATACCCGGCTAATTTTTGAATTTTTTTTTTTTTTTTTTGGTAGAGATGAGGTCACCATGTTGCCTGGGCTGGTCTTGAACTCCTGGCCTCAAGTGATCTGCCTGCCTTGGCCTCCCAAAGTGCTGGGATTACAGGCATGAGCCACCGCGCCCGGCCCACATCTTTCTTCTAACCTTGCAGGATATGACAGCTGAGCAGCATCTTTACTTATTAAAAGTATTTATTTCCAGAAAGAGAAAATTAAAACTAAGCACTACTTGGCCCAAACCAAACTCCTCTAGAGATCCAGAACACACAGGGGGTGCTCTTTGGGAGGGGTGCTGAGTGTTAGCTGAACCCCGGGGCCCCAGCCTTTGGCTCCCTTCCTCCCTTTTGCAATCCCCCAAGTGTGCCGATGTGTGTGGGATGTCAGACAACACCTGATCTCCCTGGCTGGGGACTGCTTGGACTTGTACCGGGAGGGACTTCAGGTTTTCAGCTAGGTTGGATCATCCTGGAAGCTGAGGAACTTGAGGTCTCACAACGAAGCTGAGGAGCAGGTCAGGGGCGGGAGCGCGTTTTCTACTTGGTGCCGCTCAAGGCCATCTGACAGCCTGAGAGGAGTTTGGACACATTTCACCTCCCCTGCTTCCAGCGGCCGGGGTGGGTTGCTTCTCTAGCTCACTGGTCCGAGAGTTCTCTCCTCCACTGGGGAAAGATGCACGGGGACACTGCCAGAATTCTAGCCTCTCAGATAATGGCTAAGGGACTAAAGGGACACACTGGAGCCTCATTCTGAGGAAAAGAGCCAGACAGAAAAGATCTGAACATCTTTGAATGCTTGATGCCTTTGCCAAAAAGGCAATTGGACCCCAGTCAACAATGCAAGTATAAACACATGTGCACGGACCGTCAGGGGATCAGGGCAAGCTGGGCCAGGCTGGCGAGGTTAGCTCAGGGAGAACCAAGCCCCAGACGACTACCCTTGGCCACCCCCTGCATTCATTCTCCAAGGCCCACGGTGGGAGGAAGGGGTTTTGCTGTTCCCTGCTCTTTTGGCAGTGCACAGGTCAGGCCCTGGCACAGAGTGGGAACTCAGTATGAAGTGAATGAACAGGCTGAGTTCCCACCCAAACTTATGCTCATGGTGAAGTGAAAAAGGAAACTGGCAGGCAGGGCCGGGGCTCTGATCCCAGGGCTGAGGTGCATCTGATCGGAGTCTGAGAAGCCCAGAATCCTCAGCACTCTGGGAAGCCCCTCCTTCAAGGGATGCTCTGGGTGGAAAGTGGGCTCCCTGTAGGTATGTTCTAGCAGGATTAAGCAGGATTAACGAGGCTAAGGGCCCCGCCACCTGGCAGATGAAAATCCTTCTCCAGTGGAGAGGCTGCATGTGGCCAGACTCTCTTTGCCCTAACTTTGCAGAGCACCCACCTGGCTAGGAACCTTGGAGCGCATGTTCCTTGTGTGCAAGACTCACAGTAACCCTTGTTTCAGGGGGACACAAAGAGCAAAGCTTCCAAGAGCTCTTCCATCCTCCCAGGTTATGCAGGAAGGTGTGGCGGCTTCTTCCTACGCTAAGATGCTCCCGCCACTTTATGGGACCTGAGGAGCGGGAGGGGACTGGGTGGAAGGTTAGGATCGGGATCGGGGGAGCTTTTGTTCCTCCATCTCAGTTCTAATGGTCAGCCCCAGCAGGAACAAGCCATTCTAGCCAAAGCCTTGACAATAATGGAATTTGTGTTAATAACCTGGGCACAGGAGAACAGTGAGGGTAGGGACACAATGCTTTCTTTGTGCCTGACAGTTGGGTGCCTTGAGCCAAAAACCTCCTGAAACTCCCTGAAGATAACATGAGCATTTCTTCCCATGACAGGGGCTCCATGACTTCCAATAACCTAGGCAGCCACAGCTGCTCCCCTCCCTGAAAGTGCCTGGGCAAGAACAACAGAGTGCGTCACTGCTGTTCAAGGGCAGCTGCCAGAGATGCTGAGACAACTGCACAGCCCAGGCCTGTTTTGGGGGCCGGGAGGGGGTGGTGGGTGGGGAATGAGACTGAAGAGGCAGGGTCTTACTACTTCTACTTCAGTGCCTCTGGGGAGTGGAGGGGTATAGGCCAGGGAAGCAAATAACTACTCCAAGCTGTAGCTCAGCTGTGATTCCTTGTGAGAGATCAAAGGCCCAGCCGACTTTTGTTGCGTTGGGAAATCTAGCTGCCTGGGACAGGCTGAGTCCCTGATGGTTCATAAAGAAGGTCAAATCAACCAGCTTCCTGTGATGTAGTTAACTGGGGACTTATTTTGTGCCAGACACTGTGTTAGGTGCCTTCAGTGTATTATCCTGTGTAAGCCTCAAAGTAACATCTGTGACACAGGTACTGTCATCATCCTCATTTTATAAATGAGAAAATGAAGGCTCCAGAGGTTAAGGAACTTGCCCAAGGTCAGAGACAGCATGTGGCAGGGCCAGGATGGGGACCCAGGCTGCCAGCCTCCCAAACCTAGTTTCTTAACCCCTACCTGACCCCCAGTCTATCAGAGAGCAGATGCCATAATCAGAGGACCACAATTCCATCTCCAGTGAGACAGATGCGAAGAAGGGAAGAGGGATGCCCTGTGTGCATCTGCCCGCACTGCGAGTCCTTGCCACTCCTTAGATCAACGGAGCCAGAGATCTTGCCACCAACACACTGGCAAAGTAGCTGGTTTGCCTACACTTTCTGTGGAGAACAAAGTTCATTTTGATAAAGGTTGGGGTGCTGGGAGGGTTTTTGTTTGTAGTGAGCATTCAGAATAAAAGACCCCTCTTGAAACCACTTCCCTTTCAGATCTGTCATGGATTAAACTCTGGAGACTCAAAGCCACACCTTCCCACTTCCTGCAGCCGGCTAGAGACCAACATATGCACACCCAGATTCTTTGGACTTCAGCTGAGAGCCTCCACAGATGGTCAGCCTCTGCATGAGAGGTCAGCGCTGAGTTGGTCAGCACCCTGCCTCTGCATGAAGCAGAGAGGCCCCACCCCCCAACTTTTTTTTTTAACAGACAGGGTCTCAGTCTATCACCTAGGGTGGAGTGCAGTGGTGCAATCAGAGCTCACTGTGGCCTTGAACTCCTGCGCTCAAGCAGTCCTCCTGCTTTAGCCTCCCAAGTAGCTGGGACTATAGGCGTGCATATTTTTTGGTAGAGTTGGGGTCTCTCTTTGTTGCCCAGGCTGGTCTCAAACTTCTTGCTTGAAATGATGCCCCCACCTTGGCCTTCCAAAGTGTTGGGATTACAGGCGTAAGCCACTGTACCCTGTGAGGGTGCTTTTAACTTGGGCCTGTTTCCTCTCAAGTGACCTTACTTTGGATTTGCTAGAGACGGAGCCATTGGTCAGATGTGTGCCAGACTTCTCACCAGACTGAAGCAATCTCTTTCCTGTGCTTTTGAGAGCTCTGCCAAGGAGGGGAGAAGCTAGTAAGACAAGGAGAACCGTCAGGGGCTGGGATGACAGACGAGGGCCTCTGCCGCCAGCACAGCACCGGACTTTCTGTAGCTGTCACATCAGAGAGGCTCTACAGTTGTGGTCTCCCATGTTAAAACCAAGAGACCCACTCAGATTTGTGGGTCAGGAGGTTGAAAAGGCTATTTTGCACTGGGATTCCAAAACACTGGGAGGGCTTCACGGCCCAGGGAAGCATGAGGCAATGGAAAGAGTATCAGCCAGGGACTCACGCCTGAGTTCTAACTCCAGCTTTGCCAGTGTGGGGTTTTTATAACTTGAGAAAGTCACTGCAACTTTCCACGGGCCTCATTTTCTTCAGCAGGAAAAATCAGGAGGTTGGACTAGATGGTCTCTATGAGCTTCCAGCTCTAACTTCCTAAGAATCTATGATTCTCTTCCTTTCCCATTCTGGAGATAAAAACACTCTAGGGATAAAAACTGTGGGCTTAAAGGGGGATGGGATTCAATCTTCCTTTCCTGCTGAGTGACTCTGGGTCATGGCCAAGAATGCATTTGGAAGTTGACACAAACAGGCCGAGGCCACTGGGAAAAGCTTCCTGGAGTTTTCCGCAGCTGAGGTAACAGAAATAAACGCCTGGGCAGTGTCTTTGGTGGGGGCCACTCTTTCAGGAACACTCTTAGGAAAAGTATAGACCACAAGCCAGTCCCTAGAGGTGGACCGTTCTAAAGCAATATCTTCCTCTACATTTTTGTAATCCACCCATTCCCCCTGCCCAAGGATGATAAAGAGCCCAGGCTAACCTTTCCTAGGGGAAGTGTCCCAGGACAGGAGGCCCCTCTAAGCCCCAGTCTATGTGAGGTTCTAGATCCGCATAAGCAGGAAGAAGGCCCAGGTTGCTGTCTTCCCAGCCCCAAGATGTGTTGATTCAAAGCTTTGATTCTATGCAAAGGCCATGTGATACAGAACTGAATCTCACAGCAAAACAATCGAGTTACTCACTGTTTTGGGCACAATCTGTTTCTTGGGCTGCCCAATTTTAAAAGGAATCCTATAAGAGAAAGAGACAAAGAGAGATATTGTGAGAAGTGGGGAAGGATGCAGCTCAAAGTATCAGTACAGTACAGGCCACTTTCCCCCAGGAGGGCGAGGAAGCGTGGCCATGGCTTGCTACTTGGACCATGTGCCCTGGTGGGCATACAACCATTGGCATCTGGGCTTGGTTCTGAGAGAGAGATAGGTCCTCCCACCTACAGTGTCAGATGCAGGTTGTTCTGCCCCAGAACATCTTTGCTACTGATAGTCTGTCATTTAAAGAAAATGAAAAGGTGAGGCCAAGGAGTTTGAGGCTGCAGTGACCTATAATTGCACCACTGTTCTCTAGCCTAAGCGACAGAGCAAGACCCTATCTCCAAAAAAAAAAAAAAAAAAAAAAAAAAATCCGCTGGGTATGGCAGCTCATACCTGCAATCCCAGCACTTTGGGAGGCCCAGGTGGAGGACTGCTTGAGCCAGGAGTTCAAGACTAGACTGGGCAATATAGCAAGATCCTATCTCAAAAAAAAAAAAACACAAAAAAACCACCACCAAAAATTAGCCGGGCGTGGTGGCACATGCCTGTAGTCCCAGTCACTTGAGAGGCTGAAGCAGGAGGATCACTTAAGCCCAGGAGTTCGAGGCTGCAGTGAATTATGATCATACCACTGCACCCTAGCCTGGGCAACAGAGGGAGACCCTGTCTTTTAAAGAGATAAAGGAAGGGAACAGAAGGGAAGAAAGGGGAAGGGGGGGGGGGGGAGGAAAGGAAAGGAAAGGGGAAGAGAGGAAAGGCAAGGATGGCAGGAAAGGGAAGACACCCTGTGAATGACAATAAAACCTTGTGTCTTGAGGAGTTGCAAACTCAGAAAATACAGACTCACTGTAATAGCTATCATCCTTGAAATCACGAATCATTATGGTCTATATTAGGTGCTTTGCTACTTCTCTATAGAGGGGCAAACTTTGGATCTGCAAATCTTCTTTGGAGGCTGGGGAGAGGTAATAAATAAGAGAGGCATTAGTGATTGGCCGGGCTGGATTATTTCCCTGGGAAAACTCACAAAATCAAAAAGCTGCTAACTTGAAAAATAATCTGAAATCCAGCCCAAGACTGCCTTGGACTTGCTATGAAGAGCTGCACCTCAGATTCCCTACTTTACAGCATGGCACAGCGGAAGGAGGATCATGGGTCTAGGAGTCTCAACCTGAGCATTAGCCTGGCCTCCGCTTCCACTGAGCAGGCTGCCCTTCGGCAGGTGACGGCTGCACTGGGACTCCATTTCCTGCTCCATAAAACGAGTAGATTAAACTAGGTAATTTAGGAGCTTCCTTGAGGCACTGAGCATTCTATGATTCTCCAACTCCAGGAAGAAAAGAGGCCAGGCTAGAAAGTGCATCCCAATGGCTATGGAAAGGGTAGACTCCCGATCCCAGGTAGGAAGTGAGTCAAGAATCCCTGCGATCAGCTCCGGCAGAGGGCTCTCAGCCAGCCATGCTCATCCCTCTCCTTTTGGCTCTTCCATTCAAACCTCCCGCTTCCACAATGCACCAGACCCGCTCCACCAGGCCCACATCCCACCCTTCCCTCCACACCCCCTTCTCCCTGAGCCTGCTTTCCTTTGGCCCAAACTGACCAACACACTGTTGCTAAACCCAAGGGTGTAATTAACCACCGATAATGACCCCAAACAGTGATCCAGTGGAGGGGATGGGCCAGCCTGAGTCACAGTGGTTTAAATTTAATTTCTGGAGGACATCCTGTTTATTGTTAACCCAGCCCCATAATTTGGGAGTGTTAACCCTTTGGGGGCTGGCTGATTCGCATCTTCTGTAAACAAATAAATTCTGACTACATAATAACCAGGGAGGAAAGGTAAGGTCTGGAAATGAAAAGGAAAGAAAAAATGAAATTGTTGTTTCCTTTCTCAGACCTAAACAGAAAAGGTTCACGGGGAGATGGGTTCCTTCCCCACACCCTGGTTACTTTTCCCATTCTCAGGGATTACAGCTGACAGACATGATGGTTTTTGGACAGTGAGCAATTGCCCTCAAGGACCACTCTGGAGACATTGCAAATGAGGTCCTAGTGGCACTGCAAACAGACAGCCTGTATTCTGTGGGAAGCATGCTGCAGCTGAAAGCGCTCTAGACCCGGTATCAGAAAACGTGGCCTCTGCCTCCGACTCATTTTGTGATTTGAACAAATCTCAATCTCTCTGGAGCCCAGTTTCTTAAACTATAAAACAAAGGAGTTGGAATCCCTTCAGCTTATCTAAAACTGGAATTCTAAACTGAATCTCCACTCCAAGAATATGGGGAGTAGGATGAGAATTCTAAAGAAGTCTCAGAGTGGTCTTCAAAACAATTCTTGGAGTTTAGTACTGTAGACAAGGGACCAAGAAATCAGAAACGTAGATTCCATTATTTGTGGTGTTACAGCCTCCCTCTAAACCTTGATTTAGTATCACGGTATTTTTAGAACTGTAAGTTACCATAGAAATTTTTTCCCCAGTTCAACCCTCTCCTTTTGTAGATGAGGAAGCAGATCCAGAAAGGTTCAGTGACAAGCCCAGGGTCACTCTGCTGGCTCACAAGAGAACAAGGAAGAAGCAACCAGCACCCCTGGTGTCCAGCCCAGTTTTCTCTCTGCTACCCACAGTTCAATACTCTTTTCACATGAATTTGTTATAAGTATGTGATGAAAACACCTAGTCTCAAAGTCCTACGGAATTCCAAGGGGCTCATTGTTCTTAAGGGTCTGGAAGTGAATGGGAGGACGTTCGTGCTGAACTGGGTGCTCTGGCACAATAAGAGGTTATGTACACCACGCAGACCGAACAGCTCTTTCCTTGTATTTTCACCACCGTTACTGATGATCACAGAGACCTATCATACTGTTCTGATTATTTTTCAACTCACCTGCTCAAAAGCCCTATTAGAACACTTTAAAAAAATCCTTCACATTTAAAAAGTTTTAAAGAAAAACTGTGAGGCCGGGCGTGGTGGCTCACACCTGTAATCCCAGCACTTTGGGAGGCCGAGGCGGGTGGATCACGAGGTCGGGAGATCGAGACCATCCTGGCTAACACGGTGAAACCCCGTCTCTACTATAAAAAATACAAAAAAAAAAATTAGCTGGGCATGGTGGCGGGCACCTGTAGTCCCAGCTACTCAGGAGGCTGAGGCAGGAGAATGGCATGAGCCTGGGAGGCAGAGCTTGCAGTGAGCCGAGATTGCGCCACTACACTCCAGCCTGTGCGACAGAGTGAGACTCCGTCTCTCAAAAAAAAAAAAAAAAAAAAAAGGAAAAGAAAAATTGTGAAGGAAGTACATAATTCCTATGTTGCCCACCCTCTGTTTCCCCTTTTATTAACATCTGATATTGGTGTGGTACACTGGTCACAAACAATGAACCAACAGTGAGAGTCAAGACTATCCTTTCTTCAGACCTCCTCAGTTTTCCCCATGTCCTTTCTCAGTTCCAGCATCCCACCCAGGTCCCCACGTCACCTTCAGTCGCTATGTGCCCCGAGGCTCCGCTTGGCTGTGACAGTTCCTAAATCTCTCCCTGCTTTTGATGACCATGCCAGTTTTAAGAAGTGCTGGTCAGGCATTTTATAGAATGTGCCAACTTGGATTTGTCTGATGCTTTTCTCCTGACTAGACTGGAGTTATGGCTTTTGGGGTAGAAGATCACAGAGCAGAAGAGCCATCCTCACCACATCATACCCAGGGTCGATGATGTTAACATGCCTTACCCTGCTGATGTGAACCTTGATCACCAGGCTGAGGTCATCTTTCTCAGCTTCCTACTGTGAAGTTACTCTCCCTTCTCCCTTTCCCTACTGCACTCCTTGGGAGGAAGCCATCATGCAGAATCCTATTTCTTATTTATTCAACCATTCAATATCAGTATGGACTCACAGATATTTATCTTATATTTTGGGTTATAATCTAATACATTATTTTGATGCTCAAACTGTTCCAGCTTTCACCACTGGCAGCTCTTTCAGTTGGCTTCTGTGTCCCTTTGACATATCCACATCAACATATGTATGTATGTATGTATGTATGTAAGTGTGTGTGTGTGTATTTCCTTACTTTCCAGCTCTACGACATGTACCAAGTGCATCTTGTACATTTCCTGCTCCAGCCCTAGAATCAGTGGAGGAACTTACATTAGTATTCAATGTGCTTCTGTAATATGTTCTCAACCTTACTTTTCCTATTCACTCAGTACAACTGCCATGATTCAGCCAAGTGGCTGTTCATTAATCCCCCAAATCTAGACTCCTTATAATTTCCTGTCCCAAACTGGGACATTTTGGAGTACACGTCATCAGGACAACTTGGACTGCCCAGGGCAACCAGGACAAATGGCTACCCCACCTATATGGAATGCTTTCTCTGCTCCCAGGAAAACTTCTCACCTTCTTCTAAACGTCAAAGACTTATTTGGCATTTAAAAAATTCTACCCTTTACAGTTAATTACAGTTTATCTCCTTAAAAAGTAAAGTATTCACATGAGAAACAGTAACTTTAAAACAATTATTACAGAAAAACATGCTCATTGCACAACACTCGAGAAATAAAAGGGGATGGGGTGGGTGGGGGGTATAAGGGAGGAAAAGAAGAGGGAAAAAAACCCAGCCATGATTTCGTATCTAAAAGATGGCCAAGGTTAATGTTTTAGTGTTGTTATTTATATTTTTTAAATTTACAGTAAGAAAAACTGAAGCAAATATGCCAAATGTTGGTAGTGGCTAATTCTGGGTGGTGAGAATATGATTACTGTTTTCTTCTTTGCACTTTCCACATTTTTCTTTCAAATAAACCAAAACCAAAACAAAAAAAAAAAACAAAAAAAAAACACCCTTGTTTTTTTCTTGACTACAAAAATAGCACCTGATCAGTGTTAAAAACCTGGAAGAGAGAGAAAAACGCAAAGGACAACACACACACACACACACACACACACACATACACACACACCCAAAGGAAAAAATTAACAGTAATATCCTGAATCACAGTGTGTACATGTGTGTGTGCATGTGCATATGTAAATTTTATATAATTTTTAAATTAAAAAGTAAAAGAAATATCATGAATGGTTTTATATGAGAATATATCATTTTCACTCTCCTGATTTTTAAGAGCTACAGAAGTAAAATGAGTGGTTCAGGTATATAATGGAAATGTACCACTCGTTTTATTTCTGTAACCTCATCACTTACTGCTGGTCATTGCAACTGTTTCAAATTTTTCTTCTATTATGAACAAAAACTCTAATAGGTAAATCTTGGTGTGCACTAAGAGTCATACAGGATCAATTCTGTATACTGTGTTCAAGGCTTTGACACATTTTGACAAACTGCCCTAGAGACAGATTGAAACATTTAACATTTTTGAAAAGATTGAAACAGTTTACATTTTACTAACCACACTTTGGTTTGTATATCAGGATTTTTTTCTTGGATTAGTGTTTGCCTTTCACTTTTGTACATGCTTGTGTTTAATGTACAGAAGCTTTTGATTAGTGTGAAATCAAATCTACTAAATCCGCCTTTTGTGAGTTCTTCTTTTGGTATCAAACTGAGGATGACCTGCTTCCTCCACTCCATCAACTTGCAACTATTTACCTATATTTACTTTGTTACTTTTATGGCTTCCTTTTGTTAATCTAAATTCTATTATTAGTATCAAAGTTATAGTGTGCACAGTCTAATAAGGCAACAAGATTTCTTAAGTAAAACGTTAGTTCCCAGGACTCCCTAATCTCATTTGCCAGAAACAACCACTTTCAACTCAACTGAGTTTCTAGTATTTACCTTTGCACATCTAAAGATAAATGCTTATACTGCTACCTCTAGATCGTTAGGTTTTTAGGCACTAAAAATCTACTTTAGCTATTGACTTTTTACTTTGGAAGATGAAGATTTAAAATTAAACAAAATATTTTTGGGTACCCATCCCTATTTCATGAAGCCACACTTGCAGCTCTTCTTCTCAATATAGTTACAGTATAATAACTTGGTTAGCTCAATATTAAGTAAACTATTAGGAGGATATTGTGAGTTTTCTTCCATCCTGCCCTTGGGAGCCAGCAGATTGTTCAGCCTCAGTCAAAGCTTTAGGGCACAGCAGTTGTAGCCGATGTACTGAGTCACAAACTCATAAGAGTTTCCAAGTCAAAGCTCCAGCTATGCCACTCCCAAATTCCTGACCAACAGAAACTATTTATTGTTGTTTCCAGCCACTAAGTTGTGGGATAATGTGTCACGCAGCAGTAATACATAAATAACATGCATACTTTTTTTAACTTTCCCTAAAATTGGTAATTGTCACTTTTCTTTCATTTGCTTGTCTATGTACTTATCCCCAATTCAATCTGTGGTCTAACTCTGGTTTCAACACATTCATCGTTATCAGATGTTCTCTCCTTTGCATCTTCCGGACAGTCTGCCCTGCAACTGCTGCCTCGCTCCAACCTGGACTGGCTGCCTGCTCCCCAGCTGTGAGGCTCTCAGCACCAGCTGTCCCTTCACCAATCTTTCTGGGATTCCTTTGACTTCTCTTTCATGATTTTTCCCTGATCCTCCTCTTTCTTCATTTACCCCTTATTTTGGTGGGAACAAAGTATGTGGGAGGTCATTTTTGAGACTGCACATCCTAAAACCTTTTTCTTCTACCTGCAGGCTAATTTGGGCATAGAATTAAAGGCTGGACATAATTTCTGCCAGAATTTCAAAGGCATTGCTCCCCCGTCTTCTAACTTCCCAGTACTGCTGCTGTGGGGAAGTCTGAAGCCACTCTGATTCCCATCCTTTGTATATAACCTGTTTTTTATTTTCTTACACAATCTTATAGGAATATATGTTTGTCACGGTGTTGTGTAATTTTACAACAATGTGGGTCTATTTTCATCCACTGTGGTGGGTACTCACAGGACTGTTTCAATTTGGCAATTTATAATCTTCAGTTCTGAGATTTAAAAATTTTGTTGTTGATTTCTTGTTTTCTGTTTCTTACTTCTGAAACTTACAATTTCGATGCTGACCCTCCTTGGCTGGTCCTCTAATTTCTGTTTCTCAATTTTATCTTCTAACGCTTCTACCAAGTTTTTTTTTTTTCATTTCTGCTATCAGATTTTTAATTTCTAAGAGCTCTTTTAAATTTTCAGGATGTCCTTTTAAAATGGTATCCTATTTTTATTTCATGGATGCCTTATCTCTCTGAGGATCTTAACAACAGCTTTAATTAAAAAGTTTCTTCTTCCCTTTATAGTTTCAGTTTTCCTCCAAGTTGCTTTTTTTCTTTTTGTTTAGTCTTTATTTTCCATACTAAGTGCTTTCCTTGGATGTGTGGTAATTCTCGGTTGCCTACTCTCATCTATGACTGGGAGACAAAAAGAGCTGACAAGAAGCTCTGAGCACACGAACCATGTTTATCTACTGGGTAGGACAATCTGCAAACTCACTGAACAGTTTTGTGGGGAACTCCCTGATGTCACTATCTTTCTACTCTTTTCTCTTGGGCAGGTAAAATTCCTTAGAGAAGATTCTTCCAACCTTCTGCCACTCTGGGAACTCGGCAATGGAAGAGCCTGCGTGTGCATGTATGTGTACACATGTGTGCATGTGCGCATGTGTGGTGGGGAGGGGAAGGGGTGTGCCTTGGCACTCTGAGGGTGTGCGTTCACTTCATCCTCCCGACTTCACTAGGGCAGTCCCACCCTCAGCTGTGCTGGCTGCCCTCTCAGAGGCGGGTTTGAAGTTTATACAATTTTGTATGCCCCATTTCAAGAAAATTACAAATATACAAATAGGCATGAAAGTGAATATTTAGGCAGAGAAAACAGCAAAACAAATGCGAAGTTTTAAAAGCTAATAAATGACACAAACATCAGGAAATAATCTAGTATTTTTATGAATCATCTGCCTAACACACCTCTATCTTTGTCTCCCTACATTTTTGGGCTGCTTAGTGTTTGGTTGCCTCTTCATGTGACGCAGAGTTGGTAGCATCATTTTCTTAGAGTAAAAAAGATAATTCCCTCTTTCCTCTGGTATGGTTGTTCGAAATTTTTCTACTATGGATGGTTTAGAAGAGCCTTTTTCAGCTTACTGGTAATATCTAAATTTTAGGATTGTTGTAAAATTTAGAAAAATCTCATGTTTCCTCTGCAAATAAACTAAGATGTCAGGGCACATTTCAAGGTTTCTTGTACAGTGACTAATCTTAAGTGTTCTTTGAATTAATGACAGTGACCAGTTTGTCATTAATGTCTGTCTTTGAAGGAGGGCGTATTTTGAATTTTGTTATCTTTGTTATGTTTTTCATGTTAAATCCGCCAGAAATTTAAATGTTTTATCAGTGTATTCCGCTGATTTGCTCCTCTTGTTCATTAACTGAGTTTTCTAACAATCATCACTCCTATTTAAAATGGATCTCGTTCTCTTAATGGATTACTCACTTTTGGTATAATTGGAAAATGTTTTGTTATGCTATGCTATATTTCAGAATGATTTCTACATATTTAAGCACTCACCTTATCATTTTTGTGTTCCATTATTTTTAAATCCAATTTTCTCTCTAGTTTTTAAGTAAATTTAAAATTGACCACAAAAGGTAACCGTTACACATTTCCAACTCAGGAGCCTGTGATTTCTTGTTTTACTAACATTTTCCAAAGATGTCTTTACAACGTACAGATAAAACAGTATACTCCCAATTCACCCTTCCTTAGTTCCATCCCCCAAAAAAGCCTGGGCTACCCCAGGATTGCCTGACATGAGGGATAGTATGAAGAAGTAAAAGCAGGAATGAAGACAGAGGTTTTCCTAACTCGCTGCAATGTAAACACTTTATGTTTCAGTTTACCACAACATAGGCATGCCTAGGGTTCCTTCCAGGGTCTTGGGAAAGGTCCATTTAAGTTGGGACCCTGAGGCTTAAGCTTTGTAAGTTTCACACCTTAAATCCACCTTTGTGTCCCCTGGTACAGAATTCTTTGGAGGTGGGGGTTGGGGTGGAGGACTCTTCATTCTTCTGCTAGGGTGGGGTGGGGTGGGGACAGTCTCCCAGTGATAAGCAGTTAGGGAGATGTTAGGGCTCTAAACTATTCATAGTTTTCAACCAATCACCCTGATCTCAGCCCTTGGCTTCACCCAACTTCTAGAGGTACTTAGTACCAACTCCCAAACCTTTGAGAATTCTGTGATGTAAGGTGGGATGGCTCTTGGTTTTCTCAAATGCCAGTTTGGGACTTGACTTTCTTGGAACTAAGTCAGTTACCTCATGTAACTGCACTCTAATTCCCAAATTTTGTTGTTGATGTCTCTTCTATTCTCCCTGAACTATGGATTTATGCCTTAAAAAATTGCTTTACTGTGCTTTTTGTAGGATTTGTGAGGGAGATAAATTAGATGTATGTATTCAATCTGTCATCTTTACTCAGAATCTGGTTTATTTTTAAATAACATACCATAACATTCACCCTTTTAAAGTGTACAATTTGGGGATTTTAGTATATTCCCAGAATTGTGCAAAAATCACTGCTATCTAATTTCAGAACATTTTCATCACACCAAAAAGAAACCCCACACCTATTAGCAAACAACTCCCCTCCCCCAGCCCTGGCAACCATTACTTTGCCTTCTCTATGGATTTGCCTTTTCTGGACATTGCACAGAAGTAGAATTATATTTGTATGTGGCCTTTTGTGTCAGCCTCCTTCACTTAGCAAAATGTTTTTGAAGGCCATCCATGTCATAGCATATATCAGTACTTCATCCTTTTATTTTTTTAATCACTGAATACTAGTTCAGTGTATGGATTTATATTTTGTTTATCCACTTATCATTTGATGGACAATTGGGTTGTTTTCCCTTTTTGGGTATTAATGAATGCTGTGACAAACATTTATGTTCAAGATTTTGTGTGGATATGTTATTTCTCTTGGGCATATATCTAGAAGCAAAACTGCTGGGTCATACGGTCACTCTATGTTTAACCTTTTGAGGATGTGCCAGACTGTTTTCCAAAGTAATTGTATCATTTTACATTCCCGCCAGTGGTATATAAGGGTTCCAATTTCTCCACATCCTTGCCAACACTGTCTTTTTCATTTTAGCCATCCTACTGGGTATGAGGTAGTATTTCTGATGTGCATTTCTCTAATGACTAATGACGTTAAGCGTCTTTTCATGTGTTCATTTGTATATCTTTGGAGAAACATCTATTCAAATCCTTTGCTCATTCTAAAACTTTTATTATTGTTGTTGTTGAGTTGTAAGAGTTCTTTATATATTCTGGGTATTAGCCCATAATCAGAAATATTTTCTCTCATCCATGGGCTGGGTTTCCACTTTCTTAATGGTGTCCTTTGAAGCAGAAAGTTTTAAATTTTGATGAAGTCCAATTTATCTGTTTTTTCTTTTGTTGTTCATGCTTTTGGTGTCATATATAAGAATCCTTTGACAAATCCAAGGTCATGCAGATTTACTCTTGTCTTTTCTTCTAAGAGTTTTATAGTTTAGCTCTTACATTTAGATCAATGATCCATTTTGAGTTAATTTTTAAATATGGTGTGAGGTAGGGGTCCAACTTCATTCCTTGGCAAGTGGCTATCCATTTGTCCCAGCACTGTTTGTTGAAGATTATTCTTTTTCCGCTGAACTGTTCTGGCATCTGTGTTACAAATCAATTGTCCATATATGTAAGGGTTTATTTCTAGACTCTCAATTCTATTCCATTCATCTACATGTCCATCTTGATGACAGCACCACACAACCTTCATTACTGTAGCTTTGTAGTATTAAGACTGGGGAGTGTGAGTTCTCCAGCTTTGTTCTTTGTCAAGATCATTTTGACTATTGTGTGTCCCTTGCATTTCCACGTGAATTTTAGTGGTTTATTTTTTATATTTAAATCTTTGCTGCATTTAGAGTTTGAGTGTATGACTAGTTAGTTGTTTTAACATAGTTTTTAAAAATTCCACCTTTGAAAAATTATTTTATCAGCATTAAATGCATCTACTATTCCATACCACAGAGTAATCTACCCTTTTGCCAATAACACAGATTTATTTAGATGTATAAAAGTTCCTGATACTTAGCAAAGCAAATCCCTTCTCATTAAAAATTTTTTTCCAGGTAATTTCTTGGCTGTTTTAATTATTCAAGATAAATTTCACTAGCTGTGTGCTCTCACCCCCACACCTAAAAACCCCTGATAAGGATATTACCAGAAGTGCAATATATTTATAGATTAACTTTTGAAGATCCTATTTTTGGTTTGCTCATTCAGGGCCATATTTCTTTTCATTCATTCAAGCCTTTTTATCTCCCTTGGTCTTAAGGGTTTTTTTTTTTTCATATCCATCTCCTCTACATTTATTTCGTTAAATATTAAGATCCCAAAATAACACATGTGAAGTTTTAGCTCTATACACGTCTTAGGTTCATTCCATGAAATTTTATATTTTTGGTTATACTGTAAATGGGATTCTCTGTTTCATTTTATCTCCCTGGCACATTTACTCTGAAACCAGTCACCATGTCTACATACTTCATTTATATAGCCTAAGAAATTCAATTGGAAAAGAAGAAAAATAACTAATTAGGCTTTCCAGGTAGACAGTCTTAGGGTATGAAAATATGATAAAATTCATCTTTTCCCCAACATTTACACCTGTTTATTGCCTTATGTTATTGCATTAGCTTGAAGTTATAGAAAATGTTTCCGACTTTGGTAAGAATGCTTTACATCTGATCCCTCACTATCAAATATGAAAGCAGCTATTCTTGATTTCAGCCAGGAACGTTCCTAACAGTAAGAAAATATCTTTCTGTTCCTAGTTCACTAAAAGGTACAAATATTAGGTTTCTGAATTCCACCAATGCCTTTCACCATGCATTTAGATGACCAGTTTGTTCTCTTATGACCTATTATTGTGTTGAACGGTGTAAACATATTTCCTAATATTGAGCCATCCTTTCGTTACTTAAGTAAACTCTGCTTGGTAAAGGGTACAGGCCAATTAACTCTGATGTGTGAATGTCCTGCTTTCTGATTATGACACACAGCACCTCAAGGGCAAGGACTGAATGTCATGCTTCTTGGCAACCCCTGTTAAGTACTGTACTAGGCACAGTGCTATTTTCAACTTTTCACTGAATGAGGACACATTTGTTAAGGGCCACCTTTGTTCCAAATACTATGCTAGGTTCTAGGGATATCAGGATGAACGAGGCAGATTCCTTCTATGATCTCATGCAGCTTATAGTCTAGTTCTGTGCACATAGTAAGCACCGGATGAATAATTAAATGAATGACTAAAATAAGCGCATTGCCCAAGGGGCCTGTAAAATAACATGCTCTGACTTAAGGTTCCTGAAGAAAGCTACTCTTAGGTAATGCTACATAAAGAACAAAGAAAGGTAGTATCATTGTCTTTGGGCTCCCAATCCTTATGTAACCAAAAAACAAAACAAAACAAAACACAAACAAAAAACCCCAAAAACCTAAAAAGAATACCCACCAGCGCTGGGGTCCAGCAACAGTACATTCAGTGGAGACCAAGAAAATGGAGTGGGCCCTTGGCCTTGAAAGCAAAGCCTGACGAAGTTATTGGAGTACGATGGGTCAAGGGAAAATACTTTACAGAGCCCAAGAGGATATATGAAAGGAGAAGAGGCTGCTGGGTTTATTCCGAGGCTGCCAAATGGCAGAAGTGAACCCACTCTGCCAGAGAAGTCGGCAAAAAACTGGGCAGATGCCCTGATGTAAGGATCAGATTCTCCCTGCGCTGAAATGGAGTATTCCTGCAGGAAGTGGTGAAAGGTGGCAAGGAAGGGAGAGTGAGAGGAAAGGCAACACAACTGCACTTCAGCAGGCTCTTGTACCTCTTCTTCCCTTGAGTCCCCATTTCATCCCCGTGGGTCTCCCACTGCAGGCACAGGGGACTTCCTTAGGAGAAGCAGCTGCTTTGGAGGGCATGGGGCAACAGCGACAGTGTCACAGCCTGAGAGCAGCAGCCTTGGTACTGCCAGGTCACAGCAGCCCGGGGTTGGCAGTGCTCCAGGGCAGGAGGCCCAACTGGGCTTCGGGACTCTCCTCCCTCCTCCTCACACTTGCCTCAGTGCTCCCCTTGGAATCAGGGGCGTGGGCAGAGAGCCAGAGTGAAGACAAGGCTTGCTCCCCAGAGCGTCTCTGAGTTCTGGAAGAAATTAAGAGGGTTCTGAGCTCTCTGCCTCTGGAGTAGGAGTCCTTGCTTGGTTCTGCTTCCCATTCCATAAATATGAGCACCAGAGGGCAGGAGAAGAGATATTTTAGTCTCAGCAACAAAATGGAGAAAACATTTCTTTCAACCCTCCTCTTCTCCAACCCCCAACTGCCCCACCTCAAAAAAGAAAAAAAGTTCTGTGTGTACGGAGGGCAAAGGGGGGAAAGATTCTATTTTCTTTCATAATAAAGAAAAAGTCAACAGGATGTTCTCCAAAGCTACAAATATACTTTTTCAAACAGTAAATATCTCTATTAGCAGCATGATGCCAGTTGGCTAATTCTGTCTGTCTCAGTAAAACCTTTCCAAAAAAGCCCCTGCTCTTGTGTAATGTCTATTTACAAAAACAGCTCTTTTGCATTTTCAATTTGCTAGGTTTCTCCATCTTTTGTTTCCTCACCCCCTCTGCAGAGGCAGAGATAAAAGGCAGGCCCAGATGGCAGTTGGGTAGGGATCCCCTGGTCACCCCAGAACCCTAAACCTGCTTCCTGGGTCTTTGCTTGGCCTCCAGAATCCTACTAAACATGGATAAGCCTAGGCCTGGCTTGGGGATGGAAAGAACCCTGGAGTGATTCAGTCTGCCCCACCCCGTATCTTTCTGCTATCTCTAGCTGCGCAAAAGACCCACAGTTTTGGGGGCGAGGGAGGTAAGGGAGGTGAGAATGGAGGGAGGGCTGAGCAAAGAGTAGGCGGTGGTGGTTGATAGTGGCTGAAATCCTGGCTCCCCGGGGAGTGGTCTGGGCCTGAGTCACTGTCTCGGCAAGAGCAGGAAGGTGGGCGAGAGGCAGCAGCTCCAGCAGGCTGGAAGGACAAGCCCCTCCCCCGGGGCCTTCTGTTACTCTATCCTTGGGTTGCTGCCTGCTCTGGCCTGAGGCCCCACAAGGCCACCACCACCTTAACGGTGGGAGAGAAACAACAGAGGGCCAGAGCCGGGGCAGGGCTTATCGAGAGCCATCTAGGTCCGGCAGAACAGCTGCTGGTTAGATGCCATCCTCCCTGTCTGTCGGGCCAGCTGGCCACAATGCCAAAGGCCAAGGAAAGTTCAGCCTGAGCAAGGCGGAGACCCCAGGAAAGAGGGACATGAACTGAGCTGGAAATCAGTCCTTTACAGTGCCTATGACCACAGCCTCCAGCCCCACCTCAGTCCCTTCTCTAAATTAGCTTGATCCAAAACCAGAACACACAGAACTTGACCCCAACCCGCCAACAGTCCGAGGAGGTATGTGTGTGTTTAAAAATAAAAGGGATGACTGTGACTTGGCGGTTTGTGACTTGGACCAGAACAATCTTCCAGCTCAGCTGTGATCCCTCCTTCCCCACCGCTCCACAGGCTGACCTCTGAAAAGTAAAGACAGAATGAAGCACACAACGTTAAGTCACACGAGAGCTGGGCGATCATCTCATCAAAGCAACCACTTATTGAGCATCTACTATTGCCAGACTCTGCACAGGCACTGCTGATACATCAGTTTATATGAAGTGTCCACTCCTGCACTTCACAGGAGAAACAGCGCAGTAGATCAGGGGATGGGCCCTGGAGCCAGACAGCTGGGGTTCAAAACCTCACTCTGCCTATTACCAGCTGTGAGACTCTGGGCAAGTGACCTCACCTTCCTGTGTCTCCGTCTCTTTATCTATAAAATAGGATGGAAAATAATTTACTCATCTTCTAGGGTCGCTATGAAGGTTAAATGAGTTTAATGCTTAAAACAGATCTTGACACACAGTAAGCAGTCTGTTTTTTTGCGAAGGTAGTAGTGTTATTTTGATGACGACGACCAACCAGGTCCAGAAGGGGTGACTTGTAAGAAGTTACAGAGATTAAGTATACTCACCCCCCAAGAATGGTTAGGAAACCTGAAATTATTTTTTTGTTTTGGGGGCAAACAGCTGTCCCATACTGTGATGCACCACCACCAGGCCTAAGTGATAAGTTTGCCTAAATTTGAGTGGCAACTTCCCCCTAAATAGTGAAAGGATTTTGACAAAAGTGTGGAGGCTGATAGAGCACCTAAGAGAGGAAGGCAGGCAACTCAAGGAGGCAAGTTTGGATTTTCTTTGCAGCCCCTTAAGAAGATCCTAATATCTGACAGACAAGTAATCAACTATTCTCATTCTAATCTGTAAGGTAAGAAGGGGTAGAAAATGGGTTTGCATTTGGAGGTGAAAGGCTTGTCCTGCGGACTCCGCAAGGAGAGAACCTCTACTGGCCTCATCTCCATTCCGATGGGCTGACAGTGGCTTAGACTCTGAGAGCACCAGACCGGCTGTTTAGCTTCTGAGGTACCATCTTTAATCTCACCTTTGCTCCTGTCTCTTACCAATCAGCAATTATAAAGAGCTCTCACACTACCTTTTTCCTCTTCTCTGCTGAAAGTTTGGCCCCTAGAAAGCAAGAGGTAGAAGGAAGATGGCTGGATGGAAACTGACTTCTAGGCCCCCTCCCTACATCGTCCCTATCCTGTGGCGCAGGGGCGGGGGGTGCGGGCAAACATTCTCTTGCTATGGAAAGTGAGGTCTGCCCCAGCAATGGTTTAAAAATTAAAAAAATATGAAATATTGTAAATACACAAAAAATACAGGGAATATATAATAAATACTCATGTATCCACCACCTGGCTTTGTCAAATTCTAACGAAGCCATGCTTGCTTTAGATATTATTATTTAAGCAACAAAACAGTACAGATACTGTTCAGGCTCCCTGAGTATCACACCCTGAGATTGTATTTCTTTTCTTTTTTAACTTAGTTTTTTTTGAGACAGGGTTTCCCTCTGTATCCAGGCTGAGGTGCAGTGGTGTGATCATAGCTCGCCGCAACCTTGAATTCCTGGGCTCCAGCAATCCACCTGCCTCAGCCTGCTGAGTGCTGGGACTACAGGCTTGCACCACTACCCCTGGCTAATTTTTAATTTTCTTTTTGTAGAGACAGTCTCACTACGCTCCCCAGGTTAGTCTCCATCTCCTGGACTCAAGCGATCCTCCCGCCTTGGCCTCCCAAAGTGCTGGGATTATAGGCATGAGCCACCTCGACTGGCCCCTGAGATTCCATTTCCTTCTCTCCTTGTTATCCTAGAGTAACCACTATTCTAAATTTAGTACTATTCCCATACTTTTACTGTATAAGTTTAAGTCCATATGCAAAATATAGTATTGCCTTATAGGTCTAATGTTTACATAAATAGTACAATGTTGAATGTATCATTCTTTTTTTTTTTTTTTTTTTTTTTTTTGAGATGGAGTCTCGCTCTATCACCCAGGCTGGAATGCAGTGGCATGATCTTGGCTCACTGCAACCTCCGCCTCCTGGGCTGAAGTGATTCTCCTGCCTCAGCCTCCCTAGTAGCTCGGATTACAGGCGTGCACCACCACGCCTGGCTAATCTTTGTATTTTTAGTAGAGATGGGGTTTCACCATGTTGGCCAGGCTGGTCTTGAACTCCTGACCTCAAGCGATCTGCTTGCCTTGACCTCCCAGAGTGTTGGGATTACAGGTGTCAGCCACCGTGCCCAGCCTACAATGTTGAGTGTATCACTCTTATTTATTTGAATGTATCATTCTGAAGCTAGCTTTTTACATTCAGCATTACATTCTTGAGATTTGCCCACACTGGTACATACAGCTCTATTTTACCCATTTTAACTACTACATATATATACATTTTTTTTGAGACAAAGTCTCACTTTGTTGCCCAGGCTGGAGTGCAGTGGCATGATCTCAGCTCACTGCAATCTCCACCTCCCAGGTTCAAACGATTCTCCTGCCTCAGCCTCTTGAGTAGCGGGGATTACAGGTATGCACCACCATGCCCGGCTAATTTTTGTATTTTTTAGTAGAGACGGGGTTTCACCATGTTGGTGAGGCTGGTCTTGAACTCCTGACCTCAACTGATCTGCCCGCCTCTGCCTCCCAAAGCGCTGGGATTACAGGCGTGAGCCAACACGCCCAGCCCATAACATATCATCATGTAAAGACATCACAATTTATTTCCCCATTCTCCAGAGGCTGGGCATCTGCACATGACGATGCCCCTCACACTGCTGGCATGTGTCCCCTGCTGCATGGAGGTATGGGAGTTTCTCTAGGGTAGGGGACAGCTACTGTTCCAACTCCAAAATCTCCAATATACACCCCCTCCTGCAGTGTATGTGAGTTCCTACTGTTCCTCACCCTCAGATACTTGGCATTGTCAGGCTTTAAAATTTCTGCCAGTCTGATGGCTGTGAAACAGCATCTCATTGTTGGTTTAATCTGTTTTTCCTGATTACTAATAGGACCAAACATCTTTACATGAGCTTTTGTTCACTTGGGTTTTCTTTTCTGGAAAGCAAATGACAGTTTTCAAATCTATGGAATAAGTTCTTATAAAGAACTCAGCCAGTGTTCTTTACAGCTGCCCCTTCTGTTATTTTTTATTAACCCAGCGAAACAACCAAATACACAAGTAACCCTATCTTCAGTTGCTGGAGTCAAAGGTGTTAGCTTATTGTCTGAGTATTTGTAATGATACTCTTAGACAGATGGTTTTCAAACTTGAGGTCTTTGCAGAACATCTATCACTCAAAGGTCATTTAAACTGCTACACAGTCTTCCATTGTATACACAGATCAAAATCAGTCATGAAATTAAAAAATCATATGCACTCACCTCAGGAAGAAAAAAAGAAAAAAAAGTCAACTGAGGTGGGTCATTCTTTAAAAAAACAAACAAGGCTGGCAGCGGTGGCTCATGCTTGTAATCCCAGCACTTTGGGAGGCCAAGACAGGTGGATTACTTGAATCCAGAGGTTAGAAACCAGCCTGGCTAACATAGCGAAACTCAGTCTCTACTAAAAAATGGTGGTGCATGCCTGTAATCCCAGCTATCTGGGAGGCTGAGGCACGAGAATCGCTTCAACCCGGGAAGTAGAGGCTGCAGTGAGCTGAGATGGCACCACTGCATTCCAGCCTGGGCAATAGGGCAAGAGCCTGTCTCAAAAAACGAAAAACCATGAACAAGAACATAATAGAAAATATCAGAGTGCATTGCACACATACTGTGTGAAACTTTTATTTCAAGTATAAGTGTGTGTGTGTGTGTGTGTGTGTGAGTTGTGATATCAAAGGTATTTCTAACTGTGAGTTGTGTTCAAAAAATTGTGGAAACTAGTCCAGGTGTAGTGGCTAACACTTATAGTCCCAGCCACTCAGGAGGCTAAGGCAGAAGGATTGCTTGGGCCCAGGAGTTTGAGACTGTGGTGAGCTGTAATTGCACTACTGCACTCCAGCCTGGGCAACAGTGAGACCCCCCCATTTGTTTAAAAAAAAAAAAAAAAAGGAAACTATTGTCCAAGTTAGCATCCTTGGCTCCATTTTTTCTCTTCTGAGTTATCCTGCAGGCCACTGCCAAAATAATCTGACTAAATCATTGCTTCGGCCATGCCACTTCCCTGCTCAAAAGCCTTCAATTTCCAAAAGCCTAGGCTCAATTTCAAGTCCTCAGCATGGCACTGAAAGCACTATATAATGTGGCCCTGAGGTGGAGTGCCAATTCTCCCCATTGCAGCCTCTACCCAAACCACTACTTACCACCTCCAAGCTGGCCTCCTGACAGTCCGCACAAACACTCTTGACGCATTCTGACTCCACACACCTTTTTCATGCCATGCTTCTTACCTGGATCCTTCTCTCCCTCCCACTGAAACAGCACGTATTTGCTAAGTCAAGGTTCAGTTAAAACTACATCTGCTTCAAGTCTTTCTTGATGATGCCACACTGACATTTAGTGATCGGCTGTCCTTTTGAATCCCTAGCACTTTCCATACACCGGCTGAAGATAGAGATCGACTCATGCAAGTCTTTTAAATGTTCCTCAACATTTAGCACAGACTTTTGCACATTATAAATGTTGAACAAGCATTAAATCAACAAATATTTGTTGAGCACCATGTATGTGCATCACACTATACTGGGCCCTATTTGATGGATTAGCCACCAAAATCATGAGTTTGGGAAAACAATTCTAATAGGTTAACAGCTGACTCTAAAGCTTACCCCGACAGATTTCCTTAAACAGTATAATACATATAACACCTCTGACTAAGTAGCTGTGGGACTCAAGACACTTGACTCTTTCTGACTGCTCCAAGATCTGGAAGAAATCCTTCTCCTCTCATTAAACACCTGAAATAAGAGCAAGCTCACATACAGAATCTCACAGACATTTTATAGGGCCCCTGTCTTCAAGGCATTACTATGCTCTCCACAGAGGAAGAAAAGCTTGGTGTGTCCAAAGTCACAGAGGACATGAGTGATGAGGCTGCCCTAGGCAGGGCCCCATAGGTGGAAGAAGCTGAGCCAGTTACAGAACACCTAGAGGTCTGCAGGACACAAGGACTTCCTCTATCACTTATGTGTGAAGACTGTCAACTCCCTGTGATTCACTACCAACCTGCTAGTGTCAACACACCTTAGCAAAGTGAAACTCCATGATCCAATCAGCTTGGGAATGGTCTGCTACTCTTCTAATATTCCTGATCATGGGGACAGAATACTCAGGAGACATATTTTAGTTCTAGTTCTTCCAGGTACTAGCTGAGTGAATTCTAGTAAGTTACCAAGGGGGATCATAAGACTGCACTGCTTGTGCAGACATAAGCATGAAGTCAGACAAAGGATGGGAAAGCCATCTGAAAAGTTAGAAGCACTCTACACATGTGAGACAGCAACGGTAATCATAGGGGAAAGGACTTCACTGAGAAAAAAAGTGAATAATGGTTTTGTTTGACCCAGAAGTTTACCTTCTTTATATTCCATTCATTTAACAATTACCTGTTAGATACCCACTATGTGCATGATACCCACTATGCGTACAAAAAGATGAAGAAGCTCTATGTCGCTCCTGTTCTCATGGGGTTGGTGTGGAAGGGAGGTGTACGTCTGTGATACTCAGAAGGATGCAGAAGTGCTACAGGAGAAGCACTATGGAAGTACAGAAGAAACCCAGCAAAGCACTTTGGAGTGGAGGATCAGAAGGAGTGGGGAGGAGAAATCACAGGCAGCCTGACCTGGAAGCCACTTGTGTCGGTCAATTTAACAATAGTACTTTCAGAGGCTCTTCATTTTAGGAAGTGGTTTGTAGGTTCTGCAAGTTTTTATCTTAACATTTTTCCTGAGCTGAGGCAAGTCAGGAAAAGGGAAAAAGGCCCCATTCATATATTTAATAAACACTTCCTGACTGCCAGGAACAGTGCTAGGGAATAGCGATGACCACAAGACAGTCCCCATACTCAAGAACTCACAGACAAGTAAACCAGCCAGCGGAGTACAGATGCTGATGAAGGTCAGAAGAGCGGCACCCAGTGCAGCATGGCAGGGTGTGAGGGGCCACTCAGGGGAGACCCTCAGAGAAGGTGAAGCGTGGCCTGACTCTTGAAGGATGAGTAGATGCTGGCCTAGTGGACAGGGTGTGAGTGAAGGGGAAACATTTCAGGCAGAAGGGACAGTTATCCAGAGGCACAGGGGCATGAGAGAGCAGGAGAAGCTTGGAGGATGGAACACACGGAGTGAAGATGGACAGCCAGGCCCAGAGGGCCTCAGAAGCCCTGGCCCAGAGTTGGGCCTTTATCCTGAAGATGATGGCAAGGGACTACAGGGTGAAAACAGGAAAGAAACAAAAAGGATCAAACATGAGGAACACCAAAGTGTGAAGGGCAGACAGAGGTAGAAGACCCCGGAAGAGTCAGAAAAATATCACTCCACTCATTTCACAGCAGGCTCAGGTGGCAAATTGTCAGCAGGAATGGCCACTCCATGCTACAGATGGAGAAACTAAGACAGAGAACAGCTCAATGCTTGACCAGGCCGCACTGTGAGTGGCTGAGCCAGAACCTGAACGCAGCACTCTAACTCCTACTCACACTTATCTGCTCTGCCTCTAATTTCCTTCCTTTTTGTCAAACTACTGCACCCCTAGGTATAGGGAGATTTCTTCCAGTACTCCCTTTTCCTCCTCGTTTAAGCCTAAAATCATCAAGGTGTATGGTTCAACAGGAGGCTACAATTCCTGGAGCCAGCTTAGATTGAGGTCACTATTCTTAATTCTACTTAATCCTCTCTCCATACCATAATAAAGCCACCTGAGTATACACTGGAAGATGGGGAAGAGAGAGACAGGAAGGGGAAAAGGGAGACAAGAGGGAGACAGAAATAGGGAGGGAGGGGGTGAGTGGGGAGGAGAGAAAGTTGGGAGGGGGGGCAAATGGCGAGGGGAGGTGGGGTGGACAAAGGGAGAGAAAAAGAGAGCAAGAGAGAGAGAAGCATTTGGCTTGAGGCCAAGAAGTGAATCTGTGATCTGAGATGTGAATATCAAATGCCTTCTTCCTAGTAGGACAGACCACTGGGTCACTTTTCTGAAAGGCAGATGGGTGTATGGGGAGTGGATGGGTAGATGGTGCAGGAAGGCAGCAGGTACCCACTAAACAAACAGGGGGTGGGCGGGTTGCCTGCACAGAGGAAGCAGAGAACAAAGGCCTCTCACTCTTCATGCAAAGTCCACAGTGTGCAAAGGGCATCAATATTGGACATTTCTCACTGTGACATTTTGAAAGCTCAGCCTAGCCCAGAACAATGGTTACCCTCTGGGGACCATGGGCCATGTGCCTTATTTAATGATGGCTTGGCACAGCCCATGTACTTAGTGAACTTGACCTTGGGCATCAGCCTCCCATGATGGCTCTACGTCACTCTGGTCTCTTCCCCTAATGAGAATTCCAGTCTCACATGAATGGATGGATTCATTCTGGGGGCAGGAAAACCACTCAGGGAGTGAATCAGAAGGACCCAGCCCCGGTCTCCTTGCCAGCCATTGAGCTAGGAACTGAGTGTGATTGTGTGCCCAGGCGCCGGTGCTGTTCCCGTCTTTGAGAGAGAGGGTCAGGGTCCACGCAAGAGATGACGTAGAAGCCCTTTAAGGGGGAAGAGAAAGGAATCTCAGCTTTGAGGGACAAAGCCACCCTTCTGGCTGTGACTCTCAGTCCAAGGAGATAGCAAGATGTGCATGTACTGGTAAATTAAAGCTACTAGATGAAAATCTCAGCTCCATGTTAGACAGTTGTCAATTTCAATTCTCTCCAACCTGACAGGCTAACCTTTAAGGAATGGGCTATTTTTTCAGAAGGGAAACTTTCTGTGAGACAGGTGGAAACAACCTGCTTCAGATCACCCAGAGAATCATTTACCTTTATTAGTTTCTGCTGTGCTCTTCTCCCAACTTCTGAAGGGAAGATTGGTTCAGTAAAGGCCAATCTAGGCAATATAAAGCATCTGTACTGCCTCATTTTCACTTTGAAAAATTAGGTAAGAACACTGCAAAGATTCAAGACGCAGCAGCCAAAAGGATATCTATATTGCAAGACTGGGGGGCCCAGAATGACACTGAAAGGACATAATTCCTCTGGGAAAGGGAACTGAAGAATTGCCGCTTTGCCCACCACTAACTAGGTTATAACAAGACAGGGAAGGTAGCTTTTTAAGGCTCCAGCCCCTTATTGGCCTCCTGGAGCAAATGGTGGAGGGAAAAGCAGAAGCTCCTGCCGGGGCTTATTAGGGCATTGCTTCAGGCTTTCCTCCCGTGCTTGCGGTGATTGTCTGACATTTGTCCATCAATCTTGGTCTAAGAAACAGGTGGGGGAGGGGACAGATGGTTCGCATTTTACTTTAGAGAAGTATCCCTGACACTGACTGATATCAGCTGCTTGTGTTCTCCACTGATGGCCAAAATTAAGCTGCAAAAGCCTTCCTGAAGGACATTCTGTTATCTTAATTCATTCATAACTGGTTATCATGCGCTTTGCATAAACAAACACACTAGCCTCTGAGGACAGAGTGGCAAATATGTTCCCTATGTCCATGGGCTGATTAATCTTGTACATCTCTGGGGCTCAATTTATTCACACACTATAGTTGAATCCCCTGAGGTCCAGGGTTGTGGCTATATAGGTCCTTGGGCCTGATGGTAAGGTAAGGTCCTGCATATGAGTATTCTCTAACCTCTAAGAAAACCCCAGGAAGGCAGGCAAGTCACAATTCTCTCCTGTGAACATAAATAATCGAGAGCAACAAATGGGGATTGCCTTTTGGGCAAACTGAGTCTTACAAAATAAATACACCATTATGAAGTGTCTACTATGACCCAAGTATCACATCATACTGCAGCAACTGGAATTGTGACTCTATTACTCTAAGACTCCCTGGCTTCTTTTCTCATGGCATGATAGTTCCCATAAGTTTAAACTTAACCATGCCTATTTAGAGGGCAGGCAGTGAGTAATAGCCCTGGAATGATTAAAACCAGTCCAATCCCACAGTGGAAGGGTGTGTGCGGAGTGTAATTCTGGCCCCTTTAAAAAGAGAAGCAAGTTTTCCTTGTCTTTTGAAGCCTGCTAAGTCGTGCAAAGAGGATAGTTACCCAGAAGGGAGTGGGTTTTGATTAGTGAACTGGGTCCAGGCTGCCACAGCGAGGGCCACAGCTCTGGAGGGACTGGCGCGGGGCAGAGATGCCCACAGGAGAGAAAGACGACACTGACTCCACCTCAATGGGTGTTTAAAAAAGGAGGGAACAAGGAAGTCCCTCACTTCAAGGAGCTAGGAGGACGCGAGTCCGGCAAAACGGGTCAGACGCGGAGTCTCAGGCTAAGAGGATCATCCGCCACTCTCCCCGGGAGTCCTGCTGAGAGATTGCGACTCCGGAAAGCACCGAGGGAACGACCCTAGGGCAGGGGCTGTCGGGCCTTGCTCTGGGGCGGAGGGGTCGCAAGGGACCGGAGGGAGCCGGGACGCGGCACTGACACAGGGCCAGGGGCCTCGCGGGTCCGCGGGTCCACGGGTCCAGCAGCTCCCGCCGCCTGGGCCTCACTCACCAGCTCATGGTCCCGAACCTGCGTCTGCCGCCGGGGTCCTCAGCCACAACTCGTTCCTCTAGGGTCACTTCCGGATTCAACCAGTCTCCAGGAAGTGACGTAAGCCCGCCTCTCTGCCCGGAAGAGGCGGTTGGGAGGCGGAGCCCGGCGCGTTAACCCTTCTGCTGCTGCGTGCTCGCCGCGGAGTTTCTCTTGCCGGCGACCCTCTGGCTCTGGCCAAGCGCTTAGACACACAGGCTGCAACGGGGGATGAGGGGAACCTCTGGGGGCGTTTTCTGCCTTCAACACTGACTCCTAAAGATCTCTTCACCTGACCATGCAGGGCCCTTAGCCGGGCTGTCCCCTCTGTCAAGTGGTTTCTAATCCAGAGACAGTGGCAGCAATTGCCTGTGGGAGAAGGAGCCATTTGGGATGGAGAAAGTGGAAAACTTACATTCTCTGAATGCTCTTTCCTATCTTTTACAGTTTGTACACCACACATGCATTACCTGTTACAAACAAACGGACGTTTCCCTTCCAAGATGGCACAGGGCTCTGAATATCAATAGATAGGTGCTTTTCAGGTTGGAATGTTTCGTAGATTTATTCAACACAATAAGATGCAGAGTATGAGTTGTTCCCTGCCTTTCAGCCCTTCCCTTTGGTCTCCTCTACAGGACTCAAATGATGTAAATTGCCCCATTCGTTCTATTCCTTCATTTAACTAATACTAGTTGCACTAATATTAGTGTCAGGTACCGAGCCAATCTTAGGATACAGCTATCTCAAAGAAGTATCTGCCCTGCTCTTGTTCCTTCCCAGAGCTACTTTCCTGGAGGGAGAGACAAGCAGGCAATTATAATCATGCTATAGGATAGGATAGAATGAGGTGTGGTGGCAGCCTGGAAGGGGACCCTGAAGCAGCACATGGGGTTTTGGGGAAGGCTTCCAGGAGGAGCCAGTGTGTAAGCCAAGCCCTCAAGGCAGAATCAGGGCTAGCCAGGTGAATCTGAGATGAGGGGTGACGAGGCTCCAGGCAGAGGGAGCTTACCATGGCTAAGACACAGACAGGACCAAGCAAGCAGCTGACTTGCCTCGGGTCTCCCAAAGTCAGAATTCAGGGCCTTAGTGGCTCACAAGTTGCCTGGGATTCTGGGCTGACTTGGTTTCCTCACTGCTAAGTACCTCCCTGCCTTGGAAGAGAGACAAGAAGGCAGTGAGGCCTGTGCAGGTGCTGCTGGGCCCCCAGTGACCTTCTCTCTAGGAATTCTCCTTCCTCAGATGGACCGGGATTGTTTCAGGGACTGCTTAGGGGGTTGCTAATCAATGACCTAGTGGGAAAAATATGACCAATGACCTAGAGCAGAAGTAGTGTATGATTTGTTTTGACCTCCTAGGGTGGAGTAGAGGGCTTGAGCAGGAGAGGTAGGAGGGTGGGCCACAGGATGCAGTCTCTCATTTGTGTTTTCTGTTTCCATTCTTGAGAGTCCATAGTTTGACTCAATTGAAGTTTCCAATGGAGGTTGGGTCCCCAAGCACATCATGCAGATCAGCTTCATTACCATGTTGTTCCTCAGGAAACAGGCCAAAATGAGCACAAGAGCAGCCTTGAAGAGTAAAGAGGAAGAGCAGAAGTCACCAAAGGGTAGCCTGGGCAGAGAGTGTGGGTAAAGGGAAAGAGAGAGTCCTCGCTGCTTTGCAGAGAGTGTGATGGATGGAAGGGCTGTTGTGGGTTTAGGAGCCTCCTGGCAGTTAGCACCTGTGAATAGTTTTCCCACCTGCTTCCTCCCTTCCCCATGTTCTGCCTCCCTCAGTTATGCCCCACAGGGATAAATATTTCCAAACGTTTTAGCCTAGGTAACTGCTGTATACTAGTAGAAGTCTGTTTCAGGGCTGGAGGGCAGCAGACACATCCTAGAGGACTAGAATGGATAAGTTCTGGACTACAAGTCTGGAGGAGTCTGGGGCTCTATTTCCAGTTCAACCTTTGACACTATAACTGACCTCAGATAAGTCACATCCCCTTTGTGGCCTTGGTCCCCTCATCTATAAGATGGAGTGAGTAGATCACATCCCAAAGTATCCAACATTGCAAGGTTCCAAGTCAGCTGTCTTGTTGACTCTAGAGGCCCTGGGGAAATAGGAGAATGGGAAAGGCAGGTGAACAGAGGGGCAAGCCCAGAGAAGTGGGCAGGTCTGAGGAACTGGTGATATCTTGGATAAAGCTAAATATGAATTTTTCTGGGGCTGTGCTGTTGACAGGTCACCTCGAAATCTTTAATGCAGCCAGCAGGATCTTTGAGGTTACTAAAAAGAATGGTGTCCTCCCAGGAGTCTGTCTGGAATGTGCCTGCTTGGTCTCCTTACCTGTGGCTCATTCGCTCAGCTAGAGGGGCACTGGGCTGAGGAGGGACAGTCAGGCATCCTGCTATCCTGTGTTCCTCCATGAGCCTGCTGTGCCATGAGGCATTGATCCCTGGGGAGCTGAACATGGAGACACACAAACACTTCCCACTGTTGTGAAAAACTCAGCCTGCAGGGTCGGGAGCTATGTCTTTCTTATTTATAACCAAAGGGACAGCATGGTACAGATTGATCCTGCCCCTGCAGGGAAGGAATGGAAAAGAGAAAATTGGGTTTCTAAGTAGAAGCTGAGAGTGGAGGTGCTTTGGGTAGAGGTGGATACTCCTGGTTTCAAGCCTTGTAAATACTGATTCTTCCCCAGAAGTCTGAGCCTGAAGTTAAAAGACTGTTCAGGTGGCAGAGGTCTACTTCTGGGACAAAGCTGTTTACGAGAGGAAAAGCAGCAGCAGAACCTGCTCCACCATCAGCCCCCAACTTTTCCTTGGAGTTTTTTGCTCAGAAGTTGGTAAGCAGGTGCTTCCCACTGACTCTCATCTGTGGGATTGTCATGTCCTGTCTCTCCCAGCCTTTCCCACACAGAAGTCTAGGGCTGGCCCCCGAGTCTTTCACCATGCCAACCTCTTATTAGTGAAGAGTGAGCATTCCCAGAACCTGGACCTGGGCTGTCAGGGACTTCATTATAGCACTGGGCTAAGGCTGAAAAACTGAATGTGATAGGGCCAAATTGGTGGGCTCAGCTCTCTTGGAGCCCTAAAGGTCTTGATTCCTCAGGGAGGCTCCTGCAGATATTCAGACGCAGGCCTCAGGTTTCTATGTGGCCTCACTGCCCCACTTCTCCCTACTCTGTACCTGCTCAGTAGGACGTCTCAGAAAAATAGCTTTCCCGGGGTCTTTGGGGGGCAAGGACATAGGAGGAGGAGCAAGGATGGGAGAAGAAGGAGGAAATCAGGGTGAGATTTCCAGTGGCGGGAGGCCCACACGGACTGCTCAAAGGTCAGGGTGAAGTGACACATCAGAAGCCAGGACAGCAAGAAGCGAGCAGAACCAGGAACGCCTGTCTGACCCGTGGCTCTGCCTCCAAGTGGCATGAGGGAGTCTTGTCCCTCCTCTGGGCCTCATTTTCCTTGACTGCAATGGGAAAGGTCCAGGTTAGATCTGGGAGGGCGAATGGATATCATCCCATGTGCCAACTCTGATTGTCTGCTTGGAATGCAGTGTTGAGGATTCTGGGGAATCTGCCATCAGTGGGGAAGTTCTGTGATTGATTAGTCATGTCTGCCTTGGACAAGAAAGAGCGATGAGATGGTTTATATTCCACTTTATTGTTATTATTTTTGTTATAAGTTAACAATAATTGAGCACTCATGACATGACAGGCACTATTCTCTGCAGTTCACATTTAATCCTTGTCTCAACCCTGTGAGGTGAATACTACCATTATTATCATTTCACAGATGATGGCGCTGAAGTATAGCCATGAAGCAATAGTATAGCTTCATGAAGCAGTGAAGTGGGGTTTCTGACCTGAGCACCCTGGCTTTGATCCTTATGCTTTTGCCACTACAGTTTGCCATTTGACCTCCAACAACCTTTGGTTCTGTCAAGGCACAGTGAGGTCAGAAGCCAGCAGACAGATGGAACCAGGAGAAGCACCGCTACTAAATGGCCAGGTTGTGGGTGGAGGGAGGGCCACCCTATGACCAGGGTGCCAAGCTCAGCCTCATCCTGGGAGCTTTTATATGCTTCCTCCAGTACGGAGAGTGCCAGGCCAGCAGGTGGCAGCACCGGGCAGGGTGACAGGAAAGGGCAGCCCCTCACATGGCATGGACGTCCTTCAGGGATCAGAAGGCCCAGATGTTGGGGAAAGCAAGAACAAATGCGGGTGTGGAGGAAGGATAGCCAAGGACCCAGAGGAGGAGGAGTCCTGGCCTCTGACCTGCAGGAGCTGCCACAGCCAATGCTTTGTTTCCACCCAGTAGTGCAGGCCTCTCAGCTTGCATCTCGTGGTGCCTGCTGTGGGCTTTTTTTTTTTTTTCCTCCACTCTGGGAGAATGACTAACTTTAAGGACTAAAAAAAAAGTGTTTTGATTACACTGCCTTTTTACCAACTGGGAGCATTAGTCACCGTGGATTGCTGCAGATAACGGGGAAGGCAAGCAGCACCCCCTCCTCCCCCTCCTTCTCTCTGATTAGCTCACAGAAACCAGGAGGAGACGCGAGTGAGGGAGAGTGCACCAGTAGGGAAACAATCCCCCCGGGTTGATATGTTCCCTGGGCATCAGGCCAAGGGCTGTCCAGGCTGGGCAGCCCCCTGACAGGTGGGCTCTAAGATGGCCCCAGACCCACAATAGGAGGTACCCACTGGAGAGAACTGGCAGTAGGACCACTGAGTCCAAGGCTCCTGAGATTCTGAGTTGGGTCTGGATGGTCTGTTCCTCCAGGTAGCTCCAGGGCACACCCAGAAGGGGAAGTCAGAGGAAGTCACTGAAGACACAGCTCCTGAGCTGGGGATGTCTGTGATGTGGAGCTCATGCCAGGCTGTGGTATGGCTAAGGCTGCTGCCTTGAGCTGGGGCCCTCATGGCTCTACCTGGGATTGAGACATTCCTGGCAGGTGAGGTTGGTGCTCATGCCCCACTCCCCACTCTTTGGCCTTCTCCCTTCTTCTCCATCTCCATGGGGCAGTATCTAGTATTTTTGGCTGATGTTCCTACCCAGTGCGGCCCTCTTTGCTCCCACCTTGGTGCTGGTGGGGCTGGAGAGCTGAGGTTCCAGTCTAGCCTGTTGGTGCAAGGTGTCAGAAGTGGGAGCTCTGGGCCCTGCTGGGGAAGGCACTGAAGCAGCGAGAAAATGGTGCTGGGTTGCCTGGTTGCTTTGGGGGCAGGCTGACCTTGTCAGTCCTGGTCTTTTGACCCAGCCCTTCAGCCCATTCACCACCCACCCCCAAATGCTTCACTCTGGAAAGCAGACATTTATTTATGTGAATGGCCTTTCAAGTGACAGGGCCATGAATGTTTGTGTAAAGAACTTCAAGCATTAGGACAAATAACCTTTTTACTGTAACAGGAAAGGAAGAGACAGAAACATAATTCGATTTCTGCATCTCTCAAGATCAGAGTATTTCATCTGGATGTTGCTGCTGCTGACTTTCTCTTTGGAAAATAAAGTAGTCACAGGTATTTGGTGTGCTCTGGCCTCAAAAAGCTTTTATGGTACCACCTTACAGGAAATGAGGTCAAAAGAGTGGGAGTGGGTGCTCCTAGATGGAGAAGGTCTGTGAGATGCCCCACTCCCAACCTCCAGGATCTTAGCTGCCATAAAGAGTGTCCAGTCCTGGGTTTTCCTCTGGTTTGTCTGCTCAGCCCCGCTTTGCTTTCCTGGGCATCCTAGAGCTGGCGTATGGATGCTCCCAACCCCCGTTCTCTGCCCTTTGCAGTTCCCGATAATAATACCCACCATTGCAGAGTCTCATTGGCACTGGGTGAAGCATTTTACATGTATTAGATCATGTATTCTGCAGTAACTTGGTGAGGCAGCTCCTCTGATCATCTCCTTTTTACAGATGAGGAAACCGAGGCTGAACTAATTGCCCAAGGTCACAGAGTTGGCTAAGTGAGAAGGACAGGCATTTAAACCCAGGCTGTCTAAACCCAGGCTGCCTTGGAGCAGAAAAGAATGTAGCAAAAAGGGAGGAAGCCAGCATTTATAGTAGACTCACTTTCACAGTCATTAGCCCTTGCTGCCTCCCTGAAGGAGGAGGATGAGGCCTGGTGGACTGAAGGTCAAATCCAAGTCCCTCTTGATTTGGCTGTTGCTCTGTCCAGAGGTCAGAAGCCAGGGGGTATCCCCTGACCTCGGAAGGTAGTATGGAAGAACAGGGTTTGGGCTGTGTGTGGGTGCATAGAATAGCCTCAGGACTTTTGTCCCCTGGCTGGGATAGCCATCCACCCCCATCTGAAGCCACAGAGTGTCCCAGGTGAGCATAGCTTCTAGGAACGCATGGCTTTCCTAGGGAATCCTTGCAAGTCCCACGCGTGAGCAGCAGGCCTGGGGAGAGGGCAGGACTGCCCCAGCCTGACCTTGCTGCAGGCCTGGCTGCCCAGCGTCCACCCTCTGCTGCTGTGGTGGAGACAGCCCCCAGACACCGGCAGGGCAGGTGGCAATTATCCCCGGGCACTGATTACACCACAAGGCCGGCAGTGCCCCAAATAGCCCAGGAGCTCAGCCTGGGGGAGGAGAAGGGTCCCGCTGGGAAGGAAGAGGCAGAACCAAGGGATGCATAGTGTGGATGTGTCAGGAAGGACTACGGGGGGCTGGGGGAGGATTTCATGCCAAGGCCAGCACCTTTGGGGCAAGCCAGGACCCTCAAAGAAAGGGATGAGGTTCCGCTGCAGCAGGCTGGCCTAGAGAAATTAGATGGGGCACATGCCAAATCTGGTCACAGTGAAAAGGTGGTAACCAGCATGAGGGACATGTGGAGAAGGCCTCACTGATGGATAGGAGGAGACGGTGGTGCCACTGAGGCCAGGCCGGCTGCAACCCTCCAGCCCTGGCCTGCTGTACCTCTGGACTGATCAGGAAGGAATCCTCAAAGAAGGCATACAGCAGGAGGGAAGAGAGGCCAAGCAAGGGCAGGAAGGCTCCCGGGGGCACCAATTCCCTCTGCCAGGAAGGTCAGGCCAAGCAACTTTGGTCCGTGGTCCCCTTTTCCAGCCTCAGCCATCCTTTGCTTTTCATGGAACTGCAACTGGCCAGGCCCCAGGGATGGCAGCACCAGCAGAGGGGCCCTCCCCTGGGGTCTTCTTCAACCAGAAACAAGTCAGGCAGCGGTGGGCTTCAGAGGTTGAAGGCCTGTGGCGGGGGGCCTCATGAAAGAACTATCCTCAGGGCAGGGAGGCCTGGGTTGCTGCCCCCTTCATTTCTTTCTTTCTTTCTTTTGTTTTTCTTTTTATCCTTTTGAGACAGAGTCTTGCTCTTTGCCCAGGCTAGAGTGCAGTGGCGTGATCATAGCTTACTGCAGCTTCGACCTCCTGGCCTCAAGCGATCCTCCCCACTTGGACTCCCAAAGTGCTGGTATTACAGGGAAGCTCAGTTTCTCAAGCAAGCTGTGCCCTGTAGGCCCTTGGGTGGCATAAGAGGCAGGCTTCTTTGGGAGTCTCTCTGACTGCCCCCAACCCTGAAGCTGGATCCTTTTGAGGTTGCTTCTCAGCGAGCAGCATGAAGGCAAGGAAAAAATGCGTGGGAGGAGGCATTGGATACAAACAAAGGGAGAAGAGAGGCACCCCCTCTCACCATGCACCCCATTTTTCTTCTTGTATAAGCACCAGTTCTTCTGTATTGGCCCCCTTCCCACATGGAGAGCCTATATCTATTGCATCTTCCCCACCTGTCAGCCAAGGGAGGGGGCTGAGCTGCTGCCCCCCCATTCCCGAAAAGCTATAGGAAGAAAGCCAGGCCTGAGGTTGTTCCCGATATTTACCAATGTGGGCACAAGGCAGGCTCAAACCTGGTTTCCCAGGGGTCTCTAATTGAAGAGGTCACGGTGACCCCATGGTGCCCAGTGCCTGCACTCCTTCTTGCCACCCCAGAGGACCCAGCGCCCATCTGGCAGTGCCCGCTCCAAAGCCACCTATGAGTTCCCTGGACCCAGGTCAGGAAAGGAGGCTGTCAGTGGCTCCAAACCACCTCTTGCAGCAACTCTGCTAATCCAAATAAGATAGGGAAAAGGCAGTGGGAGGAAATGATAGTTTCATGGTTATTTTCAGAAAGGAAACAAAAAAAAATGCAAACAGGAGCACACCCTGCATTTTGGTACAAAATCTAGGAGTCTCAAGGAAAAGAACCCACAGTTCTTCCTTCTTCTTGTCCTCTCACCAGATGCTGGGGAGGGGCTGCCCGGGCTGTGGGGGCCTTGGGCTGCTTTTGCCTGTAGGGAAAGGGAGATGAGGGGCTGCAGGAAGCCAGCAAAGACTCTTCCTGCAAAGGCAGGCCTGGAGAAGCTGAGACATCTTAGTCTTGTGGGCAGACAGGGCCCACCCTTTGCGGGTGGAGGAGTTGGAGAGATGGAGTGGAGGGAGCAAGTGGGGAACTGGGAGATTCTTGAGCTGATGCTTGTAAAGTGCAGTGGCATGTGTAGGATTGGTGGGCTGGGAGGGTGTGTTCTGGGAGCACAGCTCAGAGAGAGAAATAGAGAAGGGGGAGGGAGAGCAGGAGAGCGTGTGCTCGTGGGAGAATTGAGTAGGGCTGCTGCCTGCATGTGTGTGCAGGGCGTGCACAAAGATGGGAGCCGCAGAGCCCGGGCTGTACACAAAGGATCGTCCAGGGCCCTGCCAGCTCCAGAATGTTGTGCGAACCAAGGACAGAGCCTGGCTTCTTGTCCCCAGAGGGAATCTGGACCTTGCTGTCTAACCTCTGGGTTTCCCTGGACAGTGTGGGGTGCAGCAGGGAAGGAAGCAGTGGCCTGAACTTCTGGGGGCTTTGTCTGCAGTTCCTGTTTGGTGGCTGTCACAGTTGCCAAGACCCCAAGGGTGGGAGGATGTGGATGGGAGAGAGGTAGGAGCCAAGGACAGAGCCGGTGGCACAGAGACTAGAAATCCTAAGTGCCTGCAGATGAGGTGTTCTAAGAGTAAGGGAGAGAGAGGGAGCTGACATGAACAACCTAGGGGAGCTGGAGGAGGACCATGGGATAGTAGCAGCTCCGTGTCCTCCCCTGGGGCGGGAGAGGTATCATTATCCCCCATTTCACAGATGTGTCATCTGAGGGCCAGAGAGCTTCATTGCTGTGTCCAAGTTTCCATGACTGGTCACAGAAGGAGCTGGTGTGGGGAGACGGACAGTGAGCAAACTCAGGTGGGTGATTGGGTGGTCTAGTTGGTGACAAGGGTGTTCCGGGAAAGACAAAGTTAGGCTCAATACCAGGAAAATCCTGGTCCCAGGAGGCTGCCTCCATGGAAGGGTTGGAGGCTTCCCTCCCAGCCTGCCAAACCAGCCCAATTCCTGAGACCTGGGAGGGTTGGGAGGAGATGGAGGTAATGACTCAACTCATCCAACACAGGCTTGACCTAGGGGAGGTTGGGTAACCCAGTAGACGCTCCAGTGGGGTGAGGATTGGAATAAATGGGTGATGCTGGAGATAAGGGCAAAAGGGTGTGCTGGAAGGGAGGGGCTGCTGGTTCCGGGCAGAGTTTGGGAGGAGGATGGGGTGGGGCACACTTGGGCTTTGTGGATGAAAAGAGGGATGAGCTTCTAGGAGCACTGGGTCCTTTCCTGAGATGACGGAGGGACCTGTGGTGGTGATCTGGGAGGAAAACCCAGCAGGTAGGGCAGTGGTTCAGATGGTAGATTTAAGGCTGAAATCCCAAAACGGGGGACTCCCAGCAGTAGGAATTCTCAGGAGGGCCCCAAAGACAGAGATTCTGAGCCTTCTGGGGCCCCTGCTGCTCCCTCACTAGGGCAGGAGCTACATTCAGGAGCCTGCCACCTCCCAGGGCTTTCCAGTCCATGGAGAAGGAGTGATCCGAGTACCGCAAACCACTGCGAAGCATTTCTGGCATTGGGTTGAATGGGACCCCAAACCAGAGGATTGGATTGTATATCAGTTTCTATATATTTTTCAGGCAAATATGGGAGAAAATGGGTTTAAAAACACAATCCGAGATGCAAATGCAGTCACAGAACATGCCCCATTGGCTCAGGCCAGAAGAAACTGGAGTCAGGAAAAGAGGCCGGCAGACTCAGAGTCCCGGGAAGCCAATGGCGCCTTGGAGGCTCTTGGGAGGATGGAGCGAGAGAGCTGGTGCTTTGAGGCAACGGGAAGCAGGATCTTTGCATTTGAGTCTCATGCCAGCATTGCTGAGCCCTGGCTCAGTCCCCAGCTGTGAGATGGGGGTGGGTCTTGCACAGAGTGACAGTCTTGGGACTTCTGCACTTTAGGGCTGAAGATATCTTATGGATTCTCTAGTGGGACCACTTGATTTTCTAACAGGGACTTCAAGACCCAGAGAAGGGCTGTGACTTTGCAGATGTTATAGAGCTTTGTCCTCATGTTAGAGCCAGGACTAGAAGCCAGGTCTCCTGACTCCTGATGCAGTGCAGTGCAGAGGGTGTACATCTGTTCAATGATCTACATCCTCATTGGATGGAGATTTCCATGTCTTAAGACCCAGAAAATACAGTTTCTAACCGTGAAGCTGAGATTATTCCTGAGCTTGTCACCTCGGAGCCATCTGAATCCTGTGTGATCTTCTCACCTGATCTAATAAGACTAGTGACTGAGTTCAGATCGGGCTTCCAGCTCCACCTAGAAACGTCTCCCCATAATATATTCACCTGTCGAAGGAGAAGAGTATCGCCCACCTCCTCCTCCAACAGTCTTCTTTTGGCTTTTTGGAAAGGACAGCTCTTTTTCATAATTTACATTCGAGTGGATCCTCTCAACAACTCTGTGGAGAAGGGTATTATCCCCACTGTACAGATGGGAAAATAGAGGCTCAGCCAAGTTAAGAAATTCACTTAGGGTCTAACGCACAGGGAGAGGCAGTGCTGGAACTGGAGCCACAGCCTTGGTCTTTTGTCTGAGCTCTTCAACCAACAGCAAAGGAGAATCAGGTGGATGGGCTGAGAGAGGGGAAGGTGGAGGTTGGCCATGCTTGGAACTGTGGAACCTGACTCTAAGCACCTCAGGAAGAAGAGCACGTCTGGTGGGTTTCCTCCCAGCTCACCACCTCAGGTCCTGTGCTGAGGAGCTGGCGTCTACAGAGCCACGGTAGGTGGAGGTCACCTGGAGGGATGTTGTACCTGTACCAAAAGAATCCAAAGATGGAGGCTCCCCGTATCCCTCCCCAAACCCTAGAAAAACTCTGCTCTGTAGCAAGGAGAAGCAACCAGAATGTAACACAGGGACATGTCATCTGGGTTGGACAACTTCCACTAAGCCAGCTGGGCATACTCCAGAGATGCCAAGCTGCTCTGTTGTTTCCTGGGGCCTGTGGGCCACTGGGATTTTCTCTTTCTCCTCCAGGAAAAGGACAAAGAGTGAACAGCCCCACAGGCTACCTGGTGAGCACCCTGGGTTAGTTCTACTCTACCTAGAGTCCAATGGGATAATACATGTCCAGCCTTTAGCACAGCACTTGGCGCATAGAAAGTCCTCAGCAGCTTAGTGGTTTTGTTATTGATGTGGGACCTGAAAGAAGACTGAGATCCTCCAGGAAGCTTCCCTACCCCACCCCATCCTTCCCACTTACCCCCAAACTCTGATTTAGGTGCCTTCCTATCAGAGTGAACCATTATCATGACACCAGTCCCAGTGTATTGAAATCATCTGTTTATGTGTCTGCTTCCCCGACAGAGCGTAAGATCTTCAAGGACTGTGTGTTGTTCATCTTTGGACTGTGTGACCACCCCACCCGCATGCTGAACACTGTACCTGGCTTAGTAGTTTTGCTAAATTCATGGATGAATGAATGAAATGTGAAGAAGCTCTGGATGATGCCAAGTTGCAAGGGAAAGCCAAGAACTGAGGGGGAACTTTTGGGAGGCATGAAATGGAAGACCAAAAAAGGTGGGGAGAGGGAGGAAGAAATGTTTTTTTCTCAGGCATGAAACTGCCTAGGCTAGGCCATAGAAATGATGTTACTAGACGGAGATTTGCCAGAATCCAGGGAAATAGAGAGGATGTGGCCAGCAGTATTGCGGATCAAGTGATTTTTGGGGTACCATCTTGCCTGCTCAGGGCCTGGGATATGGGTGAGAATGTGACCATATTGGAAGAACCTGACCATCCACCAACTTTTTGCCAAGGGAGAGAACATGGTCAATCTAGCCACAGACAAAAGAGGGAGCTGGCTTTGCTGGAGCGATTTCTGAGAGATGAGGCCAAGGGAGATTCCCACTCCTAGGCTGGGCAGCAGGAAGAGTCATTCATCTCATTAGGAACTTGGCACGAAGGCAAATGTCAACAGGAAGAGAGAAGGCTCTTGGTTATGGTTCTTGAAGGAGGCACTTCTGTCTCTCCTTGGCCAGGCTGGAGTTTAGGAATCATTGGTGGTCTTTGACATCTCAGATGTGAAAGAAAGACTAAGGAGACTGCAGTCAGGGGATGACAGAGCCAAGCAGAGGAATGGGGGCGTTGAGGGCTGAAAGGACATGGTACCTGCAGCCCAGGGCTGGCCTGGCAGTCCAGTTAGTACAGGTCGGGGCTCTGCTCAGGGGTCGTGGGGCCTTTCCCTCACTATTAGCCTTCAGCATTTTTTGCTTCTTTTGGACACATTCATTTCCTTTAAAGCGCTCCCGTGACCTGGTCCCATACTGTGTCTCCGACTTCATCTCCTATTGTCACCTTCCTTCCTTTCCAGCCACTCTGCCTCCATGTTACTTCTCGAACTTCCAAGAATACCATGCTCTCCTGAGGACTTTTGCACCCAGACAGTTCTTCCTCAGATGGCCACGTGGTCCATCCTGTCACTTCCTGGGCCTGTGCTGAAAGACCCCTCCCTGTGAAGCCGTCCCAGATCACTCGTATGTGATTGTAATCCCCTTCTCCCAATGCTAGCCGTTCTCCTTCCTCTGCTGTATTTTTCTCCATAACACACATCACAATCGGACACAACACATATTTGCTTGTTTGTTTTTTATCTGTTTCTGCCCTGGAGAAGGTAAGCTGTGACAATGCAGGCCTTTTTGTTCACTGCTATAACCCCGGTGCCTAGAAGAATGTGTTGCACATGGCAGGCCCTTGACACACGTTTAAATAAATAAACAAAGCAATTAACCTTTCTGTGGGACCTTCCACTGATTGTCAGGATCTGAATTCTCACCTCTGCCCTTCCTAGATGTGTGAGTTTGGACAAGTCACGAACCCCTTTAGGCCTCTGTTTCCTTATCTGAAAAAGAGCATGTTGGACTAAATAGCATCTTAAAGTCCCTTATGGCTAAAATTTAGGGAGAATCCCTGAAGGAAGTGGGACCTTGAGGTAAGGGCCTGATGTCCATGATTCTCTCGCAGAATTAAAGCCCTGCATTCCATTAAAGCCCTGCATGCCACCTCTGCCCCTAGACCAGGCCTGGGCAGAAGCAGGGCCACCAGCCCTGCAGCTGGAAGCTAAGAGCTAGCCAGAAGACTGAGGTCAAGGACTGATGACTAAGATGAAGGGAAAGAGATGGACGGGGCAGAACTGGGGCTGCTGCGTTTTATTTAAATCCATGATAAGGATCAGGAAGCAGGCAACAGCCCGATGACACATTAATTAACTTTGCAGATGATACTGGATCAGGAAGGTGTCCCATCCACCCATCTCAGCGAGAGAGATGGGACAAAAGGACCTGAGGAGGGGTCAGGAATTAGGCCAGGAAATTACAACAATGAACTTTGGCTGTGGCCAAGAGGGGAAAGGACTCATGTTCTCTCGAGTGGATTGGGGGTAGGGTGGAGAGGATCTATTTTCAGAACACAGATATGCAGTGGATGGTAGGGGCTGGGAGTGGTGGCAGGGACTGTGAGGTCCCCTGGCTGTTTGAATTGATGTACTGATCCCCAGTGGAGACAGAGCCTGTTTTCTTGCCACTGTGTTTGGAAGATGGGGACGGGGTAAGGGACAGGGAAGATAAATGACATTGATGGAACACCCACCATGAACCAGGCACCATATACAGTATCTCATTTAAACTCCGCAACAGCAATGATAAGACAAGAGGAAATAATGGGTCAGATAGACTAAGAAGTTCCTGAGAGTCACACTGCCAGAAAGTGGCAGAGTTGAGATTCAGATGTAGAAGGGAGGCGATGGTCCCAAAGTGGGTTAAGGGCCCCAGGAGAAAAACCAGAGTAGCTGCCAGGTTATCAAACTGCCTCTTCATTTTTAGGACTGAAACCTAAGTAAGTAACAAGTACCCAAAAGAAGACTTTCATTAGCACCCTGGGGTTCCACGGGTACTGGAAGTTTTCTTCTCTCCCTCCTGCTGGACCAACCTGACCTTCCTAAGCAGTGCGGAGAAAGGAACGGGGAGGAATGGGAGACTGTCAGGCATCTGGACAATGTGGAGGGGCGACGCTAAGGAAAAAAAAGTGTGAGAGCTCTTGCAGCCTGTTGTGGAAAAGATACCAAAGGGCTCAAAGGCTCAGTTCTGTTCTGGCCACTAACCTCTCTCTCTTTGGTGAGAACAGGGTACTGATGGATTCTAGGTGAGTAAATGGTCACCTTTGGGGTGAGCCATTTCAGAGAATACAGGCCCATAGACAAGGGTAGGTTCCCCTGAAGAGGGCTTGGGGTGTGCCCGGACTCAAGGGTGACAGACATCTCTATTCCTCTAGGGAGCTGACAGCTGGAGGCATTCCTGAAACTCTAGCTAGGAACTCGGTGCATGACCCAAAAGGGAATCCCAAACAACAAGTCTATGACTGAGCAGTCTGTTTCTGGTTGGGTCATGATGCCACAACAAACAGCCCAAGTAGAGAAGGCTGCAGGCCCTGGGCAGGCCTGGTGGGAAGGGCTGACCCAAAGGACAGCCATCGTGCTCCAAGCAGCATGAGCAGGGCTCAGGGGCACCATCGGAGCAAGGATAGGATCGGAGGGTGTGGAACCCCAGAGTTGCCCAGGAATGGGGTGAAGGAAGGGTTGATAGGAGCAGCACGGGGTGCCTAGGGGCCCAGGAAGGCATTTCTGAGGCCTAGAGGAAGGACCTTCCTCATCCAGGGACCCTGGGAGCAGAGCAGGGTCTCGGTAAACCAGAGAAGCCACACATGTCCTGAGAGAATGCACTGGGGGTCTCCCTGGAGGAGGCAAGACCCGGAAGCGGGTAGGCAGTAGGAAAGAAGCTGTATGGAATCACAGTCTGGCTCCCACCCAGCCTAGAAGTTAGAACATTTTTGTTGACGTTCTTCTTGTTTGCAGCTCTGTAGCCATGTTCTGTTTGCATTAGCTCCCTGGTAAAATTGCTCAGAAAACATCCTTCTAGGCATCTGTGTGTTTGCTAGAGGGGAAGAAATAGTGTTTCCAGCCTGGGGTCAGAGGCTGGTGGTAGCCAGGAGAGGTGGTGGCAGGAACTGCCCCAATTCCAGGCTAGAGATGAACCAGCTGTGATGGGGATGGGGACTCTTCCGGAGCAGGAACAGTCAGGACCTGGTCCTATCCTGCCCCGGGCATGGACACGTCAGAGGCTTTATCGCAAATTGGGGAGAGCTTCATGACACTACCTCCTACCCTGGCCTACTCCTGTTCTCACATGGGGCTGTGAAAATGACCAATTTTTAAAAATATTAGAGATGGAGTTGATGGAAATATTCAGGCCAAAAGAATGGTGACACCTTAATAGCTGACGTGCTGGGAGAAGGCTCCAGGGCCAGGGGCTCTCCTGGCCTCTGCGGATGTCTGACTGGTGAGTAAGACTGTGTGGTCCATGGGGCTGACCCATGGACTGCTCTGATCAAGGGCCTTCTTCCCCTTCCTCTGGAGAACCCTCTCCTCTCCGCACAAAGAATGGTTATTCCGAAAAGAACCCCTTGGGATAGATCTGGGACTATGACCTATTTTTAAAACCCCATGGCACCTTTTAGACAGTCACTTATTTCCCTTTGTCCTTAAGATTTTGCCAGTATGATTTCTAGCTCTTGGGACACACAGAGGCCTCCTGCTTTCCCCAGGCTTATTGTTCCAGAACACCAGGGAAGCCAATCAGGGCCAGGAGAAGGCAGCTCACAACCCCCTCATTTATGACAAGCAAATTATGGATTAGCAAAAGGAGATCAATAACAACTGGCCATGAGCTATTACCTTCATTCACCAGAATCCACCTTGCTATTCTTTTTGACATGCTTGTGAATAAAGACACACTTACACACTCGCCACTACCAGTTCCACCACACACCACACAAAAACGTATGCCATGCCTTGCCCCATGTTCTCTCTAAGTAGCTCGTTTATACTCAACCCCAGTTCACCAAGTACAATTTTGCAAAGAGTCATCACTTTCAGTACACCACTCCCAAGTGGTGTGTGTGTGTGTGTGTGTGTGTGCGCGTGCGGGGTGGGGGGGCATCCTTTCATTCATCCCCAAACACCCCAGGGGTTCTTGGAAGGAGCTATGCCTCTACCCCTTCCCTACTTTGATGCCTGATTTTGCCCTAGGGCACAGGGCCTGTTCATTGCAAAGCCTCTACTGATTCCCTCCCATGATAGCCCCATCTAGGCCTTCCCTCCACCTTCTCCCTACTTCATCCCTGAGTTTCAGGGTTGAGTCTCCTCTCCCCATATTTACAAAACCCAGGCGGGTTGGGTAGCTGGTGTGATGCTATCTGGGACAGTCTTATCTAGCTACAAAGTGTGAATCAGTGATTACATCACACAGGGTTGGTGCCAGCCCGGCAGACTGCCATATTGCCAAGTAACCCAGTGGTTGAACCAGGTTGGGTTGAGTAATATCCACCAATGGATAGTGAGTTTATTAATCATGCAGCATAGTACACTGTTGATGAAAGTGTAACACCGAAGGCCTGGTTTGATTGGAGAAGGTGCAGGTGGGGCTGGATGCTGACTATGAAGACAGTCAGGGACAGTATCTTCCTCCCATACTACTCACTTGACAAATACATAGAAATCTGGAAGGAAACATCTAGTTTAGCAAAGAGATGGATTATATGCTCAATGTTAGGACCTTTCCGCCATCTTGGATTCCCTTTGTTAAAAAGGAAGGACACTTCTATGAGGCTATTGAAGCCACAGTCTGAAATTTTAGAAGTTTCATGAGGTAAGAGAAGGGAATTCAAGATGGCAGCCGGTGACCTAAAATTGTGTGGGTGGGAAAATTTAAGATTCCATACTGCATTCTCCTTCTTCATCTCTCACTTCAAAAACATTCTTTTCTAGGGCCACAGCCTACCTCCTCCGCCCAGGTCTGGCCTCAACTTCTTGGTAACTATAGCCAACCAGAAATACCACCCATATTTTTCTTTGTGATGGGGCTGCCTTGGGGATGCCGAAGAGCAGTTTCTGAGCAGGGACATGACATTTCTGTTGCTTTGTGGCTGACCTGGTTGGCACCTCAGGGTCTGAGACACAGATTCCAGTCACAAGCTGGTGGGGCATTTATACAATCTGGTGGGGTATAGCGCAGCATTATACACCAAGCCCCTAAACCTGGGTGAAGCAGTGGAACCCAGGTGAGTTTTTTTTTAGAGGGCAGGCGTAAAGAAGGGGAGGGAGCAAAGACTGACTTGTGCAAAGACAGCTCTACAAGAAGCCTCAAGGGATAAAGCCTTCTAAGGACTATGGGGAAAAAGGTGAGGGGTGCAAAATGCAGATGCAGACACAGGAAAGAAGTGGAGGATACATTTTCCTCAAGAGAAATGGAGACAGCTCTAGGGCTGGCAAATTAAGTTAAGGAGGAGGAATGTTCTAGGGAAAACAGCTTGGAGGATAGGAGAAGCATTGCTTTTATGGGAGGTAGAATCATAAGGTATGGCAGTTTGAGGCTATGCAAACATTCCCTGTGTGTTCTCCAAATCCCAAATGTCCTTTCTTCCTTTCAAGGCATTGGATCCCTGGGTCATTCATAGGAGCTGGTTTTCAGCGAGGTTCACCTTTACCAGGCAGCTCCAAATAGTGAGGCCTAGAGGAATCCCATCCAAGCGGGATTAAAATTATAGAAGTTTAAAAGCTGATTTTTTCCAGTTATCTGACCACAGAAGAGCTGCCAATCTTTCTGGTCATCTTGCCAACCCTGAAGAACCTCGGTCAAGTCTCCACCTGTTTTTCAGGCTTCAAAATCTTTGGCAAGAGAACTACTCAGTGTGGCTGACAGGCCCTCCAGGGTCCTGTTCTGGCATTCCCTAAGACTGTCTCTAGAGAAATTGTTCATAAACCAGGAGATCTCCTCCCTTCTACCCCCAAATACCCATTGGAAGCTGGAAAGAAGGTTCTAGAAGATTCCCAGTCACCAGCCCTGACTCCCATGAATTTACCTAACCTGTTCGCCTAATCCCTCTGGCAGTGTGAGGCTTACAGAAGGGTGGAGGGGAATTCTATTCTCCTGGTACCACAGTAAACACTCAAAACTATTTGAAACACCAGAACCTTGCACAAAATTCTGACCTACTTCCAATAACACCAAGTTCCACATTTCCACTTTGAGAGTTTTCAGAGGAAGAACAGCAAAATTAGGCATAACAACCTATCAAACAAACCACCAGCCAAAAACAAACCAAGACAAAAAACAGGCCAAACTAAAGCTTTATGCTATAAAAACAAGAAATAAAATAAGGAGATTTATAGGCCGGCTGATTGTCAGCAAACACAATATATTTACTGTATTAGCATTTGCTCACAGTGCAAATGGTACAACATTACACCATTTCAATATTTCGGTTTTTAAAAATGCTGTTTTCATTAACTATATTATATTGGCATTACAATATGACAAAGGAGCAAATGAAATGTTGGTGAAGAATTTCACCTTTTCACAATATCAAGCATTTTTTTTTAACCTTAGTATAAGGTACTATAAATCCAAGAAATAAAAACATCCACAAAATATATTACATCTGGTTTGTCTTTTTTCTAAGTACTCAACTTTATACAAAAGTCTTTCAAAAAATATCATTCCCCATAGGTTTTCCTGTTTAAAACCTGATTTTTTTCTCTCAGTTCACATAAGTTAGAGTGCATTTTCTTTTGTTGCTTTTTTTTTTTAAAACATGCAGACATATAAAAAATCTGGATAGCACAACCTTTTGGCAACAAAGTTATTTTTCTCTTAGTTTAGCTTAATGTCTGAGAACAGTTTTATTAAAACAAAGGAAAACTCAATTATCATGCAGTGACATGCATATACCAGAAGGAGCGAGGAAAAAATATTAAAGGGTATCTGATTCCTCCTTCTAGCTTGGAAGTGACCAAAATTTTTGCTTTTTTAATAATCATCACATTATAAAAAGTATTCAGCAAAATACTGTCTCTGCAAAGAAAGATTTTACCCTTCAGCTGAAAAAATATGGGCCCTCCTGGCAAACTTCATCTTCTTCTCTCTCCTTCTACAAAAAGTCCAAGTACCTGGAAATTCACAACCCCCTGCTCTTCGATATCCCCCCTTTCCACTAGAGTCCTTTTAGTATTATTTATCCACCACCAAAAATCAAAACAAAACAAAACAAAAATGGTACTTCTTTTTCTTAAAAAAAAAAGTGGAAAACGCATAAAGTGACTTTAAAAACAGACATTCTGTAAACTCCAGACCTTTGTTCCTTCTCTCTGGGCAGCTTACTGACCACAGGAGAAATAACGCTAACAGGAACAGTACATTCAGTCAAGACCATGCTGCAAGCTGTGGCAGAGAGCAACCTTCCCTATTACTCCACTTCAAAGGAGCCACCCTGTACGAGAAGGGCTGGCAGGACAGCTGGGGAAGAGGGGTGCCTGAGAAGAGGTGAGGTAGGGTGGGGAGAAGGTGAGACTGGGTATGGAAAGGAGACACCTCATTCATCAACATGGATTCATGAAAAAATCCCCATATCTTTGAGGAAATTTTGGACAGAGATGTGTATATGTGTATACACACATATCCATACATAGATGTGTATATGTGTATATATGTACACTCACACGTATATGTACAGATATGTGTGTATCTATATCCACACACATAACACACGTATGTAGATATAATCTCATCAGTTAACATTTTCATAAAAAATAAATCATTTAAAGCTGTATACGCCTACAAATTCTCTTTATTCCGGTGCACTGCACTGGATAACCAAGTACCTTAGAGATTTTATTTTGCTAGGAATACATATTGTGTGTATGTTATGTATATGTACGCATGTGCATCTTTATACACATGCATGCATATACATACACATACATACACACGCACACCATATACTTATATTTAAATTCTATCTGTTGTGTTGGTGATGACAAAGGGCAAAAGCAGAGCCAGCTTCCCCATGATGGTGGGAAGGAGAAATTGCTATGTAATTGAGAGAAGACACAAAGCTGGAGTGGCTGGTTGAAGCCTGCCTTTCTGGGAAAAGATTTTGAAAGAGATGGGAGAAGGTTTAGAGGGGAGAAGGGGAAGGAGTGGGAGGGCAGAGGGCAAACTCAGGAACATAGATTTCTTAGAGTGGGGCTAAGGAAATACACATATATTTTAAAAGGCAGGCTCAGCGATGGCTGCTCTTTCTCCCCACAGATCAAACTGCCCTGAGGCCTAAGAGGGAAGCGCTCAGAAAAGGAGGGGTTCTGAGGGGCCAAACCCGAAGCGGCGGCAGCAGCACCGCGTCGGCGGCATCCGAGGCATTTCTCTAAGAAACATGATTTCAGAGCGGATGGAAGACCACCTCCTCCAGCCACGTGCGGACCCCCAGCATGGGACATCTCCCAGCGGCATGGGGACCCAAGGTGGGGAAGAGTTTGGGGTAAACACAGCCCAGTTCAGCTCAAGAGTCTTCAACACACACGCTTGCGCGCGCGCACACACACACTCACACACACACATACACACACACGCGAGCACGCACACACTCGCGCGCATCCCCGCACGCAGGCGCGCGTGCGTGCGGCGGGCAGCAAGCTCTGCGCTTTGGTGCGCTCCTTACCCCCTCCCCCTCTCGAGTCTTCGAGGGGGTATAGAGGGAGACGTGGGGGAAACAATGAGGTGTTTGGGTCGGGCGAGGGTTGGATGGGCTCCGCCTTCAGTCCCTTGCAGGTCCTTGGCGCGGCCCGGCGGCCCCTGGATCAAGGCGATCCGAACTGAACAAAGCGGGCTAGACGCCACCTTTCCGCCCCCACGCCTTGGCTAAGTGGGGGACCGCGAGGGGAAGGCGCCTCCAGCCCTGGCCCCTGACCGCTGGCCGGCGTGAAAGGTTGGGAACCGGGGGCATCGAAGGGGAGCAAGGGGCCGCACGTCCATGGAGAGGCCAGGGCGCGGCCCCTACGCCTCCGTGGCTGGCTTTCCCGCTGCTTTCAGGCTAGCAGCCGGGAGGCACTGGAGGGGAAAAGTGGGGATCTGGGGGCCCGATCCTCAGGCGCAGGTGGTGACCACGGGGGCCAGCGACACGGGGGGCGCCGAGGATGCAGAGGGTGCACCGCCCTTCTCCGCCTTCTTCTCCTTTTGCTTGAGGTGGATCTTGGCGTGGCGCTTGCGCTCGTCGCTGCGCGCAAACTTGCGCCCGCAGAACTCGCAGGCAAAGGGCTTCTCGCCCGTATGAGTGCGGATGTGAGTGGTGAGGTGGTCGCTGCGGCTGAAGCTCCGCATGCAGATCCGGCACTGGAAGGGCTTGTGGCCCGTGTGGATGCGCAGGTGCCGGGTCAGCTCGTCCGAACGGCTGAAACGGCGGTCGCAGCCCTCGGCCGGGCACGCGTGGGGCCGTTCGTGGAGCGGTGTCTTGCTAGGCCGGTTGGGGTACTTGCGGGGCCGGATGGGCTTGAGGGTGAGCGGCGGCTGGGGCAGGCTGCCAAAGCCCGGGTGGATCTGCTTGTCTTTGAATGCCTTGATGGTCTCCAGAGGGGTAATAGGGGGCGGGTTGACCCGGATGGGGTCCATGCCCTGGAAGGGCTTGTGCTCCGGAATGGAGCCCATGTCGTTGGGGTGGTGGTAGAGGTTGTAGTCAGGAATCATGGGGAAGAGATTGCTGTCCAACGCCGGCTTGGCCGATTGGTAATCCTGGGGGGAATAGGCGAGCCCGGGATTGCCCTGGGGGTCGTGGAAAGACACGGGCTCTGAGTAGAGGTCGCCGCAGTTGGAGTAGGGGGGTAGCGCGGGATACATGGCCTCCACGTCACCCTGCGGTGGCTGCACCATGCTGGCCGTGGACGTCTGCGTGCTGAGCGCCCCTGAAGCCGGGGGCACCCCCAAGATGCCGGCGCTCATGAGGCTAATGATGTTGTCCTGGCACCAGTTGGAAGGGGAGTCGAAGGCGAACTTTCCCAAGTAGGTCACGGTCTTGTTGCCGGGGGCTGGCTGGAAGGAGCCGGAGTAAGAGAGTTCCGGGTTGGGCTTCTCGTTGGTCAGACCGATGTCCATTACATTCTCTGCGGAGAGCGGGGGAGAGAGGGGAGGGGTGAGTGAAGCCGATCCGGCTCCGGGCCGCGGCGCCCAGGTCCTTGCCCAGGTGCGGAGGGTGCGGCCGGGTGGAGTGCGTAGCGCATGGGGTAAGAGGAACGCTGAGCCCGGCGCAAAGCGGGCGGTGCCGCGCTCCCGGGCGCAACCTGGATATAGCAAAATACTACGGATCGGGGTGTGGAGTGGCTGCTGCACACACAGCGCACAAGCCGCGCACACACTCACGTACCACACACACACGCGCGCGCGCGCGAGAAGCATTGTTGTTCTTCCCGAGGTGGGGCGGGCAGGTAGCTGCAGCTACAGGTAGTTTCAGACCCGGAGCGCGCTGGGCTCTCGCTCTCCACCGCACACAACTCGGCCTCTTCCCTTGGCCCTGTCCGCTCCAGGACGCCGCGCCTTTCCCTCCCCGGCGATGCCCCCCACGCGCGCTGCTCCCGGGTCGCCGACCCAGAGCGCTCCGACGCTTTGTCCTCGGAGCGTAGAAGGGTGTCGCCCTCAAAGGGAGCTCTCCCTTCACCTACCCCGGCCCCAGCCTCCTCGGGCATGAAGGAGCTTTAGGCTCTTGCTGGAGGGGAAAATCCTAGCCCCAGCTAGGGAGGGTGGAGAGCGGCGGAAAACCGGCCGGTGTCTCCATGGCGGGAGAGGCCGCCCTTCCCCAGCTCCCCGGCCCCGGGATCGTCCCCCGTGGCAGGCCCTCGCCCCGCGGGTGAACCCCCTCCTTCTCCCCGCCGTCCCCACACCCCCACGGCTTTGCTGAACGCCCCGGAAAGGCAGCGTCGCAGTACCTCTCCCACCGCGGGGACTCCACGCCGCACATGGCTCCATCCCGGGTGGGAGGCTGAGGGAGTAAGGGGGGAGAGCGCGGGTGAAAAAGACGCCGGGCTCCTCCCGGGAAGAGGGCGACAGCACCACGCCTTGCGCGTAGCCCAGCGATCGGGCCCCCTGCGTGGTGAGGGAGAACCCCAGAGCCGCTCGCACCTACCTACCTCCCTCCGGTCGGCGGCTGCCCCCACCCGGGAGAACCGAAGCCTCTACCGTGGCGTCGCCAACCTAGCCTTCTCGATCGAGGAGGGCGGGAGGAGTGGGTGGGAAAAGCAACTCGCCCCCCGCAAAATTCCCAGCGCGCCCCCATCTCTCCATCCATTTATCTATCCACCCATCCACCCATCCATCCATCCATCCATCCATCCATCCATCCATCACCAGGTCGTCCCCTCCTCCTCTTCCTCTCCCCTTCCTTCCTCGCTGCCTCGCCGCCTCCCCGCCGCCCTTACCTGTAGCCATCTGATTGTAATGGACTACCGAGTCGCTGCTGCCGGAGAAGAGGTTGAGCGCGCTGGGGATCTCCTCGGGGTACAGATTGTCAGGCAGTTGGTTTAGCAAACTGCTCATGGTCACCGGCAGCTTCTCGGCGAGTTTGCCGGTCATAGCACTCCCGAGCTGCCGCCGCCGCCGCCACCGCCGCCACCGCCGCCGCTCGCTCCTAACGCAGCTTCCAGGCAAGCGGCATCCGAGAGGCGATCCGTGGTGCAGGGGAAAAGCATGCGAGAGGGAAAGTTCGGGGGGAGGGGGGAGGGAAGAAGGGAAGGGATGGGCCAGGAGAGGGGATCTTCTCTTTTTTGGGGGGCGGGAGAGGGCCCCAGGGGGTAATCCTCTTGGGTGCCTCAGCTGGTGCAGTATGAGGCTGGGTCGTGGGGGGGGGGTGGGGCGTGTGCGGGGGGTGGGGTGGGGGCTGGGCTGGGGGGGATCTCGGCTCAAGGGGGTCGGACGCGGCCTCAGTATTGATCTCACAAACAGACACGCGCCCGCCGCCCCCCCGCCCCCCGATCTGCCACCGCCACCGCCACCGCCGCCGCCGCCGCCGCCGCCGCCGCCTCTGCCGCCGCTGCCGCCGCTGCTACCACCACCACCAGCCCCGCCGCTTCCTAGCAAGCTCACTGCTGCCCAAAAGCTCCCAGCCAGGGAACTCCACCAGCCTATTTATCTGAGCCCCGGGAAAGCTCCGTGACGTAGCTGCCCATATATGGACAGACAAAGCCCAGCCGAAGGGGCGCGACGTCACAATGGAAGCTCCTCACAATGGAACATTAGAAAGCAGGAAGCGGGCCGCAGCCAACGTGCGGCGCCCGCACCGCTCGCGGCTCTTGAAAAAAAGAGAAGGGGAGAAGAAACAAGAAGAATGCGAGAAGAGAGAGGAAAGAAGGATACAGCTGCATGCAAAGCGCAAAGCGCGTAGCGTGGAGTCGAAACACCAGTAACTCATTGTGTGTGTTTATTTGAGGTTTGCATTAGGAGAGCGCATTGGGGGGAGGTGGGCGGTGGGGTGGGGTTGTTTGCAAGTGGTCTCCAACACCCCAGCAGTTAGAAAGAGAGTTGAAAACATCTGGCGAAGTCCCTTTGCAGCCCGGGAACTGCTGGGGAACCCGGAAGGCGTGCGTTGCGCCCCTGCTACCTCAGCGGCTCCAGCGTTCGGGATCCTATCCGAGATTAAGAGAAAGGGAGTGCTTCCCTTTGTGGGGGGAAGGAGGGGTGCGCGCAGGGTTGGGGGGGTGTTTCAACTTGTCAGAATTCCTTGGTCCAATATCCCAAGAACTTTTGTGCCAACTTCACTCTGATTCGCCGCCCCTGCGCCTCCCTGGGCCCCTGACCCGGCGCTGACTCTAGGCTGAGCGCAGTGGCGAGGAGATTCGGAGCACCCCAGCAGTTGCGCCAAAGACAAGAGCCCCATCCATATGGGATCGAGGATATGCGGTTTTCGTGGTGAAGAGGAAAGAATGAAGTTGAAGGGATAGATAAACACGTGCACTGAATCCCCAGTAAATTCCCTAACGGTTCCAAGCAGCCTCTGTGGCCACAGGATGGCAGGAGGGCCCAGCAGGCCCGGGCGCAGTCGCTGTCTACTGCTGCCTGCGAAGGGCCCGCCAGAGTTCCAGAAGGAGGACGCCGAACCCACAGTCTCTGAGCCACTGGCGGCCTCCCCTAGTCTCTGCCCTCCCCCTCGCCTTCCACAGGGCTGTCCCCATTGCTGCCTGCCAGCGCTCCGCAGTCAAGGGCGGCCTGTGTGCCGACCCGGAGCGCTTTCACCTCCCGGAGCGGCAGCAGATCCCGGGGGCGGCTGCTGTGCTCCCTGGGGCCTGCTCCCGAGGCGCGCGCAGCCGGCCCGCGGGCGAGGGGGAGGAGAGGGCGGGAGCATGGGGGTGCGACCCCAAATCACATCGGCTTGGCGGGGGAGGATTCCCTCCTCGGTGGCCGCGTGGGCGCGGTGAATCCCTCGTCCCCTGCTGGGGAGTCGGGGTTGGGGGAACGTGCATTTCTCGGGGGGAGTGGGAGTGTTGACAAGGAAGAAGAGAGGATCCCCGGGCCTCACGCCGTGGGAGGGCCACGCGGGCCGGGGACGTGTGGGAGGAACTCCCGGGCTGCACGTTGTGGTGGAGGTGGATGACAACCTCGCTCCCCTCCCCTCCCCTCCACTCAGTGGAGGGCTGGGGACCGGAGGGCCCGGCCTCCCCCCATCTTCTCCAGTTCTTAGGAAAGGAGGGATTCCCGCCTCCCGCGAGCCCCCTCTCTCCACCCCCGCCGCCTCTCCCGCCAGGCTCCCCACTCCTATACTAGGGAGCCACAGCGCCCCCGGGCTGTCCTCCGCCAGCGCGGCTCAGGGAGGGAGAGCGCTGCAGCGGTCCCGCGCTCCGGTCAGAATCAGGGCAGGCTGCGCCTCCCGCCCCCGGCTCCCTCCCTTGTGGGGGGCGCGCGGCCGGTCGGGGGGCGTGGGCGGCGGTGTGAGCCGGGCTAGGTGCGGGAGGGGCCCGGGCGACTGCGGGGAGGGTCGCAGGGCGGCGGGCCAAGCCGGGAAGAGCCATACAAGGAGCGGATCCGGTGACGCGCCGGCCGCGCCCCTTCTCCTTCTCGATTTGGCTGCAGATTCCGGTCCCAAGATTTGCATATTTTGGCATCCAGTGGAAAAGGAAAGAAGAACGGAACCCGCAGCCTTTAAAGGAACCGCACAGGCTGTAGCGTCACCCAGGGAGGCGGTGGGGGTGGGGGTGGGGGCGTGAAAAATTAGCCAGCGGCTCTGGCCTCTGGCCGTAGAGCCCGGCAGCAGGGAGGGCCAGGGAGGGGCGGCAACCAGCGAGCTTCGGGCGCGCCAGTCCCAGACCTGGCCCCTCCAGAGTGCTTCCTGCTGCGCGTGCACCCGGAGGCTGCGGAGGGTCTCCACGGGTTCCTGCCTGGGGCCGGGAGACGCTGTGGGGTCCGCGGTCCTGGGCGAGCTGCAGGCCCGAAGGCTGCAGTGCCCATGTCTCCCCGCGCGAGGCAGAGCTCAGCCTGCGGGGGTGGTGGGAAGGAAGTGAGAGGCCTCCGGGCCGCCCAGCTCAACTCTGGAGGACCCCACCGTGATGAACCCACTTTCCACCTGTCAGGATCTCTCCCCAGGAGGGGCTGCAGAGTGAGGAGCTAGAAGCCCTTATCCTGTTCGATTGGGGCCTGCGTTGGGAAAGGCAGAGGCAGTGGAAGCATTTGGGATCCTTAAGCTTCCAGGGCCCCAGAGGCGGTGGAGTGCAGCCACTCCCAACTGGAGGAGACGGCCCCTCTCCCAACACTTTTCGGCACGCTGGACTTGTTGCTTCCAAGTAGAAGAGCATGGGGCAAGGTTTGCCGACCTGCACCAGGGCTTGCTTACCCGTCAGCAAGATTGGATAGGAGTCTGGGGACACGATTCCTTCCCTCTCCTTTCTACTAGTTCTTTGCATAAAACGGGAGCCTTCAATTCAATTAAAGTCTTCATTAAAGCTTCACTGTGACCTTGGGCAAACGTCTGTTTTTTTTTCTTAGCCTCAGTTTCCTTGTCTGTAAATTGGGATAATAGTATCTACCCCTTAGGAAGAATTAAATTAGATAATCCTCATAGAGTACTTGCCAGTCCCTTAAGCAAGCACCCAATAAACTGCAATTGTTGTTATTCTTCCCCACCCAGCCTTGTGACAGATATGCCCTTCCCTCTCGTGTGTGGCAGGAGTAAATTTAGATGATATAGGTAGTAAAAAAGGCCAGGTATGGAACTCCATCACAGACCAGCGTGATCATATGCAAGAAGTATTAATAATGTTGATTATTTAGGGGGGGAAAGGAAATCTGTGTGCCTAGTATCTCCTGGGCACTGTCCCAATCCAGGGATGGTTAAGGAATGGTCCCCGGTCTGAAGGAGCCCAGACATGAACTGAGCTGAGCCCTCAACAGCTGGTGGTGACACAAGGCAGGGTTCAAAGAAGTCACTCAGTTGCTCTCTAACACTCTGGAGCAGCCTTTCAGACATCTTTTGGGGGTGGTGTGGCTCCTGGAATGGGAGGGAGCCTTCTTTCCTCTGCTGGAAGGAACCATGCTGGCGAATGCCTGCCCTACAAGGTTAGGCCCTCAGTGCCCAGTGCCTGTTCAGGTTGCAGCCTGCAAAGATGTCCCCTGTCATCCTCGATGATGGTGGCAGATGGAGTCCAGGGTTCTGTGGCAGGAGGGGACAACCCTGGGTGTGGAGCAGGAGTGGGGTGTTGGAGTGACTGCTTTGTAAATGAATTCTCCCTTCCGGTTGCCAAGCCTTAGAATAGAAAAAAGTTTTCCTCCTTCCCTTCCTCCCTCCTGGTTTCCTCCCTCCTGGTTTCCTCTCTCCCTCCTGAACAGGAGCTGAAGGTGTTTGTCTGTTTTATTGGCGGGCTCAGGTGAGATTGCCAAGGGCCTAATTACCTGAACTCTAAGCCCTGAACTTGCTGGGGAGCGAGTAGGCACTGATTCAGGGCGTCCTCATCCTGGAGATGGTGAAAGGCAGGCCGGCTCCTCTGCAGCAGAGCCAGGGCTGCCAGCCCCTGGCCGCTCTCTCCTATGGAGTCCAACTCATCAGCTGCACTTATGGGGACTGCTGCTGCTTGTTATGGGCATGGGCATGTTTGTCTTGATTAAGGACAAAGGAGGAAGGAGATGTGGCCACTGAAATCCACTGTAGAAAAATGCAAAGTTACAGCTGTCTTGGTCCTTTTTTCTATAGTCACCTGTGCCCTCTGAACTTTAGCTGCCCCGTTTGCTAAAGATATCTAGTCCTTCTCTGATATCTTATAATAAAGAACTCCCCATACCCTGAATTAATTCAGTCTGCGGTGTGAGCAATCTAATTAATGCATTGCCCTTCTCAGAGGGTGTTTGCATTTTAAAAGAAAACGCTTAGGGGTGGTAATATATAACCCAGAGGAATCAAGCCCAATACTCAGCGTGGTGCCTGGAAAGTGGTAGGTGCTCATGAATGCTGGTGAGATGACATCTGGTTGTGGCATATCAGAGTCAAGGAGTGGGAGACTTGGGGTGCAGAGAGTATCTGGGTTCCTCCAATCACACTAAGCACCTGTGTACGGAACCCACCCTGGTGGGACTGCTCCTGAATGGCAGTTCTCTTGAGGGTCCTCAGTTGCTTTCCATTTTGGGGTGTGCCACAGGGCTTCATAGGCGATGGACAAGTCACAGTGGAATCCTCCTGGCCAGTCCTGCCTAGCGTTCTAGAGGTCATTGTCATTTCTTGGATAATGACAGCCAGCTCAGAGGCTAGGCTGGTTTTGCCTTGAAGTTTTAGGAAGGGAATGCTGTTGGCAGCCCCACAGATTCCCACATGCTTCATGAAGACCTTGAAGCTGGTGCTCCTGGTGGAGTTGGAGCTGAGCCCAGTCCCGGGAGCTGCAGGAGCTTCCGGGCTGTAGCCATGGAAGATGGGGGCAACTGATATCTGATGCCTGCCTTGGCCAGGCCTTGTGGACACATTTCATTTTCTTCAGTTTTCTTTCTTTCTTTCTTTCTTTTTTTTTTTTTTTAAATAGTGTCTTGTTCTGTTGTCCAGGCTGGAGTGCAATGGCATGATCATGGCTCACTACAGCCTTAATCTCCTTGGCTCAAGCAATCCTCCTGCCTTAGCCTCCTCAGTAGCTGGGACTACAGGTGGGTGTCACTATGCCCAGCTAATAAAAAACTTTTTTTTTTTTCAGTAGAGATGGGGTCTTGATATGTTGCCCAGGCTGGTCTCCAACTCCTAGCCTCAAGTGATACTCCTGACTCAGCTTCCCAAAGTGCTGGGATTATAGGCATGAGCCACTGTTTCAGGCCATAATTTTCTTCATTCTTTACAACAATCCTGTGAGAGGAAGGCTTTAGGGCTGCCCTTTCAAGTCTTAAAAGTCCAAGTAGCTTACTGGAGGCTACCTGGCTGGTCTGACAGTTGAATTCGTCCGGTGTGACTTTAAAACGAATGCTCTTAACTCCATCCTTTGTCCCCATTGTGGCTGTCAAGGGAAAGAAAAGGGGTGGTAGATGTGGGTAAGAGGAGGAACCAGGATGAAGTCTGTGGAGAAATCAATCTGTGGGAGAAAGGCAAGCTTGAGAGGCGCACCCCAGCACGCCCTTGGACCCAGCATGGAGGCAGGGGAGAAGCCATAGCCCAGAGGAGAATAAGGGTACTCACCATTCCCACGGGAATCAGGGAGGAACTGTTTCTGCCAGGGCCTCTCAGTAGGTGCAATGGCCACTGTGCCACTCTGCACCTGGCTATCCCTTTCCTAGGCTGTCTCGGAGGCCACCGGATCCTCTCCAAGCCAATTACATACGTCTCTTCTAAACACCTGTTTGTGCCTAAATTCAAACTAATGCATTATAATGATGTTGAAATAAGAGTGTTTTTGATTACACTTTAAGTAATTTCAGGTAGAGTCCGGTGACCAAAGAGAAAAAGTCCTATTATATAGTAACATTTACTGGAGGGATGAGGTGGCTCATGCCTGTAATCCCAGCACTTTGGGAGGCCAAGGTGGGAGGATCACTTGAGGTCAGGAGTTTGCGACCAGCCTGGCCAAAGTGGTGAAACCCCATCTCTACTAAAAATACAAAAATTAGCTGGGCATGGTGGCACACTACTGTAGTTACAGCTACTTGGGAGGCTGAGGCAGGAGAATCACTTAAATCTGGGAGGCAGAGGCTGCAATGAGTCAAGATTGTGCCATTGTACTACACCCTGGGCAACAGAGCGAGACCTTGTCTAGGAAAAGAAAAAAGAAAGAAAGAAAGAAAGAAAGGAAGGAAGAAAGAAAGAAAGAAAGAAAGAAAGAAAGAAAGAAAGAAAGAAAAAGTAACATTTTTTTTTTCCTTTTTTTCGATGAAGTCTCGCTCTTGTCCTCCAGGCTGGAGTGTGATGGCACAATCTCAGCTCACTGCAACCTTTCGCCTTCTGGGTTCAAGTGATTCTCCTGTCTCAGCCTCCCAAGTACCTGGGATTACAGGTGCCCACCACCACACCCAGGGCTTTTTTTTTTTTTTTTTTTTTTGAGACTGAGTCTCACTCTGTCACCCAGGCTGGAGTGCAGTGGTGTGATCTTGGCTCACTGCAACCTCCGCCTCCCGGGTTCAAGCAATTCTCCGCCTCCTGGGTTCAAGCAATTCTCCTGCCTCAGCCTCCTGAGTAGCTGGGACTACAGGTGTGCGCCACCATGCCCGACTAATTTTTGTATTTTTAGTAGAGACAGGGTGTCACCATATTGGCCAGGCTGGTCTCGAACTCCTCATCTCATGATCCGCCAACCTTGGCCTCCCAAAGTGCTGGGATTACAGGTGTGAGCCACCGCGCCTTGCCATTTTTTTTTGTATTTTTAGTAGAGATGAGGTTTCACCATGTTGGCCAGGCTGGTCTCAAACTCCTGACCTCAGGTGATCCGCCTCCCTTGGGTTCCCAAAGTGTTGGGATTACAGGCATGAGCCACCGTGCCTGGCCAGAAAAAGTACCATTTACTTTTCTGAAAAATCCACATTTACAAAGTGGATTGTCCTGGAGACTTCTTCTAAGATACAAGTCCAAGACAGCGAGTCACTGCCATGGGTAGTCCAGAGGATGAGAGTTTGGGGCTGGCTGGGCTGGGGCAGGGAGAGAAGGAAGATCTTAGAAGGTGAGACTTGTGCAAAGTGTGGTGTGTGGGTAAATGTCAGGTGTTAGCCCTGGCCTGGGAATCAGGAATTCTGGGTTCTGCTATGAATTATCTATGATTTTAGGCCAAGGCCTTCTTATTCCTGGCCTTTAGGAAGGGGTTGGACTGGGATAAACTACCTCTAAGTTCCTCCCAGCTCTGTTCATGAGTTTCTGGTTCTATTGCAGAAGGGTTGAGAGGAGACGTCTGTTAGAGTTCCTAATGAAATTTAGGGGCTCTGTAGGGCTTGGGCTGGGGTCTTCAGGGAGAAGGAGGAGGGATGACAGCTTGTAGTGGGAACTTCACTGTCTTAGCTCAGGGGTTCAGGGAGGGTAAGTGGGGTCATGTGCTCCAAAGGTCCTGTCATTCCCCCTGGGGGCCACGGGGAGAGCCCCTTCTCAGTCAGCAGGGACGGGCGTCTTTGCAGAAAGGACTCTCTGGGGATGGGGCTTTTTGGAAAGAGGAACTTCGTGATTTGAAATGAACCAGAAAAGGCGTGAGTGTGGGGGGACGGTGCAGGACGCAGTCAGGGGAAGCAAAGAGGGAGTGAGAGAGAAGAGTGAGTATTAGAGACGAAAGAGATGAGAGCACATTCTTACCTCCATTGCTTGCCACACAGCTGGCTTCTTGCTGGATAAAGGCTTTGCCCATGGGACAGACGCTGAGTCCAAAGGCTGGTAGTTTCCTCTTCTCCCTGCCCTGTGAGAAACAGCTTCGGGAAACCAGAGAGAGTTGCAAACCCTAGATCAATGTCTCTTATCAGCTCTCAGCTTCAGGAGCCTACTCAGCCTAAAACAATCAGGTGCTGGCCTCATCCACCCAGGTGAGGAATTGGATGGAGCCCGACTTTTGGTTTCTTCTTTGCTGTTCTGTGCAGTCAAAACTCTGGGATCCAGGGAACAGCAGTTAACGACTCTTTGGGGCCCAGAATTGGAGCTCCTTGGTGGCATTTGCATCCTCTTTCACCAGATGACTTAGGCAGGGCTTCCTGACCTTTGTCATGCTGTAGTTCTCATAGAAAATGAAACTTTTTACAGCCACTGCAGTAAAGAACCAAGGCTGCCTCTGGCCCCTGAGGCCAATATTGGCCCAACTGGAATCCCCTAGAGGGCTGCATGTTGGCTAGGAAGCTCTGACTGATGGCATGGGCTTCCCTGCCAGGGCTCATGGTGCATAGGCGAAGGAAGAGGGGCGTGATCTCTCTCAGACGCTGAGAATTATTTGGGTTGCTCAGAATTACTTGGCCTAGGGTCACCCAGAAAGTTACTGAAGACAAGAGATGGTATCCAAGCTCCCTAGTGGCAGGGACTGAATCTCACTCATCTTTGTCTCCGCAGTGCCTAGCACTGTGCCCGGCCCCAAGCAGTACTCAGTAAGAACTTGTGGACCCAATTCAAGTGTCCTAGTTGGTGATTCTGAAGGATGATTGATTGGAGTAGGAGTCTAATCCACTTTGTCCTTCCCACCTGGTTCTTTTTCTTCTATCCCCATGACCCCCGACTCTCCTAACCCTCACAGCACAGGATGGGGGGGCCTCTTGACCACCAGAATTCCATTTTGCGGTGGGCGCAGCATTCCCGGTCTAGGCCTTAGCTCTCTCATTTCAATGAGGGCAACATCTACGGAGAACTCCCGTGCATTCTTGGTGGAAGGAAACAAACTTGAGACTTGGATTCTGCTGTCAGGGAGCAGGCAGTTTAATGAGAAGTGTGGAATGAGGCTCAGTGGAAATATCACATATAAGACATGATACACGTCCAGAGGAGGTACAAGCAGGAAGTTCCAATTGGTAAGGGCCACTGCAGGCTTGGAAGAGAGAGATGTTCAGGGTGAGGGGAAGGCCCTATAGAAGACGGGGCGTGTGACCAAGACCTTGAGGAGAGGCTGAGGCCATTAGAAGGGGAGAGGAGAGGAAGGGTAGGGGGTGTTCCATGTAAGGTGCTGTGATCATTTCCCCTCCTCTTTATGTTAACTTTGTTGTTTTCATCTCTGAAACTAGAACCCGTTAGCATTGTCCACCCAGGACTGTGGTGCCTGGCCTAGGCCTGCCCATCGTTTGTTGTCTGAACAAGGAACCCTGGAGGGAGAGGTGGAAGGCAGAAGGAAGCCCTGGACATACACTGGATCCCACATAGACATTTGGGCACCTACCAGAAGGTGAGCCCCAGGAAGGCAAGGGCTTGGGTCTGTGACCTTCACTGCCCTGCCTCAGCATCTAGCCCCTGGCTCTGGGGGAGCTCAACAATACTTGTTGAAGACTGAATGTGGCAGACACTCTTTCAGGACCCGAGAGTACTGGCAGGAACAGGAAAGGGGCTAACTCCAGGTATGAAATCCAGGAGAAAGGAAGAGCCTGCGGGAGTCCAAGGAAGGGGTGTCAGGGGGCAACATGGCTCCAAGGCAGGGGGCAGGGGGCAGATTAATCAGACCTAAACTCCAGTGGTAACAGCTCCGTTAATTGAGTGGTAATGATCCTTGGTACTTTTCATCTTCAAAGCCAGGAACAAACTGTAATGAATACTCTTGCCACCCGGGGGCAGGGTGCGGAGGGTGGTGGGGAGAATCTTATGCTACTGGTACTCAGTTGGGGAAACTGAGGCACTGGCAGAAAAATGGTCCTTGGGAGAGCGAATGTGAAGCCCAGCAGAGCTTGGAATCTTCAGGGGTGTCTTGAACACACCAGAGAGTGGCCCCTTCAAAATTCAGGCCCCTGGGGAGCCCAGGCCATGAGTAGGGAGGAAGGTAGTGCTGGAACCCCTTGCAGGCCTGACTAAAAGTTGCAGTGGAGAAGTCGGGTCTGCAGGAGGCTTGGCTGGTGTGCGCCGGGTTTCCCAGGGTGGGTCGGGGGGCCCGGGGCATAGACCCTGCGGCCCTGCAGCACGCAGCCACGCTCTCCGCGTTCCAGGGGCGGCGCGGGAGTGGCGCGCGGCTGGGAGGGCACCCGGGCGTCCTTCGCGCCCAGCGCTGCATACTCACTGTGACTCACCGGCGGCTCCGAGATGCCTCCCGGTTTTCTCATCGCAGTCTGGCTGCTCTGAGCCCCGAGGGCGTTTTTCATTAGGGTGATTACCCTGCCGTCATTAAAAGCCGGTAAATAGCACCCAGGGACGAGGCCGCGCGGCCGCGTCTGAACTGCAGCCCGGGTTCACAGGCGCCCCCCGCCGCCCGGGCCGCGGGCGGCGCCGCTCGGCCTCCTCAGAGACTGGTTCGAATCCCCGGTGTCCGGGTGCCAGGGGGAGACACCCCCCCGCCTCACCTGGCACCACGCGGTGCCAGGTAGGGGTTGGGGCCTTCACAGAGTCAAACCCCAAGCATCCGTCAGTCTCCGCACACGGAAAAGTCTTCCCAGTGTACCCTCTTCCAGGTATTACCGTAAATACCTCTCCTAGGTTGCCGGAAATCGTCCCTAGTTACCTTTCGACATTTATTTGTGTATCCTTTGATAAATGTCTGTCTCACCCTTCTCCCCCAAAAGTTTGTTCCGCAAGGGCCAGAGCTCTGATTTTGTATTGTGTTCCCATCATAACCCCCAACTCTCCCTTCTGGAGGCCCACTGCACCCCGACATGACACCAGAGGCTGGGGTAGAGCCGCCGAAGCAGTTTGAATTTACAAGTTACGTGAGACAAGAGAACTGTCTGATGACCTCTCTTTCTCCCATTTTCCCCCAACATTTGAGAATTGTTTATTGTGCACCTACTGTGTGGTAAGCCATTGGGGATATGGCACTTATGAAAGCCAAGTCCAAGTCTTTCCAGTGGGGGAAGTCCAGGTCTAATGAGTGTTCAGGGTGGACACAGACAAACACACATATGTGAGGTGCTGATAAGTGGTGTGAAGATAAATAAATTGGGATAAGGGCAGAGAAGGTGATGGGGAGTACAAGTTGAGATCCTGTAATTCTTCCGCAATCCTTGCATTTTGGAGCTAGCATTGGTAGTCATTAAAGGACCGAGTCTGAATACGTAGGTCTGTGTTTTGGTCCAGCTATGGCCTCATTTACTGGGTGCCCTTTGAAAAATTCTATGTAAACAGAATTTTTGTTAAAAAAAAAGAAAAGCATCAAAGTTCACAAGGGAAAGTCTGGTCTCTGAAGGCAAAGTCACCTGCGACATGTCCCTTTTCCCCTGGCATCAGCCCGTCTTCCCCTGGGTGGGCTTTGCCGCCCTGCCACCAGGTGGCCCGAGATGAAATTCTGACAGTGAGTGAGGACAGGGTTGTTTTCAGAAGCCACCCGTGGGGAGAGATGGCAGCGGAAGAAGGGTGACTGCCGTCGCTGTGGGTCCCCCAGCCCCAAATCTCAGAGCCGCAGTCCCCTCTCACACAAACACTCTCTCCAAGCGGTAGGAAAGGTGCTTCTAGACCCCAAACGAAAGAAAAAGTATGCCGCAATGGAAACTCGAACTAATCTTCCCCTCTTGCCCCACTTCCCTCCCGCGGTCACACTTCCGGCGGCCACCACAGGGTATTTTGGGTTTGAAAACAAAGCGTCAGATCTATTTGAGCAACTTTTGTTCCATTGGAGTAGAAGCCCAGGGGCCTGTGGCCGCTCTGGGCTCGGCCACTTCCCCAGGGAACTGACGCGTTTCCCCTTCTCTGCCAAGGTCCAATTTAGCAACTCAGACTGGCCACTTTTAGCTTCTCCTTTCCCTGGCCTGGCAGCAGGCAAGGGGCCAGAGGTAGGGCTGCTGGGGGGAAGGGCATGTGTCTGGGTGCCTTCCTGGTGGACTTCAGGGAAGGCCTAGTTCCCTTCTTCTGCCAGAACCTCCCCTTTACCCCCCAAAACTCCTCCCAGTCCCCCCTCCTCCATGAAACCTCCACTGCCGCTGTCAAAAATCCACTCGCTGCATCAGAAGATGTAAAGTGAGAGTTGTGGTTAGGCCTTGCCTGGTCCTCAGTCTAATCCACACGGAGGAGGTGTGTCTCTGTATCAGTGGTGGGCTGGGGTGTGTACAGGTTGTGAACAAGGCGGGTGTGCATATATGGAGATCACATGTGCATGCAAATTCCATGTCAGCATTTGTGGATGCTGAGCAATGCACGTGTACACAGCCTGCATGGATGTCTAGAAAGAGCTTGGCAGAGTCGATATCCTGGAGTGTCTAGCGGGTACATCCACCATGTGATTTTGTGTGGGCTGTTGTATTTACAGTAAGCATGTGCAAGTTTCATAGACTAGAGGTGTGTGTCAATGTGTGCACACACACTTGTCTATGTGTGGACAGGCAGGCCTTGCCTCTCAGGGGGTGGCGAAGGAAGACAGCTGGGCTCTGGACAATGGTGACTAGGGCCCATGTGGGCAAATACTGGGCTGTAGGTGCCATCAGCAGATCAGGGCTTGAGGGCAGGTTAGTGAACTGCAGGTATGAGCCTGGGGCCAGCAACTGTTTTGTCCTTTATTTTAGGCCTCTCTCCTCAAGCTCCCTTCCCCCTCAATAGGCTGCTACATCCACTCCCGTCCCCTCCCAGCTTGGAATGGTCCCTCCTCCCTTGTTAGCCAGCCTTCCTATCCCTCTCTTCTTACCTCTTGCACAGGTGTCACCATCAACACAACTCTTGGCCACCTCTGGGTCTGTCCATCTTCTCTCCCACCACACTGGAAGAGCAGAAGAGCTTCCAGAAGGCAGAGACCTAGGTTTCTTTCTTTTCTTTTCTTTTCTTTTTTTTTTTTTGAGACGGAGTCTCGCTGTACCACCCAGGCTAGAGTACAGTGGTGTGATCTCTGCAAACTCCACCTCCCGGGTTCAAGCAATTCTCCTGCCTTAGCCTCCCAAGTAGCTGGGATTACAGGTGCCTGCCACCACGCCAGGCTAATTTTTATATTTTTAGTGGAGACGGGATTTCACTATGTTAGCCAGGCCAGTCTCAAACTCCTGACCTCAAGTGATCCACCCACCTTGGCCTCCCAAAGTGCTGGGATTGCAGGTGTGAGTCACTGCGCTTGGCCAAGAAGGCGGAGATCTAAGTTTTTTTTTTTTTTCTGTGGTGCATTCAATTATTGGCTCATAGCTGAGCCTCCCTAAGTCCTGCAGAAGCGCTGACTGTGCGCTGGCTTCACAGCCGCAGCATGTGTACAAAGTATTTGTTTCTTTACAGTGATTTGAAGGTGCAGGTCCAGCTCTTCTGGCATGCTGGTGGGTGTGGGGGGTCATGGGGGTAGGGGGAGGGTGTTTGAACTTCCAGGGTGCTTCCCAGGCCCGCCCCTATGGCCCAGTCCCTAAGGGAAGCACACTCAGCTGCTCTCCTGCTTCCATCATGGGACTGGAAAGCAAGGTTAGGACTCAGTGGCCTTGCTGCTCCTTCATGACACGGTCAGCCTCTTCTCTTTTACCCACCCCTCTCTGCCCAGCTGACTTATGCCAATGGTGTGGAGCCCAGCTCATGAGGAATACAGGGTGTGCTCCCGCATCCTGCTCTCCATCTCTGCGTGCAGACCCATGCCTATGCGCTCCTCCATCCTCCCTCCATGAGGTGCTAAGGGCCCCTGAATGGGTTTTCTCTGGCCTGGGTTTTGGGGGAGACTGGCCTGTCTGCTGCTTCTGGGAACTCCCAGGGTCTTCAGCCCCTACATATGTAAACTCCTTTTAACCTAGGCCTCCCACTAGGGAGGGCTTTCTGGCTCCTGCAGCCAAATACACTTGGCTCTCTTTCATTCTGGATTCTGGAAATGCTTATTTTATCCATTCTAGTGGCTTCCACTCACTCTCTGCCCCAGCGAGTGGTCATAGCTTTCTCTGCCACTCCCCATATAGAATCGCAGAACATTCAGCTAGAGGAGGTGTCAGAGAATACCTGTCCCAAATTATTTTATCAATGAGGAAACTGAGACCCAGAGAGAGTGGCTGACTAACGTGGGCTCACACAGCAGTGAATGGTGAAGCTGGTACTGGAATCAGATCTTGACTCCTGGTCAGTGGTTCTTTTCAGGCTAGACAGCCATGTTTTTCTTTTCTATTTCCTTCTGTTTCCCACTCTTTCTCAACCTTTCCTTTACTATTAAAACATTTCCTTTTTTTTATTTAAAATGTTCTGTGTTAAGCAGGACGACTTGTGCTTGGAGGCTCTGAGGCGGCACGTGGCGCTGAGACCACTGTCCCAGCATGGGTTTCCTTGGTCCTTTTAAAAGCCCTTTGTTGTCCTTCATCCCCTAAGATACCTTGGGACCCTGTCCTCCCTTCTCCCTGAACCATCATTTTCAACTCTCATTTCTCCTTCCAAATACCAGGGAGGCAGCAGACAGAACCCCTCAAAAAATGGGCTCCTTTCACTAACCATACTTTTCAGGTCTTTCAAATAGAGAGTCTCAGAAGGAAAATATGGGCATTCGTGTGTGTGTGTGTGTGTGTGTGTGTGTGTGTGTGTGTGTGTATGTGTGTGTATCTCATGTGTCTCCCAGAAGCTCCTGGGGGTAAGTGGAAAAATTAATTAGAACCAGGATGAAAGGTGTTCTGGGATAATTGCAGGTAATATCAGGACAGCCAGGAGGGTGAGGCAAGAGGCTTCTAGATGTCCTGGGGACTTGGATAGGCCCCCAGCCCCACTCCTACAAAGCAGATCAGACACCTGGGGAGGCTAGGGGGAGGGAGCATTCTGAGTGAAGGGTCTTTGTCTTTACAGGGAAATTCTTGTTAGTTGCTAAGGAACTGGGTTGTCTTTCCTGATCCAAGCCTCCCAATGTTTTGCTTAGCTTGGGAGGGGGATGCTGGGCTGAGGCTTGAGGCTCCCTTGGCAGTCGGTCCTTTCCCTGGGGCTGCCGAGCCTCTGATAGGTCTCTGGGGAAGGACTCTCTTCTGGGAGAGATGCTTCTTTCCCAATACCCTAAGCCTCACTGCTTGCTCCAGCCAAGCTGAGAACAGGTGAGGTGGAGGCAGGGAAAGAGAGGAACATGCACATTTACCAAACAGCCTGCACGCCAGGCATTGTGCTCAGATGCCTTCCCTGCTATCTCATTTAACCATTGCAACACATCTTTGGAGGAAGGCACTTATTTCCATTTATTTTTCATTATACTGGTTTTTTTTTTGTTTTGTTTTGTTTTTGTTTTTTTTTTGCAGTTGAAACACAGGTCTGGAGCAGTTGCCAAGGTCACGGAGGTATCAATGGTAAAAATTCTATGTGAATTCAGATCTGCTCAGTAAGAAAACTTGTGTTTTTAAGTGGCATCACTGAATGCATGTACTAGGCTTTCTTCCTATCCCTTGGCTGCTGAGTGCTGACACCTGGACCCATTGCTGTCACCATTATCATCACCATCACCATCACCGTGGTCATTATCACCATCACCTCATCATCACCATTACCATCACCATGATCATCATCACCATCACCTCATCATCACCATTACCATCACCATGATCATCATCACCATCACCATCATCATCACCATCACCATCACCTCATCATCACCATCACCATCACAATGATCATGATCACTATCACCTCATCATCACCATTACCATCACCATGATCATCATCACCATCATCATCATCATCACCATCACCTCATCATCACCATCACCATCACAATGATCATGATCACCATCACCTCATCATCACCATTACCATCACCATGATCATCACCATCACCATCACCATCACCATCACCTCATCATCACCATTACCATCACAATAATCATGATCACCATCACTTCATCATCACCATTACCATCACCATGATCATCACCATCACCATCACCTCATCATCACCATTACCATCACAATGATCATGATCACCATCACTTCATCATCACCATTACCATCACCCATCACTATGATGATGATCATCATCGTCACCATCACCATCATCACCATTACCATCACCATCACCATGATCATCATCACCATCACCATTATCATCACCATCACCATCACCATGATCATCATGACCACCATCACTTCATCATCACCATTACCATCACCCATCACTATGATCGTCATTGTCACCATCACCATCACTGTGATCATCACTGCCATCACTATAACCTTGTAATCACCATCACAATCACCATGATCATCATCATCATCATCACTGTGATCATCACTGCCATCACCATAACCTTATAATCACCATCACAATCACCATGATCATCATCATCACCACCACCATCACCATGATCATCATTACCATCACCATCACCATCACTATCACCTTATCATTACCATCACATCACCATGATCATCATCGCCATCACCATCATCATCACCATCACCATCATCATCACCATCACCATCACTTCATTATCACCATCACCATCATCATCACCATCACCATCACTTCATTATCACCATCACCATGATTATCATCATCACCATCGTCTCATTATCACCATCACCATCATCCGCATCATCACCCATTACCATCATCATCACCATCATCAATATCATCACCCTGGAGCCTTCCTAGGTGGCTTTCCCTTCTTTTCTACCTTTCCTCCTTACCTAAAAGCAGTTATTATACAGGAATGATGGGGAGGGAGAGGGGTCATTCAATGGACTAAGGATGGCAAACTGTTGGGATAGTGGCTGTGGGCAGGTGGGGAGGGATGGTAATGGCCTTGGGCTGGACCAGGCTATTGACTTGAGTATCCAGGAACTCTGGCCATCCCCACAAATCACACATGGCCCAGGATGGCTTAACCTGGAGTAAGGAAAGTCACTTGGAGAAGAGTCCCCTTAATTTATTCTGGAAATTCCGGCCGTCTCTCTTTGTCCCACTCCAGATCCTGATCTGGCTTTTATCTTATATAGCCAAGAGAGTAAAATTAGAGTCCAGTTTTCCTCTAAATACTACACCTGAGGAGGCTTGAGTTAACACCAGATTCCACCATGACTAGTTATGGAATAGGGAGTAGGTTCCTTAACTTACAGGAATGTCAGTTTCCTCATCTCTAAAGTAAGAATAACATCCACTTTATTAGGGTGTTGTGACAATCAAATGAGAGAACATGTATGAAGGCCCCCAGAAGGCCATGAAGTAGCGTGGGGATGCATTCAGTGAGATACCACACATTAGGCATTTTGTGTAGTACCTGATATGCAGAAAGTGCTCAATAAATGCATCTGATTACAATGATGATAATAATAATGTCAGTTCTCTTTATCCTGGTAAAGGGGTCGCTAATGCTCCCTTATATTTTTCTTAGCTGTTTCATTGGAGATCTCAAAGCAATTTAGCTGTTCATCTTGTTTCTTCCTGGAGGAGGTGGTGCAAAGAAAAGGGATGAGAGGCCCAAAGGGTTCTGCAGGCGGAAAGCGCCGTCAAGGCTGGGTTTTCCCCAAGGTCCCCATGGCCTCCAGGTTTCCCCTCTCCACAACTGGGACCTCCTTCCCTGTGGTTTCCAGGGATCGCCTGGCCAGGGCTGGCTTCAGCCTAGAGCCTGGGCCAGCTTTGTTCTTTTTTCACGTTTTGGGGCCAGGAGGGTGGGGGTCTCTCCAGCAGCTAAACTCAAAGCCCAAAATGTCAAGTCAAAAGGAAGGAGGGGGTTGGGGGAAGGAAAGAAAGCAAGCCGATAATTTCCTCGAAGGATAAACATCCGATTTTTTTTTCTTCACCCAAAATAAACATGCTAGCCACAATGAATTAAAAGCAGAAGAGGGGAGGATGTGTCTCGATTTGGGGCTGCTCTAGGAAGCTGACCTTCTATTTATCCTGGCCCTGGGCACCAACCGGAGCTGCCAATTACATTCTGAGTCTGGTGGGGTGGGGGCTGTGGGGAGAAGGTCCTAGGGAATAGGGGACCCAGAAAGTCCCTTGCGAGGCTGCCTTCCATGGCACTGCAAATGGACACTTCGTTTTGCTTCTTATTTTAGGTCGGCTTGCAGGCTTGCAGGCTTGCCTGGTGGGGTAGAAAGAAGTGGGGAGGCTCCACAATTTCTACTGCCTGGGCTTTCTTTTACCTTGGGCTGGCATAAAATGCCCTTCTGGAGCATCAGAATTTGGTGCCCATTACCTGGGCAGGGAGCTGAATCTATCAATGAAGTGGGCATCATTCAGTTCTCTCCCATTCACAAACTCAACCTCCAGCCCCGCTGTTTCTTCAGATCCCCACCACTAAAATTGTTCCACTAGTTAAAAGCGTGCTTAGCTGGGCCGAGGGGTCATCTAGGGCCCTCTGCCTTCCAGCTAACGAGGGGCAGGACTCTGAGATGATAAGAACCCTGTTCCCAGGTATAGCTTGTTCTTTTCATCTGGGGATCTCAAAGAACTTTGCACACATGAGTCACCAACATCGCTACATGCTAGCCAAGGAGACGGGGTTATTAACTCATGGAGGGAAACCAAACTGAAGGGGGTGTTAGGGGTGCTGAAAGGACTGGAATGGTGGTGGGGAGGCATGGGGCCTCCGTAACTTTAGGCTGGGAATGAGACTGTAGCAGGGAGGGGTCTCCCAGGGGTCCTTGGGTAGGGAAGTCAAGAGGCCTGCAGAGAAAGCCCAGGGAAGTTAGATGGCAAAAGTCCTTTCCTTGCAGATACCTAAGAATTTATTCACTGCTTTCTTTTCTTTTTTTCTTTCTTTCTTTTTTTTTTTTGAGACAGAGTCTCACTTTGTCGCCCAGGCTGGAGTGCAGTGGTGCAATCTCGGCTCACTGCAACCTCTGCCTCCCGGGTTCAAGCGATTCTCCTGCTTCAGCCTCCCAAGTAGCTGGGATTACAGGCGCCCACCATTACGCCGGGCTAATTTTTGTATTTTTAGTACAGACAGGGTTTCACATTAGTCAGGCTGATCTCGAACTCCTGACCTCAGGTGATTTGCCCACCTTGGCTTCCCAAAGTGCTGGGATAATAGGTGTGAGCCACCGCACCTGGCATTATTCACAGCTTTCTAAAAGCATACATCTGATTATGCCATCTGCCTCTCCAATCTATTTTTATTTTATTTTATTTTATGAATTTTTTAGAGATGAGGTCTTGCTCGGTTGCCCAGGCTGGAGGGCAGTGGTGCAATCACAGATTCATAGATCACTGCAGTCTCAAACTCCTGGGCCCAGGTGATTCTCCTATGCCAGCCTCCTGAGTAGGTGGGACTACAGGCATCCACCACCATACCTGGCTAATTTTTTATTCTTATTTTTGTAGGGATGGGGGGTCTCCCTATGCTGCCCAGGCTGGTCTTGAACTCTTGGCTTCAAGCGATCCTCTGGCCTTGGCCTCCCAAAGCACTGGGATTATAGGCACAAGCCACCATGCCTGGCCCAATCTACTTATCATTTAATGATTTCCCACTGCTTTCTGGATACAATCCAGAGCTTTAACATGGCAACAAAGGCCTGGCATGGTCTGGCCTTTGCCCACCCGTCATACTGTTCTTGCCCTTTCATACTTTGCGGCAGCCACAGCATGGGCCTTTCATTTCCTGGAAGATGCCATGCATGCCCCTGCCAGCCACAGGGGCTCGGAGGAGCTTTGGAATGTTCTCTATTCCTGTCTCCACTCACCTGGTAACCCCTAGCCCACTTTTCAGCCCTGAAGTTAAACATCAGGGCTCTGCCTGAGTCTTCAACCCTTTCTCTCCATCAGAAATCAGGCCCCCTTTGCACCCTCATCATACTTATCACAGTTTATCATTTGTTGGGGATATTTGCTTCCCCTGCTGGACTGGAAGCTCCGTGAGGTGAGCACCATGCTGTGTCTGCCCTATCTACCCATGCATGGGGATGAAGCAGGCATGCATCCCCAGTGCCTGGAGGAAGGCCAGGAGCACCCCACATGCAACAATAGTCGCTGAATGAACGTTGTCGAATGTCAGAGCTGGAAAGGCCCGTGGTGATAAACCAACCACCCTCTCCCACTTCTTCCTACCTCCGTGTCACAGCCAAGGGAGCAGAACTTTGGGGAGGGTAAGAGGTTTCCATGAGGTCCCACAGCGACTCAGTGACAGTTCAGGCGTAAGGATCACTATATCCTGCCTGTCCGTCTATTCCCCCGACTCCCCACCCAACCCCTTGCATTTACAGGAAAGCCTCAGTCCCCAGTGCTGGATATTGGCCAATTTCCTCTTGTTGCTTTTCAAAGGAATACAAGCTAGGATACAAAGCACCAAGCCCTGGATGATTTTTTTTTAATTTGGAAAAGAAGGGGTTCTGTATCCAGAGGGGGTTCCATACCCACATCGTCGGTGGTGGGCAGTGTGGCCACATGCCCGGATGGCAAAGCCAGCTATCTAGCAGGCAGCTATCTCCGCCTGGTTTTGTGCTTGGGCTCGCTGGCCCTTCCTCTGGGAGCCTGGAGGGTTGGTGAGTCCTGGTAGTTCTGGGTCATGAACTGGGTGCTTGCTTCAGGTTCGCCCAGGTGGAAGCGGTTCAGAAATCTGTCCATTCTCCAAGAGCCTGGAAGGACAAACAGACCACAGGGAGGCAGTGAGAAAGAGCCATGGACTTGAAAGCTGGCAGGGGCCTGAGAGGGAGGCCGGCTTGTGGGAGCCGAGGCAGCAGGTGATACGATGGCCATGGGGCGTAGTGGCTGGGAGAGCTTCCGGCTCCTGTTGCAGAGGTAGCCCCCAGATGTTAGCAGAGCCTCTGAACAGCAGCAGAGCTGCCTGCTCCCCAGAGGGCAATGGGGACTGAGAGCCTAGCCCCAGTTGAGAATGTCTGAATCTCCTTCCCCAGCACCTCTGTTTAGCAAAACTGCCTTCTCGCTCCCGGGCAGAAAGGAAGCCCAGTCATGCGGGCTGCCCACTTCCTCTACTAATGCCCTCTCCCTGCAGGCTCCCCTGACCCCAGGACAGGAGGCTTCACCCGCTACTTTCCTTCAAACCTGCTCACCCCTGCTGCTGGGGCTGAGATTGGCGGAAGTATCTGTGCTCTTCTTTCAATCTTCTCCCCTAAACCCCAAACACCTCCTCATCTCTGTCCCAGGACAGGGCTTGCACCAGGGTGCCTTCCCCGTGGCAGAGGTGGAGGGGCAGCCCCTGGACCCTGGCGGGGGAGCTGGGCCTGCAGAAACCCAGACAGTGCCCAGGTCGGAGGGGTTCCTCCTCAGGGGGAGAAAACACAAGTGTGTACAGGGAGGCGCATCTTCTGGGGCAAGTGTGAACAGGCCTTGTGGCAGGGCGAGAAGGGCACAGCCTGGGCCATGGAGTGAGGCTGAGGGAAGTGGTCAGAGGCATATTCCCACGTTCTTGTTTCCCAAACCCTGGATGTCAGGCACCCTGGGCAGATGCTTGCCAGCAAAAGGCAGGAAGCAGTTTAATTTGAATCTCAGATAAATAGCAAATCGCTTGTTGGTGTGAGCGTGTCCCACATTCTACATGGAGCATTCTTACATGAATTTTTTTTTTCCGTTGTTTATCTGGAATTCAAATTTTACTGGGCATCCTACTTTTTGTTGTTGTTGTTGTTTTGCTAAATGCAGCAACCTCCCAGGGTGGAGAGAGAGTGCCTGGGGAAGACCCTGTCCGGAGCAGAGCTAGGCAGTGGTCGATACACAGTGGATTAATGGAGACCAGTCACCTCTGATACCCAGACAGAAGAGGGCAAGGGGTTGGAAGCTCTCAGAGCCCCACTTGAGACTCACGGGCCACCCACCCTCCCACCTACCTGTCTCCTCGGTCAGTACCCACCACCCTTTTCATAGCAATTAAGATAGCAAGCCCATTGAAGCGTTCCTGCCTCCCAGAGGCTGCTGACATTTCAAAGATGTTCTCAAGGAGAGGATAATTTTTAATCTGAAACCCAAAATAACAATAACAATAATGCAAACAATAATAGCAGTAACACCCCAATTTCTGTGCTTCCTATGTGTTGGTACTACTGTAAGAGCTTGACACATAATTCGCTTAATCCTCACACAAATCCCAAAAAGGGAGGACTGTTCCCACTCCCAGTTCACAGATGGGATGACTGAGGCACAAGCTGGGGTACTGGCAAGGAAGCTTCGTAGTGGCAGGGATGGGGAAAGGCCTTTGCAGATTCCCTCAAATCCTATCCGACTCAGTGACTGCATGCTCAGATGGGGCCCAGGGGGGCTGGAAAACAAGGGGTTCCAGGAGTTCTTTTGCAGAAAGGGTGGCCAAGGTGCTGAGAAAGCCTCTCCCGCTGGAGGTGTACTGACTGCAGCCAGGTTCTCCTAGAAGGCTCAGTGTCACCTGAGTGTCCTTTCAGAGGGGCTGTGCCTGAGCCTCTGCACCCTAGAAGCCCAGCTGGCTGGAAGGAAAGGAATTATGGTATTATGACCCTGGGAACGAGTGTGTGCACACACGTGTATGTGTGGGTGCACGTGGGTATGCTGGTGTGTGTGCGCACGTGCACATGCCAGGGTAATAAGGGCTTATGGGTGAATTGGTGTGTGGCAGGAACAGGGACAAGGGGGCCTTCCCCACCGTAGGGCAGGAAGGAACCTGCACAGCAGGAAGGGAATTGAAACCCATCACGAGGCTGGGGCAAGCTGCGGGGAAGAAATCCCCTGAGTCCAGAGCGAGAGCTGGCTCCCCTCAATAGTTCGGAAGCCTCTGAGCCTTCAGTGCCCTGGGGGACTCGTGGTTCCTTTCCAGTCCCAAGTCAACAGCCCTGTGGTTCTTGGGCTCCCTGGCCAGCTCCTGAAACCCAGTCCCCGTGCCGGCTAGCCTCTTGCTGCCTCCTTTCCTGGCTTGGCCGCAACTCCTTACACCCCCTGTTTCCTGCCACAGAGGGCAAGTTCTAGAAGGCAGAGGGGGTGAGTCAGGCCCTTGGGGTGTGTGGGGAGAGCTGGAGAGCTAGGAGGCTGCGGCTTCTGTGGTCACCGCTCAGAGGAAAGCCCCTTCCTGTATGGCACTGCTGTCCCCGAAAGGCAGAGAGTCCGCGGCCAGGCAGGAAAAGGGCAGCGCTGCTGTCTGTGCTTGGGCCACTCCACTGTATCCTGGACGCACCCAGGCCAGGCTCTTCCTGGGACGAGGGTAGGGGCAGTGCGGGCACTTCAGAGGCCTTGGTGGTGGGAGGCCTTGGCTGAAGGGAGAAAGGAGGAGGAAGCTGTCTGATGCCTGTCTCATGAGCCACCTGCCCTGTGGCTGGGACACAGAGGCCTGGGCATCTCAGGACAGGGCTGCCACATATGATGTACAGGTTGATCCCTGCACAACCGTAGGGGGTGCTGTTCTCATCCTGCATAGCCAGATGCAGCAGTCCTGGCACTCTCACTTACTGGTCAGTGCTGATAGGAAAGATGTTAGTGATGAGAGATGTTAGATTTCAGCGATGTTCCAGATGGGGGCCAAGGGGAGAGCCTGATAACCTTATCTAAAGCCACTGGGGGATTTCTGGGCCACCACTCTGTGCCTGGCCTCCTATTAGGCTCTAGGGGGGAAAGATGTCCCCTGTCTTCAGCAGCTGGGGAAGGGGCTCCTCCTCGGAGCTTTAGTCCCAGGGACTGTGATGATGGCAGGAATGTTTGGAAAAGGCCCTGGGGCAGGTCTTGACAGTCACTCTCTCCACCCCAAGCTTCCGAAATCTGTGGGGTTGGCTTTCCACTGTTTGGGAGTGGTTTGTCACGTGCTGGACAAACTCTGGACGGCTCCATTGGGCCAGTTAGGGCTAAGCAGGCATCTGAGAGACTGAGAGGTGCTCCGCCACGTCCAGCTTACCCTGGCCCCCTTGCAGGACTTGGTAGAATGGGGGATCGGCTCCCCTGCCAGAAGTGCAAGCTCTTAGACGAGGTCAGACCCCAGGGCCCCTTTAACACTGGCAGCCATCACCCTGGTCCTCTGCCAGGCATGGAGTCAGAGGAGCTGCCTTATTTTACCCCCTGCCCTTGGCGAGTTTCTAATATAATACAAGTAATACTAAACTAATCACAGTCTGGTCCTTCAAAGGGTGGCCTTGGCCAGCAGTAGAACTTTGTAGTCTGGGTCCCTAGCAGACAAGGTCCCCACCCCTAGTGACACCCCTGGATTCCCTTCGGCAGGACCATTCTCCGGGCTGGGGTGCAGTGGCACTATCACCGCTCATTGCAGCCTTGACCTCCCAGGCTCAGGTGATCCTCTTGCCTCAGCCTCCCGAGTAGCTGGAACCACTGTTGTGTGCTACCACACCTGAGTAATTAAAAAAAAATTATCTGTAGAGACAGGGTCTCCCTATGTTGTCCAGGCTGATCTCAAACTCCTGGCCCAAGTGATCCTCCTGCCTGGGCCTCCCAAAGTGCTGGGATTACAGGTGTGAGTCACTGCACCTAGACAGGCCCACTCTTAAGACTTCCCAACAGCCGAGGACAGCAGTTCCTGGGTGACCCTGCTGTAGCCAAGGGACGTTTCCCACCTGACTGGTCCTTGGTCCTCGGTATTTCCGTCCTGATGTATTTCCGTCCTGATGTACTTCCCTCTTAGCCTGGGAAGTGGGGTAGGAAGCTGAGGGAGGGAGGTTCCCCCCACCCCAGCTCCATTCTCCCATGGGCCCCTGTTCAGGTGGGCTGGAGAACAGGGAGTGGGTTGCTGAGCCCTTGAGGTTGGAGCTGCGGCAGCCTCTTGTCCCAGGGCAGTCTCTGTAAGGACAGGGGCCACTGGCTCTGGCTCCGAACAGCCCTGTTCCTTCAGGTGGTGATCTGTATCTACCCAAGGTGATCACCCTCTTCCCTGGCCTCGCTGCCTCTCCTCTTAGGTAAGGGCACCACTGCTTCTTGTTGGGGGATGGTGGCCCTGAAGAGAAAAAACAAAAACTCAACTCCAGCCTAATAACCGCCCCACAGAGAGCCCGGCTCAGGTCTGTAATTTGTCTGGCTCGTCACGGGACCGGCCACATTGATAGAAGCACTGATACCTTTCTGCCGAGATTAATGATGTCCCGGCGGTGGTAGGCGGGAGGCCTGAGACTTTTATTTTTTGTGCCATTAAATGACATCCAGAGACTTCCACTCAGGACCTGAAAAGCCCTCGTTCCATCACATCCAATTACTCCGGGAGGAGATTTGCTGAGTGGCTGATACTGCGGGCTCCAGAGGCTTTCGGGTAGTGGGGGGCACTTTGACTTTGGCAGGAGTGAGAGGGAGGGGATGCCAGCAGAGTTTCGGGGTGGTGAGGGGTGACCTGCGTCTCCTCTGGAGAGAGGACCCAGGAGGGCTGAAGAGTGGAAGCTGGTTCTAATTATCCAGCCAGTGCACCCCCTAGGCCTCCTCCTCCCTTCTGCAGCTGGCGTTGGGGCAGGAAAGGGATCAGGAGGATGGGAGACTTCCAGCTGCCAGTTTAGCTTCCAGTGATAAATTCCAATATTTGGTAGTGGCAACAATTGGCTGGAGTTTGGGGTAGAATCTGGGGGCTTATCTGTGTGGTTTCTTCACGATGTGTTCAACATTGCTTGGGATGGCTGATGTTCGGCTGGACTGGGACTTGCTTCTTGAGGAGGTCCGCCTGGGGCTCATGGAGATTTCAGGCAGTTCCCAGCCTGGGCGCCTGTCTGAGTGTTGCCCGGGATGGCCCCAGCTGGGTGGCTGCCAGGCCCCCAGTTCTACCCGCTCGGCCAGGTGGGTGGGGCCCTTTGGAGGAAGAGCGCCTCCTGCCACAAGCCCACACAGTGATCAGGGGCTGGGCCCTGGGGGATGCTGGGGCTGGGCCAGGTGAACCACCATGGGAGGTCAGGAGGGTGGGCTGAGTGTGTTTGTGTCTGTCTGTGTGTGCACTGGTGGGGGGCAGTCTGAGGGTGGGGGCTGCTCTCCAGGCAGGGCCCCCTTTCCTCTCAGGCCTCTTCCCTCCATGCTTCCTGACACCATGTGCTGCTGTGTTCTGCTACTAGGCTGGTGGATTTCCTCCCAGCCTCATCCCTCTGCAGCAACATCTCCTACTCTTGAAGCTGCATGGGGCTCTGCTGCCCTTGGCCCCACAATTCCCCTTCTTTCTCACCCACCGAGGCCTGCATGCCTTCAGATGCCACAAGCAAGACTTCAACCCCCTACGTGGCAAGTCCCTGCCTGTCTCTCCTCTCTGACCCCTGTGGGTGGGTGGTTCCACCTCTGAGCTGCCGAATTTGGGTGCCTGTGGTGCTAGGAAGCGGCTTATGGCTGCCTGGCCCAGGACTCCCATTTTGCAGTGAGCAAGTTTCCCCTCTGAGGGCCCTGAGGCTGCCCTGGAGGTGGTGACCCAAGCTTCTCTTGCCCGTTAGTTTCCAGCACGTTGACACCATCCTGGGCGCTCGGCCTTGGAGTGGCTTCTGGAGCAAGCTGTGGCATGTCCTCTCGTGGGGCAGAGAGGGGATTTCCCCTGCTCACTTGCAAGAGGAGTGTGAGGCTGGCTTGTGACACCTCTGAGTGAGGTGACCGAGGTGTGGTGTGGCACAGACCGCAGCTCCCCAGGATTCTGAGGCTCAGCCACAGCAAGGGAGGGGGTGTGTGTGTGGACCATTCTGGGCAGCTGCTGCTGGCCAAGGAGGCCTGGGACAGCAGGATGCAACTGTGCTCTGTCTGTATCCCCACTGGGGCCCAGAAATCTGGGTCAGGAGAGCGGGGATGTAGGCAAGGCGGTGGCAGGTGCAAACAGCCCTTCCCTGGAAGTCAGAAGAAAGTCAAATGGCTGTTAACTGTGGACGCCCTTGGTAAGTCATGCCACTCACTGTTTCAGGCTTTGCTTTCCTCGTTTGCCCTGGGGTAGGGGTGATGGCCACTGTCCTGCCCCCTTGACATGGGTGGCAAGGGGAAGGCCAGGGAGGGGCAGGGTGGCTGGTGGAGAGGCTGGTGGAGAGGCAGCCCTGCCTGCCTGGGATTGGGACAGGGAGGACGTCGATCAATGCAGAGACTGTCACTTGTGGGCATGGTACTCACAGAGGTGGCTGCCTTCTCAGGTGCTGAGGCAAGCTGACGTGTGTTTGCGAATGTGGGGGTGTGAGAACGTGCAGATCCATGTGTGTGAATGGCTTGTGGATGTGCATATGTGGGTGTGTCCCACACACAGACACACTCATTAACTGAAAGCCAACAGTGGGCTGGGCACAGGGACAGGTGGGAGAAGGGAAAGAAGGCAGAGGTGAGCGCTTCTCTCAAGGAACTGATAGTCTCATGGTGGAAGAGGGGCCGCCATGAGTGGCAAGTGATTTAGAAATACAAAAGAGATCAAAGCAGATGTCTGGGGAGGCACAACAAATGCTGTGTGAGTGGAGAAGACGATAGAGACTAGAGATGCCAACAGCAGGTTGGGGGAAGCCTGGCTCAGCGGATCAGCCTTGTGGGGTTGTTCTAGAGGATGTGATGGAGGGCCAGCAGCCGGGACTGGTGCTTGGAAGGTGGGCAAGGCATTGCGGGTCTGGGAAGGGGAGAATGAGACGCCCAGATGGGCAGTGGTGGGCGGGCAGATGTGAGCAAAGAAGTAGTTCAGGGACGTCTGGCAGTGTGCCGCACACAAGGGCAATGGTACAAGGTGCAAATGAAATCTGCCTGGAAGGGAAGATGTCCCCCTCAGAGGGGTGTTCACTTAGAATCAGAGGGAGACAGCCCAGCATGTCACAGGCCTGAGATAATGGCATCTGCAAATCTGGAAAGGCGAAGTGTGGCCTTTGGGACAAGCGTCACACAGCTGTCCTGTGATGCTGGCCAGCCAGCCCTTGTCAGAGGCACCAGTTAAGGCTGTTTAGATTTCAGGGGTCTCTCTGTTCCTCCTATCTTGGGGACCAGTTATGCTTGTGCTGTTTGAATATCTCCCCTGACTCTCTCAGTGAGCACCCCCTATCCATAGAGCTACACCAGGGTGACTCCACACATGCATGAGAGCAGGGACACCATCACATGGTGACTTCTTACAGCACCCAAAACAGCGCCAAGTATACACTAGGCATCTGGCATCAGCTGAGCGAATGCAGAAGGCATTACTGAGTTATGCCAGGCGTGGTTTGAAAGTGGCCAGAGAGGAAGGAGCTGTGCAAAGGTAGGAGGAGTGGGGTGGCACGGCAGGGTTTCATCAGCTAGAAGTGGGGTAGCTCTAAGCCCCTCCAGGACCCTTGCTGTGCTCCTGGCCTCCTGGGGTCTGATGCAAGACCTCTACTAGGAAATGTCAGGGCTGGCTGGGAAAGTCGAGCCTCATCAGTTGGTCCCTGCATTTATTTGGCAGAAGAGGGAGGCCAGGACATTCCAGGAAGCTGGGAGCAAATCAATTTCAGGTCATTCAATTGCAGATCAACTAGTCCAACCCTGTATCTTGATGAGGTCAAAATTGAGACCCAGGGAGGGGAGGTCACCTGGCCAAGTTCAAACAATCAGAGTCGGGACATCAAGATCTCATTTGCTGACCACATGTACATTGTCCTGTGGTCACAGTAAAAAGAGGAATCCTGGGGAGGGTTTCACCTCCTTGGGTCTGAACAATGCCATCCCCACATCCCCCTACATAGTCATGACAGGCTTTACTAGAATCATCTCAAGCCCCCTTCTTCACCCTAAGCCTGTCATTTACCCATAAGATCCAGGGAGGGAAGAGGCCTGAACAGGATGGGGTTCAGTGGCCCGTCTGCCATAGACGCCCCTCTACCTGGCTTCTGTAGGCTGACCTTTCCCCTCGAGTCTCTAGAAGCTTTTCCTGCCTGTTCACCCAGGGGACACAAGCAGCTGGTTACACCACACTGCCCCCCTCCCAACCCCTGACACCCTGCTTCCTCCACGGATTCTCTCCCCTGGAGAGAAATCTAGATCAAGGCAAGTCCTGGGGCCTGTGTTCATTGGCAGGACCCCATGCTCTGGCCTCCCAAGCACTGGTCCAGCCCTGGGCTCCATAAGTCCCCAGGCACTGTCCAGGTGCTTCAGAGAGCACCAGGCCCTGAGTGTTTCAACATCGTGCAAGGACCTGGGGTTTCTGCTTTTGCAATCGTCCCTGGGTTCATCCACACCTCACTGCCTCATGTCTCGACCCCTCTGATGGTGTCCTGTCCTCTCATTCTGGTCAGTTCTGCCTGCCCCTCCAGGTTCGTCGTCTCCAAAGAGTGACTTGAGTGTTGCTTCTCTGGTAAATAATTTCTAATGGCTTCCCAGAGTCAACCCGCAAAAGCCACTCCTCTGCCGGACTTCTGAGAACCTTGTTTTTCCCCTTCTCCTCCATTTTCTCACTTAAAAAAAAAAATCTATGGTTTCTCCAACCCAGAGCTCCCTCTTCCTTCACTCAAGGATTCAGATCTCCTCCTTCTCTAGGGCCCAGCCCTGCTCCAACCTCCTCCCCATGGCCTCAGGGCCAGAGAAATTTGTAGATCATCTGGAGCCAACCCCTCATTTTCTAGATGAGGAAACTGAGGCCCAGCGAGGTTCATTGATTGGCCTCAAAGTGAAACTACTAACTAGAGAGAGGGGAGTCCAGATTGCCTCACTCTACAATAAAACACCTTTATATCCTCTCTGGCTGGAGAGAGCACAGTGTTCTGGAGGGAAAGGCATGACAGGAAGGGAAGAGATCTATCCCTGAGTCCACAGACTTCCAATTGTCTTTACAATTAGAATCACACAATTAAGTGTTTAATTACAACGTGCTCTGCACTGTTGTTTAATTGTTTCCAAAGTAGACTGTAAGCCACTTGGGGACAGGGAAAATTCCTGGTGCCCTTGACTGGGTCTCCTCTGAAGTTCCCAGCACAGCGCTGGGCACATGGAAGGCATCACATGGCAAGACTGGGACCTTGGCTGGGGCTTTCATCTGGGAGGGCCATTGTTTTGTTGTTTTTTTTGAGACGGAGTCTCTCTCTGTCCCTGGAGTGTAGTGGCGCGATCTCAGCTCACTACAAGCTCCACCTCCCAGGTTCATGCTGTTCTCCTGCCTCAGCCTCCGGAGTAGCTGGGACTATAGGCGCCCACCGCCACGCCCGGCTAATTTTTTTTTTTTTGTATTTTTAGTAGAGACAGGGTTTCACCATGTTAGCCAGGATGGTCTCCATCTCCCGACCTCGTGATCCGCCCACCTCAGTCTCCCAAAGTGCTGGGATTATAGGTGTGAGCCACCGCGCCCGGCCTGGGAGGGCCATTTTAAACCCTGTACAGATGCAAGTCCAGTTTCTAAGTTCCCCATGGACAAAAGGTGGGTCAAGGGGTGGGGTGGGGAAGTACACAAGACCAAACAACGCGTTTCAGGCCCAGCGCGTTTTGGCTTCCTTGCCTGGTCACCAACATCCTGGGAGGGGTGGGTCAGGCCTTTGCTGGTCCCTCAGGCCACTGTGGTTTCTGGAGGACAGGCTGTGGTTGAGCCTCAGGAGCCCCAGCACGCAGAGTAGGGAAGCATCTTTGGTGTACGCAGCTCCCTTCCTCTCCCTTGTCAGTCCCTCCTCATGGCATCTCCCGATGCTCTATCCTTCCCTCCATCCTGCCTTCAGAAAGCACTTCACCCCCGAGAGACTCCCACCCTGGGCATAGGCATGGTGACCCCGGAGTCTCATGGTGGGGCTCAGAGGCACTGCTTCATTTTATGAGAACCCCATGGGTGGGAGAATGTCATAGGCTGAGGTCCCGACATCTTTGGTGAGATCCGTAGCCAGGGTGCTGGAGACAGTTTTTCTTGGTCTGGGCAAGATACATAATTTTGTTTCCTTCTCTCTGCATCTAAACTTAAAAGTATGTCTTTGGCAAAGCTGTTTAAACAGATTCACGGATTGGCAAGGTGCTGAGGGCACCTGGGGAAGGTTCACTGGTGGTAAGTTTGCACCAGCTCCACTCCCAGGGTGGCCTGGAGCCCTCTGTGATAGGTGGGCCCTGCTCGGCACATCTGAAGGGCCCTGTCGCTCAACCTGTGCCTTTCTGGGCTCCATGTTCCTCTCCTGTGGGGCCTCCGGCATCGCGGTTGTAGCAATACCTGGGCCGGCTTCCTAGTGGGTGGATGTTTGGTCAAGGTCACTGGGTGAGAGGAAATGGCTGACGACACCCACCCTCCCACTTGCCTTCCTGCCAGCCTGGGGGATGTGCTTCTTGCACTTCCAGATGGCATTGTGCAGTCTCTATTGTCTTCCCTTCCCTAAAATTGGGGAGCTGAGAGTGCAGGGGTGGCTTTATTTCCCATTTTCTGGAAGAGAAATCTAAGGCTCAGATGGCGGGTTGGGGGGAGTTGGGGGCATGGCTCACACTGGGTCAGGTGAGTCACTTGTGGCATGTTGCAGTGGCCAAGTGGCCACCGCTCCTGCTCCCTGGCCCTGGTGGCAGGAGGACCGAGGCCAAGCAGGCGGGGTTCACCATTAGGAGGCTATAGGGAGCTGGTCTGCTCCAGAAGCCAAGGAGGGCTGCTCAGAGAAGCTAGTGGAGGGGGGATGGTGGGGGACATCTTCCCCTCATCACTGAGATGGCACAGCCGACCCAGTAATTAGCAACCCATGAGGATAGACTGGCAGGGTGGCATTCCAGGGCCCTCTTGCCCAGATCAGACTCAATTACAGAGCACAATGACTTGCCAAAGTTCAGGGGCAGCTGCCTGCACATGCCATGCAAAGTTTCGGGGTACTCTTCTCCCTGGCTCCAGTCACCTGCTTTGAGACCCTGCCTTACAGACCAACCCACCCAACTGGAGCCTCCACACTGGTCTGTGGGACTTACCTCTCAAGGGAGACCACACCTGATGCCAACATCTTTAGGGCACTCCCTCCAGTTCACTCCCAAGAAACACCAGCCTTCGGCCCCAGTCTCCAAGGCTCATGAGTGGGGGTCAAGGCCCCAATTTCCCCGTAAATGCCTGAAGCGTTTGTTCCACCCCAGAATTCACCCCGGTGGTGGCTGGAAGGATGGGAAGGTCTTACCTCGAGTTTTGTTTTCCTTGGGAAGGAGAGAGATGACTTTTCCTTCCTGAAGATAGACAAAGAACTGGTAGCGATGGAAGCCACTGTGTGCTGGTGGGGAGGGAGCCTGGTAGGCTATAGGTAGAAGAAGGAGAGAGGTGGGCATCAACATCCCATACTACCGAGGGCAGAGCTCTCTGCCTTCCCATGGTCCTGCTGACCTCCCTGGGGCCCCAGATCAGCACTCAGCCCTGCAAAACATTAGGATTTGTATTTGGCGGGATCTCAGCTTCAGTATTTTCATTTAAGAAGTACATATTTTGGTGGGGGTGAGAGTGGGGGAGGAGGTGGTCCAAGAGGAAACACCCTGAGCTGGCTTGAAGGCCTTGGGTGCTGGCGTGGCTCCCAGGCCTTTATGGGCCAGTGGGTGTTGGCATTGTCCTGTTTTTGCTTTAGTCTATCCTGATGGATTTCCTGCCTCAAGAGAAGCCCATCTTCCTCTGTGAGTGTGTTTGGCAGAGGATTTTTATTTATTTTTTCGGCATTTGCTTATGAACTCAATCCCCAAAGAAGCCAATTTCTTGGCTGCGTCTGGAGGATCTGGAAGTGGTTACGAGGGTGGGTGGGACTGGGTTCAAAGGTTTGATCATGGGAGCTGTAGGAGCTGGGTGCTCGGGGCATCAGGGAGAAGTTCCCTCTCCCAGTCCTTCCCTCTCCCTCCAGGAGGCTGAGCTTTTTTTTGGGGCGGGGGAAGTGGGGTGGGGACATCCCTCATTCTTTCCCCAAGTCCATGCAGAGTCAAGGTCCTGCTGGCCTGGCCTAGGTCTTTCAAGGTAGGCCTCTTTCCCAGAGTGCTTCACCCCTTCCCACTCCCCTTCCCTCTCTCCATCTTCCTTTCCAAGGAGGGGAGCCAGGCTGGAGCCAAGAATCTTTCTGCGTGGGTGGGAAAGAAGCATTTGCAATGAGGATGTTGGTGGGAGGGAGTATTGGTCCTTTATGGCCGTCTCCCCTTCTTTCCTCTCCTGATCATTAAACAAAAGCACGACTTGCTGCTTGGAGCATTGGAAGAGTCCCTCACTGTGCACTTCTGGCCACTGGTGGCTTCCAGCATGCCAACAACCGGGGAATTCCTGACGATTCATCTTTCCCTGCATTTTTGGATCGCAGATCAGATGTGTGTGTGTGTGTGTGTGTGTGTGTGTGTGTACGCGTATGTGCACTCAGAGTGAGAGCAGAGCTGGGTGTGCTGAGAGCCATGTGAGTGTGTGTGGTTGGAGGTCCCACTCGGGGTGGGTGTGTGTACATGAACAGCCAGTGTGCAAACGCCCCGAGGCTGTTTTGGAGGGCCTGTTAGTGTGTGTGTAAATGCAGGTAAAGGAGCATTTCTTCCTAAACACCGCCAGTGCTGAGAAAGACTTCTGAGCACAGGTGGGTGCCAGGGAGTCTCCTCGTGTGCTTAGGTATGGAGGGCAGATGGGACAAGTCAGTGTGGGCAAGATGTGTGGGCATGTGGGCTGTGGAGTACACTCCACCGTGGGCACACTCAACGCTGCCCAAAACTGGTGACCTCAGTTCTGTGCGGACAAGTCTGAAGTGAGAACTCACTGGATTTGTGCAATGGAGAATTTATCCTCTATCTCCTCAAGGGAGATAGAGACTAATGCCTCTCACTAGGGCTTTCCTCAAGAATCCCCTCTTCAAAACCACCAAAGGCAGAGAATTGAGGCGTGAGGAGGAGGGGAAAGGGTTCACACATGCTAGACCACTTCTCCGGGCCAGGCCCTGGGCTGTAGGGCTTCACTTATGACATCTCCTCCATCTTCCCATTTCCTGGAGGCTTGAGAGGTAAAGCCAGGCCAACAGTGAGTGGTGGTGCTGGGATTTGAATCCAGGCCTGCTTGGTGCCCAAGCCCACGCTGCTTCACGGAACCGCAGGGCTAAGTTTGGTGCCCAGTCCTGTGCCAGAGGCCAGCCCAGTACCTGAGCATCCCTTTCAAGGTAGGTTGGGGGCATCCTCCTGGGGCAGGGATCTGAGAGAGGGAAGCTGGGGGAAGGATGGGGGTGGACAGGGGTTACAAGCAGCCTCCAGTCAGATGGCCCCCTGCACTGTGACGCTGGCTGCATTCTTTACTAGCCGTTCACATGGCGCAGGATGGTCTGTGCCTCAGTGTGATCCTCTTTAAAATGGGGACACTGATGGCAGTGACCATAAAAGGTAGTTGTGGAGATGAAATCAGGGCATCCAAGAAAACTCTCGGGCTGGCGCTAGCACACGACAAAGCAGCACCATAAGGTTTTGATTCCTGTGATTGTCACTGATGCCCTGGCTGGGGGAAGGGGTCCCTAGGGCCTTACTCACCTGATAACTCCTGGCCCTGAATCTTCCCTTTCTTCAGGTCGGCGCCCTGAAAGAAGAGACAAGCAGGGCTGTAGGTTATGTCTTGGGCACACTTCAGGCCACGTGGGCTCTGCGGGATTGCTTCTCTCTCTGCGGGAGGAGGATGGGAGAGGAAGGAGAATGGGAGAAGAAGCAGGATGGGAGAGGAGGAAGATGGGAGAGCAGGAGGATGTATGGCTGCTTTTGGGAGACAGGGCAGTGAGTGGGGTTTTGGAATGGGTACCTCAGGGGATCCAGGCAGAGAGGACAGACACACGTATTGCTGAGGGGGGCAAATGGACACCTTCCCTCTAGAGAGGCCCTGTAGGACACTTCCCAAAGAGCTGTTCCACAATCCCTATTGGTGCCTGAGACTGGGCGCTCCACATCACCTGCAGGGTCTGGTCGGATCTAAGGGAGGCGCTTAGATCTGCAGTTCTCTGGATCTTACTAAGGAGCCCATCTTCTCTGGAGGGAGGACTCTGCTCCCTTTGGAGCCTTTAGAATATTAAGCAATGGGCTCAGAGCAACCAGCGGGGGAAGGGAAAGCAGGAGGAGGCTACACTGCCTGATTCTGTGGCAGCTTCTCCTCACCCTCAGTTAACTCAGCCCACAACCCTGGGGCAGTTTCTTTGGCCACTGGGACAGCCTCAGTTTCCCTCCTCTCTTTCCCTCCCTCCTCCCCTCCACTCAGTGTCTATGGGATAATGAGGTGACCCCGGGGGTGGGTGCTAATTACTGTTTGTGCAGGACTGGGAGATGCTCAGATGAAAGAGACTGGAGCCGGGCCCCTGGGTCTGTGCCATGGCTCAGGGGCCCCAGGCCATGCCAGGGAGCCCCAAGGCCCCTAGGTGTGGGGTTTTATAGCCTTAATGAAGGTGATTAGCGTGACTCTTAATTGAGTCTGCCGACACCTAACTGTGCCCTGGCTACCTTTTCACCGAGCCTAGAAGAGGGGCTCATGGGATGCTGGGAGGATGGGGGAGAGGTGGGAGGCCCTGCCTGAGGTGGGGGCAGGGGCAGGAGAGATCCAATCCCCTAGCTTGAGGTTTACCTTTTATAGAACTAAAGTCCTACTCGCTCAGTCCAGAACCCACCAGATCTCCTACCTTTTGGACTGCAGCTTGTCTATTATTGTCCTCACTTTGGGCCTCTTGGTCAGATATCCCTCTTCCAAGCCTGGTTCCTATAGAGCTAGGTCTCATTTGGTTGGAAGAAGGAGCAGGAGACTGTGGAAGGATAGACCCTTCCCCCACGAGCCCCTTGTAGTTTGTCTTCTTCACCTGATACAGGTGAGATAGATCTTTCCTTCCTTCCTTCCTTCCTTCCTTGCTTGCTTGCTTCTTTCTTCCTTCCTTTCTTCCTTCCTTCCTTCCCTTTTTTTGGAGTCTCGCTCTGTCATCCAGGCTGGAGTGCAGTGGTACGATCTTAGTTCACTGCAACCTCCGCCTCCCAGGTTCAAGCGATTCTCCTGCCTCAACTTCCCGAGTAGCTGGAATTATAGGTGCCCACCACCACGCCTGGCTAATTTTTGTATTTTTAGCAGAGATGGGGTTTTACTATGTTGGTCAGACTGGTTTCAAACTCCTGACCTCAGGTGATCCACCCGCCTCAGGCTCCCAAAGTGCTGGGATTATAGGCATGAGCCACTGCGCCCAGCTGAGATCTCTTTCCTTTAACTTCCTTCTACTCTCCCTGATCCTGTTCTTTTCTGCTCAGGAGGATCTGGGCAGCCTTCAACATCAGGTCCCACCCATACGGTGATGCACACTCCAGCTCTGTCTCGCTCCCCTCTCAGCACAGTCCCCCAAATCCCCGCATTTTGGGCCTGGCATTATCCAGGGCTGGCATTATCCAGGCCCAGGTGTGGCCAAAGGGCTGTGGCCCGACAAGGATAAGGGATTGGAGAATGGAAGCCTGTCTCCTTGCCGCCCATCTCTTCCAGGAGAGGAGGGAAGGCCTTGACAGATGCCTAGCAGCCACTCTCCCTACAGAGCTCTTCTGCCACCCGAGCAAGATGGAGAGTTCTAGGGCTGAGCGCAGGGAAGACCTGCCCAGCCTGGTCTGCCCTGAGCTCCTCAGCCTCCCCTTATTCCTTTCCAAGTCAGCCCAGCCAGCGGTTGTTTAAACAAAACAATAGCAACCTAACCTGGCTGTTTCTTTTCAATTCCCCCCAGGCATGGGTCCCACCCAGAGTGAGGCCAGGGAGCAGGCAAGGGTGGGGGCCAGGGCCAGTCAGATCGGGGAGCTGGTTTGTGCAGAGCTGCAGCAGGTGGAAAGGCTGATCTGGAGCCTTGATGGGGTGGGAAGTCTCCCTTTCTTCATCCTTTCACTCTGGGGAGTTTTTCTTATCAACCGGGGCCAGCATAGGCAAAGATTCTGCAAATCCTTACATTGGGTTTGCTGAGGCAAGCCACTGGCCCTTCCTAGCCACCCAGCAGATCCTGTGCTTGACTGGGGCACTGATGACAAATGGACTGTTCAGGTCCCCCCTGGAGCTGATCCCATGGACAGGTGCTGGTCCTCACTGGCAGAAAGAACGGGGGAGGACCTGGTGGCAGAGGGGCCCCCACATGGCGTGGGGTCAGAAGCTGTGATTTACTCGGATTGTCTTGAGAATTGCCTAAGTTCCCTTTGGCCATAAACCTTTCCTCATTGGTCAGTCCTGGAGGGGCTACAATTTCTACCATAGAATCAACACCTGGTAGGGGCTTTAGGAAACTAAATTCTAAAAGGTGAGAGAGTTGGGCTCCAGAGAGGGAAAATCCAGAATGTTCAAGGAGGATGAGGCCTTAGACCCCAGGCCCTTCGAGATCAGCTGACTCAAGGTCTCATGCCTTTTGACCTCAGTGCCATCCTGTGCTCTTTCTGTGACATCATGACAATCCCATCAGTTCTATGGGAGGCATCATTTTCCAAAGACCATGATTAAAATACGGAGATATTATCTGGAGGGCTGGAGCTGCGGTGAAAATGGGGGCCCTCCCACCCGATTTTAGCTCTTCTAAAATATCTTCATGATGGCCAAGTGCAACAGCTCACACCTGTAATCCCAGCACTTTGGGAGGCTGAGGCGGGTGGATTGCTTGAGCCAAGGAGTTTGAGACCGACCAGCTTAGGCAACATAGCAAAACCTCGTCTCTACAAAAAATGCAAAAATTATCTGGGCATGATGGCCCATGCCTGTAGTCTCAGCTATTCAGGAGACTGAGCTGGGAGGATCACCTGAGCCCAGGGAGGTGATCCTGAGCCATGATGGTGCCACCGCACTTCAGCCTGGATGACAGAGTGAGACACTGTCTCAAAACAAATATATGGATTAGAATGTCACTTCTAGCCTGCGATCACCCTAGAAAGCTGAAACTGCCCGGGGATGGATGAGATTCAAGGAAGTTTCAGGAGGTAAGAGGGAGAAACCTGTAGTTTTGAGCACTGCTCAGGGTTGCTGGGCTAGGAAAGTGCCCTGGGAGGAGGGGGTACCAGCCCAGCATTTGAGGAACACAGACACCACTCCTGTCGAGTCTGAGAAGAGACCGGCTTTGGAAGGAGACCCTGAAGGAGGCTGAAAGTTGGGCTTTCGGGCCGGGCGCGGTGGCTCACGCCTGTAATCCCAGCACTTTGGGAGGCCGAGGCGGGCGGATCACGAGGTCAGGAGATCGAGACCATCCTGGCTAACACGGTGAAACCCCGTCTCTACTAAAAATACAAAAAATTAGCCGGGCGTGGTAGCGGGCGCCTGTAGTCCCAGCTACTCGGGAGGCTGAGGCAGGAGAATGGCGTGAACCCGGGAGGCGGAGCTTGCAGTGAGCCGAGATCGCGCCACAGCACTCCAGCCTGGGCGACAGAGCAAGACTCCGTCTCAAAAAAAAAAAAAAAAAAAAAGAAAGTTGGGCTTTCTCACTGTTTAGAATTTAGTCTCTGAAGGCCCCTAACAGGTATTGATTCTATGGTAGAAATTTAAGCCCCTCCAGGACTGACCGATGAGGGAAGGTTTATGGCCCAACCTGCAGGGTCTGGTAAGAGCTCCCTCACACCTTCGGCCTCCTCACTTTGACCCTGCTGCCTCCCCCAGCCCAGACTCCAGATGTGCTCTTGCCTCTCTAAGATGGGCTGAGCACAGACCAAATCTCCTTTCCCTTCCTATAGCTAAGACAGGCTGACATTTTCAAAAGGAACTTGTTTAAATGCTAAGGTTAAAAAGAAGAAATATAGTTGATCCTTGAACAACATGGGTTTGATTTGTGTCCACCTATAAACAGATGTTTTTTCGACAAAAGTCACACTGAGTGTGCCTGCCTCTCCCGCCTCCTGTTGCACCTCCTCCACCTCTTCCACCTCTTCTGCCTCTGCCACCCCAAGACAGCAAGACCAACCCCTTCTCTTCTTCCTCCTCCTCCTCAGTCCATTCAATGAGAAGATGGTGAGGATGGAGAACTTTACGATGATCCACTTCCACTTAACAAATAGGAAATATATTTTCTCTTCCTTAGGATTTTCTTAATACCATTTTCTTTTCTTTGGCTTACTTCATTGTAAGAGTACAGTATAGAATGCATATAACATACAAAATATGTTAATTGACTGTTTATGTTATTGGCTTCCAGTCAACAGTAGGCTATTAGTAGTTAAATTTGGGGAGAGTCCAAAGTTATAGTTGGATTTTTGACTTTGTTGGGGGTGGCACCCATACCCCCTCATTGTTTCATTTATTTATTTATTTATTTATTTATTTATTTTTGAGACAGAGTCTCGCTCTGTCGCCCAGGCTGGAGTGCAGTGGCGCGATCTCGGCTCACTGCAACCTCCGCCTCCCGGGTTCATGCCATTCTCCTGCCTCAGCCTCCCGAGTAGCTGGGACTACAGGCGCCTGCCATGGCGCCCGGCTAATTTTTTTTTTATTTGTTTATCTTTTTTAATTTTAGTAGAGACGCGGTTTCACCGTGTTAGCCAGGATGGTCGTGATCTCCTGACCTCGTGATCCGCCCGCCTCGGCCTCCCAAAGTGCTGGGATTACAGGCGTGAGCCACCGCGGCCGGCCCCATACCCCCTCATTGTTTGAGGGTGAACTGTAATTATAGAAATTACAGACAACATAGATGTAGTTCAGTTTCTCATCCTCGAGAACGCTGAAAAGCCCAGGATGGGTTTTTCAGGAGAGCAGACCAGGAACACCGAGGTATTTGGGTAGTGTGCCTTGGAGGACATTCTGGGCCTTTCTAAGTTTGGGACTGGAGGGCCCGGGGAAGGCAATTCTTCCTCATCAGCATCCTGTGGAGATGGGGAGCTTCCCATGACTCTCCTAGCAAGGGAAGGGAGGAGGAGGTGAATTTCTTAGAAGGACCCTTAAATGCTCAGGGTATAAGAAAAATAGTAGTCATCACATGTTCTCACTTATAAGTGGGAGCTGAACAATGAGAACACATGGACACAGGGAGGGGAACAACACACACAACTGGAGGGCCCATGGTGGGGGCGTGGGGAGGGAGAACATCAGGATAAATAGCTAATGCATGCGGAACTTAATACCTAGGTTATGGGTCGATAGGTGCAGCAAACCACCATGGCACACTTTACCTACATAACAAACCTGCACATCCTGCACATGTACCCCGGAACTTAAATCAAATAAAATTTAAAGAAATGAAAAGAAAAAGAATAGTAGTCACTCCTTTTTCCTAGAAGCTGGCCCCAGTTGTGTGTGTGTGTGTGTGCACATGTGTGTGCACATGTGTGTATGTGCATGCATGTGCACATGTATGTGAGTGTAGGGTACTGGGTTTATGCATGACTGCTTGGCACAGGACTAGGTGCAAATTATTCTAATTGCAGAGAAGAGGGCTCAACACTGTGGGCACTTTGGAGGTGCTTCTGGGTTCCTAGAACATGAGATTTCCTTTCCAGCTCTCTCCCACCTCACAGCCCACTGCTTCTCTGGCAAGCTAGCCTGGAACTTGCAAGCGAGATACTCAGGGAAAGTTGTGGCTTGACTAAGAGTCATAGCAACCCCATTCTCAGCCCAGGGTGATGCAGACTGTCTTCCCAGACTTGTCCCGTCTGGGTCAGGTAAAGAGCGCGGTGCTGGAAGCCAGGGGTCTATCCCCACCGCTATTGCCTTGCATTTGTAACAGGCTTTCAGCTTTATTCTCCAGGCAACCATCCAACTGGTTGATCTCACAACATCCCATTCAGAGGAAGGGCAGAGATCTTTAGCCCCATTGGACAGGAGAGAAACCACAGAAGCTTCAGCTCCTCAATGGTGGGGACTACACCCTACCCATCTTTGTGACCTATGAGACGCTCTGCACACAGTGGGTATAGTCAAAGTCCGTGGGCGCCCTGGCCCAGTGCCCAGCCCTTGCAACTTGAGCCGTCCCTACTTAACAACCTCTATCCTTTGGGTGTCCCCGTAGGGACAGAGAGCTGCATTTTCTGAGGTCTTTCATAGACTTGAGGGTCCAGCGACACTCCTCCCTCACCTGGGGAACCCCTGAGGTAAAGGCTCTTTGGCTGGATTTGGTAGGTCTGGAGTGTGGGGAAGGGGTCTGACTCACTGCTGGTCCCAGCAGGGATGCTGGCCCAGTTCCCTCATTCCCCTTCAATTACCTGTAGGCAGTGGCCCACCCACCTGGGCGTTTGTGAAGGCCCCAGATACTCAGGTTCGTGGTGCCTCAGAGCAAAGGGTCAGTGGCACATATCCTTGAGTGAGGGAGATGACTTAATCTCGTTACCCACCTCTTCCCATTTGCACAGGAGGATTCAATCTTCTACCTGGGTGCAAACCCCCGTCAGAGTGGGAAGTTTTGCTTTTTGATCTCTGGGTGAAATGTAGGGGTGGGGATGGGGGGTTTGGGGAGGGTGGGGATGGGGGAATTGGAGAGGGTGGGGATGGGGGGACAGGCATCAGAAGAGTCCCTAACTTGAAAGGTGAGGCTCAGAAAGGTGTCATGGAGATAAGGGAGAGTAGAGGGAGAAATGAGCAAAACAGAGCACTTGAGGGTGGGAAGGAAGAAATGAGAAAAAAAGGGAAAATGAAAACAGAGTTCCAAGCTCTCTGACACTGGCACCAAACAAGAAAGCTCCTTGCTGTTTTGCACAGCTGCCTGCAGGCTGCCAAGTGGCAAAGGATCCAGGAAAAGGCACAGGACTGGAAAGCGCTACCCAGCAATCTGTGTATTCTGCAATTAACAAAGGGTAAGTGAGCGGAAGGCACTGACAGCTCCCAGGCTCTGAGGTCCCCAGGGGCCGCCTAACGCCAGCCTAGAGAAGACCCAGCTTTGGAGACTACTGCCTGCTGCCAGGGAGAGGCTTCCAGTCAATTAACCCCAATGGCCTTCTCTTTTGCCCTAAGGTTGGGGAGAGGAGGGATGGCCACTGAGGTGGGTGGAATGAAGCCCGTGGGAAGTGGAAGAAGGAGGCGTGGATCTGAGCCCTCCTGGGAGCTGAGTACTTCTAGACTCCAGGGTGTAGGATGGCCAATTATTTTGTGGACCAGTTTCCCTCCAGAAATGTCCATATCAAAGACTTGGTAGGCCTTTTCCTGGCACCTTCATGGGCAGTGGGGACAGCTTGGTGAATATCATCTTAGGAGATGCCAATGGGTGCATGGCAGATCCTGGTATCTTGGCACAGTCTGGCAATGGGACTCCTGGGTTTTGATTCCTAGTTTGGCTTCAAATCTGGAATTGGTTACTTCTCTGGATCTCCGGCTGCCAAAGTTGGGTGGGCACTATTGAAAGGAGGCTAGATTTTGGGGCCTTGAGGGATGTGTAGGAGCTTTTCAGTTCTCCAGTGGATAAGACAAGGGAGGGGAAGGGCAGCTTAAGTTGAGAAAGCTGTCTAAGCCATGTATCAATGTGCGGTTGTGGGAGAATGATTTGCTTCTAGGAGTAAGGAGTTTACCCAGGATGGGAGGAGCTTCACCCAGAGCGTCACCACCCTCCATGACACTGGGTTAAGAGACGAGGCTTGAAAAGTACAGGCTGTCCAGGCCCTTTGTTCTAGGTGGTGCGATTGCCAAAAATGTCACACCGTCTTGCAGCTGTGTGCGTGTGATAGTATCTAGCACAAAGCTGCCCCTGAGGAATGGTAGCTGGTGAGATGGGTAGATGAATGAATGAATGAGAGGCCCTGTGTTGGAGATAGAAATTTAATTAAGACACAGGTCATGGTATAAGGAGCCTCTGATCTGCTAGAACAGATAGATCACAAAGAAATAACAATTACAGGCTTAAATAATTGAGGCCTAGAGGCCATGCTGGGGGGAGCAGAGATGAAGGAAGAGATAACCGCTTGGGGGTAGTGATCAGAGAAAGTTATTGAAAGGAGGCTAGATATGGGGCCTTGAAGGATGTATAGGAGTTTTTCAGTTCTCCAGTAGACAAGATAAAGGAGCTTTCTCTTAGGTTGAGAAAGCTGCCTAAGCAATGTATAAATGTGTGCATGAGATATGAGAAGATTTCAAATGACTTGGGTGTCCGTTGAAGCCAGAACCAGCATGTGTGTCTTAAAGAATCTCAAGAGAAGGCTAGAAATGCAGGATGGGGATAAGACTGGAATGGTAGGCAGTGCCTCTGATTTCTGAGACTCAAAGCTCTCAGCAACCTAAACCCTGGGTCCACAGATCCCAGGCAAGGCTTCTTCTCTTCTCCAGATGATCAGTAACTGTGTCCCAGGAGGGCCACCAGAGTTGGTTGGCTGAGCTGCCTTCCCTGTCAAGAGAGGAGGAGGGTGGGCCCCAGCTGGGGGACACTGCCCACGTGGCAGGTCAGAGCAGGATGCTGCTGAATTTTGTCATTGATGGCCTCACTCAGAGCAGGTAACTCTTGGACCCCCAAACCCAAACACCTCACTTTTACAAACAGTAATTTTTGTTTCAGGTAATAAAAGGGCTACATGTTCCTTGTAGAAAAATTGTAAAACACAGAAAAGCACTAGAAAGAAAAAGCATTCCCTGGATCCTACCACATAGAGACAACTGCCCTGAGAACATCCTTCTTTTCTTTGCATTTTGGTTCCAAAGTTTCTTGTCACACAGATGGCAGCTTCGAGCCCCTGGTGCCTCTGGGGCCTGTACTGGCTGGGACTCCCAACTGTCTGCCCTCGGGGAACTCCTGCTTGGGGAAACTTGCCCAAGTTACTTTCAGTCCCTGACACTCAGGGAGCTGGCTGAGCCACAGGAAATTGTGGAGCCACCTCCTTTTGACTCTTGCCTGTCATGGGTCACTCATTCTCTGGATGGGGTTCCGGGGTGGGGTTAAGAAGAAGGAAAGAAATAAAGAACACAATATATAGTCTTATTAAACCTGTTCTTCTTAGAAGTAGACAAGAGTGGGGGTGCAGTGTCTCATGCCTGTAATCCCAGCAGTTTGGGAGGCTGAGGCAGGAGGATTGCTTAGGGCCAGGAGTTGCAGAGCAGCCTGGCCAGCATAGTGAGACCCCATTTCTACAAAATATTTAAAAAATTAACCAGACGAGGTGGTGTGTTCCTGTAGTCCTGGCTACTAGGGAGGCTGAAGTGGGAGGATTGCTTCAGCTGGGAATTCGAGGCTGTAGTGAGCTATATTGTTGCACCACTGCATTCCAGCCTGGGTGACAGAGTGAGACTCTGTCTCAAAAATAAAAAAAGTAGACAGAAATATTAAGTTGAAAGCAAATATCAGGAGTTTGTTGCTAAATATGATTACTATGCACTGATATCACTTTAAACTAAAGGCTGCCCTTTCTAGATACTCAGAACAAAAATAGCTTTTGATGTCAACCTCAGGTTGCCGGGACACCTCATTTATCTGAAGTCATATAGGGAATTGGGTATTCCTTATAAAAACATTTCCCTGATATCTCAAATCTTATATTTTTAGCTCCCCAACTCCTTTTCTCTTACCTATTTTGGATAGCCATCTTATTAGAATACTAGTTCTTGTCTTCTTATGTGATTTTAAATACCATTGTAGTTGTCATTGTGGATGCCAGTTTTGCACCCAACTACAGCATGAGACCGCAAAGCTGAAAAGCAAATAAAGGCCGGGCATGGTGGCTCACGCCTGTAATTGCAGCACTTTGGGAGGCCGAGGCGGGCGGATCACTTGAGGTCAGGAGTTCGAGACCAGCCTGGCCAACTTGGCAAAACCCGGTCTCTATTAAAAATACAAAAATTAGCCAGGCGTGGTGGCAGGCGCCTGTAGTCCCAGCTACTCAGGAGGCTGAGGCAGGAGAATCGCTTGAACCCGGAAGGCAGAGGTTGCAGTGAGATCAGATTGAGCCACTGCACTCCAGTGTGGGCAATAGAGTTGAGACTCCGTCTCAAAAAAAAAAAAAAAAAAAAAAAGCAAATAAAAAGAATGAGCCATTCAGCCTTCCACCTGCCCCAGCCTCCTTAGAGGCCAATAATTGAATGTTTATGTCGTGGCCATCAGGCAAAGAAGGGGGACCCACCTCTCGCAGAGTGCCCGTGGTGCGCAGGCATCTCGCCATGGTCTTTACGTGAGTTAGTTCACTCAGATCCCCGCCCCCCAGGAAATTCCCCACTAAGGTGCAGGATCCCCCCACTCCCCCCGCCTTGGAGAGCAAAGGCTTGCTGCCCTGCTTTGTGATCTGATTTCTGGCAGCCACAAGAACAAGGGAAATGGAGCCGTCCAGTTAAAGCAGCCTCAGTCAATGAGCAACTCAGCATCTAATACAGCCATTCTCCTACAGGGCAGCCTGGGCTTCAGTCCAATGTCATTACCAATTAGCTACATGACTTTGAGCAAGACACTTAATTTCACAGCGTCTGAGTTTCCGTACCTACAAAGTGGCGATGATAACGATACCTGCCCTGGTTTCTTCACAGAGCTGTTGTGAAGGTGCAATTAGGAAATGGAATATTCTAAAGTCCCGCAGCGCCATCCAAGTGTAAGGGTCATTACTAGGCTGAGCTCCCGGCGGGACCCTGGAGGGAAAGGCTCGGTGGTTGCCGGGGAGTAGACGGCGTAGGGGCTGAGGATGGGGATGCTGCCTCCGTCCACCCTTGGAGCCCCAGGAGCCAATCCTGCGAAGTCTCCTGGCAGGGCCAGCCTCCTGAGGCTGGTGGCTGCGCCGTGGGCTTGGAGGTTACTCAGCTGTGAATGTTGGGCCTGCCCCGCTGGGCCTATACTCAGCCAGGGTGCGCAGAGCGAGTGGCACATCATGTTTATTAATAACCCTTGATGAGGGGCATTAATAGCTCCTAATGACACCATCTGAGCCTGGCCTCCTTCCTACTCTCGCTGCTCACTCCTTCCTCTTTCCCTCCATCCCTTGAAGACACATGATCCCACAGACAGACACAGGCGGGCTCGGCTCAGGAGAGCGAGTCAGAGGTGTTGTCCAGGAGGTGGGGGCTCTGGAGCGGGGGTCTGGCCTTGGGGGTCAGACAGAGGATCCTGGGTTGGAGAGAAAGTAGGATGCCTCTGGCTCTGCCATCAAGTGGAAACTTGGCCAGAAACTGCTCGGTGATGGGAGCAAGGGAAGCGCAGCAGTGGGAAGAATTTTCCAGAACTGGTGGGAATGGGAGTGGCAGGGTGTGAGATGGGAGAAGCTGGAGCTGGGACCAGAATGAGGCCAAGGGGGCCTAGGGGCAACCTCAGGCTGGGTCCGAGAGGGCCAGACATGGGAGAGCACAAGTCACACACACTCACACACTTGCACACTCGTGATATACTCACAAGGCACATGCTCACATCCACACTCTCACATATACACACGTTCACACACTCCCATACTTGTAGTATGCTCACACACCCAGACATGCATGTTCACACATGCTTACTCACACACAGGCTGTCACACATGCACAGAGGCACAAGCTCACATACATGCTCATATATCCACATGCACAGACACACACACGCACACACATGCTCACACACACTCACATGTACTCACGCACTCCTCTCCTAGACTGCCTTTCACTGGGTATGCCTGGGGCTGGGCATGGTGGGGAGGACCAGAAGAAGGGGGCATTTGGGAAGGGGTTGGTGGCCAGGCTGAAGCTGGGACCATGCAATTAGGAAAAGAGGGTGTGGGAATCTCCAGGCCCCTGGCAGGGGGCCAGGACAAACAGACAACTGATTAGCACTGAGGTCTGTGAGTGAGACCTAAGCTGCTCTGTTACCCACCCAGGGGCTGAGAGCCAATGGGGCTGGGCTGCATCCGAGCAGAGGTGGGAGAGGAGGCAGTCGACCAAGAGGCGGGGTGGGGTGGGGTGGGGGGCACCCCCAGGTGCTGCCCTCCTCCCGTGCTGCATGTAGGAGGCTGCAGGTCACCTTGCCCTCCCTGCCGCAGCAGAACAATTAGGAAATGGATGCAGTTAATCCCTAAGACAAACAGGGCTTGGGAAACTGCAACTCAACTGGAGAGGAGAGAGCTGTAGGGCTAACTCCTCAGCCCGACTCTTATCGCTCCCCATCTCTCATCCAGCACCCAGTCTTTCCGGCTGGGTGGCTGCACCTCCAAGAGGGAGAGGGGGAGGAAGCGAGGGGACCAATACACTGGGAGGAAGCGACCTGACCAGACCTTTGCTCTCTAACTCCGGCTGGACAGAGGCAGCCCAGCAGCCCCCTAGCATCCATCTGGCTTGGGGAGTGGTGCCCCAGGGCTTATGAGTGAGCTGGAACCCCATGTCCTGGGATCCCGAGTGGCTGTGACTGCTGACTGATGCCCCCCTCCCCACAGTTCTGGAGAGTGGCTCAGCAGTCTCCCCCAGCTCTGGCCCTAGCAGTCCTCCCGTCTCCCCTCTGTTTGGGTAAGAATGGCCCCTCAGCCCCTGACCCTGACCCATCCTGTTCTCTACTGCCAACGAGAAGATGGCTACTGTCTTGGCTTACTCTGCCCTCCTCATGTGCCACCTATGAGATGAGGTGTCCTTGGGAACCCAGGCCACAAAGGCTGGGCTGGGGGGATGGAGGGGGAGGGGGTGCCCAACAGCCAAGAGCCTCGACTGTGGCTCTTTGGGGAAGGCTGGTAGCAGCAGGTGGGAGTCAGATTCCTCGTTCTGTTCTCTGCTTTGTCTCCCTCCTTTGCCCTATTTTAGGTTTCCATACTTGGCTCTGGTGGGAAGAGAAAGCATAATCTACCCTTTGGAGCCTCTTCTCTCCCTCCCCACCAATGGGCCCAGGCCTGGGGCTGCTTTGTGAACAGAAAGGAAGAAAGGAAGGAAGGATGGATGGAAGGAAAAAGAGACAGAGGGACTCTGGAAGAAAGGTCAGGAATTTCTAGCAAGAAAAGATGCTGGCGAGATTTGGTAGCTCTAAGAAACCCTGTGCTCATTAGAAAGTGTGACAAGAAGCAGAAACATTCTAAGTCTATTCAAATCACGGCTTGCTCTTTTCCGAGGGACTGATGGTGAACTTGGACCCAGTCCCCCAGCCCCTCAGAGCAGCAGCAGTGTGCCCTGGGAGCTTATCGGAAATGCAGAATCTCTCTCAGGCTCAACCCTAGACCCAGTGAACCAGAAGCTTCCTCTTAACAAGAACCCGAGGCGATTTCTACGCACACTAAAGTCTATGAAGCCCCTCAGCACCACCACAGCGGCTTCCTGCTCTCCGAACCTTCCTGCCCAATTCCCCTGGGGTCTCTGGGCCAGGGAAGGGGACCACTCATCAGATCTGTAGTGGCAGCTGTGGTGGGAACCATCTGAGCCCAGGTTCCTGATGGTACCTCCTTTCCTGTTCCGTCTGGAGACCCCCTCCCCTGGGGCTCACCTTTCCCCTGTGGCCCCAGCTCTCAAGTCAGACCCTTCAGACAGGTTGGGTTCCTGGGTGTTCAGAGGGGCTGGGCCAGACCTGAGAAGGAGGGAGGCACAGCCCTTTCCCTTCACCCCTGCTTAGAGCCACGGAAAGTGGCCCCAAGTTAGTGACTCGGTGTGCTATTCTGAGCCTTGAAGTTCCTGGGGAGAAGGGAAAGGGCTGGGCACACAAGGGTGTTAGCTCCTTTCCCCCACATCGTGCTCCCCCCACCTACCCTACGTGAGGAGGGAGGGTTGCTTGTCCTCCAGGCATGCAGGGACCTCAGGGACTGGGAAGAGACAGATGGGATGGAAGAGGCGAGAGAAGAGTGGTTCTTCCCTGTTGCCTATAGACCAGATGAGGGTGCGGGGCAGCCCCGGTGTGCAGGTCAGGATCAACTCTAGGGCCCTGTCCCAAGCAGGAGGCCAGCAGTCAGGCAACTTCCTCGGGTCTCCCTCCTCCGAGGTGCCCAAGCCAGCTGCCATCTCTGCTGAGCTGCCGTTCTCACGTGCCTTGGTCATGCCAAGGCCTGTGTGGTGGGCCTTCGTGTCCCTGCCTGCCTGCGTCAACCCAGATTCATTTGTCTGAGCCAACGGAAGAGTGAATGTGGCCCACCAGGGCCTGCTGGGGTCCAAGGCCCTGCCGCTGTCTGCCAGACCCGGGGCTTGTTCTCATTCTGTTGTGGCACTTTTTACAGTGCCCAGCAGGCAAATGCCAATCCGGGAAGCTTGGCAATCATAGCAAAAAAACCCTGAGCCTGTGCTCAGTGAACTCCACCTGGAGCTCACAGTTGGTCCCATGTCCCGGGAATGCTTTGGGTACTGACAGAGCCCCAGGGAGAGGAAGGGAGGCCCACTGCTCTCTCAGGCAAGTGACCCAGCGGAACCTGGGTCACTGTGCCACCCCATCAGTGGGTGGCTGTCTGTTAAGGGCCGCTCAGCTGAGCCCCACAGGTGGTGGGAAGGTTTGTGTGCAGAGGAGGAACCCTGACCGTCTTGGAAGCCAGCGCCACCGTCCCCCCGGCAGGCAGGAGAGCGAGGTTGGGGGCAGCCCATACTGCTTGGCTTCCAGTCCCCATGGGGAACATCGCCTGCTTCAGAGTATGTTGAAATGAGTATTTGCACAACCATGACAAGGGCCCAGCTGTTCCTGGTGACAGTGCGCAGGGACACGAGGAGATGGGAGGAAAGGGGCCAGGGTCACAGCAGAGGGAGGGACCCAAAGAGGATCAAGGGACAGCTGCTGGCTCCCCAGGCCTCCCTATCTGGGGCTCCCCTGCCTCCTTCCAATCAAAGCCCACCGTGCTCTAGGTCCAGGGCAGGGCCTCACCCTCGAAGCTAGGCCTTCAGAGGCCTTCCTCTGAGGAGTCTGGGATTCTAGGACACCAGGCCCACCCCTAGGCTGTGCCATGGGAAGCTAAAAGAAACTTCTCCCTAGAACTTTTTGCTGTGAGCAGTTAATTGCCCTGGCATCTGAGGCTGCTGTGCACACAAGCAAGGGGCCTTTAATGAATGCAAACGACAGCTGATTAATCTGCCAGCTCTTGCGCCCCTGGTCCTCGCTGTGGGGTCTGGCTACGCTCCATTCAGCCTCGATGGCCTGCACCAGCGGGGTGGGCTCCAACCTATTACCAGTGGCGCTGCCAGCCCTAATGGGAAAGAGGGTGAGACCCCTCCCCTCCTCTGCCCCCATCGGCCTGTGGTCCTGTCAAGCATGAGAGGCTCTTGGGACTGGCCCTGGAAGTGTGGGCTTGCCCCTGCTGGACTTTGTCACTGGGTGTTTCCTATAGTGATGTGGTCACCCCTCTGGGGACAGAAAGGGGCTGATGACAAGGGGAGTGCTGTCTAGCTGCTCAGTGGGATTCATGTGAAGGGATTAAATTTAGGAGGTAAGGGGGTGCTGCCTAGACAGTGGCAGAGGATTTATTTTTCAGTCACTCGCCAACTGTGGCCTTGAGAAAGCAGCCAGGCCATCTGATCATCGCCTTGTGGAAAAAGGCAGAGAGAGAGGAGTTGAGGCTACGAGAGAGTCCCCTTTTTCCACCCCAGTTCATACATCCTACCCTAGATCCTGGCTGATGTCAACTCAGCCCACCTCTATGGAGCTCCGGCTAGGTGCCAAGTGCGGTGTCCCTGTATGGGGCGGCTTGCAGTCTGGCAGGACACAAGAGTCAAGAGATCATTACAGCTGTGATGAACACTAGAAAGAGGAAGCGCAGAGAGCCGTGGGGGAACAGGGAGGGCTTTCTGGAGGAGGCTGCATAGACTCTCTGCCAGCTACTGGTGCTTGGTTGGGGCAGGCGGTGAAGGGCTGTGTGCTGGGGAGCCAATGCTCTCTTATGCCAGACTCCAGTGCCCAGGCCTCTTATGCCAGCCTCCTGTCCCCAAGAAGCCCCAGGCCCTTATCAGTGCTTCCTTGGGCTACCTGACCTCCCCTTGGGCTGCCCAGCTGCTGGGGCTGGGGAGTGAGCAAGGGCAGTGAGAGTGAGGCCTGCCTGAGAGTGGAGGCTACTGACCTCCTGGGCAGGACCTCCTTCCCAGAAGCAGAAGCAGAGCTCCCTTTGGGGGAGAAACCCCCTCAGTTTCTACTGTAATAAAGAAGGGGCCTGAGCTCTTGCTGGAGCCTCTAATGACGGGGTTGAGGTGTAATGAATATCTGTGTACTCATAAAACAGGCTAATGATGGCCCTTGGCCCTCATTTCATGGACACCTTTCATCCTTACTTGTTCCCAAACCAGAAGGGACCATCCTGGGGGCTGAGCCAGGAGCCTGATGGCAGCCCCAGACCACAGCTGTTTGGAGTGGGGGCTAAATGGTTCCTGAGCCTGAAGCCCCTCCGGAGCTGCCTTTTCCTCCTCCATCCCTTATCTGGTTGAGACAAACTGAGGAATTTAGGTCAATGGCTGACAACAACCAGCCTTAGGAAATGGGCAGGGGACAGGGAGGGAGGAAGTGCATCCACCCTGATTCTTAAGAGTGTCAACACTTGTCACACATGGAGGCCAGAAAGAGCATTCAGCACCTGCCGGCAGCACCACGCCCCTTTCCTCTGCCCAGGTACTGATAGGAGCTCCCTGAATCATCCCAGTTGCAATTCCAACACCTGAGCAGAACTAGACTCCGTGGAGGGTGGGGCTGGCCCGCTGAATCACCAGTAACACCTGTGTTTTGCTTGGGAGGTCTCCCTGCTCACTCGGGGACCAGCCAAGCCTGACCCTGTTTGGCTTCTCGGAGCTTGGTGAGATCACAGCCTGGGGGTTGTGGCTGCAGGCCAGTGTGACCTGCTGTGCAGGGAGTATTTTTAAAGAGATACTTGCCCTGTGTTCCCAGGATCAGCTCCCTGAGAGACTCAAGTTGTTCTTTGAATTCTGCCTCCCTCTCCCAATTTGATTATAGACATTGGTCAGGGGAACATAAAATCACTTGGGATAAAGTGTGTAGTGGAAATTAACATGCAATCTTCTTGCCATAGACAAGCCCCTGGGGGATGCCCAGGGAGTCTTGGTGACTGGTAGCACCTGAGGGAGGTGGGATGGGCAGAATCAGACTCCCTAATCCCCTTGAGGATGCAGAGATAGACCCACCTGTTTTCCCCCGAGTTCTAGAACTGCCTAACTGTGGTCTTCCGGTCAGAGCCTGGACAGGAGCCACAGGCCACCATGACAGGATCTGCCGGTGGAAAAAGACTCATGTATGAGTCAGCCTGCAGCCTCGGTTCCCAGCCAGATGCGGGCCCAGCCCTGCCTCCAGGCCATCTGCCGAAAATTGGGGTCAGTGGAGGGCAGAGGAGCCCAAGCATGCAGGTTCCTCGTGCCCCTAACCAAGCTCCCCTTTTCATGTCCTCTCTTCTTGCAGACATCGCCTTCTTACAATGCAGAACAGACGATGCACTGTCTCAGGTCACTCTTAGCCTCCTACGGGGGCATGACAGAAGGAGAGGAACATTTAGAGAGGCACAGCTCCTACATCCTTGGATGGGGAGAGTGGGGAGCAAACAGGCCAGGTGAGTCACTTGGGGGTTGGGCCATGGTTGTTAGACAGTAACAGCAGTCCTGGACCCGTATCCAGCACTCTCCACTCTAGGGGTTTCAGGCCCTTGTGCACTGCTGTATCACTTAATCCTCCTTCACCAGGAGGCAGAGAGGGTAGCGTTTGCAGATGGGGACACAAGCTCTGGAGAGGTTAATGACTTGCCCGAGATGGGAGTTCCAATCGGCAGCAGATCAGCAAATGGAATGCGGGTGTCCTGGCCCGTGATCCAAGTCTCCTGATTCATAGTCTAATGTTCTTTTGTCTACACCTCAGAACAAAGAGGGGCTGTGTTCAGAAAATTGATTCTGAAGGGAAGGGAATATTTTTTTCCCTTTGCTGGAATTTCTCTGGAGATTTCGGACTTGCTCAAGTTGGATGGAAAAGCCCGTGTAGATCTTCCCAGCTCTCTCCTGGGTTATGCCCGGGCCTGGGGGCAGAAAGCTTTTGAGACAGGGACAGGCCACATTCTCCAGTGCCCTCTCGACTTAGGGGACCCTGTGCACTGTGGTGGGGAGGTGTCACTGAGAGTGGTGTGATGAGTCACCATGTCCCCAGCCTTGGGTCCCGCAGAGGATTGGGGGAGTGAGCCCTGCAGGGATGTGGGGTAGCCCTGGTGATTCAGGGCAGGGGCAGAGGCTGGGGCCCCATGGCTAAAAGTTTCACGGATCCCAGGCTGAGACCTCCAGAGCCTCTGTCTAGCTCAACTGAGAAGAGTTGATGAAGTTCCTTGTGAGCTTGGCTCATGGATGATCTCAGTCTCAAGTGTACTACTCTGATTCTCTTTATCTTTCCAATCCAGTTCACACTTCTTTCCTCTGTGAAGCCTTCCTTCTCCCAGCATTCCCTCCTCTCACCCTACTGTGTTGTGGCCACCACTCTGCCTGGGACTACAGCCATTTGTCCTTCTGCCTCTCCTCTGCCTGGGACTACAGCCATTTGTCCTTCTGCCTCTCCTCTGCCTGAGAGCAAGGTGAGAGGATCCCGTTCCTGTTCTCCATCTCCTGCCCGTAAGACAGGAGGAAGACACACAGGATGTATTTGGGGAACAAGGGGAGGAACTCACATCCCGAGAGCCTGCCTTACCCATAAGCTCTCCCTCTGCCACAACAGCCCGCGAGGCAGGAAACTGAGGCTCAGGGAGGCAGCGCCTTGTCTAAGTCATTAGGTGGCGGAACTGGAATTTAACTCAAGTATTTCTGACTTCATAGGTGAAGCTCTTTGCCAAGGTCAATGATGCTGCTCAAATGTTTGCTTAGAAAAATATGGGAGAAAGTGACAAATGGACTGCTCATGTGTCTGTGGAATTGAACCAAAGTATTGTCCCCTGGTCTGAAAAATGCACCCATCTCGTGGCAGGAGAAGCCTTTTCATATTACGATATTCAACTTCCTTCCTTTTTTTTTCCCCTGCAAGAGACATTTTTGCTGAAGTACATGTGAAAAGGACCACAGGGTCCTCCCTGTTAGATCTGCCCCAGGCCCAGTGGAACAGAGCAAGGAATGTCTCTCTGTGAATCCAGGTGCTGAGGTGTGGAGGCCCCTCTGGGGGTAGAGAGAGGTCTGGGTACAAGGGCTGATCAATTTGGAAGCAGGTTGGGCACTTTGGGTCTGGAAAGCCACCAGGTGTTGTCTCTTTGGCCCCTGGCTGGTTGCGGTGTCTGTGATTCTGGGCTCTGGTCCTTCTGGACTAGGATGGAGGGTGCGGTGGGGAGAGTGTTAGTCTCCTCGCGTTTGGTCAGATCTCAGCCAGAGAAGAAAGCCAGAGCTGTGTCCTCTCTCCTTCCCTTCACTGCCTTCCCCTTCTCTCCGATTCCAGCCTCCCTGTCCTCTCTCCTCTCTCCCGCCTCTCCCCCTCCCCTCCTTTGTTCCGCCCTCTCCTCCTCTCCTCCCTCCTCTCTCTCCTCCTCTCCTCCCTCCTCTCTCTCCTCCTCTCCTCCCTCCTCTCTCTCCTCCTCTCCTCCCTCCTCTCTTCCCTCTTTCCTTCACAGAGGACCTCAGCCTTCCATCAGAGAACAGATTTCTTCTGACCATTCGATCCCCAATCTGCCTCCCTCCAGATCGGTGCTGTCCAGTGCGACATTCTGTGACGGTGGAGTTGTCCTCTCTTTGTGTTGTACTATAGAGTAGCTGCCAGCTGCCTGTGGTCATCAAAGTTCGGAGGAATGGAGTTGTAAAAAGAATTATTTGACTCTCGTTCTGTCACCCAGGCTAGAGTGCAGTGGCATAATTACGGCTCAAGTGATCTTCCCATGTCAGCCTCCCAAGCAGCTGGGACTATGGGCATGTACCACCACACCCAGCTAATTTTTATAATTTTTAAATTTTTTTAGAGACGGGGGTCTCACCACGTTGCCCAGGCTGGTCTTTAACTCCTAGGTGATCCTCCTGCCCTGGCCTCCCAAAGTACTGGGATTATAGGCATGAGCTACCATACCTGGAATTATTTATTAATTTTGTACTAATTGTGGGCTACCACAAGTGAAATTATTTAATTTGAATTAATTTAAATTGAAATAGCCACATGCACTTAGTGACTACTATAGTGGACATCAGAGCTGTGGGTGATAATAAGTGCTGGATTCCTGGGAAGTCCCTGGGGGCGCCCCCACCCTTGTTCAGGCTCTGTCCCTTCCTCAAGTGCCACTGTGTAGATCCAGGGTCTCTGCTGTGCCCAGCCTCCTGTACAGCACCCGAGAGAGGCCACAGACGACTGGGTTCTGGACTTGAACCTGGGTGACCTTGGGCAAGTCACCTGATCTGTGGGTCTCTGTGGCCTCTTCAGTAAAATAATGAAGATGATTTATTGCAAGCCTCAAGGTTTGTGTTTCTTTGGGCAGGAGCCTACCGTGATCAGAGCTGGGGGAGCCAGTGTGAGCAGCAGGGTGAGTGGGGTGTGCATGGGTGTGCACGCTCAGGGGGGTGGGGGGCTTGAGGGGTGGCAGGGGGACCCTAGGGGATGTTGCTTTTCAGCCTGGCGCTGCCTCGCTGAGTAGCCTGAGACTAGGAAAAGGCTTAAAGAATTCACAGTGGGAAGGCTGCAGCCTGACTCTGCTCCTGGCCGGCGTTTGCCCGCTGCCTGGCCCTGGCTGTTCCAACGATGGACTTCCTTCCTCTTTGGCCATAAAAGTCTCCCGGAAAGCCTTCCCACAGAGGCCCCAGGGGCTTTCTCAGGGAATGTGTGAGTGTGTGCTCACACAAGCACTGTGGAGCAGGAGCCCAGGGCCGCGTGCAGGCTCTCCCACAGAGCTGTGGGTCCTGGCGCTGGAGGAGAGGTTCGTCCCAGCCTGGGTGGAGAGCGGAGGAAAGGCTGGCCCTTGCCTGGACTTGGGCCCTGGCTTATGCAATGCTCAGACTCTTAGTCAACTTCAGCAACTGGGGCACATCCACACGCATGTGCACACACATGCAGGCACACACCCGGGCAGGGAGGTGTGAGGAAGGGAGACCAATGAGCCTGTGCCAAGCTCTGCTTACAGATCTCCCCAGATCTGGAGAGAAAAGGGGAGCCCTTCTCCAAGAGGGGGCTGCGCTCAGGCTGCTAGGGTATGATGATGGCTCCAAGCCTATGGCTGAGGTTGGATGGACCATTGAGAGGAGCCCTCCAGGGTGAGGGGACAGAAGCCCATCAGTCCGTATTGATGGAATGTGGCTACAGTGTGGAGAGAAGAAGATACTTTCTCTTCCTGCCCCAGAAGGTACCCAAGCCTCCGGGATGCTGGGTCACAGAACCCGCCTGGCAGAGAGTTGCATCAGAGCGAAACTGCATGCTAGATGCCTGAGGGGAGAGGGCACTGAGGACTTGTGATCCTAATTTCCCAACCTTCAGCTGCTCAGGGTCAAGTCCTTAGGCTCCACTTGCTCTTCTCCCCTCCCCAGCATTCTTCTGTACTAGGTTGCACATGATGAGGGTGGTCTGGGGGGAGAACAAGGAGGGGGTGTGACTCAGAGTTCACCCGGCTGTCAGCAGCCCTGAGTCAGAGGGAGGGTGGGGAGGTGGGTGGAACAGCTTTTGGTAGTCTTGGGGTTCCCTATAAGCAAGAGCATCCCAGAAAAATAGAAGAGAGCCCCCCAGAAGCTACGAGGCTCCCACATGCAGGGTAGGCCTTTTCTCGGCCACCACTACACACCCCAGGAGAACAGGAGAGGCCTCCACGAGTCCTGGATGATTTAGGTGGGGACTTGCCTGGGGGAAGGGTGTTGGCCCAGAGGACCCCTTGGGTACCTCTGAACTCTGGGATTCTGCAGAGAGGCCTCACCACATCAATGCTTTTTGCTCTGTGTACCCAGATGGGTCTGTGGAGAATTTGGGGGGTTCCACTGCTGGGACTGGGGAGATGACAATCTGGGGTCAGGGGACTGAGGTGGGTGTGGGATGTGCGAACAGGAGGGGTGTCCCATAGCACCAGTGGAGTTTCTGCATCTGCTTCAGGGCTCTTGTTTTCCTGGAAGTAGGAAGGAGAGTGGGGATGGCTGGAAAGTTCTGAAAATTGCTTTTTGCTTATGTATGGTCTTGGCAAAGAAGCTGTGGGGTGTGTTCCTTCTTTATCATAGCTGGCAGCCCTGACTTCCCATAATACAATGATTGGGAGGCTGAGGCCTGGTTACTTGGTGCTTCCTCCACGTGTCTCTGTAGACCTCTCTGCAGCTCTTCTTGTTTTAGCTCCGTAGGCAAGACATCCCATTGATGTAATGTCAGCCTAGGAGTACAACTGTCTTCCCGGGCTCACGGCCTCCACCTACCCAGCTAGAGCTGGAGAGCCATGCCCTCCCCAGGCCCTGCATCTCCTCCCTCCCTGGTCAGGGGTGTCACCAGCAAGGGCACGGCCACCAAACACAGCCTGTGGATCAGCTCTCTGAGATGGCCCTCGTTTGCTCACTGTCTGAACAGAGCATTTCCTTTCCTTCCCTTCCTGTGAGCAGATTCCCCATCCAGGTGGGTAGCTGTGGCCAGCTATGCAGGCACCAATGAGCTGCAAGGGAGGTCAGCCACCCTTTAGCCAGGTCCACCCCCTGCCTTTTACAGAGGAGCAAATTCAGGGCCACGGCATCCATAGGACCAGTCATGGGCAGCAGTGTGGATCTACAACCCACCTCTCCTGATTCTCAGTTTGTCATTCTTTTTTTTTTTTGAGATGGAGTTTCGCTCTTGTTGCCCAGCCTGGAATGCAATGGCACGATGTTGTCTCACTGGAACCTCTGCCTCCTAGGTTCAAGCGATTCTCCTGCCTCAGCCTCCTAGGTAGCTGGGATTACAGGCATGTGCCACCATGCTGGGCTAATTTTGTATTTTTAGTAAAGACGGGGTTTCTCCGTGTTGGTCAGGTTGGTCTTGAACTCCCGACCTCATGTGATCCGCCTGCCTCGGCCTCCCAAAGTGCTGGGATTACAGGCGTGAGCCACCGCACCCAGTCTTTCTTTCTTTTTTGAGACTGAGTCTCGCTCCATTGCCCAGGCTGGAGTGCAGTGGTGTGATCTTGGCTCACTGCAACCTCCACCTCGCGGGTTCAAGCAATTCTCCTGCCTCAGCCTCCTGAGTAGCTGGGATTACAGGCGCCTGCCACCACGCCCAGCTAATTTTTGTATTTTTAGTAGAGACGGGGTTTCACGACTTTGGTCAGGCTGGTCTCAAACCCCTGACCTTGTGATCCACCTGCTGTGGCCTCCCAAAGTGCTGGGATTACAGGCGTGAGCCACCGCGCCCAGCCAGTTTGTGATTCTTTATGATACATTAATGCTTTCATTTTCCTAGGGGCTTGGATGTGCATGGGGCTGGAATTGGAAAAAATTTATCTGGGCAGAATTTTTTCCTCTTCCAAAATCAAGGTGGCTGGTTCTGGGCACATGGCTGGTGCTTTTTAGGTACTTGTTGATCTGCCCGTTGGGGTAACTCCTGTTTCACCTTCTATGGGAAGGAAGGGAATATCCCGTGGGAGTTTGTTTTTTTTCCTTGACTATTCTCATCCTTGTGATTGCATTCTGGCTGGGCAGTTAGAAAGGAGGGGGTCAGATGGGCCACTTCCCCATCCCTAGGGTCAAGCTTCACTCTCTCTCAGCTCCCCCTCGGAACTAAGACCTGAGCAAAGGGGTCAGTCTGTACAGTGCAGCCACCCTGACTGACTGTTAGAGAAATAAACAAGATGTTATTGTGCCGAGGGGAGAAGAGTTACATCAAAAGTATCTCAGAGAGGAAGAAAGCCAAATTTCTTTTTATATGAGATGCATGGATAGGGGGAGAGAGAGAGAAAAAAATGCCTGGGTAATTAACTTAATAGGTTTCTTAAAGAATGCCCTTGTGAGTGATGTTCAACACATTCAAGTGTTGACAAGAAGGCATTGAACTTGACGCCCACGCAGCGGGCAGAAGCACGCTCTCGGCTCCAACACACCTTCTTTGTCTGAAACTTGTGGTAAGACTCAGTGCTGGGTTGTGAAATCTGTCCCAGGGAATCCGTGCTGCAGGAGCTCCAAGGTCAAGCCCCGTGCTTCTGGATAGGGTTGGGGCTGGCAAGGGTGACCACTCGGAACTAAGATCCCACAAGTAGGAGAGCAGAGGAAGAGGCCCTCAAGTCAGACACCTAGAGATGCTGCCATGCCTGGGAGAGACCTGTGAGCTCTAGGGCTCCCAAGACAACCTGCCACTCTTGGGGGTGGTCGGAACAAACCTCTGCTTCTTCCCTGCAAATCCTGGTTGCCTTGGGAAACTTGGGTCTGATGTCCAGGAACACGTGTGAGACCCTAGGTCTTCCCTATCTTGATGAACTAAGGGAGGAATCTAGGTGAATGTATCAATGTGGATTTTCCCTTTCTCCTAAATCGGCGGTAGATAGAGAGGCCCCAAATCATTGCTGGGCTGCTGAAACAGGAGGCTTTGACTTGGATAAGGAGGAGTGTGTCTGTGTGTGTGTGTGTCTCTGTGTGTGTGTGTGTGTGTGTGTTGTGCGTCTATATATTTGTATTTACAGAACATTTTGGGTTGCTCTTGATTGAAACCACAAGAAGCATAAATCACTGTTCCTAAAACAAAGCAGTCTCCTCTGCCAGGCAGCCTGCCTCAGAGGCCCCAGATGTGGATGGGGCCCTTGGCCTCTGCCTGTTGCTGGCAGATCAGCCTGCCTTCCCATTGTCAGTCACCCACTCTTCTCATCACCAGCCACCCACTCAACCATCCTCTCTTTCTTTTTGTTTCTTTTTTGAGGCAGGGTCTCATTTTGGCACTGAGGCTGGAATGCAGTGGTTTGATCATAGCGCACTGCAGCCTTGGCCTGCTGAGCTCAGGCAATCCTCCCACCTCAGCCTCCCGAGTAGCTAGGACTACAGGCACACACCACCATGCCTGGCTAATTTTTTAAAAAAGTTTTATATTTTATAGAGTTGGAGTCTTGCTGTTTCCCAGGTTGGTCTCGAACTCCTGGCCTCAAGCAGTCCTCCCACCTTGGCCTCCCAAAGTGCTGGGATCACAGGCGTGAGCCACCCTGTCTGGTCCCATCCTCCCTGTCTGTTACATTAGGCTCAGGCTTATCAGGAGATGGGGGTTTTCAGGCTGGGACCTGAATCTCAGGGTCTCTGTCACAACCATAGTGGCCAGATTTGTAAAATGGAAAAAAAGGTGACATGAATGCCTTTGTGAAAGAACTTCTCTTTCTTAGATACTTTACCAAATAAAGCAAACTAAGTCTACGGTTGCCTGGCCATAGACCCTGTGGAAGCTCACTTTAAGGGAGCAATCCAAAAGGCCCAAATCCACACCCTTGGTTAACGGGTTTCCAGCCTGGGAGAAGGACCCGCACTGCCTCTCACCCAAAGTCATATACCAAGACTGTGTGTGTCTGTGTATGCCATGGGGAGAGTGGGGTGAACTAGAAATGCTCCTCATTTACAATCAGTCATCATGGAAGGGAATCGCCTCTTGCAACCAGAAAGTCTGGGCTAGCTCTCTGCTCCTGTTATTGGCCCCAGCCCTTGTTCTGGGGGCTCATTTCTGCCTGCAGCAGCGGTTCCCACCAAGGCAATGCCATTATTCTGGAGAGGCAGGATTCCAGAATTTGCATAAACTCCTAGGGCATTTCTGTTTCTAGGAAAAGGGAAGAGGTCGTCATCTTTCTGCCTAACTCCCCATGCATTAGGACATGATAGTCAAGAAAAGGCTGTGGGCTTAGCTGGGGATGCCCGTTAATTTTACAGTCCAATTTCTCCTTCCTTCACCACCCCATCCCTTCTCCAGGCTGGAGATGTATTCCTGCTATGTCTCCTCTTTTCCCCATTGCCCAAGTTGAGTTTCCTAAGGGCAAATGGAGCGGGTTAATCAGATTCCTCACTTGCCTGTTTGGCCCAGGTGTGTGGTCAGGGAAGTATCCTGGTAGCTTAGTTCAGCGCACATTTATCGAGTGCCTACCAGGTGCAGAGACAGGGCTGGGTACTACAGAGGATACAAAAATTAATAGTCTCACTATTAATAATTCCTGCCTTTAAGGAGTGTTCATTCCATGGGAACCACACAGCTGCCTGCACCATCCCTATATTCTTAGAGAATAGATGCTCCCTGCTCAGGAGTCAGGAGGGAGCTGTGAGCATCCCAGAGACAAGCAGGTTTCCAGAAACTATCTCTCAGTAATGCAGAACCCACCTTCCAGCATCGAAACTGGGGGCCGCATGAACTTTGACAAGGAGACAACAATCAAGGTGGGACAGATTTGTGCCTCAAACTCTCTTGAAAATATAATTTTCTTCCCTTGGATATATCTGGCTCGAGTGAAGCAGCCTTCTTTTAATCTTGACAAAATAATGAAATCAGATCAGTGATATTGGTGTGTTTCATGTGGACACATGATGCTGGGAGAACTTCAGAGCTAGGCAGCTCCCACAACTGCCAAGAGACTGAAGTTGAACTTCAAGGCAGAGTCCTCCAGAGTGGCTTAGGCAAAGTCTCCACCTTGTTGAAGCCCTTCCTGGGCCACCACTCCTTGTGGAGGAGAGGGGAGGGTGGGAGCCAGGGTCTGGGGCTTTGCCGGGCTGGTGGCCGCCTCAGCATTGGCTTTGGGATGAATCTCAGGACCAGACTTCCCCGCCCTTGTGTGGGAGGAGTGAGGGGCTGGAGCTGGGAGGCAGGAAGTGAGCGCAGATGGGCTACCGCCTGGACAGCTGTGCGGGGAACAGAGCACATCTGTCTGGGTGTGAGTGGGGCCCCTCCCCGCAACCTCTGCTGATTCTACATGTTTGATAGGGTGTGGGCTGAGGGTGTGGGCTGAGGGTCCCAAATGGGGAAGAAGATGGGAAAGTCTGACTATAGAGCAGGAACGAGGGTTGCTGATGGGGTATGTTCAGATGGAGGGAGAGGAGGGTTGAAGAGAAAGTGGAAAATGGAAGCAAACAGATCAAATTTTATCTTTCTCAGGATGGGCTCTGGGCTTTCAGTGGCTCTCCAAGCCCCAGGGTCTGATGTCTGTTCCTCTGGGAAGCTGCCCTAGACCCCCGGCCGCCCCACCCACAGGGTGCTCCCTCCTGGTGCTTCCAGTATCTTACATCGTAGTTGTGAAAGTCCCTGGGATAACTGCTCATTTTTCTACCTTACTTACTGGACTGCAGGTGTATTAAGATCAGAGACCTTGTCTCTGTGACTGAATCCTCACTCTGTAGACGTGTGTTGAGTGAATGAATGATTTTATGACCTTAACCAACACAAATTTTTCTATTTAATTCCTTAATTTTTCTCTAATTGGCTTTAAAAATTGCTAGGAAAGCTTATCCCAAGTAGATGCCCGGGAGATCTTTGGGAGTTAGAAGCTGGAGTAGATTTCTCATCAGAAATTTGCCAGCAGGCCTGGGAGTGAGTGAGCCTTTTGCTCTTTTCAGGGAGCAACGCAGAGAGGAAAGGCTCATTCTAGAAACTGCACACCCTGACTTGGCTTCATGGCCATTTGTGTGGCCTCCTTGGGGCGGTTGGTCTCCCTCCACATGAAGCTGTCATCTGCCTGATATTGAGCCAGCTAGGCAGGGAGTATGGATCACACAGACCTCTGCAGGCTCAGGAGGTGGATAATTTCCCCACATCTCTCCCCTCCCTCACCTCTCTCTGGTTTTCACAGTGCAATGAAAGGATGTGGGAGTTTGAGACCCATCTCTGCTGTGTGGCCCTGGGTGAGTCAGTTCTCCTCTTTGGGCCTCAGTGTTCTCATCTATAGAATGGGAGGGCTGGACTGAGACTCCTTCCGGCTCTTAACTACTGTGAATCTGGTAGGCTAATGAGGAGGGAATATGGCCTTTGGTGGTTATTACTGTCTCCTGAGAGCCTGGGCTGGGGCTTTCCCTTAACTTAGGTGTGGGAAAGGGGGGAAGGGCCCAAGAGGCCATTATTCCACTCCCGGGTTTCGAAACCACTCCTGAGTTCACCTGCTGCTATAACGGTGACTCTTCTTGGATGATTTAGTTGAGTCTTGCCTGGAGTCCAAAGATCTGCTTGAGTGATTCTTAAATGTTTCTCAAGCTTCTACTCCTGGCTTTCTATTATCTAGCGGAGTGTAACAGAAATGCCAATAGGCAGGAAGGAAGAGCTGAAGTTCCCAGGGCTTTGGGCCAAAATCGTATACTCATTTCTCTCCCTCTTTTTTTTTTTTTTGAGACGGAGTCATGCTCTGTCACCCAGGCTGCCATGCGGTGGTGTGATCTCGGCTCATTGCAACCTCTGCTTTCCGGGTTCAAGCGATTCTCCTGCCTCAGCCTCCTGAGTAGCTGGGATTACAGGTGCCCGCCACCACACTCAGCTAATTTTTGTATTTTTAGTAGAGATGGGGTTCCACCATGTTGGCCAGTCTGGTCTCGAGCTCCTGACCTCAAGTAATCCATCCACCTTGGCCTCCCAAAGTGGTGGGATTACAGGCGTGAGCCACCGTGCTGGGGCAAAATTGTATACTCTTTTCTAACATCATTTTTGTCATCATCATCACCATCCATTACTGATAATGTTAGACATTTATTGTTCTTTTTTTTCAGCCATGTGCAGTGGGTAAGTACATCAGCAAGCAAACTGGCCTCAAGAATCCCGCCCTATCCTGGGCATCTGGGGTTGAGGCTGGCTGTGCCAACCTTTGCACAGGATTTCAATCTGACCTCACTCAGAAAACGGAGCCACTTGCTTAGAGTCCCTCTCTCTGAACACGCTCTCCCCTCTGGAGGAAAAGCATTGCAATCCCAAGCTCCTGCTGCTGCCGTACATCTGCATCTTATTCATCTTTGAAGCTCCTGCAATGCCTCCAACGGGGACACAACTAAAGGTGCTTGCTAAATACTTATTGATAATAATCATTATAATGATGTATCATAATAGATTCAGCGGGGAAGTTGGCTACTGAGCTGCCCTGAGCTGAGACCCATATTTAACTCCTTGTCTGAGCATCTTCTGTGCTCAGGCCAGAGCGACAGCCTTGCGAGGCTAGCGTGGGATGGTCTGGAGACAAGGTGGCAAGACTCAGGCGGGAGCTGAACAGCTGGCGCCTCCTTCTGGCCTCGCAGGGCTGGAGCAGGACTGGGGAGGGCGGGCTTGTGCGAGAACCTTTGCCCCTGGGCTCCCAGGATGTGACCCTCCCTGCCAGAGACCCTTAACCCCGGACAGCCCCAGCTCAGGAGAGCTAACGGTGAGCGAGGGAGGCTGTTATGTAACCGACTGAACTCCTCATCAACACTGGTGACTAATTCCGACAGTCTCGGCCAGTTGTGGCTGATTCTCACACCCTCTGCTGGATGCATCTCTCCGCTTCCTCCCTGGCCCTGGCCCCAGCCCCACCAACCTCCACCACTGTCCCATGCTCCTCCCCACGTGGACTGGGGATGCTTGGGGAAGCAAGCCTTTTCTAGATGCGTCCAGCCCCCAATCTTTGCATCCCTTCCTGCCTTAAAAAGATGCCAGGAGCAGATTGTCCATTTCTGTCTGTACAAAAACCCACTTGCCTGGGGGCTCATTGAGGCCCTTCTTTTGCTCCTGGGTAAGGGAGAAGAAAGTGGTTGCTGGCAGGCTGGGAATTTCGGCTTGCCAAGGCTGGGACTGTTGAGTTCGGAAATCGTGGTGGCGAAACTCCACCATTTACCAGGGGAAAGGGACCCAGGGAGTACCTGACCTCCCTCAGTCTCTGGACCTAGGACCCCTGGCCCTGTGGGTCACAGGTTCCCTGGATGATGCTGGGGAAAAGGCCTGTGTTCATTGCCTCAGTTCTAATTTTTCTTTTTCAAAAGGAAGCTCTCAGAACGCCCAGCTATCCCCACTGCAGAAGGCTCTCCCTGAAAGGGCACAGGTGGAGGACGTTTGCATTTATCTGGAGACAGTTCATGGAGAAACACAAAGAGGTGTCCTGACAAGACAACAGGTCCACAGCAGTCGTCATCATGAGTGCTCACCATATGCCAGGGGTCATCTTTTAAAATCCTTAACCAAACAACCAAACTGTGGTTGGGATTATTCTCTTTTTATAGGTGAGAAAACTGAGGCTGAAAGCCATTGGGTGGTTTGCCAAAGCTGAGAAGTAGCTGAGCTGGGGTTTGTACTCACACCACGGTGACTCGGAGGCCCAAGCCGGTTCTGACACACTGCCTTCCCATGACATTCCCACGACAGGTTCCCGAGGTCGTTGGAATGCTTACACATTTCAGCAACTTCATGGCAACTGCCCAGCTCGACCCAGAAGATAATACTACCTCGTACTCCCCCTGCCGCTTCCTTCCGCCAGGCAGCTCACAGACATGACCTCATTCCCTCTCCCAGAGTCCCATAGGGGTGAAGGACGGGGTGGGGATCGTTAACTCTGCTTCCTAGGGAGGAAAGGGAGGCCCAGAGAGGGATGCTGGCCCACCCTGGGTCATCCAGCCAGCTAGCGGGAGAGCTGCAACTGGAAATCAGGCTTCCCTGCCCTCGGGGACAGTTATTTAGCCTCCTGGATGTGAGCTAGAATCACCCCTAAGATGCAGCAATTGGGGTACTCCTCTTGGGGTACTGGGACTCAGTGGCTGAAACAGCTCCAAGAGAGTTGGGCCTGTGCTGAAAACAGAAATCCGAGATGCATATAAATTCAATCCGTATGAGAAGAGCAGGGTGGCCTGGGAGGAGTGGTCACCGCAGTGGCTCCACCTCCTACCCGGCCGCCTGCAGCCCTGCCTGGGCTGCTCTTGGTCTCTCTGTGCCCAGCTTCCCTGGCTGGATGCCCTGGGGGCCAGAGCAGCCGCGGGTGCGATGGAAAGAACACTGGCCTTGAGGTCATGGGACCTGGGGAGGATATTCACCAGGGGCCCCTAAGTTAGTCATTTTAGCTCTCAGCTTTTCCATTTTTCATTCAAAAAATGGGGACTCTAACTCCGTGAAAGAGACATTGTGTGTGAAATATTTCATCATAAGCTGTGAAGCCTGCAAAGAAACTCCTGGTGTTCTCTGTAGCCTGATTTCATCTCTACTAAACACTATTTTGAAAATGATTTTGAAGCTGGTGGGTCACATAGAAGGATGGCCTGAGCATCTGTCCATCTTCCCTCCGGTGACCCTTTCACTTCGTGTCTGTGGTACCCAGTGCCTGGTACTGAATGTTCCTGGGTGGCCCCGTGGTTCGGCAAACTTTCTGGAAAGGCCCAGGTAGTAAATATTTGAGGCCTGGTGGGCCACATATGGTTTTGGTCACATGTTCTTTGTTTGTTTCTTTTCTTATAACCCTTTGAAAATGCAAAAACCATTCTCAGCTCACAGGCCCTACAAAAATAGGTTGATTTGGCCTGTGGGCTGTCGTTTGCAGGGAGCCGGTTTACCTGGTGGAAAGTGGGTGGGTGGGAGTTTGGAAATGGACAGAAAAGCCCGCAGCCCAGTTTTGCACTTGCCTGGCTGTGTGCTGTTAGGCCACTCACTTGGCCTGCCCCGGAGTTAGTTTAATGGTCTGCCCTATGATTCTAATGATGCCTACTTCAGGGGCTATCATGAGAATAACACGTACCCCATAGCAGGCTCTCAGCAGATGGGAGCTGATGTCATTGCTTCTGTCCAACAAGCATGAGAATGCAGGGTCCAGGGGTGGCCCACCCTGTCCGCGGTATGGTGGGGTGGACAGCACTTTCCTAGGGCTTGGGATATTTTATTAGGGAGCCAATGCTTGCCTTGGAAGTGAGAGGCCCCCAGGCTGGGGTTTCATGATGGAAAGAGGAGTGAAGTCCGGGGCTTATGTCAGGAGCTGGTCAGTGCACACTGGCAGAGCATGGAGAAGTGGAAGCCAGGGGAGGGGAGGACTGTCTGAAGGGAGGGGGCAAGGGTGGGAGGAGGGCCATGGGAAACAGCTGTTTACCTGTTTTGGGCAGCTGTGATGGGCTCTGCTGGCCTTGGGGGAGTGATCCCAGGTGGCTAGAGTGGCCACAGCAGTCTGGTGGGCTCAGGGAAAGGTGGGGGTAGACGTGAGGCGCTGCAGACCTGGGCCCCAACACTGACTTTGTTGCTGTCAGGGGTGGGGGCTGGGAGTCTTTGAGGCTAGAAGAGACCCTGCATAGACGGAGGCCGAGGGAGGCCCAGGGCTTTGCCAAGAGAGGATACCCGGGGAATACCCAGTCCTCTTGAGTCCTGGCTTCTTGTCAAGTGAAACATTAGAGAAGGACAGCCTTTTTTTTTTTCCTCAACAAAGGGTGGACTGGAGTAAGCTCTCCCCATAATAATGAAAGCAACCATGTCCCAAGTGCCTTCTGCGTATCGGGCACTGGGCCGGATCTTTGTGCACCTTGGCACCCATCCTCTCAACAAGCCTCTGCCACCATGAGGGGTAGAGGTGCCCGCTCCGTCTCAGGGCTGCGGGGCTGCAGCTGGGGTGAGAACTGGCTGGAATCAGTGGTCCTGCCTCCTCTGTGCCCCACCACCTCCCCGGGAGCCTGGCTCTGCCATGGGTTCAAGTTGTAGTAGGATACCCAGGCCGAGGGGGTTGCAATCTTGATTCCTTTCTTTTTGAGAAATGCAGAGAGAAGTTATGTAGTTCCTCGAGAAGACCCCATCACCACCCAGCCATGGAGACTGCTCCCTTCCGCGTACCTGTGCTGTCTCATGGCTGGTTCCGAAGGGCTAACTGGGAACAGCCTCCCAGGCTGCAACACAGCAGTGTGACACGGAGCTCAAGGCAGTGTCTCAGTGGTTTGCTCATTTCTACACATGCTTGCATCTGTGTGTGCCCTTCCTCTATCTAGACAGCACTTCTGTCACTTCTCTCCTGGTAAACTTCTATTTGGTCCTTTAAAACACGGCTCAGATGTCACCTCCTCTGGGAAGCCTTCCAAGACTACCTAGGCACAGTTAGTACTTCCCTCTTCTACCTTCAGGCATTTTGATTGTGCTCTTATTGTTGCATTATTTTCAGGGACAAACATCGGTTGGGCACTTATTACACCCTAAGCTTTGTGCCAGGCACCTCACTGCATTATCTCATTGAATACTTACAAACCTATGGGGTGGATATTCTTACCCCCATTTTATAGACAGGGAACCTGAGGCTTAGAGCAGTTAAATCACCTGCCCAAGGTCACCTAGCTGTTGAGTGGTGAGACTGGGAGGTGAACACAGGCAGTTTGACTCCAGTGCCCTCCCTCCTAACCACTAAATTATATTGCCTCCCTTACATGACTTAAAATTGCCCCAGACTGTAATTAAATGTTTATGGGTCTGGTAAATGCCTCACAAGCAGAGACCATGACTTATTTATCTTTGCTGCCTTAGAACACAGCACATAGTACAATGCATACAGTAGGTGCTTGGTGGATGCTTATGGGATGAACAGTGAATGAAGAGGCCATGGGGGTTGAGGCTGCTGATGGAAGGTGGGGTGGCTGAGGCCAGGGAAAGGAGGATGGCAGGGGGGCAGTTGAGTGGACAACGTGTGTGTGTGGTGGGTGCAGGGAGAAGCTCCAGAGGCCTGGGAAGGAAAGTGGTTCCTACAGGGCCTGTACCATGCCATTTTGGAATCCCCAGGCTACTACTTAGTAAGCGTCTTCAATATGCTAGCAAGTGCTTCAGACATGGGCATTCTAAGTCCACAATACGAGAAGGCTTGTGCAAACCCCCAGACAACTAACTCACATAGGAAGAGCCTAGACCTCAGTCCTCGTAGGATGAACTCTGGCAAAGGTTCCCCTGAAGGTGAGGTCTGGACCAGGTGACCTTGAACATGTCTCTGAGCCTTGCTGGCATTCTTTGGGTCTAGGGTGTTCAAGGAGGTTTCGTGCACACCAGTTGTCCTGTGCCTTAGTCCTCTCTTGCACCTTGTGACTCTGTCATAGTAGCCTGACTTCCCAGAGGAAGCGAGCTCTAGGGCCAGCGGGGAGGCAGGCATCAGATCTCCATCTCCTCCTGGCCCCCTCTGCCCATGGCCCACAGGAGGTGGGACCCTGCCAGGCCCCAAAGCCTGGAGCCTCCCCAGCAAGCACAGGTGGGCTGTGAGGTCATGCTTCTCAGACCTGAAAGGAGACAGCCGTCACATCTTGCAGGTGGGCCTGCCCCGGGGAACTGTGGGGTGGGGTGTGTGTGTGTGTGTGTGTGAACCCCTCTAGCCTTATTCACAGTCCCCTCTGGGGGCCAGGGGCGCCCCTTGATGCCAACCGGAAAGCCCTTATCTTGCCCGGAAGAGGTCCAAAGCATGTGTGGCTGCTGACATGGCGAGGGGAGGCTGGGGGGAGGCGGGGAAGGCGGAGAGAGAGAGAAGACCCCCCTGCAAGCCGTGTTCATACAAAATGCATTTCCCAACATATCCCTCTGGCCTGTCGGAGCCCCTTCTGCTCACTGCTCTGTTTATACATGATAGACAACTAATTAACATCCAAACCTCTTGAAAGGTCTTTTCAGAGGTAATGTTCTGACAGATTATGTCAGCAAGGAGCACTGATTTGTCTAAGCATGGATCACATTGTTTCAGATTGAATGAGGTGAATATTAAACTGCTTTAAATGTACTCTTCATAAAGTACTAATTACACACTCCCAAGAGAGAACAGCCAAGGAATACTAAACAGTAGAGAAGTCAACAGAGGGTTCTTTTTATAGTATGTTGCTGGGCTCTGTGTTTTTCTGTCTCCTTCTTTCTCGCTCTCTCTCTTTCTCTCTTTTTTTTTTTACAGTAAAATCACAGCACGCTAAAGAATACACATTTATAGCACAATGCTTCTCATCTAATTATATGGCAATCATTAGTTTTAAGCTGGATGCATTATATTTTCTTTGATATATTATGCCTAAGGCATAACTCTGCATTTATTGTTGCTACTGGCGGATTTTAGCTCCCCCACAAGCCCCCTTTTCCAAACCCCAACTACTTTCTACCCCCGACCTTTTAACAAATTATTTAACCCCTATGTTAGTTTGCTTATTGTGCCAGAAAAAAAATCACAATTTAAATTGGCAAAAAAATGGGTGAAACAATATACCCTTCATTAATTTAAAGAAAAGAAATTGCATGTGTTCTGGGGAGCTGTGCAAATTTTATTAACCAGGTGATGTCCTGAATACACAATTTCTACCTCCCACCCCAGTGAATTTCCTTTGCAACAAATTCTACCAGATCACACTGAATTCCCTCTTGGCTGAGACTCCTTGTCCCTCAGGGAAAGAGATATTTATATGTATATAAATATATATCTAGAAAAGCAACACAGGGTGGAAAACCATGTGCCAAAGAGCATTCCTTCAAAATGCCTATCCACAGATGTAGCCAGAATTCTGCTCCATCAGTTTTTCTGGGTCTTTCTGACATTAGCTTTTGCCCATGGTTGAGAAAAAGCAAGGTCAATTTTGAGATGTCCTAGGCTCTCAGATTCTCAATCCTGAAGAAAGGAAAAAGCCAAGTTCCTTGGGGATGGATGATATTGACCCATCTGGTTTCTTCTCGGTCAGGCCTCCAATTCCCATGCCGTTGCAGAGAAAAGAGACTGCAAGTCTCCGAGAGGTAGAATTACTTCTCCGTAAGTGGCAAAGTGGGGCCATGTTCTCCCCTACTGTGACTTTCTCTTTCCCTCCCCACTCCAATCAAAGAACTGTGGAGTCTTGGGGTTGAAGGCATCAGAGATTTCCTTTGCTCGTTGTGTTACAGCCAAGGATTCCCAGCTGAAAGGGGCTAGGCATGTCCCCTAACATCACAGAGCTGCCTGCGGTCAGGACTGGACTCCAGGTTCCTGACTCCTAGACCAGTGTCCACTTCAGACAGAGAAGTTCCAAGCAACTCTTCCTACACAAGAACGACCAAGGGCCAAGGAATAAAATGACAGCAGCATCTTTTCTGAGGGCTGAAAGAAGTCTTTTTTTTTTTTTTTTTTTTTTTTGAGATTGGGTCTTGCTCTCTCTCCCAGGCTGGAGCGCAGTAGCATGATCTTGGCTCACTGCAACCTCTGCCTCCCGTGTTCGAGCGATTCTCCGACCTCAGCCTTCCGAGTAGCTGGGATTACAGGTGCACGCCACCATACCCAGCTAATTTTTGTATTTTTAGTGGAGACAGGGTTTTGCCATGTTGGCCAGGCTGGTCTCGAACTCCTGACCTCAGGTGATCTGCCCACCTCTGCCTCCCAAAGTGCTGGGATTACAGGTGTGAGCCACTGTTGCCTGCCAGAAGAAGTCTTAAACCCCTTGGGTTTCTTCTTGAATCCCACTCCACAATATCCCCAACCAAAGACTTGTTCATTCTTGGCTCTGGACACTGCCCCCAACCCCCAACAGCGGTCAGATCATCACTGTGTAGCTCTCATGGTTTACAGTACATGTTTACGAGCAGTGATTGCTGGCCCTAGAGCGTGTATCTTCGAATCTTGCACTGCCACTTCCCGGATCTCTGACCTTGGCTAAGAGACTTAGCATTTCTTTGCCTCTGTTTCCCCCATATCTACAAAATGGGAACAATGCGAGTGTCTGCCTCACAGGGTGTTGTGAGGATGAGACTAGGTAATATATATGTAAGAGGTGCCCAGCCTACTAGGCTAATTAAGGTTAGCTATCATTATTGTTAGAAAGTTTGCCTTCTCAACCGAGCTCTTTCTCCCCCAAACAACTACCATGAAAGAACTATCTCACCTCCAAGAACTACCATGGTTGTAGTTCTGTCTGGGGCCCCATGGAAGAAGATTAATTTTTCTCCTACATGACTGCTTTCAACTATTTCATTCATTCATTGCACAGTTTTGCTAGGTGGTCTCTGGATGCCAGGTGCATAGTGCCAGGTGTGGAGAGAGCCATGAAGAAGACCTGGTCCCTGCTTTCAAGAGCCCATACTCCAGAAGGGCGTGTAATTTGTCTTCGGAGCTTCTCTTCCCCAGGGGAAACGCTCATCAGTTTCTTCACATATTCCTCACTTAACATGATGTCAAGCCTTTCCTGGCCCATGTTCCTTATGTAAAATCATCCAAAGAAATTTACCAAGGATGAAGAAAAAATGGCAGCAAATTTGGGCTTCCATTACTCACACATACTCTATAGCACCCATTACTCAGGAGATTGGGATTCTATTGGGTTAGAGTGGTCCCAAGTATGTTGTTTTTTAAAAAAGCTCTGCACACTTGAATCTAATACACACACACACCCTCTATCCTGAAAAAATGGAGAAGGATAAACTCTTCTCTCCCAATGCTGATCTCCACCTCCTCCAGGGTCTCTCTTCAAGTCCAGGTTACTCTCTGTGGAGGTGTTATTTGATATGTGAAGGTGTGAGCTGCTGACCTGTGAACGCTTCAGGGTGCACTAAGTTAGCTGGCAGTCTCACTGTGCACCACGTATGCCAGCCAAAACCCAGGGACCAAGGCTGGCTTTGTGGGCATGTGACCAGTGTAGTTGCCCAATGCCCTGTGCTTTGAAGGCCTTTATATATATATATATATATATATTATAATATATATATATAATATATATATATATTATAATATATATATATATATATATATATATATTATAATATATATATATATAATATATATATATTATAATATATATATATATATTATAATAGTGTTCGCAGCCAAGTTCCTAGTAATTTCATCTTGGAATGTGTGTTTGGTAAGTGAAGTATCATGGGACTAGGGAGTTTGTGGTGGGGATTTGGAGCCTCGACTGGCTGACCCGTGGTCCTACTCTGAGGCTGCTGCCACCTTCTGCTCTCTGTGGGAGCCTGGGTGCAGGTGCAGAGTGGGGATCGGTCATACACCCCATGGCATCTTAGAGTGGGACAAACATTGGTCACTCCTGTCCCCAAATGGCAACATTCAGTGGATGATTTGACAGAGGCCTCTCACCCTCCCCCAGTCCAGGTTCCAAGCACATCTGGGCATGGAGGTTGCAATCTTTGGGGATGCCCCTGGCCATGAGGACCAGTGGGTCAGAGAGAGGAGGGGATGGACTTCCCCTGTCCCAGGCAGGGCCCCACATTTCCAAATTGCCCTGGGTCCTGCAAATCGCAGTTCTGCCAGATACTGAGCCAAGCATTCCCTCTCTCATACCTCTTCCCATCGCATCGTCACCGGGTCCTCAGTTTCTTTCCTCCTTCCTTCCTTCCTTCCTTCCTTCCTTCCTTCCTTCCTTCCTTCCTTCCTTCCTTCCTTCCTTCCTTTGTTCTGAGACAGCATCTTGATGCGACGTCCAGGTAGGAGAGCAATGGTGCAATCTCGGCTCACTGCAACCTCCCCTTCTCATGTTCAAGCGATTCTCCTGCCTCAGCCTCATGAGTAGCTGAGACTACAGGTATGTGCCACCACACCCAGCTAATTTTTGTATTTTTAGTAGAGATGGGGTTTCACCATATTGGCCAGGCTGGTCTCGAACTCCTGACCTCAAGTGATCTGCGTGCCTTGGCCTCCCAAAGTGCTGGGATTATAGGCGTGAGCTGCTGCACCCAGCCCAGGTCCTCAGTTTCTTAGGAACACCTTCTCTTAGGGACAAACATTGTCCCTCATGAGCCCATGCCTGGATGACTGTAACCACCTGGGAGGGACCCCCTGCCTCTGTTCTCTCATCCTTCCCATCAGTGATGCTGCCAAAGCTAGCATAATAGAAAACAAATTCAACTTTCTCATTCTCCTGATAAAACCCTGTCCACAAGAGTCCTCATCTACTCCAGGATAACATACTGTGTATGTCCGTGCATGTGAGTGTGTGTATAGGTTCTAAGCACCTAAACAGATATTCGCTCCACGCTGCGGGTGGGCTCTCTCCACAGAGAGAGATCACCACCATTCATGGATCACCACCTGTGGATCACCACCATTCATGGGCTTTGCACGTCTCCTTTTCTACACTCTGACAACATGAAAGCATTTTATTCATTTGTTAAATATACAGCCTGACACAGTGCCTGACACAGTGTGGGTCTCTGATACAAAGTTTGGTGAATTGCCATGCAAGCATTGACCCTCAGCGTTTAAGACCAAGCGAGTAAACATGTCACAGTGGAATCTGGGCAGTGAGGATGCTATTTTCGAGGAAGAGCTCTTGCCTCACACCAGTAGACACTGGCAGCCAGCTCCTTGGCCTAACTTGATGGACTCCCTAAACACTTCCTCTTCCTTACCAAGCCTGTGTCTCCCTTCCTCACCCTCACGCCACAGTCTTGGCCAGTCTTGTCATGGTGAGGCCGTCAGGTGAGAGGATGTGGTGTGGAGGATGTGTGCTTCCAGGTCGGGTAGACCCGGCCATTCGTGCCTGTGGGACTGTGGATGGTGAAAGCCCACCGACAGGTCACAAGCATCTGGGAAATGCCAAACAAAGTGGAAGAAGCTGGCTTTGGGTGATGACCAGTTCATAGATGGCCGCTGACCTCACGGAGCTGGCAGCCCCTTGGCGATAACATAACCCTCTGTGCACTGGCTTTCTCATTTGCAAAAGGAGATCCTTTCCTCAGACTGAAATAATGCACATAAGCTGCGTGGTATGAAATTTCTGAAGGGGCATTCTTCCACAGCCCAAGAGGTGTATCAGGAAGCTGGCCCTTCAGGGACAGGAACACCTGTGCACCACATCTCTGCGATGATGCGACCTGGTGCCTGTGACACATCCCTGCACCTTGCTGTGGGGGTAACCAAAAATGGAGCTGTGGGAGCCAGTGGAGGGCATGCTGGCGTATCAGGGACAGCAGCACCCGGGGCGGCGGTGGGGGGAATGGAATCCAATATGAAGATGGTTCTTTCTTTCTCTAACACTTTACTGCATGCCCTGGTGTCACTTTTCTCAGCATGGCTTCTCCCTGCACTCCTTGCTTCCAAATGCTCAGTACTTCCTGTCCACCCAGGTGGGTCACAGCACAGGCCTTGGAGGAAGCCGACTAAGCTGGGTTTGAATGATTGCTTCTGCAAGCTAACAGCCATGTGGCCTTAGGTGAGTTATGGGACCTCCCCATGCCTCAGTTTCCTCATGGACAAAGTGGGGGCTGACAATACCATCCTCCTTACTTCACCGTGGGGGTCTAGAGTGTGCTGCAGAAGTGCCTGGGTGAGACCTGCTTCCGGTTCCTCTTTAAGCCATACGAAGGGGTGTTCCGGATCTAACAGATTCTCCCCTCTCAGGAGTACTTGCATTTTAAAAGATGACCCTGGGGCTGCTTCATACAGCACAATAAATTGACTAGAGCGAAGCTCCGGTGGGAAGCAGTGGGGTAAAGATATTTTGGGGGCAGGAAATGACCTTCCTTTACTTCCCAAATCATACCACTTAGACTAGCAGTTCTCAGCCTCAAAGCTGTGACACGCTGGTGTGGGACCAGCAGTTGTGAGATGTATCACAAGCAAATGCTGCCAAAAATAAAGTGCTGTGGTTTTTGAATAATCCCCCCCACCAATTTTTTGTTTGTAAATCAGAGGGAATTCAGGGTTATCCCTATAATGTTGTCACGTCCACTGTCATTCCTATGTGATTTCTCGAGTGGGAAAGAAGAGTGAGCAGGAACCACTGCTTTCTGCAACAACACAGGTGATTCCTACGATAGAATACTATGATTGCATTTACACGACGCTCAAGAATACGCCTGATTGACAGTGATAAGAGTCCAAATAATTTCACCTTGGCGGGGGGATATGGATGGGGAGGAGGTGTGTGGGAGACTCTTGGGGTGTTGGAAATATTTGCTATCTTGATCTCGGTGGTGGTTACTTGGATAAATAACCATTAAATTGTATGCTTAAGACCTATGTACTTGATGTATGTACTTGTAACTGCATAGTTTTTTCTTTTTTGAGATGGAGTTTGGCTCTGTTGCCCAGGCTGGGCTCGGCTCACTGCAACCTCCGTCTCCCAGTTTCAAGTGATTCTCCCGCCTCAGCCTCCCGAGTATCTGGGATTACAGGCGCTGCCACTATGCCCAGCTAATTTTTGTATTTTTAATAGAGATGGGGTTTCTCCAGGCCAGGCTGGTCTCGAACTCTTGACCTCAGGTGATCCGCCCACCCCGGCCTCCCAAAGTGCTGGGATTACAGGCGTGAGCCACTGTGCCCGGCCTATAAATGTTTTTTTGAAAAGTACCTTGGAATTCCAGGCAAACACCTATAAAGGGTTTTCCTATGGTGCCTGTTGGAAATTCCCTAAATGCTCTAGGGTCTTGGGCAAAGACAGTGGGGTGTTGGCATTAATGCAGGAGTCTGGGAGCACTGGGGTCCCTAGCAGGCTGTTTCCCCTGAAGTGACTGCCCACGAACACTTCTTGTGTCCCTCTGCCCCCTGGTAGATGCCTTTTTGGGGCTGACATCTCAGCCTTATCAGTGCCAGTGCTTGCAGAGACAGGACCCTCTTTGGATGTCTTATTTTTCCTGGCCACACAGCCCCTAGCACAGTAAGAGCATGCATGCTACCAGTATGTGTTGTGAAGCATTTATTGCCTGGGGTGGTTTGGGGTGCTCACGGGAGCCCCCCACGACAGCCTCAGTGAACAAAGCCAAGCAGACCCCCCATCCCCTGCCAATCCAAGGCCCCACGGTGCTGAGGTGACAGTTCCCGGGCCTCCGGTGCGGAGCTCATTTTGTTTGCTTTGTATGTTACTTTTCACCCAGCCCTTCGGTTGCCAAGGAAACAGTGACGCAGCCTCGGGTGGGGCCTCGGCCCAGTCAATACGGAGCCTTTTGAGGCAATGGTTCAGGGAGGCCAGCTGGGTGCTGGGGAGGGTGGCAAGGAGGTAGGGGGTGGGTCAGGGCAGGATGGGGAGGGGAGTGGGGGCGGGCTTTTTGTTGGCCGCGGATGGTGCTATCAGGAGGCAGCATTCCATTTGCAGCCTCCGGAGACCCACCCTTGGCTGTGTCACCGGCAGATACGAGGCAGAAGGTTCTAGAGGCCGAAGGAACCGCCCGTTCCTATCCTGGTGTTTGTGTGGCCTGGGACAGTCGTCTCCGGGGCTCTGCCAGATGTCAGGCCTCTGCAGAACTCAGTCACACTAGGAGCTGGGCAGAGTGGGTTTCTGGGAGCTGAGAGCATTTGTGGACATTTGGGAAGCGGGGGTCTGCTGGAAACTAAGGTCCAGGTGGATCCTTTTGATGTAAGAAGCAGCTCCTGTGTCCCCCAGGGACGATCTCCTTCCCTCTCTACCCTCACGTTGCCACCACCAGTGACATGAGACCCTTGGGAGCTCTCAGCCAGCTTGGCCTCAGTGCCCCTCAGCGCCCCCTCAGCCTCACGCTCCCTGGGCACGCCATTGAGGTTGCTCCTGGGTTCCTGCCTCCCTCAGGCCCATACTCTTGGCGCCAACCATGCAGCCCAAGTTTACAGGCCAGGAGGCTACCTGAGACTCCAACCCTCTGGGGCTTATCTCAGAGTCTCTGTTTTGAAGGCTCCTCCAGAGAGGCAGGGCCCCATTATTATGCTTGGTCCTGTCTCAGTGGCTCTGGATGCAGCCTTTTGGTAAAGATATTCTGAGTTCCGTTCTTAACCCTAAGCTGCCCCACAACCTGGTGAATAAGCAAAGACCTTCCCTGCTGTATGCCTCAGTTTCCTTTCTGAGACCCTTCCTTTCCTGCTGCATGGATGCTCTCCCATGTCTTGCCTGCAGCCTAGAGAGGAATAGAACAGGGCCTTTCCCCAGGCCCCGCCTCCCCGCCCGAATGCCTGTTCTCTGTCATCTCCCCATCACCCAGCCTCTTTCTCCTTTATCACCCTTCTCCAGTCACTTTTCAAATTCTGCCAGCTCTTCCTTCAAAATGTCGCCAGCATATGTCCCTTCTTTTTTAAAAAAAATAAATTCCATTGTTTTTCTTCGTATGAAAGAGAAATATGCTCAGTGTAGAAAATTTAGAAAATACCAATAACCAAAGAGAAAAAAGAAAAGAAAGCCGTCATCCTTCCTCCCGCCATTGCTGCAGTCATTATTTTGAGACACACAAGTCAGTCCCGGCCTGTGCTCAGGAACCTGCATCTCCTCTTTGTTTTGTGACTCCCCATTCCTGCCACTCTGCTGCCCTCAGAGCCCCTGACTCTCTCCTCTTGTCCACCCCGCCGCCTATGCCACTCTAACCTTCTCAAACTCTGCCTTCGAAATGCTTCAGTTTCCTACACGTCAAATCCTAGGCAGCCATCAGCCCCTAGGATGCAGGCGCCCCTCTGGGTGGAAGCCCACAGGGTACCAGGTCTATGGCGGGCACCTTTGTGTGAATGAGAAAGAAGGCTCCTCTTCCTTGGGGCAGAGGAAGCTCTGGGACTGGGTCAGTGGCTTGGTGGGCAGACAGCAAGGAGCAGTCAACAGCTGTGGGAGGTGGCCCTGGTGAAACCTGCTCTCTGCCACATGGTTGCCAAAGCCTCCCTTACCCTCCCTTATCAATCACAGTCCCCCTTCCAAAGCACCTATCCTCCCTCAATGCCAGGCCAGCCTAGTCCCTGCTTCTCAAATGCTGTGTGTTCGATGCCCCTCTGGCCTTGGCCGAAGCTGCATCCTGTCCTCTCTCTCCCTACCCTCCCACTGCGCATCCTTGGAGGCCCAGCCCAGGGGTCCAGGCAGGTCCCCTGAGTGAATCTCTGGGTGGGTTGGGGTCTGGGGTGAATGGGAGAGGGCCTGCGCTGGCCAGATCTTCCTCCAGGTTATTCATTGTGACTGTGATTTTTCAATGTCGCCTGCTCATTCAGCTCTTGAAGACACCCTGCCCAGGCTGAGGGAAGTTGTTCCATTTGTCCTCTGAATACTTCTGTGCCTCCATCCCACCTCTCCTTGATCAGCCCTGCTCCTCAGGCAGAGAAGCATCATCTTCACATTAGCAGTTCAGGCTGTGTGGTTTAACGGAAAGCACACGTATCCACGCATCCGCTCAACATGTATTTATTGAATACCTTCACAGGTTTTGCAGTAAAAAAAAATCTGGGCTTAGCTTCTGATGCCACCACTTTCTTGAGCAAGTCACCTAAATTTTCCAAGCCTCATTTGCCCACCCATAAAATGGGATTAAAGTTACTTCTCAACTCACTCACTCGTGAGAAGGCATTGAAATCAGATATGTGAAAGCATTTTGTAAACCGTGATGCTTGGTGAAATGCCATGAGCATCCCATCACCTTTGTTTAGGGTGTGCTAGTCACACTGAATAGTGTAAGCTGACCCCCACAGGACTGAACACCTACCAGGCATTTGATAAATACCTGCAGGTTAGTTAATACAATGCATTGATAGTACCATATATACCTTCTTCAATAGAGAATGTGTTGGCTGGGCACAGTGGCTCACACCACTGAGCACTTTGGGAGGCCGAGGTGGGTGGATCACTTGAAGTCAAGAGTTCGAGACCAGCCTAGCCAACATGGTGAAACCCTGTTTCTACTAAAAATACAAAAATTAGTCTGACATGGTGGCGCATGCCTGTAGTCGCAGCTACTTGGGAGGCAGAGGCAGGAGAATCACTCGAACCCAGGAGGTGGAGGTTGCAGTGAGCTGAGATCGTGCCATTGCACTCCAGCCTAGGTGACAGAGTGAGAGTCCATCTCAAAAAAGAAAAAAAAAGAAAATTTGTATAGATTATAACAAAACCATATGTGATGAAATAATAATAATATTGACAATGCTAAGTAATCATTGGATGGAACTCTGACTCCGTGCTTGGCACCATTCAGGTAGAAGGTGAGACTTGACTCCAGAGGCGGGGCGCAGACACTGGACCAAATTGAGGACTAGCTAAAACAGGGATGGGGTGGAAGCTGCTTTCCATAAGACATGCCCACCAGCATGCTATGTCAGTTTACCATTGCCATGGCAACACCTGGGCGTTACTGCCCCTTTCCATGGCAATGGCCTGGCCACCCAAAAGTTACCACCCTTTCCCTAGAAACTTCTATAAGAACTGCCCCTTAATCTATGTGTAGTTAAAATAGGTATAAATATGACTGCAAAATTGCCCTGAGCTGCTACTCTCAGCACAGTGCCTATGGGGTAGCCCTGCTCTGCAGGAGCAGTCATGAAGCTATAATGCTGTCAGAGTTTTAACACTGCCACTTCAATAAAGCTGTTTTCTTCTGCTCTACCACTGGTTCACCCTTGAAGTATTTCCAGGGTGAAGCCAAGAACCCTCACAGGCTAAGCCCCACCTTAGGGTTCATCTGCCCTGCATCACTGTGATAAGACCCTTTGTAATCATTGTCTCACTTAACCCTTCACAATAAATCTACAGAGAAGGTACTGTTGTTACCCCTATTACATAGATGAGAAAACCAAGGCTTAATGCAATTAAGTAACTTCTCCAGGGTTGTCTAGCTGGTGAGAGGTCTGGGCAGGAGAGGGAGCAGGGAAATAATTGGACACGGTGCATCAAGACTTTGGGCTGAGATAATTCTGCATATGCAAAGGCATCTAGAAGAGTCCCAGGCAAACTGTAAGCACCCAGTAACTCATACTAATTATTCCTGGGTTCCGTGCCCATTATATACCTTATTTTATTTAATTAAATCCTCACAACAACCTTGTGGGGCAGGGCAGGTATTCTCTCTCTCTCTCTCTTTTTTTTTTTTTTTTTTTTTTGAGACAGGGTCTTGCTCTGTCATCCAGGCTGGAGTAAAATGCTGTGATTGTAGCTCATTGCGGCATCCAACTCCTGGCCTCAATTGATCCTCCTGTCTTGGCCTCCCAAAGTAGGTATTCTTATGTACATTTTCCAAATGAGGAAACCAGCAATCAGAGAGATTCCGTGCCTCTGCGCAGGCCACAGAGCTATGAACTGAGAGGCCGGTCTGGGACCCAGGCCCTACTGTCTCCTCTACCTGAAGGTCAGCTATCTGAGGCCCACAGACCTTTTCTTACACAAATAGGAAGATTCTGCTTCCCATGACATTGCTGGCCTTACTTCTGTGAGCCTCTTAGCTGGAAGGTCCTTGTGAAGGCCTTCAAGGCAGCCTCCACCAGAACCCACCTGCCTCAGAAATACCTGCACAGTCTTGGCTGCTGTGAGCTGGGCTCTCATAGCTAACAGGGGCCCTCTCTCTAAACTTCAAAGGAACAAAGACTTAGAGAACCCATCTTGGCCTTCCCCACCCCCTACCCCTCTTTCCCCACCCCCAAAGAAAAATGAAAGAATCTGATAATTACTTCTATCTACCACCCAACTGTACTAATTACCAACCTATTTCTTCACAGTATGACAGACACCAGCTCTGGAAAACACATAGAGATAAATTAGCACTAATTGGTTTTCCTCTGGCTGTTTGAATTAGTATTTAAAGCTCCAATTACAAAGCAGAATAATTGCTATTAATGTCCTATCGCAGCACAAAAGGCAGTTCGCTCAAGCACCAGCCCAGGTGTATTATTACTCCGATTACAGCATATTTAACCTGGCTCGTTAAGAGGGAGACACAGGGGACAGTTTCAATATGGTGGACAGGCCACTTCCTGCAGGGCACAAAGCTGGAGGAGACCCGTGACCCCAGGGAAGAAAGGCGGGGAGGGAGGCAGGGAGATGAGGGGATGGGGAAGCTGAGCCTGGAAGCCTGTGGGATTTCTCAGCAGGCTCCTGGGGTCTCTTCCTGTGGCTCTCACTGTCTCCTGGGGGCCTTTTCCTGGGCTGGCCTACCCCTCTCCCTACAGAACAGCTGCCTGCTCATACCCCAAGCTAGCAAAGTCTTCCGCAGGCCTTCCTGGCCCCTGAGAGGGTGCTCAGGAGGGAAGCTGCTGCCAGAAGGACCTGTGGGATGTTCCCAATGTTGGCATCAGGCTTGTCACTAGGGAGCGGGTGGGGGCTGAGCCCTCTAGCCACACCTCTGTTCCCTTGGGAGCCTCAGCCGGGGGCTGTAGGATGCAGGGTTGCTTGCTGTTCCAACCGTGGGGGTCCTTGCTTTACCTCCTCCACCCTTTTCCATCTTGTTCCTCTACCAGGGACCTTCCCTGTTCTGACCAGAGGACGATGGGAGAGTTGGGAAGAAGGTGAACTCCGTGCAGTCCCCTTAACGGGTGCTATACACAGGGGGTAGGGTAGAGAGCCCTGGCTGTCCCACTCACAGGCTAGATGGCAAGCCCTCCAACCTCCGAGATACTCAGGTCTCTTCAACTATAAAACGGGCACCACAGCCTCCCTCCTGCTGGTTTCACAGAGCTGTGAGGTTCAAACCAGGATGGAGGAAAGTGCTCTGTCGATCACAGCATGCTGCTCCTGAAGGAAGGAGGCCAGGGCTTGAACTGGATCTGCCTCTTGCTGCTCCTTTCTTTGCTCTCGTCTTCCCTTTCAATCACTTTCCTTCCTCTTCTTTGTCTCTTTCTCTACTTCCACTTCCTCCCTTCCTTTTGGGCTTCTGCATCTCACTCATCTCCCCATTCACGCTAGGATGTTAAGGACTCAATGAGTTACCCTTTCCTAGAGCAGCTGCGTTTAAGAAGGGAGGGCTATGTTTAACCCAAAGAAATGAGTCACTAATGGTGAACTTTCAGGCAAACTGAGATGATATTTTGTGGGGGAGAGGGAGGATGTCACAGTACTCTTCAGAGCCCCATAGGCAGCTGTCTACTCACTGACACACAGGTTTGGCGCCAGCCTGTGCCAGGCTCAATTTTAGCCAGAGAGGGAAGGAGGCCCCACAGGGAGGAGTCAGCAAGGGAAAAATCACCGATGGGGGGTAGGGGCCGAGTCCCCTCCACCTGGCAAACCCAGCTGAAGTTGCTGACCCTAGATGTCAAGGTCATGACATGAGGCTTCGGGGACTCTCATTTTGGAGGTGCAGACAGGGAGCCGCTCTGGCCCAGCCGTCCCCACCAGGATAGGCTGCTGAGTCCTGGCCATCCCCGAGGCTGTCCTGAGGAGTTCAGCCTCCCCTTGTCTGTCAGCGCCTCTGACTCTTGTCCGATTTCCTTCTGTTGCCATATGGAAAGAAACCAATCTGACTTTCCCCCATGGTCTTCTCGGTCTGTTTCATCCCTTTTAGGTCCCTTGTCCTCCCGTGCCCTCCAGTCTCTCCCCAGCTCTTCCCCAGGAGCCCCTCTTTCCTTGGTCCTGCCAGCTCCTGGGTGACACCATCCTGGAGAGATGCCACAGGGCAAGGGGCAAAGTGGTATCTGTGGAGCTGAGACCCAGGTTCAGTGCAGCTCTGCATTAAGTTAGCCATGTGATACATTTTCCTTTGCCTCTCTGGCATCAGTTTCCCCACCTGTACCATAAGAGATGGGCCCCAAGTTCTCTTCTAAGGTCATGTTCTAGGTTTTAGGGCTCCCCTCTCTTCCTTCTCCATATCAACTGGCCCCTTCTACCCGAGAAAGCTGCCTCTCTCAGCAGCATCTTTCAGGGACCCGGAAGCCCCAAGCATCTGGCAAGGGGGGTTCCTGAGGTGGGCAATGGGAAGGCCGTCAGGGCCCGTCTGCCAGGGAGAAGCCTCCGGGTGGTCTCTGCTGGGTGGGCCCAGCTGTCGAGGCCCAGGCAAGGAGCGGCCTTGCCAACCAATCCCTCCTTTACAACCATGCCGGGAGGGGTGCGCAGGGGCCCGTGGGTGGTGTTCACGTATGGAGGGGGGGGATTTCTTTTTAAGAGACAAGGTGGGTGGAATGGGGGAAGCCAGCTGGCTGTGGGCTCTATTTCTACTGACAAGGCTTTACCCTGTAGGTGTGAGGAATTCCAATTAAATATGCAGCCTATTTGTCTGTGTGTGGGAGAGGGTTTGCTGGGAAGGAGGGGGACGGAGGCAGCGTCTCTGCGGCATACCAGCAAACCAGAAATTAGCTCCGTTCATCACAGGCACACGGGGCTTCCCTCAGCCCTCCTGTGCACTCACAGGAGGCTCGAGGAGACAGACAGAGGAAGCGAGAGAGAGGTTGGGGAGGCGGGTTCTCCAGGCTGGAAGGGCTTCCGGAATCTCTGAGTGGGCAGGAAGGATTGCCCGACTCCTTGGCTCTTGGGGGGGTTTCCCGTTCTGGAGGCGCCGGCAGTGAGCTTCTCTGGGCCATCTGTCCCTACCAGGGATGGCCAGGGTGGTCTGGGCTCACCCCTGGAACAATGGGGGTTGCAGATGCACACAGAGGGGTGTCTGTGTGCACCAGAGAGGCAGGTGGGTCTGTGGCAGGGGCTGCCTGGGGCAGGCACCATTACCTCTGCAGGGCCCTGGGGACCACTGGGACCCTCCCCTTCTTCATCTCTACACCAAAGTAATACTTAGAAAGCCTCGTGAGGGGCAGCGGTTTCTTTGAAGAACAGAATCCTGAGATGCTGACGCCAGCGCTCACACCCTTCCTAGCAGAGAGATTATGCCAAGGTTTTTGGGGGTGCATGGGTCTCCAGAAGCCATTGCAAACCCTTCCCTTTCCCCTTTCTTCATTTCTCTTTTTACTCATAGATGAGATTTGGCAGAAAACATGAAAGTTCTGTAGGGCACAGAGGCCAATCTATGTTGATGCTGATAAATTTGGTCTTTCAACAGTAAAATTATGTGGTTTGGGGGAGCTTTCCATGGTGCCTGGCATGTGAGTACCTTTGAACCTCAGTGTTGATGGTTGCAGGGTCTGTGGGCCTCCTGGTTACGCCATCGGTCTTGCTCTCAGCCTTCAAACCACTGGTCTTTCGTTCCGGCTGCCACTCTGTCTTCTTACATCCTCCTCCCACGGGTTTCTCCATCAGCCGAGTCCTCTCTGCATTTTTGCTTATCTTTTCTTGATGCTGTTTCTCTCCCTATCTGCAAACACTGATTCCTCCCCATCTCTACTTTCACCATCTATTCCCCAACTGATTAAAACATAATCACTCGTTGACTTAAGGAGCTAAGTGGCTTGATATGGATGGGAGAAGGAGAATGGTTGGTAAGCCATTTTTTTCTGATCGGGCATCCGAGATATTGGTCAATGAATCCCATGCCAGCTGACTCCTCCTCTTCAGAGCAGCGCTGAAGTGAAGCCTGCGGAGCTGGGAGGTGGTTGGCACATGGCCTCATATCATTAGCCAGACTGGCCTGAAGGATGGCATTGGGGTACAACCAGGGCAGCATGTGATGCGTCCTACGGGGGCAGGCTTGGGTGGGGACATGGGAAGGGCACCGGTCAGAATGGTGGGTTGGGGCAGAGAAACAGCAGCTGAGGTCCGGAGGGAGGGAGCTACAAAGGAGGTGAGTGTGCAGAGAAGCAGGTGGTGTGGGTCAGAGAATACAAGTGAGAAACTGGGAAAGACATTCAGCACTGATCTGCTCATGAAGGAGGGAAGGTGCTGGCCCCTTTCTCATTTTCCCTGATTTCCCTCTTTCCTTCTGCTTCCCCTCAGGTCCCCCTGAGTTCCCCCTCCTCTACTCCTCCACTCCCCTCACTTCCTCCATCTGCATCATCTCTCACATTTACAGTGTGGAAGAGGAGGGTGTGGCTACCCCAGGAGAACTTTCTGGGATGGAGAGGACAAGACCGCAGTGGACAGGCTGTTGGGTGGGGCCCTTCTCAGCTGTGAGAGTGACCTGGGCTGGAGCCCAGGGTGGGCCTGGCCTAGAGCATAAGAGGGGCTGTGGGGAGGGGGGAACGCAGCCCTGAGACCTGAGGAGAGGCAGGCCCTGAAGGAAATGAGCAGGCTTCAGCTGAGGCCACATTGACAGGACCTCCTGGTGACAGCCTGAGGTGGCCAGGACACTTACCCCCTGGCTGCCAGCCTGCTCTAGCTCCATCGGGTACAGGGTTCTCTTCTCACTCGCCCTGCACGGCACTCCTGTTGCCCCAGAGCCGGGGGTGGTGGCTGGGGCACCGGGAAATGTTATGAATGGCAGAACTGCTCCAAGCCCCCAGCCTTCCTCTTGAGGAGGAGGAGAGAATCCGACCATGAGGTATTTTCCTGGCGCTAAGGATAACCTTGTAGGAGGCAGAGGGAATCCAATTAGACATGCAAGGCTGGGGAGGCTGAGGGCGTGTGGGAGAAGGCTGCTTTTCACTTTCTGGCTTCCCCGCGCCCTCAATGAGAAATTATAGCTTGGCTCCTTCGTTACAGCCCCCCTCCGCTCTCCTCTTTCCTTTCCCAGGGCCGTCATCACACTCAGCTTTTCCCACCACCAGCCCCTGCACAGAGGGGGAAACAGAGTCCCACAACGATGGGACCCGCGAGGCAGAAGCCCTCCTGGGCAGTGCCATCATGGTTCCCTTCCTGTCTCTAGTTGCCCCTGGAATTTGGGGGAGGCTGCCTCCTGTACCCCTGGAGTTGGTTGCCCATCTACCCCTGTCTCTACTGCTTGTCCTGAGCTTATCTGAGCTCTGCAGTGATTGTCCATCTCGCCCCTCTCTGCTTGGGCTCGGCACAGGTAAAGCAGCAAATGACCTCCTTCCTCCCAGACCCAAAGTCCCCAACTGCCCCCGGTGGACAGATCCATGTGCTTCCATGTGAGACTGGATCCTGTTGCCCGGAAGATGCCCCACTTAGTCCTCTTTAGAGGCAGTTATGGGGAGACACAGCTTGAACTTTTTTTTTTTTTTTTTTTGAGATGGAGTTTCGCTCTTGTTGCCCCGGCTGGAGTGCAGTGGCGTGGTCTCAGCTCACTGCAACCTCCGCCTCTTGGGTTCGAGTGATAACTTGGACAGGCTCCTGGGCCTTCTTGGGCCCTCACCAAGTACGCCCACTGATAGCAACTGCTCCACCCAAGATGCTTTTCCTGCCTTCCTGTTGTCCCTGTTTCCCTCGCCTGTGATCCGGGGATGGGAACGAGGCTTCTGCTGATGGAGCGGGCCTGGGGCCACCCTGTGGACTGGGATGCAGAGGCCTGAGTGGAGAGCTCCCCAGCAAAGCCTCCTGGGAGAAGGTTCTGGGCATGCTGTCTCGTGGCTGCTGGGCTCCCGGATGGCTCTCAGCCTTCCTTCTTGCCCTACCCTGGCCTTCTCTCCTTGCTCTGCTGAGGCCGTCTGAAGGGGGATTTTTCGGGGTAAGCAAAGTCTTCAGCCAGTTTTAGTGCCCTGCACAGTCAGGGGCTGCTGCCACCAGGGCGGGCTCCTCTGTCATGTTGTCGGAGGCTGTCCTCGGAGGTGTGAGGAACTCCAATTAAGCACTCAGCCTGTCTGCCTGCGTAGGGGGCACGGGCTGCATGGGAGGCGGTGACTAATCCTCACAGCACTGATCAGAGGCCCTGGGGAGTAGGTGGTGGGAAGGTGGGCGGGGGAGGTGGGGGAGGAGGGGGATGGGGTTTCCTCACCAAGTCAGCTGGCTCCCAGCTCTGCACGTGTGATGGTGCCCAGAGGAGGGTTTGGGATCCTGAGAAGGAAAGGCCATGGGGACCCTGGCTCCCCATAGAAGGATCCAGTCCTCGTGGGGTTCAAGGTGACCCATATTTGGATTCACCTCATGTTTTCCAAAAACCTCTGATGTACCAGGCACGCGTGCTCCCCACAACCCTAAGACGGCTGTTATTGGCCTCAATTTACAAAGAGTCTGAGCTGCAGAGAAATAAGTGACTTCTCAAAGGTCACCAGGCTAGGAGGTGGTCAAGGGAGAGGTCCCACACCAAGGCCAGTGGGTTTTTTATGGCGTCACGGAGGTCGCCAGGCAAAGAGCTCTAAGGGTCTTTAGCAGAGCATCTGGGTCCCAGGTCACAAATGTCCCCACCCACACCCCCATTATATGGAGAGACAGAAAAGCCCAGGGAGAGAGCTGGGCTGGTGCCGTGGTCCCCCGACTCTGTGTCCCACCAACAAGAAGAGTCCTTTGGAAGGCTGGGTGGTGTCTCCACTGGGAATGTTCATTCATTTGGCAAATATCTATGAACCACTGATATGGTGCCCTTAGCACTGTGTTTAGCACTGGGAAGGGTGAGGAAAGTCAGGTCTGGAAGAGGAGACACTCAGCAGGGCTTCGAATATACGCATATAGAAAGTGATTGGCTATTTTTATTTTCCAAGAATAAATGGGAGGAAACAGGGCAGAAACCATCACATGGGCGACTTAGCTTGGACATGCAAATGCTTTGGAGGGGACAACTGCTCAGTAGTTTGCCAGGGAAAGTTAAAAGCAGCATGGATTCCCAGGCATCTTGTTTTTTTAAAATCTTTTTTTTTTTTTTTGAGACAGGGTCTCACTGTCACCCAGGGTGGAGTGCAGTGGCACGATCATGGCTCACTGCAACCTCTGCCTCTCTGGCTCAGGTGATCCTCCCACCTCAGCCCCTGAAGTAGCTGGGACCACAGGTGCTGGGACCACAGGCACGCACTATCACATCCAGCTAATTTTTGTATTTTTTTGTAGAGATAGTGTTCACCATGTTGCTCAGGCTGGTCTCAAACTCCTAAGCTCAAGCAATCTGCCCACCTTGGCCTCCCAAAGTGCTGGAATGATAGGTGTGAACCATCATCGTGCCTGGCCCTTTTTAAAATCTTGAGGCAGGAGAGGAATTATACATTCCTTCCTCACCCAGGCCTGGGTCAATTTCACTGGTGACCAAGGCTGTTGTTTCTCGACCTTTTCAATAGCTTTCTGAGGCTTGGAGTAGCTCGTACCTTGAGGTTCATTTGTCCAGGACCCTACTAGGTCCTCTCCCCTCCCTAAGCACACACAGTAGAGAGAACCTCCCTGGGAAGCCAGGCACATTTGCATTTCTGCCTGAACTACAGATGAAGGTTTCGTGGGTTATGACTTCGCATGGATCCTTTGAGGTTCCACAGTGCCCTGGGCTGCCCACCAGAGGATGCCTCCTGGGAAGCTAGGAGAAAACCTGCGATGGGAGTTATAAGGCCTGAAGGCATTGACTCCCCTGCCATACACCCACCAGGAAGAAAAGGGGTCCGGATCAGCAGACCTTCAGCAGCTGGAAGGATGTGGACAGAGGGCACTAAAGTGATGGCCGGACTCCTCCGATCCTGAGGGCGTCTAAGGCTCAGTCTTAGGTCTTCCCTTCTGTAAAAGGATGAGAAAGTCTCTAGGGTTGCTTCTGGCTAAGGGGAAAGGAAACGAGCGTGCTCCGAGTGCTCCCACGTGTTGCCCTGTGCCCTGAACTGCACACAGCCTGTCTTTCTTAGTGAATCACCCCAACAGCCTTGTGGGATAGACACTATCTCCCATCTCCAGCTGAGGAAACTAGCTCAAAGAGACTCCGTAACTTGTGAAGACAGCGCAGTTAGCAAGCAGCAGCGTCCGGGTTCAGATCTGAAACTCTTTGTCTTTGAAGAGGACGGCGCCTGATTGTGGGATGGCAAATGACCCTTTGCCCCCTGCTGGACTGACCTCAGGTGTCCTGTTCAGAGCAGAGGTGACAGAACCTTTGGGGACAGGCCCCAGCATCTCCTTGTTGGTACCCTGTCCTGCCCACCACGTTTGGATGCCCTTGGCAGTGGAAGCCCTGCTTGGGGCCGGCCCCGCCTTGCAGTCCTGTGGAGGAGTAGGGAGTTCCGGGAGAGCCGGAGGGGGAAGGGGCTGGTGGAAACTCCCGAGGCAGCAGGCACCGGGGCTGGGAGTGGGGAGGAGGGACACGGGGGTGGGCTCCAGGCTTTTCCCCACACTTCCTCAGGGATCGCTTTACATAACCAGGGCTGCTTAGTCACCGCTTTTTACTTTTTTTTTGGAAACAATTTTCTCAGCATCACAGCTCCCGTCTCCATCCCTTACTAGTCACCGGTGCTAGGGAAGTCCCTTTTCTCCCGTTCCCTAGGCAACCCAGCACATTTGCCTTTCAAATGATCCAAGGCCTGGGCGGGGGTAGGAGTTCCCTCCCCCTGTACCCAGGCCTCCCACACAGCCACTCCTGCCTCAGTTGGCTATGTCATGTGGCCCAGCCACCCGAAGACATCTGGGAAAACCAGACTCCTTGCCTGGCCTCTGCCCCAATCCCAGACCCTCACATGTTTGGTCTTTGAATTTGGCTCAGGCTCAGGGACCCCAGCTCACGGCTGGAGGTGCCCATGTTGGACTTCGGACATGGCAGCCTGTCCCCCTTCCTCCCTGGGGAAGAGGGGGAGCCAACCAGGCATCTTCTGCAGGTGACAGAGCCGGGCCTCTCTCAGCAAGGCCCAGGTAACCCGGGGGGCTGAAGCCACCCACTCTGCCACCGTTCCCCAGGAACAGGACCTGCTGACCTCAGTTCCCCCTCTTTAATCTCAGCAGCCATGGTGGGTGAGAGGATCTGGGATTCCGTCTTGTTCTTTCAGTCACTCTGTGGCTTTCTCACTATTGCTTGTGTCAGCCTTGACTGGACAGAGGTGTCCAAGTGCTTGGGAAACTGAGACTTGAGATGGGAATGAGCATGGGTAGGGGAGAGGTCTCTCGGGCTGGGTGCCAGAAACACTGGACAGAGACCAGATGGGCCCTAATACACTCCCCTTTAAAAGGCCACAGTGTTGATCTTAGTGATACAAGGTGCCTTACCAGTGGGCTTGATAACTATGAATTAAGAGCAATCATGTGAGCTATAAAAATAGAGTAGTGCAAACTCACAGAGCACGTGGGAACCTCTCCCTCATTCATTCAACACACACTGTCGAGCACCTACTCTGTGCTAAGCATGGTTCAAGTCCTTGAGAAACCACCAGATCCAGACCTCTGCCTTTGGGGGCATGAAAATACCCGACCCATCCATTAGAGAGTTTCAGGGAAATGACATTTTTAGAAGGTCAATGGACCACATACAGAGAGAAAAAGTCACATCTGGGCACCAGGGAGTGCTAATTAAGAAAAAAAATCGCTTAGAATGATTTCTTCAAGCAAGAGTTCTTAACCCAGGACTCATGAATAGTCTTCGAGGGGTCTGCAAATGACCACAAATTGCAAAATTGTATACCTCTGTATATGTTTGCATGTATATTTCCCTAGGGAGAGCCCGACCACTTTCATCTGATTGGCATCTCTGATCCTCCAGGAGGTTAAGGACCGTTTTATCAGCAGCTGGCCCAGGTTTGGAGGCAGCACGTTTTAGGGTATCCTGAGAGTGACAGCCCACATACACATCACACCTGGAGGTTAGTGTCCTCAGTGGTAACTGAGTAACCAACCTCCCAGGACTCCTGGCGTTTGCTTCTGCCAGAGTCACAGGGAAGACGACTAGCTCCCTCAGCTTTCCTGCCCAGACCCATAATAGGGAACAGCAATCCCGGGAGGTTCCAGCTGCCAGCAACCGCAGGTTCCAACTCAGCCAGAGGGTACTGGCCAGGCACCTGCTCCATGCAGAAGCTGCACACCTGGCTGGGTAGGGCTCCTGAGGTTTGGGTAGGGGTACATGGGCCAGGTCTTGCACTTCCCTGGTAGAGGGTTGGGGCAACCCAGGACTTCTTAGGGCTCTGTCTCCCCCATTCCAACCTTTTATTTTGTTTCTATATTTAGATCCTTTCTCAGTCCTTTCTTGAGAATAAGGGAGTGATGCTTAGCAATGTTCTTTGTGTTTTCATTCTGTGTTCCCTCTGGAGAAGGATGGGCATGGCTGTCTAATGTGGATGGCAGATGTCTATGGATGAACACCTCCTGGGATTTCTGTGTGACCAGCTTTCTCTTGCCTTTGGCTTAAGGCTCGACTTCCTCACTGGATGCTTGTGCCTGGAACTGCCCTGTAGGGGTGACGCCCTCCAAAGGCAGTGGCACAGCTGCTCCTGTGCATACCCAGTGGCTTTCTTATGGTGGTGGCCAGGTGCTCAGTGAGAGGACTGAGGCTCTGGGTGGAACCAGATTCCAGGATTCAGCTAGGATCCAACTAGGGTCATTGTTTTCAGCGAGATCTCACAGCAGCGACCCTCAAGATGACAGAAATGAATAATGCCTCCCTAACACATGCTGTGGTTTTTGGTTTTTGTTTTGTTTTGTTTTGTTTGGGATGGAGTCTTACTCTGTTACCCAACCTCCCATGCTCAAGTCATCCTCCTGCCCCAGACTCACAAGTAACTGGGACCGCAGACATATGCCACCATGCCCAGCTAATTTTTTGTATTTTTGGTAGAGATGGAGTTTTGTCACGTTACTCAGGCTGGTCCTGAGCTCAAGTGATCTGCCCGCCTTGGCTTCCCAAAGTGCTGGAATTACAGGAGTGGGCCACCACGCTGGTCTGGCCGACACATGCTGTTTTCAAGCACTTCCTGCCCACCAGGAGGGGAGAGATCACTGGCTTTGGAGTTATAGCAGGAGGTTGAACCCCAGAGTGGCTCTCATTGACCTTGGGAAGGTCATGCAACCTCTCTGGGCCTCAATGTCCACATACGTAGGAGGAGACTGGGGACACCTGACTGCAGGCTGTTGTGGGGATTATGGAGACAGCCCCTGGCCCACAGCAGGTGCCCCATCTTTGTTGGTTTTCTTCTGTCCCTGTCACCAGCACCCCTGCAACCTGCTACCAAACTGAGTAGATGATGATATGTAAGTGGAGAGGGTGTCAGGGTTGAAGGAAGCTGTGAAGGTTTCATGGAAGAGGTGGGGCTTGCGTAGAACACACAGCACACTTGGAGTGGGGGATGGGGTCAGGAATCAAAGGCAAGAACGAGAACCAGAGAAGGAAGGAAGGGAAGGGACAGAGTGTGGTTATCTTGCAGTTGCTTTTACAATTTGTCATTGATGCCTTGATTTGAAGGAAACTGAGGCAATGGAGTAGCTGAGACAGGCCTCCTAGCCTTGAATTCTGGCCCTGCTGCCAGTGACTGGATGTGACCCTGTAGCCAACCTCCCGACCTCCCGTCCCGGGAGATGTGCCAGGCTTGGGTGCTGCCAGCCGGGAGCCTGATTTAGCGCACGCCTTGTTAGGAGAAGCTAATTAACAAACCTGCATTTAAATAAGCAGCCGCCCGGGTGTTTGTAACCACCGCCTTATTGAATTGTGACAAGTTATTAGCCCTTGCATGTTAAATGAAATAGAAGCATCCAGGAAAAACCCCTAAATCCAATCTGCATAAAGCAGATTCCTGCTGAGAAAATGACGGCAGCAAAAACTGATTCACTCGCCGCTTTGGGGAGAACTCCAGGCCTCCCTTCCTTCGAGGTTACATAACCCTCTGTCAACAGCGACATCAGGAGAAAGGCAGCGAGCCGGAGGGGGGACCGTCAGGAACGCTCTGGGATCCATCTGGACGTCACCTTTTGCGGGTGCTGGGGACACGGCTTGCGTGAAGGAACAGAAACGGGCCACGTGTGCACGGTTTGCGCATGTGAGCTGTGTCCAGGCCTGCTCCTCAGATCCCAGTGTGTCTAGAACACTTTGCCGCCCACTCTGTCCCCACTTTTCCCAGGCCTAGATGCTGCTCCCGTGGCAGTGGGACGACAGGGCAGCTCAGCACAGACCCACGGGGGCTCGGCAACTTCTCTCTGCATTTCCTCAAATGAGGGGAAGCTAGGAGCAAGGTCAGCATGTGGTGCCCTGACAATTCTATTTTGGAGGAAAAAAGCCGTTGGCCCTCAGCTGTCTTCAACCAAGGATACTAGAACCGGAATCGAGAGCTGCTGTGTCCTCAGTTAAATTCCTGTCCTCCTGGGGCCACCTATGGGAATCTGGCCCAAGTACCCCTCTGCATTTCCTGCCCAGTGCCCAGGACAGAACCACGGCCATTTTGAGACCCCAGATGTCCTCCAATGTGTCCTCTCGGAGATGCCCTATCTCTGGAATGGGGTAAGGCTCTAAAAGGCACATTGAGGTCGGCGGTCTGGCTTGGGACAGATCCGCCATGTGCTCCCTGGCCACAGATCCTGCTCCTGCTCCCTGAGGGAGGAGGATTGAGACACAAGCCCAGAGAGGGAGGCAGGGGTGATCCAGGGTGTGGAGTCAGATGGGCTCTGCCACCTGCTAGCAACATGGCCTGGGAAAGTTACAGATCCTCCCTGAGCCTGAGTCCTCATTCAAAACAGGAGCAACAGCGACCACTCCAGGTCCCCGGAGAGGCCACCTCAGTCTGGCATCGAGAAGCTGTCAATGACTGTGAATAGAGGAGGAAAAGAGCAGACCGACAGGCAAACGTGGAGCTGCATTTTCTGGGCTTTGCTGCTGTTCCTCCTGGAGACAACGGGGCTGCTCTAAAGAATGCAGGTTTAAAATCTCAGCTCTGCTCCGTACTACCTTCTGTACCCCTGGATAGGTGGATTCACTTCTTTGAACCACAGCTTTCTCGAACGTCAAGTAGGGTCAGTGCTTATTTCGCAGTGTTATAGTGGGAATAAAATAAGACAATGCATGTTTAGAAAGTGCCCAGCACGGAGTAGAAACTGAATACATCCTGGCTGTGTTTCCCTTCCTCCTATCCCCTTCATCCGGCTTTTTGTCTCCCAGCAGTAGAAACACTAAACCGTTCGTTCTGGAGGGGCTCTGGATTAGTGGTACTAAGGAAAGAACACTCTAATACATTATGTATTCTGGGGCTTGTGTTCCTTGGTTGGGACCTCTGGTAATAGGCTAGGTATATTTCTGTTTTTTTGTTTGTTTGTTTGTTTGTTTTTTAAGAGACAGGGTCTTGCTCTGCTTCCCAGGCTGGAGTACAGTGGTGTGGCCACAGCTCACTGCAGCCTTGACCTCCTGGGTTCAAGCAATTCTCTGGCCTCAGCCTCCTGAACAGCTGGGACTACAGTTGCACGCCACCATGTCCGGCAATTTTTTTTAGTTTTTGAAGAGACGGGGGCCTTGCCATGTTGCCCAGGCTGGTCTCGAGCTCCTAGCCTCAAGCAATCCTCCCGCCTCGGCCTCCCAAAGTGCTGGGATTACAGGCATGAGCCACCATGCCTGGCCCCTCTGGATTTTGAAACCCTGTCTATTAGTAGCTTTAAAAAAAGTTGCTAGGGCAGCAGCTTGGGGGAGCAAAAAGGAAGCCATCTCTTTCTCCTCAGTCCTAATGTCATCAAATCTTCATCTGAGTGATCAAAGGTTGTTCATCAGAGCACACTTCATACAAAGCTCCATGCCAGGGAGTGAGGGATTGTCAATATCCAGGGAATCCTATGCAGGAAACAAGGCTGCACCCCCTACCGCATTTTTTTTTTTTTTTTTTTTTTTTTTTTGAGACAGGGTCTTGCTCTTTCACCCAGGCTGAAGTGCAGTGGTATCATCACGGCTCACTGCAGCATCAACCTCCAAGGCCCAAGTGATCCTCCCACTTCAGCCTCCTGAGTAGGTGGGACCACAGGTGTGTATCACCATTCCTGGCTAATTAAAAATTTTTTTTTTGTAGAGACAGGGTCTCTCTGTGTTGCCCAGGCTGGTCTGGAACTCCTGGGCTCAAGCAATCTTCCTGCCTCGGCTTCCCAAGGGTGCTGGGATTACAGGCGTAAGCCACTGTGCCCAGCTAAGGGCTGGTCCCTTCTAATGGGGATTCTGATGTTTGGGCAGGAGAGGAGTCTGTAGGGGTGGGTTCCTCTAGGAACACTATCTTGGAGGGTGGTAGGATTTGCACAGGTGAGGAGAGGGGTCGTATTTTTCTAAAAGAATGAAATATAATGAGTGGAGTTGAAGAGTTGGGGTCTGCCTTTAGATACACCAGCCAGGTTAGCATAAAGAGTTTGTTCTGGAGAAGAGGTCAGAGGGCAAGAATTACACTGAGTCTTAAAATCTCAAACTGATCTAGCCTTGAGAACGTTCCTTCCATAAGGTCTGGAAATTGGCAGAGGCGGGGGAGGGGGATACCAACATTTTGATGGGCGAGTTTTGTCCCATGGCACCCATACCCTCTCCTTGTAGTCAGAAATGACTTAGTACAGATTCTCAGTTGGCTGGTGATGGCAAAGAGAAAAGAGGAGTTATCCTCTAAGGCTAATACTTGCTCCTCTTTGCCACTGCTTACACAGCCAACAAACACTTGTTGGGGGTAAGGCCAATTCAACATGGCCTCTACTCTCAAGTACTTGAGTCTGGTTGGGGAGTCAGAGAAATAAACCACCACTACTACTCCTACGGCTACGACTATGAGTAATTGTGCGACGGTGCTAAGTTCCCTGATGGGGAATGTGGGAGTTTCCTAGGTGAGAGGGGGCTCAGTGCTGCCCCAAAGAAGCTGGGTCACAGGAGGGCCCTGTGAAGGGTGAAATGTTTCAGCTCAGCCTTAAAAGAAGATCTAGGCAGATGAAGGGGTTGAGGTGAGGGCTGGGGAAGGGAAGGGTTTACGTTTCGTTGCTAACGCGTTGTGGATGGGCCTACAGAGCGTGCAGGGGGAGGCGTGCAACAGGCCCACAGGCTTGGAGCTCTGGCAGAGGAAAAGTGGGTGTGGCTGGAGGCTTCAGGGATGCACGGGCTCATCCTGGGAACATATGAAGGGAAGGGGGATGCTGGGAGAACCAGGAGCAGCAGGCAGGAAGCCAGGTAGAGGGAGGGAACCTGGGAAGGATGTTGAGAAGGACTGGCCAAAAGGGCAGGTGGCAGTGGGATCCAGGTAGCTGAAAGACGAAGGGGTTTCAAAATGGGAGAGGGCTTCTAACTATCACCGAGAAACCCCTGGGACAAGAACTGCATGTTTCCATCAGAAGTGGCTGCCAGGGGGACAAAGAAGGAGCAGGGGAAGACGAATGAGAAGAGAAGAGGGAGAAAAGGCAAGTGCAGCCTGCTCTTAGGCGGAAGCCGTGTGGCTATGAGGGCCCATGAGAGGTGACGCAGGGAGGGAAGGCCCTAGAAGCCCTGAGTTATGGCAGTGGGGACCGAGGTTGGCAGGCTGGGGCACAAGCAGGGTCCTGGCGGTGTTCAGAGTCTCACCCATACTGCGACGAGTACCCAGGACAAATACCTACGCATGTCCCATCCTGGGCCTCGGTTTCCTCATCTGTAAACTGGAGAGGCTGGACCACAGCCTTGCTAGGTCTCTTTTCAACTCTAAAATATGACTGTCCTGATGGTTATTCATATGCTATGAATTCTAAATTGATACAAGGATTCTACATTGATAGAAATTCTAAATTCTGGATGGCATTTTAGTAACATGTACCAAAAAGCCTTTGAATATGCAAAACCTTTGACCTCTGAGAATTTATTCTCAGAAAGTCACCACAGAGGTGAATGAAGAGTTGTGTATTCACAACTTTGTTCATTGTAGCGTTGGTGATAATATAAAAAAAAAGTAGATACAACCTAATGTCCAATAGTAGAGGATTGGCTGAGTAAATTATAGTACATCCATATGGTAAACTACTTCTGCACTAAAAATCATGGTTTAGAAGATTATGTGTTGACATGGGAAAATGTTAATGATATATTGCTAAGTAAGAAAGCAGGCTACATTGCAGAATGTACAGTATGATACATTCATTTTCAAAATTTTTGATTAGGACACAGACCAAATCTTTAATTAATGTCATTTTTTTTCTTTTCTTGGCAAGCAAGAAGAGTATTATCTAGAATATTGTAACTAAAAAATGAAACAGAAAGACAGTTATACACTAAGTGTGTTCACAGGAATTTTTAAGTCATTAGGATGGAGAGTAGGCTGTCAGTGAGTCAAGGAAGCGGAGAAATTCTGAAACTATAGAATTTTAGAAGCGGAAATCACCCCTAGAGATCGTCGGGCCCAACCTCACTTTTTTTGAGACGAAGAAATTCAAGCTCCTAGGGAAGTCTAGACAGTGACTAGTCAGAGATGGGGGTGGGTGCCAGCCTGAAACTAGGGTCGTCCAACCTTCAGTTTATGCTGGTACGTTTGCCACCCCTCAGAGAGACCCCGCTGATACTTAAGAGGTGACTCTATTCCTAAGCCCCCTGAGGTGGGGCTGTGGGCTCCTCCCTTCCTTCCAGCCTCTGAAGACCTATGCAGCTCAAAGCTGCTCTAGGCCACAGGAAAGTACCTGGGCCCACTGCAGAGCTCTGGGGCAACGTCTGCAGCAGCATGGGGGTCCTTTGCGAGCTGATCCAGTGCCCCAAAGGGAAATCAGTCTCTGGGTGGCCCAGAGCTAGGCTTCACTGTCTTCTTAAGAAATGGATGCTCACCTTGTCAAACACTTTTGTGACAGACATGATTCTCCTTCCTCCAAAAAAAATTCCTCTCCGCCTCCCACTCTGCTAACCCTCCAATGCAAAGACAGCACTTCATTTTTACCGAGTTCCACTTTGCGGGGACAGGTGCAACGGGCAGATGCCCTGTAGTCCATGTTGATTTGGTAATTCTGTAGCACTCTTTCTGATGCAAGAGAGAGGGTGTTGGGCCTGGCCTTCCAGGATGGGGAGTCCAGTGCCTCTTCTCTGGCCCCATGGCCCGCTGACCCCCATGGCCGCTCCGTCATCCCTCTCCTGGGCCACTGCATAGCCTGCTAGCAGATCTCCCTGCTCCTCCCCATCAACCCTCTCTAAGTCTCAGCACCAGAGCTGTGGTCTTTATTTCATATGCCTGTTAACTTCCTTTTGTCATCCTTCAACCATTGCATGGGCTGTTTGATGATTCTTTCCTTCCTTCCTTCCTTCCTTCACTCATTTATTTATTCATCACATGTGCAGGCAGAGAGCTAGGTGCAGTTTTGCCCTCAAGGAGGTCACAGTCCAGAGTGGGGGCAGAGACCCATAGAACCAATTATCCTCAGGCCATGTGGAAGCACCTCCTGAGGGGGTAGATACAGGAATTCAAGGGATGACGAGGGCCCTGATGGCTGAGGTAGACCAGGAAGCCTGCTTACATTGGTGGGATTTGAACCGTGCCTTGGCATACCGGTGGGGGAAGAGGGGCACGGAAGAGGAAGACATCCCAGACAAGGCCCCTAAGCATGGCAACAGCTTAGCAGGGGCAGAAAACACCAGGGATATCTCGGCCTTGCTGGGGCTGGTTGGGATGATGGGATCACGTGGGGTTGAGGGGGAAATAAAAGCTGGGCTGGGGCCTGACCTTGAAGGGTCTTGTGGCTACCTTTGAAGGCTCAGTGTTCTAGTTCCGAATTTGTACATTTTACAGGCTTCTGGAGAAATGAAGAGTTGGCTCCTTTCTCAGCAAACAGACGGGGTTTAATTGCTGTTACTGTCAGTGTAGTTGCAAATATCATATAAAAAGGGCTTTTTGGCTAATTGTTTTTAGAAGAAAAATTCAAGAACTATGTATAGATATTATGCATCCAGGGTACTTTAAAGATCAAACTGTTTATATTACCCTTAAATACAGTCTTTAGCAGGCAGCACTGGGCTCTGTGAGTAACTGGGACACACGATGACCCCCCAGGGCTTAAGATGCTGGAACAATATGACAGCAGTTACTTTATTTCTGAGGGGAGGTGGGGGTGGTCAGCCACTACCCTTTGATAGGCCAGAAGACCAGATGAATAGAGATCTAAGCTGGGTAATGTTGCTGCACCATTGCCCTAAAGGGCTGCCCCTTCACGCAGGCAACCAACCTCCCCACCCCAGACACACACAGAAAGAACTGGATTCCATGGGCTTCTGGGGGTGCAAGGGGAAGGGGCTGCCATATCTAGTGGGCTCCTGGAGAAGCTCGGGCTGAGGAGCGGAGAAGGGAGCAGCCTCAGAGCTTCTCATCTTGTCTCCGGTCCTGCAGTCTTCTTTCCTCACCCGCAAATGGTAGAGAAAGGAGTTTTGAGCCGTACAAATAAAGCAAATTCATATCTGCTCATTGCCATCCTGTCCTCATGCTCAACCCTCTCTCAAATTTTAATTTGGTAGCTTTTAGAAAGGCAAATTTATTTGTGACACCATCCAAATTCTATTTTATTGGAATCCTCTTCTCCAAGGGTGCGATTGACTACCGAGAAAGCTGTGGGCTTCTCCTTTTGATATTTTCCCAAGCTCTCTGTGCGTTCGCGCGTGCTTGTGTGTGCGCGCACACACATGCACATTCATTTTAGGGTCCTCTACATATTTTACGTACAAACACATAATGCATATTCACAAGGCAGCCGCGGAAGTGTAGATATATTCATCACATATATGTGTAACTCAGTGCAGACTCCTAGAAGCCAATATTTAAGTTATCATATTTAATTTATTCAACAAACATTTAATAAGCACTTACTCTTCATTAAACACTGTCCTAGGCCCTGAGTGTACAGCAATAAACAAGTCAGACAAAGCCTGTGCACTAGGGGGCTAACATTTAAAAGCACTGGATTCTTTTTTTTTTAGACAGGGTCTCAATCTGTCTCCCAGGCTGGACTGCAGTGGTGTGATCATGGCTCACTGCAGCCTTGAACTCCTAGACTCAAGTGATCCTCCTGCCTCAGCCTCTAGAGTAGCTGGGACTACAGGCACACACCACCACACCTGGCTAAGAACTTTTCTTTTTTTGTAGAGACAGGGTCTCACTATGTTGCCCAGGCTGGTCTGGAATTCCTGAGCTCAAGGGATCCACCTGCCTCAGCCTCCCAAAGTGCTGGGATTACAGGGATAAGCCACAGCACCCAACTTGGATTTTTAGTACAAGGTTTCCAAACACATGTGAGGGAATCTGTGTGGACAGTCACAGAGGGAGCTGGCTAGGTCAATAGATCAGCACTCCCTTAATCCAGGGGAGACAGCCATTTGGGTGCAATATTCCAAACAAAGGTGGCATTAGGGTTCCCTGCTGCAGGTGACATCTCAGGGCTGCAGGGCCTTACCCCATAGAACACTTCCCAGTGCTTCTAAGGTGGAGATGAAAGAGCTGGGGACAAGGGTTGGTGGGCCCCCTGCTTTGTGGCCTTAGATCTTTACCCTACAGTGGTATCGGGCCGTGTCCTTGGTCATATCCTCTCTATGATTCCAGGTGATTTTCAATGTCTTCCTCTTCCATAGAGCCTTTCCTGCTCATCCCAGTCATAACCAAAGATGCCCTCTTGTGAGCTCATCCTACCTTCTGTGTGATTCACCCAGTGCTTCACACATGCTGCCTTATTTTGATAGGTAGCAAATTTCGTTCTAAGTATATGTTGCTCTTTCAAAGAACACTCGTGGAATTTCTACTGATGTGGAAAGGAAGGACCCTGGCCCTGCCCATAGGAGCTGTTGGCCCAGTAGGGAGACCAGCAAGCTAATCTGTAATTGCAAGCAGAGAGCCAGGTATATGTCAGAGGTGTGTATAGGGTGCTATAGCGGCATTGCGGTGGGTGGTAGGGGGCAGGTGGCTCTCAGCAGAAGTGATGCTCAAATGCTCCCGAAAGAAACCACAGACTCCTTGGAGTGGGACCCTTACTTAATTCTTTTTATATTCCCCACCATGATTGTAATAATCAAATTATCTTGCCCAGCAATTTTTAAGTACAATTTTAAAATTGGATTACAAAATTATATATATTATAGAAAATTTGGAAAAACAGCTAAGCCCAAAGAATATAAAAATCACTCATAATCGTACTACCCAGACTTAACTATTATCAACATTTTGGTACACACTTTCCAGTTTCTTTTCTCCACGCAATGAAAATGAGTTGTGCTCTAATTACTTTTCATTTGCTTTTTCTTTTCACGTAAAAAATGGCACAAATATTTTATTCATATCCTTATATATTCATCTTCAACCATTTTAATGGTTGCATAATATTCTTTTTTCTTTTATTTTGAGACAGAGTTTCATTCCGTCACCTAGGCTGGAGTGCAGTGGCATGATCTCGGCTCACTGCAACCTCTGCCTCCTGGGTTCAAGTGATTCTCCTGCCTCAGCCTCCCATGTAGCTGGGATTACAGGCATGCACCACCACGCCCAGCTAATTTTTTTTTTTTTTTTGTATTTTTAGTAGAGGTGGGGTTTCACCATGTTGGCCAGGCTGGTCTCGAACTCCTGACCTCAAGTGTTCTGCCCACCTCAGCCTCCCAAAGTGCTGAGATTATAGACGTGAGCCATCACACCTGGTTGGTTGCATAATAGTTTATGTAGTGTAATTTATTTGCCAACTGTGTCTTGTTGGACAAATTGGTCATTTCTAATATTCCATTATTATAAGTAACACAGGGATGAGTAGCATTGTGGATGAACTTTTGCTCACATCCATCATAATTTCCTTAATAATTATCTAATACATAACATGTCCTGCCTTACTTTGATAGGTATCATTCTTTGTATAAATTTAGTGTACATTTCTAGAAGGAGATTGTTGTGCTGAAAGCTATATACATTTTAAAGGCATTTGGCATTCAATACACACAGCCAAATAATGCTGCAAAAGGGTTTTTAACAATTTACACTCTCACCAGCACTATATGAGAAGATACTGGATGACATTTTATTTATTTATTTTTTAAAAAACCAAAACAAAAGTCAAACATTGCCAATTTAATGGCCACAGTTGGGGAGGTGTAGGGAGAGGTGGTGATGGTTTCTTGTTTTTGTTTGCATTTCCAACTGCCAGGGTCGATTTTCATTTTTCATATCTTTATATTGTATTTCTTTTGAAAAAATTTCCTATTCATGTCCTTTGCTCATTTTTCTACTTACTATTTTTCTATTGGTCAAAAATAAATAACAGCGAACATTTATTGAGTGCCTACTGTATACTAGGTATTGTCCTATGCACTTTATAGACTGCCTTATTTCTTACTTCTTTCAACAACCCTGTGAGAGGTATGCACAATTTTTTTTTTGAGACAGTGTCTTGCTCTGCTGCCCAAGTTGGAATGCAGTAGCTCAATCTCTGCTCACTGCAACCTCTGCCTCCCAGGTTCAAGCAATGCCTCAGCTTCCCCAGTAGCTGGGACTATAGGCGGAGGCCCCTATGCCAGCTAATTTTTGTATTTTTAGTAGAGACAAGGCTTTGCCACGTTGGCCACCCTGGTCTCGAATTCCTGGCCTCAAGTAATATGCCCGCCTCAGCCTCCCAAAGTGCTGGGATGACAAGCGTGAGCCACCACACCTAGCTGACCATACAATTATTATCTTACTGATTTGTAAGTGCATTACATGTTAAAGACAACAATCCTCACTGTATATTTCACATTTTTTTCAATGTGCTGCTTGCTTCTTAATTTTACCTTCAGAGGTTTATATTTACAGAAGTTTGAAGGTTTTATGAGCTCAGATTGGTCAATTATTTCACTTCTACTTTTGCAGGTACATGTGAAGAGGTATTTTCCTATATTGAGATCAGAGAAATATTAAAGCCTGTTCTCTTCTGATTCTATTATGGTTTAACTTTAAACATTTAAATAGCTAATCCATTTACTTACTTTGATTATGGTCTGAGAAAGAGTGTCAACATTTATTTATTTATTTCCCAAATGGATAGTCAATCATCCCTAAACCATTTATGGAATAATCAGTCCTTTCTTTTCAGTTTTTCATGGCTTCCTTATTATACTCTCAATATATATTTTAATCTGTTTCAGATCTTGCTATTCAGTGATATGTCTGTGTATTCTCTCACCAGTGCCTACTTTTAAATTATTTTATATATATCTGTATATGTGTGTGTGTGTGTGTGTGTGTGTGTGTGTGTGTGTATATATATATATTTTTTTTTTTTTTTTTTGAGATGGAGTCTCACTCTGTCATCCAGTCTGGAGTGCAGTGGCGTGACCTTGGCTCACTGCAACCTCCACCTCCTGGGTTCAAGCAATTCTCCTGCCTCAGCATCCACAAGTAGCTGGGATTACAGGCATGTGCCACCACTCCGGGCTAATTTTTTGTATTTTTAGTAGGGACGGGGTTTCACTGTGTTAGCCAGGATGGTCTCGATCTCCTGACGTCGTGATCCGCCCGCCTTGGCCTCCCAAAGTGCTGGGATTACAGGCATGAACCACTGCTCCCGGCCTAATTATTATATTTTTATAACAAGAAGTGCAAGTGTTCTATTCTACCCTTCCCTTATTAGTCTTGTTTCACAACATTTTCTCAAATATTCTTTATGGGTTTTCCCCATCCAAGGTGCACTTTAGAATCACCTTAAGGTCCAATAAAGATCATTTTGTCAAGTTACAATAAAAATTCCTTTTTTGTCAATAAGGAGCGCATGTGAAAATTAATTTGGGGAATGTTGATTTGTGAACTTATGATGTATCTCTCCAAATATTCAAGTCTTTTACATTCTACATGAAAGATTTTTTTTTCCATTTAAATGCTTCACATTTATTGGGTAATATTTTAACGATATTTTATGACACTTGTTAGTATAAAAATAACGAATTTACCTTATTTTCTGAACCAAAAAATCAACACACATGGATAAGATTTTTTTGTGTGTGCTTCTAAGTGTCAAAGACATTTTAGGAGGTGTGTTTGTATGCTGAAATGTGAGAATTTCTGAGCATTTCTGTGGTTAAGAGGTTGATAAGGTGGGAATGTTTACAACTGGAATGGTACTGAACAAATCCCAAAGGTATGCTCTCCAAGCCCAAAGTGGCCGGCACAGTGTCCTCCAATATGGTGGACACTCGATACTTATGGGTGGCCTCACATTGCTGTGTTGGCAGACACTTAGAGTCTAATGTTGGCAAATCCAAAATAAGGGATTAAAAGCAGTGACTCACTCTGGTACAAATATCAGACTCTTGAACCTATAGATTTGCTCAGTTTTCTCAGCAATTCTCAAGTGTGTGTGTGTGTGTGTGTGTGTGTGTTTGCCTGTGTACGTGTAATTCATTTCCCCACTGGGTTTTGAGTTCCTTGAGGTCAGGAATTTAATCCTACCCTTCTAGAGCCCCATACAGTGCCCAGCAGAGTGCTGAACTCAGAAGGTGTGCTCAGTAAATCATCGTTAAGTTGAGCGGAACTGTCTCTTACTACTATCATTGTCAACAGTGCAATCAGTAATCAGCAGCTGGGAAGGCTTCCTCCAGGCAGCCCTCTGTGCTGGCTCTCAGGGAAAGATATGCCAGGCTCAAAAGCCCTATTCTCTGCCTGCATGCCGCCTAAGAAGAAGCACTTGCTGCACACCAAGGAAGAGCTATATAGACAATGTCAGCACCTAAGATGGTTAGAGCCAAAAGGGGCCTAGATTATCCTAAGTGAAATGACTCAAACAGAAAGCAAAAAACCACATGTTCTCACTTACAAGTGAGAGCTAAACAATGGCTCCACATGGACATACAGAGAAGAATAATGGACACTGTAGACTGTAATAGGTGGGAGGGAGGGAGGCAGAAGAGGGATGAAATACTGCCTATTGGATACGATGTACACTATTTGGGTGATGGGTACACTGAAAGCACAGATTTCACCATTACACAATAGATCCAGGCAACATAACTGCACTTGTACCCCTAAATCTATAAAAATAAAAATTGAAAAAAAAAAACAAATTGGCTGGGCATGGTGGTTCATGCCTATAATCCCAGCACTTTGGGAGGCCAAGGCAGGTGGATCACCTGAGGTAGGGAGTTTGAGACCAGCCTGACCAACATGGAGAAACCTGGTCTCTACTAAAAATGAAAATCAGCCGGGCATGTTGGCACATGCCTGTAATCCCAGCTACTTGGAAGGCTGAGGCAGAAGAATCGCTTGACCCAGGAGGCAGAGGTTGCGGTGAGCTGAGATTGCGCCATTGTACTCCAGCCTGGGCAACAAGAGTGAAACTCTGTCTCAAAAAAAAAAAAAAAGACAGAAAGAAAGAAAAACAAACCCAAATCAGAATATCTGAGTGCAAAAACCCAAAAAACAAACAAAAGCCACCACCAACAAAAGGGGCCGAGGTGATCATGCAGCCCAGCTCTTCACTTTACCTGGGAGGACACCGAGGCCCAAAGGAGATGAACAGCTTGACTCCAAGTCAGTGAACTCATTGGCAGAAGAGATCAGGGCAGGTCTAAAGGTGATGTGGTGGCCTTTAAGCAGGGTTGGGAAATTAGGAATAACTTCGTTTTGGGAGAGAAGAAGGGAAAGGATATTCGGGGAAGGGGATAGTAAGTGAAGAGGTTTGGAGGTAGGAGTAAGTAAGTTGCTGATGGTGAGCAGAGCAGCAGTGGGCAGTCAGTTGGTGGAGGAGGCTGCTGGTAGACCCTGTAGGGTCCATGTGATCTGAAGGAACCGGGGGAAGAGAGTCTTGCTGCTATCCATCACAGGGGCAATGATGCAGTGTATCATGACAGTTCACTGACTTTGAGTCAAATTGTTCATCTCCCTGGTCCTCAGTGTTCTGAGATGAGAGTATGAAAACTCAGGTGGTCAGAGTGAGTGCCCTGACCAGGATGATTGCCAGAAAGGGCTGGTGCCAACATCAATAGCAATGCTCTGGGTACAGGGCTGGCTGTGCAAGGGTGCAGGAGGGAGGTGAGGAGAGTCTTCCCCAGGGGCTGGGAAACTAGTGCAAGTGCTCTGGGACAACTAGGAAACAAGGCAGCGTGGAATCAGGTGCTAAATTGTGCGGCACAGACTGAGTGCTAAGAGGGAGGCCAGAGAAGGAGAGAGGGTTTGGAGTCATCAGGAAGGCATCCCGAATGAGGGGGATTTTGAGCAGAACTTTCAAAAAAGAACAGCACTCAGATAGGAGGGGGTCCTAGGTGTACTCATCATGCTTTTTATTTTCTGGGTTTTATGATGCTTTCACATCCTGGAGGCTTGCTAATTCTGGAGAGAATGCTCTTCCCAGGGCTAGCAAATTCCTAGAGAGAGATAGTAAACAACTTTCCGGTGAACACACCTTCCATACACAAACTAACGAATCCAGAGCCCACTCCCCCAACTACCTGCTTTATCTACTCTCACACACCAAACCAATATTCCCCCTGCCCTAAATCACCCCAGGGCCAGCTACCAGACAGCTAGGGATCACCCCTGTGGCACAGAGCCTGCTGACATTATGCAAACAAGCCAGTCCTAAGTTGTTCAAACTTGCTCACCTGCATGCCCATTCCTTCCTGCAGAACCCACAATTAAGGCTCCGGGCCATGCTTTCCTCTTCCTGATGACCCTGGTGTTTCCTCACAGAGCCCTTTGTGGCATGGCCTGGCGTCCCTCCTCTTGGGAACTGTGAGTAATAAACTTTCTTCAATGGCATTGATCTCCCTGTGTCATCACTCAGTCATGTCTATAAATTTTCTTTTCTTTTTTCTTTTTTTTTTTTGAGGTGGAGTCTTAACTCTGTCACCCAGGCTGGAGTGCAGTGGCGTGATCTCAGCTCACTGCAACCTCTGCCTCCCAGGTTCAAGTGATTCTCCTGCCTCAGCCTTCCATGTAGCTGAAATTACAGTTGCCCGACACCATGCCCGGCTAATTTGTTTATTTTTAGTATAGATGGGGTTTCACCATGTTGGCCAGGCTGGTCTTGAACTCCTGACCTCAGGTGATCTGCCCATCTCAGCATCCCAAAGCCCTGGGATTACAGGAGTTAGCCACCGTGCCCGGCCATATCTATGAATTAAGACCTGGATACAATAAAAATACTGGGAAAGGGAGCAGCCTCCTGTTTTGGAGCAGCTGGTGCAGAGGAATCTGCATGGACTTTGCAGGGAGACACAGTGAAGGGGAGATCCCTCTCCTCCTTTCCTTTGATCTCCCCCTCCTGCCGTCCTCCCTTCCACAACTCTCACTTTCTGTCATTGTGCGGTAGCTTCCTGCTCTGTTTTCCTTTGAGTGGCCCAGCCAAAAGTCCAGTGTTGTTTACTGTTGCTTGGAGTTTGGGGCTTAAACCAGTTCATGAACTCTCCCCATGTGACTAGCCCTTTCCAGCCTTATTCTCAATTATGTTATAATGCTTTTCCTGCTATTAAGGAATTTTAGGCACCTCTAAAGCCAATGGGGAAGATAATTTGGGAGCTGGGGATGAGTGGATTGGGAGAACTTTTCTGAAACTTCTAAAATTGCAGTCATTGGCAGGGGCCAGGTTAAGGCTCACAAAATGCCAAGTTTTGCTTTATTTATTTATTTATTTTATTATACTTTAAGTTCTAGTGTACATATGCACAACGTGCAGGTTTGTTACATAGGTATACATGTGCCATGTTGGTGTGCTGCACCCATTAACTCGTCATTTACATTAGGTATATCTCCTAATGCTCTCCCTCCCCTGTCCCCCAATCCCACGACAGGCCCTGGTGTGTGATGTTCCCCACCCTGTGTCCAAGTGTTCTCATTGTTCAATTCCCACCTATGAGTGAGAACATGCGGTGTAAGGATCTAGAAGTAGAAATACCATTTGACCCAGCCATCCCATTACTGGGTATATACTCAAAGGATTATAAGTCATGCTGCTATAAAGACACATGCACATGTATGTTTATTGTGGCACTATTCACAACAGCAAAGACTTGGAACCAACCCAAATGTCCATCAATGATAGACTGGATTAAGAAAATGTGGCACATATACACCATGGAATATTATGCAGCCATAAAAAAGGATGAGTTAATATCCTTTGTAGGGACATGGATGAAGCTGGAAACCATCATTCTGAGCAAACTATCACAAGGTCAAATTTTGCTTTTAAAAGAGAGGGGTGAGAGCTGAGCAGCCCAGGGTAAACTTTCGCTTTCTTCTTTATTGTAGTCTGACCTAAACAATGCTTGCTGTGTCTCGGTATACCTGGACTCTTGGTTAATTACCCAGGGACTGCCCTGGGCCTGCTAACCATAGGTTGGATGGGGCAGGAGACAGAAAGAGAAATAGTATTAAGAGTTGGGACACCCTGATTCCGGTCCACACTCTGCACTGATAAGCTTCTATGACCCTGGACCTCAGTTTCTTCATCCATAAAATAGAAGGGTAGAACCAGATGGATTCAAGGGCTTTTCTAGCTCTACGGTCTACAAATCTAGGATGCAGAGAAGCATCCCTCATCTGGGCCATCAGCCCTGTCCCCGCTTCAGGCACGTGTTGTGACTCTTTACTCTTCATGGCAAAGGAAAATAAATGTCCCCTCATTGCTGTGCCCACCCTGGCATAGTCCCTGGGCAGGCTGTCTCTGTCTTCTCTCCCTGGGCAAACCGCACATCAGGCTGCAGGAACTCCATTGCAAAGCCTCAGGACGATTCCTCAGAGCCTCTGGGATAAGAGTATTGGTTTATTCCCTGGGATTACAGCAGGACTGGAGCAGGTGGCATGATACCCAGAGCTGAGTGTCCTGCCCAGGGAGGGGCTGCAGAGGGCAGCAGACATGCTTCTTGGAGCCAGTGCATACAACTCCCAGATACTGTGGGAGAATGCCAGTTTCCTTTCTTACATAACCTTTCATAACCTAGGAATAGTCCAGATTGTGGCTGCCTTTGCCTCAAGAGTTGAATATATGCCCCCCTTTTCTTGGACACTTTCCTCCCTGCCTACCCCAATCCTACCCACCTTCAAGGCCCCACCCAACTCTGCCACTCCACACCCTCCCTGCCCATCCAACCTCCCCAAGGGCAGGCTCTTAATCCTAACCTTCTTCTACACTGCCCCCAGGACCTAGCAGAGCACAGAACTCATGGAGAGTAGAAATCTGTTGACCAATGAGATCATGCTGGGGAACGATTAACCCTGTGGTTAATTAACAAACTTTGTGCAGTCACAGCTGTGCCTGAGAAGAGTGAGCCCCTAGTCACAGCGGGGAGGGCTGGGGAGAGACTTCAGGTTGACAGGCATGATCTCACTTGAGCCTCACATCAGCCCTATGGGGTGCATGGTGTCTTTTATAGACTGGGGCTCACAGAGGCAGGTGACTGGTTCAGAGTCACAGAGCAGTCGTATGGACCCAGGTCCACCTGGTGTCAGTATCCCTGTACCTACCACTGCACCACACTGCCTCCTGGAGCAAAGAGGTCCCTGCTTCCTGGCTGCCAGGTCCTCAGGGAGGTACCTGTTCCTGGTGTGAAGTAGACAGGAAGATGCATGCAGAAACGGAGGGGAAAGTAGTTGGGGAAAGGGTGAGGGGTAGCGTCAGGGACCCTGGCCTCTACTGCCTTCAGGCTGGTTCCCAAAGAGATGAAGGATTTTTCGGGGAGAAATGTGTATTTCTTAGGGAAAAGGCAGAACCTGAGCTTACCCCTTGGGAAATGGTTTTGCAAAAGCACACGTAGATGGGCATCTACACACATGCAATGCACACATGCATGCACACACATGCACACACATATGCCTCCACACCCAGAGCCACAGCAGCCCGGCTCCCAGCCACCGTGGCCCTCCCCCACCAAACTCCGCTCTCCCTCCTACCCTATATGTGCAATCTTGTGAAAACTCCACCACTCTTAAGGTTAATAAGGCTCATTTGCTTAAGATAGCACCTGTTTCTATGGTGACTCCTGCCACCCAGAATCTGTTCATCAACTGAGACAAGAAAACAGTGACTTCCATCCTCTTTGAAAGGAAAAAGCCAATTCTTAGTCAAGGGCTTGATGGGCCAGCAGCCCAGGGAGCTCTGGGCATCTGTCCTTCTACCCTGTTGAAGTCCCTTCCTGCTGCCCCTCCCCCCACCTCCCAGCATCTCCAGATTCTTCCCAAACGCTCCGGACTGTGGGTTCCTCCTCCTCGTCTCTCTGCGAAGCAACAGAACCCGCTGCAGGAGGAGGGTGTTGCTCTCTCCCGACTCTGGGCCACTGGCTAATTTGCCCCTCAGTCTCTGATCTCTCCACACCAGCTCCACCGTGGTCTTTCTGGATGGAGGTTGGCAGGGGAGCCCCAAGAAGCCCCTGGGCCTTCCCACCCATCCCACTACCCCCATGCCAAGGCTGTCTCTCACCCGGCACTCCTGGATTCCTGTAGCTGCCCCCAACACGTCTCCTGCCATGGGGCTTGTCCTTCTCCAGTTTCTGCCCAAAGCTGCTAGCTGACTCCTTCTCCTAAAATGAGAGCTGTTCAGGCCTCGCCCCTGCTCAAGGGCCCACTCTGGTCTTCTGTGGTCTGTAGCTAAGCTTTGCAACACTGACCTGACACTGGTTCCAACCACAGGTCACAAATCACTAGAGAAGTAGGTTCCCAGGCAGGTGTTGCTAATAATAAAGCTTCAGTGAGTGACTTACCTTCAAAAATAAATGAGAGTGGCTTCCACATTCTCCCTCTAATAATGCCAATCTCGTCGGTGTTCCAAGATGCTTTGTTACTGGGAGAGCAAGCGCGCAGGGAACCGCGAGGAACTTGGAGCTTGTTTTATGTGTTCGGAGACCCAGGGGAGTGTGTTGTGCGTACGAACATTTTGGCAGAAAGAAAAGTCGAGGGCTGCTTAGTGGAGGATCAAGTATGGAATTATAAACTATCAGAGCCTGGTGTTATCATCAAAATCCACCTCCCTGTTTCTGTTTGTAGGTGGGGTAATAGAGACCCACAGGGCGGCAGAGACTAGAGCAGCATCACCAGCTAGCAAGCGGCCCAGCATACATGTCTTCCCCATCCTGGCCCCAAGCTCTTTCTGGAATATCATTCAGTCTCCTGCTTAGCAGAGCAGACCCCGCATGGCCTCCAAGGCCCTGTACCGTGAGACCTCCCTGCCTCTCCTCACTCTCCTCCCAGGATGGTGCTCTGTTCTAAGTGGGCTGGGGTTAAGCTTGTTTATAAAGTCGCAGCACCTGAGGGCCAATCTAATCCGACCTCTTGCCCAATCTCTGGCAGACGACTTCTCCTTGAATATCTCCAGACACAACACACTCGGCCCCTGAAGACACAGCAGCCCTTTGGCTGCAAATATCACGTTCGTATCCCACAGCCAGGCCACCTGTCTTGGCCTCTCCTGGGAGTTCCAGGCTCATTTCAATCTCTCACTTAAAATCTAAAAGGCACCTCTGGCTGGGCACGGTGGCTCACACCTGTAATCCCAGCACTTTGGGAGGCTGAGGTGAGCAGACCTGAGATCAGGAGTTGGAGATCAGCTTGGCCAACATGGTGAAGCCCCATCTCTACTAAAAATGCAAGATTAGCCAAGTGTGGTGCTGCAGGCTTATAATCCCAGCTACTCAGGAAGCTGAGGCCGGAGAATCGCTTGAACTTGGGAGGCAGGGGTTGCAGTGAGCTGAGATGGCAACACTGCACTCTAGACTGGGCAACAGAGCAAGACTCCAACTAAAAAATAATAATAAAAAAATAAAATAAAATAAAAGGCATCTCTGAGTGAACATGTCTAAGACAGAGCTTGAGACTCCCCCTTGTCTCCTCACCTGCCAGGCCTCCAGTATCCTCATCTCAGTAAAGGGCACCATTGTTCACTCAGGCCCCAGAGCCAGGGGCCATCGTTGCACCATCCTTCACCCTCCACGTCTAATTCATTGGCACGTCCTATTGGCTCTCAACCTCACAACGGGTTCTGAGGCTGCTCTCTCCATGGCCACGGCTGTTGCCTTGGTGCAAGTCACCGTCATCCCTCTCAAAGGAGCAAAATGGTCTCTTACAGCTGTCTTGGGCCACTCCACATAGCAGTTAGATCTTTTAAAAGTGCAAGGCGGGGGCTGGGTGCGGTGGCTCACATCTGCAGTCCCAGCACTTTGGGAGGCCAAGGTGGGAGGATTGCTTGAGGCCAGTGGTTCAAGAGCAACCTGGGCAACATAGTGGGGCCCTATATCTATAAAAAATAAAAGTAAATAGCTAGGCCTGGTGGTATGCACCTGTAGTCCTAGCTACTTAGGAGGCTGAGGCAGGAGGATGACTTGGGCCCAGGAGTTGGAGGCTGCAGTGAGCTATGACTGCACCACTGCACTCCACCCTGGGCAACAGAATGAGACCCTGTCTCCTGAAAACAACAAAAATGCAAGGCAGTTTTTACCCCGTGTTGGAAGTCCTCCCACAGTCTGTGTGCCAGACTCCTTGCCCAGGCCTGGATAAAGACCGGACATTGGCGGTTCTCAACCCCAGATGCACATTTTTTCTTTCTTTCTTTCTTTTTTATTATGATGAGGTCACTTAACATGAGATCCACCCTCTTTACAGTTTTTAAGTGTACAGTATGGTACTACTAAGTATAGGCACCGTGTTGTACAGCAGATCTCCAGGACTTAATCATCTTGCATTACTGAAACTTTACACCCGTTGAACAGCAACGCCCCAGTTCCTCCTCCCTTTGCCCAGATGCATATTCACATCCCCTGAGAAGCCTTAAAAATAAGGATGCCTGTGCTCCACCCCCAGAGATTCTGATTTAACTGGTCTGGGTGCAGCTTCCTTGGTGATTCTAACAAACGGTTAGAACCACCATCCTTCCTGGTCTCCCTTGCTGCCTCATGACCTCATCTCTTCCATGCTGCCCCGTGACCACTCTGCTCCAGCCACACCAGTCCCCATCTGATTCTGGAACACGCCAGCTCCTTCCTGCTATTCCCTCGGCCCGGCTGCCCTGTCCTCACAGGGTTGCCTGGTGAATTCCCACTCTGCTCACAGGTTTCCTTCTCTGGGGAACTTTCCCCCCTCCCTCCTTCTCATCTCCACGGTTCTCAGGACTCAACTCCATCCTAACACTCCCCACTCTGTAATGGAGTCATTGATTTTTCTCCTCTGCTCCCCTCACCAGACAGGGAGCTCCTTAACAGAAAGGATGTGATTGCATACAGGTCAGCACGGAGGACTTTTAGGGCAGGTCAGCTACTCTGCATGGTACTGTCGTGGTGGATACATGTCACGATGCATTTGTCCAAACCTATACAACATGCAACATCAAGAGTGAACCCTAATGTAAACTATGGACTTTGGGTGATAAAGATGTAGGTTCACGGATTGTTAGCAATCGCGTGTTTTGTTTTGTTTTGTTTTGAGACCGAGTTTTGCTCCTGTTGCCCAGGCTGGAGTGCAATGGCACGATCTTGGCTCACCACAACCTCCGTCTCCCGGGTTCAAGTGATTCTCCTGCCTCAGCCTCCCGAGTAGCTGGGATTACAGGCATGCGCCACCATGCCCATGTAATTTTGTATTTTTAATAGAGACAGAGTTTCTCCATGTTGGTCAGGCTGTTTTTAAACTCTTAACCTCAGGTGATCCTCCCACCTCGGCCTCCCAAAGTGCTGGGACTACAGGCATGAGCCACCATGCCCGGCCATGATTGCCAGCATTAAGTTCGTCAATTATAACAAACATACCACTCTGGTGCCAGATGTTGATAGTGGAGGAGGCTTGGAGCAGGCAGCAGGTATATGGAAACACTGTGTACTCTGCTCTCTTTTGCTATGAACGTAAAATGCTTTAAAAAATAAAGTCTATTTAAAAAAAAAAGTAAAAAAAAAAAGGGATTTGATTGCATAAACTTTTTGATCTGCAGTGCCTGAATGAAACCTATTGCCTAAATGTGCTAAGCACATGCTGAATGAATGAATGAATGAATGAATGAATGAGGGGTCTGATAGATGCACAGAAAGGAGAGGTATAACTCTTCAATGGTCTAAAACCTTTACTTTTATTGATGTGGCCTAAGATGATATTAACTGTCTCAACTCCCGCACTGTGGCTTGACATTCTATTATTAGCTTAAAATTTAGATTAAAATTAGCTTCAAAACTAGCTAAAACTCCTCTTGATCTTTTCCCCTCATGAACCTCTGACATGCCAGATCTTCCCCCTTCTGTATGTGTGCAACTGATTTAGAACCTAAATATAGAACTTTAGATTAATACCTATTAAATTTAAATTTCTCAATGCAGGCACATCCTTTTGATTTGCCAAAATTAACTGTTTTGTGTTACCCATCGTATTAGCTATTCCTTGAAACTTTGACCTAAAATTTGGTGAGCATGCTATCCATAAAGATACTGAACAAGGTAGCCGGGTGTGGTGGCTCACACCTATGATCCCAGCACTTTGGGAGGCTGAGGCGGGCAGATCATCTGAGGTCAGGACTTCAAGATCAGCCTGGCCCACATGGTGAAACCGTCTCTATAAAAAATACAAAAATTAGCCAGGTGTGGTGGCATGTGCCTGTAATCCCAGCTACTCAGGAGGCTGAGGCAGGAGAATTGCTTGAAGCCAGAAGGCGGAGGTTGCAATGAGCCGAGATCATGCCACTGCACTCCAGCCTGGGTGACAGAGCAAGACTGTGTCTCAAAAAAAAAAAAAAAAAAAAAAAAGGTATAAACAAGGTGAGGCACTCAGGCCAGAATCTTGCAGCATGTCACCAGGGACCAACTTGAAGATTGGTACTAATTCATTTGTCACCTCTTCAGGAATGATTTATTAACAAGTCACAAACTCCCACCTACCACAACAGTCATTGAGGCAACATCTCTCCCCCTTGGCCAAAAGGTTACCACAATTGACTTGTTCTAATGCCTGGCTCAGCCAAGCTGTACTGTGCTTACTGACAGCATCTTCCTGGTCCAAGGGGTCAGTGCATTTCCCAACAAAGAAATCTGAGTGGTCAGGCATGATTTGTTTTTGGTGAATCTATGCTGACTCCTAATGTGCACTGTTTTCTTTTCTGTATTGTCTCAGACCATCTGCTTATTAAACTGTTTTTGAATTCCGATGTTTTGATGAGGACTGATATTACACTTACCAGCCTAAATTTGGGAATCCACATTTTCCTTCCCTATTTCTGGAAATGATTTCGTGATTGCAAATCTAAGCTCTTTCTGGACCTTGGAGGTGTAATTCATTTAGCAATCTCAACTCATTTAAAGCAATGGCATGTTTGTGGATTGCAGAAGGGTTTTTTGTAAGAGGGGACAGAGCAGGTAACAGTCCGCAAGGCCTAGAAGGTTTGAGCAGGTCTGAGACACTACAAGCAGATCAGCAGGAGAACACGAGGGTTGTGGGGCAGGCAGGGTTCAGAGCCTCAAAGGTCTTGAATAACACACTGGGGAGAGGGGTATCTGTCTGAGATACTGGGGAATCACTGCAGTTCTTCAAGTAGGAAAACAATATGATCCTATTTAGATTTTAGAAAAATCATCCCATGAAGGAAAGATTCACATTTTTGTAGACGGTGAGATTATAGGAGGGGAACCTTTTAGTAGATGTTTGCAACAACAATCTAGAGACATCTATAACAATCAAGGGCCTCAATTAACTCACCCATCTTGTCTTTTAATTTATGTTTATGATTCTTTTTTTCTACCCCATTCAAATGTTGAGCTTTTAATTACGCTGTTCCTTTCCTGAAATGCAATTGCTTGTATCCTCTGACTTTTCCAGGCCTGCTCATAATTTCAACTCTTATCTACATTGTGAAGTCATCACAGAGTGATGCCACCCCATCCATATATCTGTCCACCTACCAAACCTCCACCTCCATCCATTTATCCATCCATCCATCTACCCAATCTCTATCCATCCATCCATCCATCTACCCACCCACCTACCCAACCTCTGTCCATCCATCCATCCATCCATCCACCCTCCCAACCTCTGTCCACCTATCCATTCATCCACCTACTAAACCTCTATCCATTCATTCATCCATCCGTCTATCCACTCACCTAACCAATGTCTATCCATCCATCCATCCACCTACCTACCTAATCTTTATCCATCCATCCATCCATCTGTTCATCCATTCATGCATCCATCCACCTATCCAACCTCTATCCATCCATTCATTCATCTATCCACCCACCTATCCAACTTCCACCCATCCATTCATCACTCCATCCATCCATCCATCTATCCATGCATCTGTCCATCCACCTATCCAACTTCCATCCATCCACCCACCCATCTACCCAACCTCTAGCCATCCATCCATCCATCCATCCCTCCATCTATCTATTCATCCATCCATCCACCAACCACCCACCTATTCAACCTCCATCTATCCCTCTATCCATTCACCTACTCACCTCTATTCACCCATTCACCCTTCTCTTCTTCCATTCTTTACTCATTCATTCATTTCTTCATGCCTTCATTAATTCAACATTTACCGAGGGCACTTAATGTTCTGGGCTAAGTGCTAAGAATATAAGAAGACACATTTCTGCTCTCCAGGAACTCATGGTCTAAGAGGGAAAAGAGACTCATAAATAATAATGAGGGCACTAATTGAGGTTTAACTGAGTGTGGCAGCAGCACAGCAGGACTGACTAACTCAGTCTGGGGGTGGTAGAGCAAGCCTTTCGGCAGAGGTGACATCTGAGCTGGGCCTTGAAGTAGGAGGAGTTGCCTCACGGAGAAGAGGAGGGTGCTCCCAATTCCCACAGCAATTTGAGTCTAAAAAGCCCACTTGGAGTTGACTAAACCATTGAGTATTGCTCTCTCATTATATCCTATATGTTGGCCTTGTCTTTCCAACTGGGCAGCAGAAAAACCACATTTTAAATCCCTAACATGTACTCATCAGATTTGATTTGATTTGATTTTTTTATTTATTGTATTTTATTAGTAGCCACAGTGCTGAGAGCAATGTGGGTCAAACAATCAATCCTAACGGCTACCTGTTAAGTCTGATGCCCACTGGTGGCTTCTCTCCTTCAAGGTCTTTAAAGCGATAACCACACAGGCAGCTCATTCTCCTGGCCAGGCCCTGCCCTACTTCTTGGGAGTGACATACATTTTGTACCTTCGAAGACTCGACTTTCTAAGCTTCCTATGGAGGATTGAGGGTGGTAAAGGATGGAAGGAGGAGAGAGCCAGCATATACATAGCAACTACTAAGCACCAGGTGCTACGTGCTGGGTGTTTCACAAATGTTATCTCGTTAAATCCTCAACATTCCTGTGAGGTCGACTTTAGTTTCCTCTTATACAGACGAGGAAACAGATTCAGGGAGGTAAACAATTTGCTCATAGTAAGTAGAGAATCAATCTCCTGCGTCCACACTGCACTTGGAGCCCCGGTCCAGGGCTGTGCATGGCTGAGGCAGGTGTGGCTAGAGGTAGAGGTGCCACCAATCTCAAACCAAACTGCTTACACCAGCATCACCAGCTCTGAGCCCCCACACATGGCCACAATATAAGCTGTCACCTGGGCTGGGCCTAGGTGGTGGGTGTGGAACCCGTTTAGACTCTGGAGTAGCAGTATGGCCTCATGAGTAGGCATGTAGGTTTTGGGCTCCAATCTCAGGCAGCCACTTGCTAGCTGTGACATCTTGGGCAAGTTGCTTACCCACTCTGGGCCTCAATTTCTTATCTCCATTATCTCTGTCTTTTATGAGGACTGCATGAGGTGCTTATGTAAAACACAGCACTTGGCATCACTTGCCAAGTGTATCAATGATGTTTTTCTTATTTTCCTTCTTCCTCTTCCCTCTCTCCTTTTCTTCCTCCTTTTTATTCTCTCTTCTTTAGTTATTGTTGTTGTTAATATGTTCTATGGATATGAGCTATAGGAAGAGTATCTGTGGCCAGGAGAGACAATATGCCAGGTGGAGACACTGTGGGAGATGCCAAGGGGCACACCTTACAGGTCACCTGCACCAGCCTTCTACCCAGTGGGAAAATTTCCTGGGTCACCCATGGATAATTACTGTCATTAATAAAAGCCTGCTCCTTGGTGGGATATATGCTCAGTTCTTGTGCAGTTCAAATTCTTAGAAAGTTCTTCCTCATAAGGGACCAAAATGTGCTTCCCTGGAAAACTTCCCCCACTGGTCTTGATTCCGCCTGGTGGAGTCCAGCAAGATCTCTTCTGTTTTCCAACGAGATTTCCTTAACTCTTTAAAGGCCATTCCTTCTCGTGTGTCCGCAGTTGTTCCAATAGGCTAGCCTTTCCTACTTCCTTCCGCTGCTGCTGACCTGATGTGGTTTCTACAGAACCTGACCATTCAGGTTGCTTTCCTATGCTGGTCATTATCCCTCTTAAATTACTGTGGCCAGAACAGAAGACATTATTCCAGTGTGGCATAAACAATGCAAACAGATAGAACTTTCTAAGACCGAGGAAGGATCACCATGCTTCAAAGATGCTGCCCACCCTCTCCCTCTCCCCTCCCCCACCGCCAACCCCATCGCTTCCTAAGAGCATCTGCTCAGGGGTGGGTGTCTGAGGCTCAGAGGACAGTGAAAAGCCCGGATTCCTCATGTCAGGGCAAGGGTGGATTTGGGCTGTTGGTCTTATACATTTTCTGGCTTTGCCCATGAAGGAGTGCCAGGAGCCACCAGCTGCCCCCTCAGAGCTGAGTTCAGAGTTGGGTGAGCGAGACTGTGCTGTTCCCTTTGGGGTGTCTCATGGAGGGGTGTGTGTGTGTGTGTGTGTGTGTGAGAGAGAGAGAGAGACAGAGAGAGAGAGAGAGAAAGAGAAAGAAAGAGTGAGTTTTCTGCCTGATCCAGGAATTCTCCTGGATGGCAGAATTGGTTTCCATAACGACTTTCTGATATAAACATATTTGATAAAAATAAGTTAAAAGTGGAGCTGTGGTGGAGCACAGAATCTCAGAGTGCTGAGAGAGAGAGAGAGAGCGAGAGAGAGAGAGAGAGAGAGAGAGAGAGAGAAACCTCCTAGAAGAACAGCATTTTCTTTCTCTTTCACCCCACCTAGTCAGCCTCTCTATACACGCTTGCCATAAACCAACGAAAAAGCTTTGTTTACAATATTCCTGTATATACTGGCTCCCTTCCTGCATGTATACCTTATTCATATCCACACTCTCTCTTTCTCTCTCTCTCTCCTTAGTTACCTGAAGCACTACAGTATGTATGGGATAATATGATAAATTCATTTCCAATTCACTGCATTATCCCTTGAATATTTTAATGACTCATTGAATGAAGTGAAAAAAAGCTATTTCAAATGAACAATTATGCTGCATTAGTCTAAGGGCTGATTATATTTAAACACTGCTCACATGGATAACAGGACACAGCGACCTCAGCATACGAGAGCTAATTTGGCTCTTATCTCCAAATAATTTCACATCGCAAATTACCATGAAAACCTGAAGGGCTTTAAAAACATTCATCAAAAGATAATATTTCTCTTTGTAGCAACATTTTATTTAAATTATTTTGAATGGGAGCAAAAGCATCTCTAGGGCGGGACAATGACAGCAGAGTGGGACTGTGAGTGATAAGGAGATGGCGGGGGCACTGGCTTCTGTTAAAAATAGAGGTGGGAAATGTTGGAGAGGAAGGGGCTGCAGCCCCAAATGTGGGCAGTGCACCATAGGCCTGGCTGTCACTTGCAGCCCAGCATCACACCTGGGCTGTGGCCTGGGACGGCTCCAGGGAGTCTGCTCTGGTTCAGGAGGTCACAGGGGATCCCTAGAGGTGGAATGATGGGACTGACCAAAGGCTTCCAGGCTCCAACATGCTTTGGTTTCCTCAAAAGCCAGCTGGGGTCACGTTAGGTCCTCCAGGCTGGGCCTGGACTCATCTAGTTTCAAAGGGCAAAAGGATGAGCTGTGTTGGGCACTGTCTAGAATTTTCACTTTGCAAAACTTGAGTCCAATTGTCTAAGGGAATTTGCTAAATCATAAGTAGCTGCTATGGTCAGATGTCAAAGTTGGGGGCTGTAGGGGAGATAATTACATTTACCAAGGTCCTACTACTCTGTGTCAGAAGGCTTAATCTCATTGAACGCTGGGAAATAGATATTATCATGCCCATTTTAATGATGAAGAAACTGAGCCTCAGAGGCTTCTCCTCTTTGCATATGTAATTTCCTTTTTCCTTGTCTCCACTCTGAAGAGTGAGGATTTCTGTCAGTTTCACAGAGGCGAAGTTGCAGTCTCAGAGAGGTGAAAAAACTTGCTCAGTAGTGGAACCGATCACTCAAGCACAGGTGTCCTGGCACGTGCTACCTACATAACTAGAAAGCAGGGAGCCATAATTCTTGCCCTGTTTATTGGATTTCCCATTATCTTATTCACCTAATGTACTTAGAGGTCCTTCCCACCTGGAAGCAGCAGAGCCTGGATCCTCCTCTAGTTCATCTGACCCAAAGTCCGAGCTCTTTCCCTTTCCCTTCAGGGTGGCCACACACAAGTCTGGTTAATAATCACCTGGTTTACGGCCACCTCTGTGCTGTCTCCATCAGCAAGCACTCTTTATGGCTCATAGATCTGAACCTATGTGTTAGGAAGCCTAAGTCATGCCTTTTAGCTGCTTATTAGTTAAAATGGATCCTCACAGTACAGGTCAAAGCATGCATGGGAAACTGCACAAATATCAGTGGCAAAACTGCAAATACAGCTCTAAAGAAAGAAGTCATTATTAATCCCATTTCCTTGGTTTGACCTCTTCATCTGAACTTGCAGGCCTGATAAAGATTGTTTATTCTGTTTATTATCATTAGTGGGGTTCTGGATATATAGAAAATGAGATTATATCATTATTTTTATATCGATATATTTAAATTTCTACAGGCTCTGCTGCTCCATTGATTAGGCACAAGGATACACGTGCCGCTTCCTATAGTGCCTCTCTCTAGGGACGCTTCTCCTCTTTGCATATGTAATTTCCTTTTTCCTTGTCTCCACCCTGAAGAGTGAGGATTTCTGTCAGTTTCACAGAGGTGAAGTTGCAGTCTTAGAGAGGTCAAACAACTCGCTCAGCAGTGGAACCGATCACTCAAGCACAAGTGTCCTGGCATGTGCTACCCACATAACTAGAAAGCAGGGAGCTATAATTCTTGCCCTGTTTATTGGATTTCCCATTATCTTATTCACCTAAAGCACTTAGAAGCCCTTAGGAAAAAACCTCTAATTATGGAAAAATTTAACCCTACAGAAAAGTAGACAAAATAATGACCTTTAGAGACCCTTTTAATTCAACCCAGAATTGGTTGCATTTACAGTTGCCAAAGGTTGAGGGCACTGAATGAAAGGGAACCATGAACTTGCCAATTTCCTTTTCTTTCTTAAAACAAAAAAGATATTCAGGGCAAATTTTAGAATCATTGACGGTTTCTAGGAAGATTTTCTTTTTTGGAAGAAAAAAGATACTCTTGTCTCCTTAATTGTTCTTAGTGTTCTTTGTCACCAATCACAATATTCTTTGTGGAAAGTATTAATATACCATCTTCCCGTGTTCAATATCCCCATTAACAATAAAAAGTCTAATGAAAATATCTGCATGAAAAGCTCTGAACACTAACTTCAGAGACAAATAAAAGATGAACCAATAAGTGTTTCTTTGAAAATGAATGATGCAAATTAATTGATATCCTAATGAGCTTTCAGCATGAAGATTATTAGTTAGATGGAGTCGGAACTGAAGATCATCTTTAAGGAAATGCTAAGGACACTGCAGTCGGGGAGAAAGATGTTATCTGTCAATGCTCAGTTAGAAATCGCTCTTGCTCAATGAGAACTTTTCAAAGAGGGAGCCAAGTGGGACAGCATACCTTATGTATCTGTCTCTGCCTGTCCTAGCCTGGCCAGGTTCGGAGACTGGAGCCTAGTCCTGTTCCTGAGTTGATGGAAACCCACAGGTATAGGAAGTTCCACCCCAAGCCAGCCTCTGGGGGTCTCGTAATACCACCACTGTGCTGCAGATTCCTTCCTTGGTCTCTAGAATAGAAGCCCTGTGAGGGCAGAGCCTTCCTCAATTTTGTTTGCGTTTGTGTCGCCAATGCTAACCTAGCTACCTGATTTACAGCAATAATAATATAACAGCAAGTAATGATGTAGAGTTTACTATGTGTTCTGGGTATTGTTCTGAGCACTATCCTTAAAATAATTCGCTTAAGCTTCATAACAACAGTGTGAAGTAGGCATACTACTATCTCCAGCTTACGAGTGAGTATATTGAGACACAGAGAGGTTGATCTTGGGCTAGTTAGCCCAAGATCACACAGCTAATAATGGTAGATTAGGAATTCAAACCACAGCAGTCTGGCTCTGGAGTCCTTGCTCTTAACCACTGTGCTATACTGAATAGTGTTCTATATATATTTCTTGAATTAAATGAACAAAGGGGTACCATGAATTAATGCCTGGTCCCTACTGCCAGGCATCTAACTTTTGGTTTTTATTTAAGTTATCCAAAGTTCCAGAGCTTTATCCTACTCCGTACTAAACCCTGCCAGCCCCTCTTTGGAGTGGAGGTGGGGGGTGCCACAGATATTTCTTGTATTCCTAAAAACTCGTTGCTGTCCTGTTTCAACCCAGATAGGCTGTCAAAAAATTGTCCCTACTGAAGGGCTCCTATGGCCGTGGCCTGATCAACCATCCAGTTAGACCTGGCCCCCTAATATCAGGGTCAGCTGAAGTTCCACCAAGTTTGCTTCTGTGGTCATTGTGAACCACAGGGCCATGGTCCCTCTCTGTCTGCAGAGACTTTATGGCAGGCTTTCCTACTAAGGCTGCTTGGGTAATGATGGTATTTAGGGTGTAGTATTATGGGGTCCAAAACACTTACCTAGTGTGTTTTATTTAACAAGATAGTATTCACTGGGGACAGTTCCCTGGAAGCATCTACCCATAAAGGATAGTTAGAAAAAGAACTCTGGGAGTGAACCGGGGGGTGGTGGAGGGAACCACAGAGATGATGTCTTCCATGTTATAGAGAGGGGATAGTGGCTCCTTGTCCTAGTGGAGTTGATGGGAGAGATGTGATGTGAACTCAGGCCACATGGTACGGCAGGAAAGGCGTGTGACTTGGGGTTAAGGGACGCGGATTGAAGACTCACCTCTCTTACCCACTAGCTAAGAGATGGCATCATTCAACTTCTCTGGGCTCTGCTTTCCCCATCTATAAAATGAGGATTATGTCTATTTCACAAAGTGGTGTTGAGTTTCAAGAGTTTTAAAAGTGCTTTTCGCTTGAAAATTGCTCCACAAATGAGTGATGTTAAGAACGACCGAGGCATCCCAGCTCTATGGTCTTCCTTCAATCTGCTCAACCCCTCTGGATGCTTGTTAAGCCAGAATGCCGTGTTCTCCCCAGACCGACCGAGGTGGAAGTTCTGCGGGTGGGGTAGTGCCTAGGCAGCTGCATTTTAACAAGCTCGTCTGCCAATTCGAATGCACTCAACTGTTTGAGACCCACTTAGCAGTGGTGAACACCAACACAAAGGAAGTACTCTGGGTTTGATCAGAGCCTTCACTTCCTCTGGTCGAGGTCTAGAATCTGAGACCTAAATGAATTTGGTTGACACCGTCTCTGTGGCTGGTGGAATTTTGGGGAAGGTGGGCAGGGCTAAGTGGATATCGCTGCCGCTTCCTGCTGAACACTCACGAGGGAAGCAGTGCAAATGTGACGGAAACCCAAGCCTCCTCCGGCCTGAGCGGGAAGGCCGAGGGCCGCACCCGGGCAGGTGGCACTGGTAAGCTCTGTGGCTTAGCAGCCTTGCCGGACAGCTGCCACCTGTCACCTGCCACCTGTTCTACTTCTAAGCTGGGCTGCTAAGGCTAAATTCATGTTCGTTGTACAGAGCTCCTGTGAGAGGCCCCTTCTGAGTATGGGGGTAAGGGGAGTGCAGGAGTCGGGGGTCTTCAGGCTTGGAAGAGAGGCAGCCTCATGGTCCCAAGTCCTCTCAATTCTGAAGTCATCCCACCCTAACTGCTTTTGCACTCCGGCCTCAGGACCGCCAAGCAGAGCTCCCTAACAGGAAGCCCTGTGTGCCTGGGGTGGCTGTGAATGTGACCTTCAGAGCAATACTTCTCTCTTGAGTGTTTCACCCCTGAGACCGCTGGGGAGGCCTAAGTTCAGAAAATGACAACGCTCTAGCCTTGGGGGGTGAGGGGGAGATGCCAGTTCTTTCTCTTTCATGCCCACTGCTCCTCTCCCCTTCCTGATGGCTCAAACCTCCCCGCTTTGTCCCTTTGTGTGTTTACGGTGTTTGGCCAGGGAAGTGTGTGGAGTAACAGAGGTGGCTCCAGCACTGCCCACGAGGCTGCTGCTTGGGTCTCCCTTGAGGAAGCCCCTTCCAGGGCCATAGGCAGGGCTGCCTCTAAGGATGGCTGTCCACCTGAGCTCCGTGGGAGGGGCCCTGGTCACTGGGCCACCAGCTGGTTGCCAGGGTAACTACCCTCTCACCCCCCTACTCCCACCCAGTGGCTGCGAAAACCCTGCCTTGCTCAGGATAGTCACAAGCTAGTTCAGATTTCAACCCCTTCCTCCACCCACAGTTCTAGAAGGAAAAACACAAACTCCTCATAGTTGCAGAATCGTCTGTTTTCCAAAGTGCTCTCGTAAGTCATTGGCTCATCATGACAATCACAGCAAGTCAGCAGCACGTTTCCCATATTACAGAGCAAGATGAAATGCCCAGAGGAGCCGACAGAGGTCACTGAGTTGGTAGCCAGCCAAGGTCCAAACCACATCCAAACTTTGTTTTTCTAGTTCCGAGTTCCCACTATCTTACAGAGTTGATGCCTTTGTATACTGTTTGCAAAACCCATCTGCAGGTGTTCTAGGCACAGATTCGTGACTGTTTGAGGCTAGTGTGGACTTCCCCAAAGAGCACTGCCAGGCACTCATGAACAAAAGGATTCAATAATCAAATGCAACTGGGAAATCCGTGTATATGATATAGAGCATACTAGACTAGTAAAAGCTCCAAAAGCCCTTGAGTGAGAAACAGAATGAATTCAGTTCAACCCAGAGTATCCAAAACTTGTTTGGCAACACAGCCTTTCCCTCCCACATAATGGCACAAACAAGCCACCAGATTTGAGGACCCTCCCTGAAGAGGGTGAGCCAGGCTCCTTCACAATTATCGTGATGACAAAGACACAAAGATGAGAGGCGGCCACTTGTTTCTGTACACAAAGAAAAGGAAGTTGCTGTGCCTCTCTCACGCCCCGTGCCCCATCACGGGGAGGAGCTCCAGGACTTCTCCTGGCCGGTTCTGCCTCCTGCACGTCTCAGAATCCCCTCAGTGCCCCCAAATCCAGTGGTGTGCTGAAGCCAATTGTTAACGTTTCAGAAACAGTGTGAGTCAGTTGTTAAATCATCAGGAGCTTGAAATTAAATCACCACTCCCGTGGTGGGAGTATTTATTTATACCATAAAAATCAGCAAACACTAGAAATCAGGACTCTCCCCACCCTTCCAGAAAGCTGGGTTACCAGCATACCACCGGCCCTGGGACGCTTTTTGAAATTGTTGGAAAACTTGGGAGGGCTCTGATAGCTGAGTGCTGGGGGAGATGGGACACAGAAGTCCTCGCTTCAACCCTCCTGGATGAGAGGTGGGAACTGCACTGAATGATAATCTTCCAGATACAACCCCAAATGAGTCAGAGAGTGCCTCTTGGCCTGCTTACCTTGATATCTGTTACCAGCCAATGTCTCCAGAATCTCTGTCTGGGTTCTGCTCTGCTAGGGGCATCTGGATCCACCATCACCAGGATATAGGTTGCGCCCTGTAACACATGTACCAAAAAGTAATGTAGCGTCATGGCTGAAATAGGAAAATATCACAGGGCAGACCTCCTTTTCCCGCCATTCCAACCAAGAATGGCTGAGTAGCCCCTATGGCATCCCATCCAGTTTATCCTTGCTCTCATGACATCCCTCTCACATCACGTTTATCCTCAGAGAAATGGCATCTGTGAAGCAGACAGCAGGACTCTTGGCTTCCTCTTTGTGAGGAAGAATAAATCCAACAAGATATACATACCAAGCACCTGGGAGTTCTGAGCGCTGTGCTGAGTGCCGTGGAGGAATCAAGGAAACCTAAAACAGGCCTCTGGTCCTCTCAAGAAGAATTCAGTGTAGTTGGAGTGACTTGTTTATCAATTCAACAAATATATGAGGACTTATTTTGTGTCAAGAACGGTACCTATCACAAAGAACACCAGGATTCATTCATCCCTTCAACAAGCCTTTGCTGAACACCTACTATGTGCCAGAAGCTGCTCCAGGCGCCAGGAGGCAACAGAGCACAAGACAGTAAGGTCCATACTTTCAGGAAGCTTTTGTTCTAGGTAAAAGACACAGATAATAAAAATAAATAAATAAGCAAGGGAACGTGTGAGTAGTGCTATGATGAAAATAAAACAGGGTGGGATGAGAGGTGGGAAGTGTTCTGGAAGGAAAAAAAATAGCTGCTATGAAGGTCTTCAGGTGGGAAAAAAGTAGGCTTTGAGGAGCAAGAAAGAGCATCATTGTGGCCAGGGACAAGCAAGGGGAAGGGTGGACATGGCAGGTGCAGGGGAGGGAGCAGAGGCCAGGCCACAGGGGGCTCTCTAGGCCTGGGTAGGGAGTGGGGTTTTATTCAAAGTGCAACACAGAACTGTTTCAGGGTTTTAGGCAGGACAGTGATATGCTCTGATTTATGCTTTTAGAGGATTCTTTTGGCTGCTGAGTAGAAAATGAATGATCTCCAAAGGCCAGAGAGGAGGCCAGGAGGCCAGTTAGGAGACTCGCAGTAGCACAGGAAGGATGTTGGTATCTTGGGCTAGGATGGCAGCAATGGAGACAGAAACAAATAGATGGGTTGGGGGAGTATTTTTAGGTAAAATCGGCAGGGTTTGCTGATAGATTCAAAGGCACGGCAGTAAGGAGGGGGATGGAGAAAGAGAAATTGAGGATGAATCCTGGGTTTCTGGCTTGAGCAACTGGGCCATTTAATGGCACAAATAAGACTTGGAGAGGAGGCTGTTTGAAGGTGGACATTCAGAGTTCTGGTTTAGATATCTTAAGTTTGAAATGCCCCTCAGAATATAGGTATGCATGTCGGTCTGTACTTCAGAGGAGAGATCAGGACTGGGTGAATAAATTTGGTAGTCATTGATATAGAGATGGCCTTTAAATCAGTAGAGCAGACACAGAGAAGAAAAGAGGTCTCATGGCTGAACTGTAAAACATGCTACAATTGAGAAGAGGGGAGAATCAGGGAAAGGGGACTTTGGAGCCAAAAATTTAGGGGAACACCTGGAGAGCAGGTGTCACAAAAGCCAGGATAGAAAGTGTCTCCAGGAAGAGAAAGTGATCAGCTATATCAAATGCTGCTAAAAGGTAGGGCCAGATGAGGACACAGATGTGACAATCTGATTTGACAACTTGGATATCACTGTTATCACGATAAGACCAGTTTCAGTGGAGTAGAAAGGACTGATGCTTGGTTGGAATAGGCTGAGCTGAGATGGGAGATGAGGAATTGGAGATAGCTATTAGAGATAGCTATTAAAGATGATCATAAAAAGGGAAGTTTTGGTAGGAAGGACAGCTGAGACATGGAGTGGCTATAACTAAAGAGGAAAGAAGAGTCAAGATTTTTTTTGTTGTTTTTTTGTTTTGTTTTGTTTTTTGAGACTGAGTCTCTCTCTGTTGCCCAGGAGTGCAGTGGTGTGATCTCGGCTCATTGCAAGCTCCACCTCCCGGGTTCACGCCATTCTCCTGCCTCAGCTTCCCAAGTAGCTGGGACTACAGGCGCCCGCCACCACGCCCAGCTAATTTTTTATATTTTTAGTAGAGACGGGGTTTCACCGTGTTAGCCAGGATGGTCTCGATCTCCTGATCTCATGATCCACCTGCCTCGGCCTCCCAAAGTGCTGGAATTACAGGTGTGAGCCACCGTGCCCAGTCCAAGATATTTTTTAAAGAGGGGGATGATGTTTGTAGACCAATGGAAATGGTCCAGTATAGAAAGGGAGGTAGAGATGACAGAGAGGAGGAAGGGGATCATTACAAGAGCTTTGGGAAGTGGAGAGGGGACACGATCCAGAGTGAAAGTGAAGGGCTAGATCTTGGGTAGAAGCAGAGGACGTGGGTTCAGATGCAAGAGAATTGGAAGGTGAGATAGTGAGGAATGAGGAAATTGTCTTCCGACTGCTTCTATTATTCAATGAGTTAGAGGCAAGTTTATCAGGGGAAGAGGGATTATAGGAAGTTTGGGGACAGAGAAAAAGGTGTGAGATAGTCATTTAAGAAAGTGAGAAAATGAATATACCATAGGTATGTGGTAGGTTACTAGATAGTATTACATTTCACAGTTGTGTCCTTTTTAACTGTTCAAGTACAGGTGTGGAATACGTGGTAGTTGGGTTTAACTTGAATGGGAACTTAGGTGTGAATATGAAGGAAGAGAGGGAAGCGAGAGAGGAAAAAGTGAGTAAGATGAATGGAGTAAATGGAAAACTGTCCTGGCCCTCCCCTTGACCGGGAGAGGCAGGCACACCCTGTTGTTCTAAATGCTTTCTGACGTTCTAAATGCTTAAGCAGAGGAGCATTTATCAACCATGGAGGGGAAAGGGAAAAGAGAGATTAAATCTCTCTACCCCAGGAGTCCAGGAAGGCTGCAGAGTTGTCTTTTGAGCTTGATCTCAAAGGCAGGTAAAGTATCAGTAAAGTATCAGGAAAAGCACTCTCTAGGGACTTGGTAAGGGCATGTGCAAAGGCAGGGGTGGATTTTTGGGGAATGGCTAGGCCGTAAGGCATCTGAAAAGAAATAGTGGGTGACAAAGCTGAAATGGGTATTGGGACCAGAGAACAGAAAGCTCTGTACGTCATAAGTTGTTTAGAATTTATTATGCAACAGGACCCACTGAAATTGTTTGAACAGGCAACTCATATAATCAAATGTGCGCTTTGGGGCTGGGCATGGTGGCTCACATCCGTAATCCCAACACTTTGGGAGGCTGAGGTGGACTGATTGCTTGAGCCCAGGAGTTCAGACCCACCTGGGCAACATGGCAAAATCTTGTCTCTACAAAAAATACAAAAGCTAACCAGGCATGGTAGCCCATGCCTATGGTTCCAGCTACTCGGGAGGCTGAAGTGGAAGGATCGCTTGAGCCCAGGAGGGTGCAGTGAGCCATGACTGCACCACTGTACTCCAGCTTGGATGACAGAGTGAGACCCTGTCTCAACAAACAAAAAACACATGGGCTTTGGGAAGACACATGATGAGACATGAAGAGGATAGAATAAAGGATGAAAAGGAGAGCAAAAAATCCAAACAAACCCTGAAAACTGCAATACTCTGGAGAAAGACCACAGGGATTTCCATTCAAATAGTAGTAATAGAAAGGAGAGACATGTGTACTGCAGAACTCACAGCATGAGGTGACCGGGTAGGGCAGATGTAGGAGAGGAAGAAGCCAGGACGACTCTGAGATTCTGTCTTGGGCAGCTTGGTGATAATGAAGCCATGGATATTAGGGGTAGCAAAGTCAGGGGGACAGTGAGGCAGTGAGTTTGGTGTTGAAATCAACAGGGAGAGATGCCCTGTAAATGAAGTTAGCTCTCTCTCAAGACTTGGCAAATGTGCAGTGGACATGCAGAGGGACAAATCTATAGATTCATGGATTGCCTGGGGAGAATCTGTAGAGTGAAAACAAAAGAAAGAGTGTGGTGGAACTTGGGAACTCAAAGTGGGACAAGGAAGGGAGAAAGAGGCTGAGGAGGGCCGGGTGCGGTGGCTCATGCCTATAATCCCAGCACTTTGGGAGGCTGAGGTGGGCGGATCATGAGGTCAAGAGATTGAGACCATCCTGGCTAACACGGTGAAACCCCATCTCTACTAAAAATATAAAAAATTAGCTGGGCGTGGTGGTGGGTGCCTGTAGTCCCAGCTACTCCAGAGGCTGAGGCAGGAGAATGGTGTGAACTCGGGAGGTGGAGGTTGTAGTGAGCCGAGATCGCGCCATTGCACTCCAGCCTGGGCGACAGAGCAAGACCTCGTCTCAAAAAAAAAAAAAAAAAGAGGCTGAGGAGAAGAGAGTTCGGAAGAGAGCCAGGGGAGTTACTGTCATAGATGCCAAGAGAGAAATGAAGGAAGGGATAAAGGTTGTGTCAGTATCACAGTCATCAAGGCAGATGAGGGCCACGAAGTGATTGTTGGTTGTGACAATGAGGGGATTATGGACACCTTTCCAAAGATGATTAGTTTAAAGGTAAAAATAATGACCGTTGGATTTTAAGACCCAGAAGAAGCCGTAAACCACAAACTAGATGCTATAGGAAATTAAATCAGATAATGAGAAGATAAACCCAAGAAAATCTCCAAGGACTCAGAAGAAAAGAAAATAGTAGGTGAAAAGAAGGAATATATACTAAAGTGTGTGTGTGTGTGTAAAATCCCAGTAGAATCCCATAAAGAGAAAACTGTACATAGTATCTGACACATCCAAGAAAGTAATAAGAAAATAAAAAGAAACAAAGTGTAAATATGATAAAAGAAGAAATGAAGAAATAAAGCCATATGCCCTCTCTCTTTTCCTTTCTTCTTCTTCTTCTTTTTATTTTTTTGCAAATGACATGATTGTCTACATGAGAAATTTTAAAAAATCAACTGGAAACAAAAGTAATATTCAGTAAACTGTTACAAATTATACACAAAACTGGTACTTTCTACATATTAATAATAGTCCTAAAGTATACATTTAAGATCCCATTAACAATGGTAACAAAAAATGTAAAATAAGTAAGAATGAGCTTGATGGTAAATGCAAGATTATATGAAGAAAACAAAAACATTATTGATGCACGAAAGAAGGAAACTTGGATAGAAAAAGAAATACAATGCTTTTAAATTGAAATAATCATTTTGCAAAAATGTCAATAAACCTTCAATTAATTTTTTAATCTGGCACAATTCCAATCAAAATCCTAAATAGATGTTTTGTGAACATCACAGAATAATTCTAAAGGTAATAATAAATGTAAACAACAAGTAAATAAAGGAAAAATAATTATCCAAGGCAATATTGAAAAAGATAAAATACAGATGGTAATAATTTTGGAGATATTAACATATCTTAAGCTACAATAATTAGAACATGGTGTTGATTAATAAATACATAAGTAAAGGAATCAAAATAGAAAATTCAGAGAGAAAGTTGAGTTTTCAATATATGTATATTTACTACATGATAGTTATAATTTAAAATGTTATTTAATATATGACAAAGTAATTTCAGATCAGTGGGGAAAAAATGGATTATTTTATAAATGATATTGGGAAAACTGGCTCACTATGTGGAATAAACAAACTTAGGTCCCTATTTCTTTCAGACACCAGAAAACTTCCATATTTAAATATGAAAATGAAAAACAAGCTTTCAAACTGGTTTAATAACATAATATTAAATTTATGCAATGGAACACTCTGTTAGAGTTAGATCTTTATATACTCATATAAGAAATTATCTAAAATATACTAGTATGTGAAATAAGTAAGTTACAGAATAATGTGCATGATGTCTCAAATGTGCAGGAAAACTTTATATATCTAACTATATATATATATCTTTATAGATATATTTGCATATGCATAGAAAATGTCTGAAAAAATACACACCAAACTGTTAACAGTAAATGTCATGAAGGGAAGATTGATATATCTAACTAGATATAATTTTGACTCTTTTATATGGCATAAAAAGTCCAAAATAAAATTCAAAGACAATAAACTGAGGGCAAATATTTACAATATCTATGAAAAAATGTGAATATCTTTAATATACAAAGTACTCTTTAAATCCATAAAAAAAGACTAATAACTCAATGGAAAAATGGATGAACAGCGTGAATGGGTAACTCATAAAATAAGGAGCACAAATGATCAAAGACCATACGAACAAGTTTACTAGTCATAAAAGGTATGCAAAAAATAAAATAAGATCCAATCTTTGCCGATAAAATTAATAATAGTTTTCATGTTTATCTCGAGTTTTTAAGGTATGTAGAAACAATGGGTAGATCTCCAAATCCTATGAATTCTATAATGTCATTGTCTATTTTTTAAAAAGGAGAGAAGACCAAAACCACATGTTGTACACATGTATATGACTCTATGGAAAGAAAACCAGAAAAATAGAAAGTTAAATGCTGACCGATGATCTCTAAATGATGGGATAATTATGAACTTTATTTTCTTCTTTGTAGTTTTTTGCATTTCCCAAAGTTTATGCAATAAAATGCATTGCTTTTATACTTAGACAAAAAGATTTGCACTCAAGGAAAAAAAAAGTCACGGTGAGAAGTCCCAGAACCCTCATTCTTCTCCTGTTTAAACAATAGCCAAGGGAAGTCTTCTCAGTGGCAGACTGCTCTCCCTCCCTGCCCTGATGTTCCCCGTGGCCCCTCCTGTCCCTAACCCTACACTGCTGCCTGATTCTTTAGGACAGCGCTCCCCAACATTTTTGGCACCAGGAACTGGTTTCGTGGAAGACAATTTTTCCCCAGATGAGGGTGAGGGGTAGTTTCAGGATGATTCAAGCACATTACATTTATTGTGCACTTTATTTTTATTATTATTACATTATAATCGATAATGAAATAATTATAAACTCACTGTAATGTAGAATCGGTGAACACCCTGAGCTTGTTTTCCTGCAACTAGAGGGTCCCATGTGGAAGTGATGGGAGACAGTGACACATCATCAGGCATTAGATTCTCATAAGGAGCGTTGCAACCTAGATTCCTTGCATGTACAGTTCACAGTAGGGTTTGTGCTCCTATGAGACTCTAATGCCACAGCCAAACTAACAGGAGGTGGAGCCCAGGTGGTAACAGGAACAATGGGGAGTGGCTGTAAATATGGATAAAGCTGCACTCACTGGCCCACCATTTACCTCCTGCTGTGTGGCCCAGTTCCTAACAGGCCATGGACTGGTACTGGGGGTTGGGGACCCCTGCTGTAGGGTGAGTCTGCATTGCAGGGCACTGTTGCAGATGGTCATATCCTGAGGTTTACCCTAGATCTCCTCTCTGCTAAGCAGCCCCATAAGAGACGTTTTCAAAGACTTCTGTGGTGGTCTTGCAGACCTCTCTCAATGCAATCAGGGAGCTGGGTCCCAGACCTTTCATGACGGTCATTGCCAACAGAAGCTCCTTAGCAAATGTTTGGCAGAGGTGGCAAAGGAGTGCTTGTTCACCAAAGGAAGTGGAAAACAACATATTCAAGAGCTTAGCCCTTAGCCAGGCTCCTTGAAGTTGGGCCCACCCACTTCTGTAGGTCCATGGAGCTGACAGGATGGAGTAGTGTTCAGAGGAGATGAGCACGTCTTCCTTCTGGCCGGTGAAACTAATTTCTGACCATGGCAGCCCATTCTTTAAGCATAGCCAAGACAGAAGAACGTGCCATCAACACTTCCAACAAGGGAAGTGAATCTAGGGAATTTTATACTTGCCACGTTTTCTTGCCTAGGATAGAGACTGTTTTATACTTCTGTAGGGGTATAGACCTAGTAAAATGCCAGCCTTTAATAGGTGCCCATGAATGCTTATTACACCATGGACTGGTGGTTCTTAGCTAATTCCTTCTCTTTTCTGGCTTGCTCCTAAAAGATGAGGTAGCTGAGCCAGGTGATCTACTTTCCCTCGGGTTCTAACATCCACATGGTGGATTCAGAGCTATCTAGACATACCATAAAAATAAGACTGCTTATATGATCCAGCAATCACACTTTGGGGGATAGAAATCCAGGTGTCACTGCAGCACTATTCACAATAGCCAGGATGAGGAAACAATAGGATGTCTATCAACAGATGAATGGATAAAGAAAATGTAGTATATCCATACAATGGAACACTATTCAGCCTTAAAAAGGAAATACTGTAGTTGGTGACAACATGGATAAACCTTGAGGTTATTATGCTAAGTGAAACAAGCCAGTCACCAAAGGACAAATATTGTGTGATTCCACATACATGATATATCTAAAATAGTCAAACCCACAGAAGCAGAGAGGAATGGTGGTTGCCAGGGATGGCGTGGGGTGGTGGGGGGACATGGGGAGTTGCTCATTGATGAGTATAGACTTTCAGTCATGAAAGAAATTCTAGAAAGCTTGGTGTACAATACCGTGTCCATAGTTAACAATATCATATTGTACACTCAAAAATCTTTTGAGTATATCTCAAGGTAAGTGTTCTTATCACAATAAGATAAAATAAAAATAAACTAAACCCACTTGAAGAAGGCAGGATGAAATCCAAGTTCTTTCCAAAGACACTGCACATCTTGAAGCCTGACAGCACACTCTGCTGGCAAGGCTGTGGGGAAACTGAGGCTGCATGCATTGTTGTAGGAATGCACAATATGAGTGATGTGCCTTTTTACTCAGTGGTTCCACTTCTGTGATTTTTCCAACTAAAGATATCTGCACACTTATGAAATGACTTTTATATAAGGTTATTCATTTCAGCCCTGACACAGTAGAAAATAAGTGAACATTGTTGGAAATAACTCAAGTGCCCATGAGCTGGGGATTGGTTAATAATAAACAATGATATGTACTCAGAGTGGAAAACTTCGTAACTGTAAAAAAAAACCATGAGGATCTCTAAGATCTGATATGAAAAGCTCTCCAGGATAACTTTAGTGTAAAAAGCAAGGTGCAGAACAGCATATCTATTGCTTTATTTTTATAGAAGAAGGAGAAAATAAGATATTTCTTCACATTTGCTTGTATTTACATAAACAAACTCTGGAAGGGTGCTTAAAAAACTAAGAGAGGCTGTGGGTGGTGGTATTGATATGGGTAGATGAGATAGAGACATCTATATGTGTGTTCTATCATTCTGATTTTTAAAGCCATGTGAATACCTATTACCTGCTAAAAATAAACCAAACTTATAAAATAATGTGGAATGTGCAGCAGTCACGTAATATTTTGGAGGTGTATCATCATTATCCTGGAGACATCAGTCTCTAGTTCTCTTTCACTGATGCTGAGAGGTAAAGAAGGATGGCCTTGTCCCTTTGCAGCAAGGAGAGCTCAGAGAACCCTCATTCCACTTTTGAAGGTTATTTGGGGAAGTGCAACTGCTGGAATAAGACCCTGGGTGCTACGGAGCAGGGCATGAGCAACGTGCAGGAAGCCACATTAACAAATCACAATACTTTGGGATGATGATGATGACATAGAAACAGAATTAGATCTGGATTTGTCCAGATAAAGTTTTAAAAAACAGCTATATGGAGGTATAGTTTACATATAATAAACTTCACCCATTTTAAGTGTACATTTCAATGATTTTTTTAAAAATGTACAAAGTTGCGCAACTATCACCATAATCTAAATTTAGAACATTTTTATCATCCCAGAAAGAAATTTTGTACCATGTATGCAGTCATTCCTTACTCCCCCCGCCAGCTCCAAGCAACCATGAATCTACTTTCTGTCTCTGTAATCTCCTTTTTGCCCTTCCTGGACATTTAATATAAATGGAATCATAATACTTGTTTTTTTTGTGTTGGCATCTTTTACTCAGCGTAATGTTTTTGAGGTTCATCCATGCTGTACATGTATTAGTACTTCATTCCTTTTTATTGTTGAATAATATTTCATTGTATGGATAGAGACCACATTTGTTTATCCAATTGATGGACATTTGGTTTATTTCCACTTTGGCTATTATGAATGATGCTGCTGTGAACATTTGCTGTAAGTCTCTGTGCAAACACTTGTTTTCAATTCTCTTGGTTAGATGTCTAGAGTGGAACTGCTGGGTCATATTGTAAATTTATGTTTAACATTTTAAGAAACTACCAAACTGTTTTTCAAAGTGGTTGCTCCATTTCACAATTCCACCAGAAGGTTCTAGTTTCTCCACATCTTTGTCAACACTTATAATGGTCTGTCTTTTGATTGTGGCCATGCTAGTGGGTGTAAACTGGTACCTCATGTTTTTAATTTGCATTTCCCTAAGGACTAGTGATGTTGAGTTTCTTTTCATGTCCTTATTGACTATTTTTATATCTTTGGTGAAATGTCTATGTCAATTTCTTGCCCATTTAAAAATTGGATTATTTATCTTCTAAAATTGGATTATCTATCCAGAAATAATTGTAATAGGTGTGTCCCAAGGAGTAAGGGAAAATGGAGGCAGCAGGGTGAGTGGAAAGCAAGATGGCAGCAAATATTTCCGTAGATGGGAGAGGGGCTACCCAGTTGGAACTCTGCTCTGATCAGCTGTCAGGGCTGGACTTGCCTCATTCTTGAACTTCTGGTTTCCGGCCTCAATCCCCATCTGTACATGGGGTTGTACAAAGCCTTTGCCTTCCCTGCCTTCCCAGCCATCGGTCCTCAACCTCATCACTGTGCCTGAAATGTTCTTTTCTTCTTTGTCTCTGAGACAGTCCTATTTTCCTTCTCTATCTCTAAACCCTTCCATTCTTTGCTCTGGAGCTGCCACTGACAACAAGCCGTCTCCCCTGCATCCTGTCTCTCCAACAATTGCTCTCTACCTCTTTGTGTTTTCCTGGCTTTCCCCTGAAGATCCCCTTCCCCTCACTGCTCTCTTGTGGTATGTGTTCTCTCACACCCCAGGAGGTTGGGTAGACGCCATTGCACCCTGTTGCCTTCTCTGTGGCACACGCCAGTAGTTGAATACATCCTCTGTCTTGGTTGCTGTCATCTATGACTTCTTGGTTGCTACATTCACCAAAGACAATGGCACCTGCTCCCAATCTCCTTCGTGTCCTTGAGTCTTGCTCTTACTCTGGTGACTTTAGCAAACATGTGGAACAGCCACCCAACACCATGGCCTCTCTGGTTCCTGGGTCTTTCCATCTCGGGCAATCTTTCCCTCTCTATCTCAACCATCGACTTCCATAGCTACACCCTGAAGCTGCTTGTCATCCCCCAAACTGCTCCACCTCCAAAAATCACTAATTCTGGCCATAACCCCCCCTCTCTCCAGCTTGCTTCTTCAACTATGCCTACTGGGAGTAGTCTTCAACCTCAGTGGGGACCTCCAGGCCACTGGTAACTCCTTTCTCAAAGCCCATCAGTGGGAGCTGATAATTTTGCACAGCAGCGATTTTCTTCACTTGTGTCTTAATCAGCTTAAATGGCCAGAACCTGAATTCCCTTGTCCTCTGCCATTTGAACATTTTCTTGACAAAACCCCAAAGCTGGGTAAACCCAGCTTTCCTTTACTTCCATGTGTGACCTGAGCAGTGGGTGCTGCAGCAGAAAGTCACATCACAGAAGAGGTTGGCCCCACCCTATATTTTTGGCTACCAGCTTCATTACAGGCCCTGAGTGCCACTCCAAATTTCTCTGGTCAACTTGCCCTCCCACCCTTACTCATGACTTTCCAATATTTCAAGCCTTCTCCAATATCCTTAAATCTCCAACCTCCAACCTCCCCTAACTTCCCTGACCCCTCTCTTAGTAGGTAACATTCTCATTGATGACTTCTCAGGGGAAATTGAAGGCATCAAATAGTAAGTTCTTCAAGATCTTCTTCAAGGCTTGCAACTCCCCAGTGCATCTGCCCCCAATCTCTTCTTCTCCTCTCCCATTGTCTTAGTGAAGCTGAGTGGCTCAGGCCCCAGAAAGGAAGAGATTGCTTCCTCTGTCATGCTTTGGATCCTCTCCCCATCATCAGCAATACCTTCTCTCTCTTGAATATTCCATTCTCCTTTTCCTCCTCATCATTAAAACATGACCAAGTCTCTTTCATCTTTAAAGACATCTTCCTTGGCCCCATATCCTCCCCTGCTTTTCCCCTATCCTTGTCTCCTCCCTGCTTCACAGGCAAAATCCACGAAATAACTGTCAACACCCTCAGCCTGTTTCCTTACTTCCCACTAACTCCTTAATCCAATCTGCCCCCATCGCTTCTGCTGCAGCCCTTGCTAAGATCACCACCTCCATGTCACCAAATCCAATGGATGTTTTCCAATCCTCATCACACTTGGCGTCTCAGCTGCAGTTGACGTGGCAGCCCACCCCTTCTTTATAGCAATACCTTCTTCCCATGGCTTCTGTGCTTCCATCCCATTCTTCTTCCTCAAGCCTTGTTTTCCCCACTGCTGGGTCCTAGGCTGTGGTTTTGTGTGTGTGTGTGTGTGTGTGTGTGTGTGTGTGTGTGTGTGTGTGTGTGTGTGTTTTTACGGAGTCTTGCTCTTGTTGTCAGGCTGGAGTGTAGTGGTGCGATTTCGGCTCACTGCAATCTCCACCTCCTGGGTTCAAGTGATTCCCCTGCCTCAGCCTCCTGAGTAGCTAGGATTACAGGTGCGCACCACCACGCCTGGCTAATTTTTTTGTGTGTGTGTGCATTTTAGTAGAGATGGGGCTTCACCATGTTGGCCAGGATGGTCTCAATCTCCTGACCTTGTGTTGTGATCTGCCTGCCTCGGCCTCCCAAAGTGCTGGGATTACAGGCATGAGCCACTGCACCTGGCCAGCTATCTTCTTTTATCACCCTAACCTCCGACTCAGGAACATCAACCCACAGCCACATTTATTTCTCTAAACCAGAGCTCTCCTCTGAGATCCAGACCCTATGTCCAATGACCCATTTTCCATCTTCCTTTGGCTGTTTCAGAGCACCTCACACTCATCATGTCCAACAATATTGCGTGGTATTCCAGAGTTTCCTATTTTGCATCTGGAAATGCAAACTAGAAACCGGGGCACCATCTTTACCATGTTCCTCCCTCTTTTCCTCCTTTTCCAATCCACCACCAATTCTTGTCAATTCAGCCTCTCAAACAGCCCTCAAATCCACCCATTTCCCCCCTATCACCACTACCACCACATCAACCACCATCTTTTGTCTTGGCTACTGGAATAGCCTCCTAACTGGTCTCTTTGAAACCCTAAGCAATTTTCTACACTGATCCAAAGTATTTTTTTTCAAAACACAAATAGATCATGTGATCCTGCTGCTTAAAATCCTTCTCTGGCTTCCCTTGGATCCTTAATCTGTTCTACAAGGTGTTGCACAATTTGGCCCTGCAACCAGCCCACTGTCCTTCTCATCTTGTACACATTCTCCTGCACTCTGTATTCCAGTTTCTAGGGTTCACTCTGCTCCCTCCCCACTCATCACCTTTGCATATGTTTTCTCTATGTCTAGAACACCCCATCCCTGGAACTAGTTAACTTTCATTCATTCTTCAGAACTCAGTTCAAGGTCATTTCTCTGGAGAAGTGTTCCTGAGCCCCATTCTAGATTATGTTCCTTTGTTAATCATCCTTGCATTTCTTTCCCTCTGATGCTCATCTCAGTTTATAATCAGTAAGACATTAATCAGCATAGTTTTTTATTAATGTCAGTATCTCCCACAAGAGTATGACCCCCTTGAAAGCGGGGATGGCATCTATTTCTGCTTGCCATTATATTCCCAGTAGAGTACAGTGTCTGCACACAGTAGACACTCAATAAATATTTTTGAATAAATAAATTATATATTGGCCCAGGTAGTTCCATTGTTCATTCATTCAACAAGCATTGATTGAGCTCTTTTCATATACTAAGCACCATGCTAAGGGCTTGGGATAAGAGATGAGAGAGGCACAGCCTCTGCCTTTGAGGACATAGTAGCCTACAGGGGGAGTTGGATATGTGTGCAGAGGGTCCAAGGACCCTCTGTGCTGTAACCAGGCATATACCTAGCACTGGAGAAGCAAACCTAAGGACATGATGGACCCTGCTCAGGGTGACCAAATAAAGACCAGCAGAGGATGCTACTGCTGAGCTGGTCCTGAGGAGTGGAGTGTGCTCAGGAGGGAAGGCCATGCCTGGCAAAGGAAGCAGCACATCCACAGGCAGGGAGCAGCAACTTGTGTTGTGTGTCTGGAGGGTGGAGTTCACAAGGCCAAGAGGTGAAGTGGAGTGGCAGTGGATGAGCCCAGCAAGATTGATGAGGGCAGATGAGCATGTGCCAGGGGAGGTTTGTAGATGAAAAGGGCGGGGGCGGGGGCAGGGGAGGAGTAGGGCTGACATGATCAGGGCTGGATTGTAGAGAGAGAATTCCTGCATGTGATGTGGTGGGGGTGGATAAGAATGGGCATGATAAAGGCCAGTGGGGGCTAGCAGACCAATTCGTGTGAGGGATGGGTCAGCATGGCACAAAAGTGGTCATTCCTGGAGGCAGACCAGTGTGCCACACCCTCTGTAGTGCAGCAATGCTGATAGGGGCTGCATGTTTGCAACTCCAAAATGCATATGTGGAAGCCCTACTTCCCAAGATGATGGTGTTCGGACGTGGGGCCTCTGGGAGGTAGTGATGAGGGTGGAGCCCTTGTGATGGGATAGGTACCTTCATAAGAAGAGACACTAGAGAACTCACTTCCTCCCTCTCTCTCTGCTCTCTGCCAAGTGCACACACAGTGAGAAGGCTAACTACAAAGCAGCAAGCAGGCCCTTGTCAGACACTGAATCTGCTGGCACATTGGTCTTGGACTTCCCAGCCCCTAGAACTGTGAGAATAAATGTGTGTTTTTTAAGCCACCCAGTCTATGGAATTTTTGTTATAGCAACCTGACCTAAGATGCTCAGGGAGAGGGGCTTTCCTGACGCAGAGAGAAAATCTCTGGGGCCCTCTCCTGCCTTGCCACTGGGGAGTCTTTGTGTGTCTGCCTTTCCCCAAGAGGAGAAACGAAAAGTATCCTTAGGATGGAATGTGATCAGATTTCAGCAGACATTGAGACAGTCCTGAGTCCTAGAAGCACTGGCAAGGTGGGGACTGTTTTTATTTTCTGTATTTTCTGATGCTGTGACACTTGGAGCCTTGCTGACCTGGAGAGACTGCCCTTCCCAGGGCTAATTCCTAGAGATAGCAAACACCCACCCCAGAGCACATTCTTCAAATGCCAGCCACCCACCCACAGCCCCCACCCTCACCCATCTCCTTTATCAGGCTGGGTCACTGTCCCTAGTCCCAATCATTTGACCAGACACTGGACAACAAGGGGCAGCCCCCGTGCCCCAGAGCCCACCAGAATTATTCAGATCAGCCAATCCTAAACCTGTCTACCCTGCTTACCCTGTCTCACCCATTCCTTCTAGCAAAAACCACAATAAAGGTTCTTGCCCATGCTTCCCCCTTATTCCCTCTGCCTCCTGACTGGCCCTGTGTGGTGTGCTGTGACTCCTGTTTCTAGATATCTGTGAGTATGAACTTCCTTCATCACCATCATGTCCCTCTGTGTGTCTTACCATACCCAATTAGAAGAAATCCCTGGTATGTTTTAAAACAGGGCCCTTGACTCCTAAGGCTCAGATATCCATCAAGCCTATCTGGAGTCTACAGGAAACTGAGGACCATCAAGCATGGCATGATCCCTCTTTCTGTTTTTTTGAGATAGGGTCTTATTCTGTCACCCAGGCTGGAGTGCAGTGGCGCGATCTCGGCTTACTGCAACCTCCGCCTCAAGGGTTCAAGCGATTCTTCTGCCTCGGCCTCCCGAGTAGCTGGGATTACAGGTGCATGCCACCACGCCCAGCTGATGTTTGTATTTTTGGTAGAGATGGGGTTTCACCATGTTGGCCAGGCTAGCCTCGAACTCCTGACCTCAAGTGATTTGCCTGCCTTGGCCTCTCAAAATGCTGGGATTACAGGCTCTGATATGATTTCAAATGTGGGTTACTGTCTCCAGCACTCTCTTGTCCTTGAGTAGGAGACTGAGCTGACCTGGCTAGGTTAAGCTTCACGGTCGTGATTAGTGGAGAGCCATTTTCTCCAAGGCAATGGTCTCACCCCTGCCTTAATGTGAGAATCACCAGGGGAACTCTTCAAGCTACCAAGGCTGGGCCCCACTGGGTGGAGGTTTTGATTGGAGGAGTCTGGAGTGGGGCCCAGGTGCTGCTGTTGGTTTATAAGTTTCCCAGGTGATCTAATGTAGAGTTAGGGACAAGAATGACAACCCTAAAGTCTAATTCCCCTGAAGTCCGTAGCCAAATCTATGACTGACTACAACCCAGATTTCTCCCCTCCTCATCAGTGAGCTCAGTTCGGTTCATTAGAGGACTATGTGTCTTCTTCATAAAGAGGACAATCTTCCCCTGACCTCAGCTGGGGACCCTTGCGTCCTGGGTCCTGGAGATGAAGGGGCTCCAGCACCCAATTGAGAAGCTGAAGTCACAAACACAAGTCGCCCTGCGCTCCCACTATTCGTGATGATGTTGGTTGCCATACAAATTTAGCCCATAGTGGGCTGGTTGTGTTTGAGCCTCCCCCACCAAGTTCTGTATGGGAAATCTAGTTAAGAGCCTTCTTCCTGGGGGAGGTTGAGTGTAACAGCTGCTCTTCGCCAGGGCTGATGGGCCCGCCAGGATGCAAGCCAGGTGCTGCCCCTGGAGCCGAAAGCCTTTCATCCCCAAGGACGGGTTCGAATTTCAGGCTGGTGTCCAGCAGCCAGGCCGGTGTCCACTGCTGCTGCTGAGGACAAAGACACATCCTGGGCTGTGAGGACAGAGGCACCTCCACCCAGGAGCTGGGGTTCACAGCATGCTCTGACACATTGAGAAAGAGGTATTGTGCAGTTGCTGTGGATCAGAGATCCTCCTCCCTTGCTTGCCTCTATTCTAGAAGCTGGGAAGCTAAAACACTGGATTTCCCAGGCTCTACTGCATTGAGAGGCAGCCATATTCTGGCCCAGAATATGTAGGAGAAAATCCCTAGGGAGGGATGTCTTCTGGAATAAAAGGCAAAGTCTCACTTGGAGAAGAAAATCCTTCGTGTCTTTTGTCCCCTCACTCATTTCCTTCTTCCTGCCTGGAATGTGAATGGGATGTTGGTGTATTGAAGCCATCCTGTGACTGAGAGGGGACAAGTGTGTGACTGAAAGCCTGTGTTCTAAAGATGATAAAGCAAAAAGATGGAAAGAGCCCAGTCCTTGGCTGAATCAGCCCAGGATTCAGCCCCTAGACTTCTTGTTGCATGACACAAACCAACCCCTTAGTCTCCTATGATAGGGATTTTTCTCCCTTGTACCCAAACACATTTCTATTAACGCCTAGGTCACTTCTGACAAGTGGGTGCCAGAGGCTGGTCTCCAGAAAGGCGACCTAACATTGTGAAGAGGTTATTCGAGTAAATGAGTAAATGCTGGGGGACGTGGATTCCAGCCCCAATTCTACATATAGGCTGTGGCTTAGGGAGTTATTTACTGTCACTAAGGTATAGTTTACTGATCTGCAAAATGGCAATAATACCTGTCTCACACAGCAGGGCTATTCTAAAAATAAAATGAGTTAAAAGCATGGAAGTATTTTTAAGACTGTGAAGCAATGTCTGTGGGTCAGGTTTTGTTATTGTGAACAAAAGGCATCAGCAATTTTTTCCACTGGCCCCTGGAGCAGCAGTGACCTTGACAGCCGGAAGACTTCCCCCAAATGGTCCATATCTCCAGCTGCCTGGAGCCAGAGAGACTGAGCTTCCTAGCATCTTTGGTGGGGCTAGAAATAAGCGGCCTGGGAACACTGGTGCACATGGAGACACAGCATCTCACAGGCAGCCCTCTGGTCCTGTCCATGTCCCCAGGGGGTATTAAGCTCACCTGGGAATGGGACTGTTACAGAATCCTGGAGCACTGGAAGGAATAGGGATCATGTTGCCTTTATGGTAAACCTAGCAGGAACCATCCAGGATCTTCCACAGCCTCCCAGCAATGGGTCCCCCACTATCCTAGGAATGCAGTTCATTCTGGTACAGCTCAGGTTGTTAGAAAGCGCTATGTCCCATGGAGCCCCAAAATGCCTTCTTCAAACTCACACTGTCTCCAAGAATGACATTACAACAGGCCCTGTCCTGCTTGCGCATGGCAGCCCCTCAGATATTTGAAAGCATTTATCACGGCTTTCAATGACCTGCTCTTCAGGCAAAAGGTCCCAGTTTCTTCACTAATTCAGCTCCCTGGGGCTCCATCCTACATCCTGCCTCAAGTGGCTCACAGTTAGTGAGGGAGACAGACGTGTAAACAGCAACAGTGTGATGCTAGGAAAAAGGGGCCACTGCAGGGAAAATCATCTAAACAGACATTATTATTCTGAGTCTATAAATGGAAAAATGGAGGCTCAGAGGGATCAGGGTCTCTGCCTAAGGCAGTGAACTTCAGATGTGAATCCTACTCGGCTGCTGTGCAGCCTTGGGCAAGTTGCCTAAACTCTCTGGGCCTCAGGTTCACTATGTATAAGATGGAGATAATAATCAAAGTGCTTTTCTCTTAGACTGCATGCATATTAAGTGAATTAATACATGGCTCAGAATAATGCCTGGCATATGTGAAGCGATCAACACATGAAAGACAAGTGAATGGCTTCTCCGGGATTCAAAATCATATCGCTTGTCTCCAAATTCCACTCTCTTCCCCCTGCTCAGAGGGTAGAGGGACAGATTTGGAGCTGACTTTTACTCACAACAATATGGTATTTGTTTGTGTGTTGCAAATTCCTGCACACCTAGGTCTCTGGACACTTGTGCAATTTAAAACATCCATGCTACAAACATATACTTGTTGGCAACATGTTCCGGCATCTCCGAATCAAGTGCCTTCTGCCACTGTGCTGCCCAGTCCTCTGGGGAAGACAGTCCCTCTAGAGCATCTGCCCACTCAAGATGGCTGGGGAAGGAACGCTCTCGCCTGGCTCACATGGCTCTGGCTGTGTGCCAAGGGGTGTGGGCCAGCCGGGTGGCGAGTTCAAATCCTCATTGTACTCTGTCCCCTCCTCAAAGCCTGTGCTGCGTACCCCAGGTCACTGCAACTTTTTTGTCTTAACAAAGCTGAGAAACGTATGTAAATTTCAAAGCTTCATCCGCAGCCAAGCAGGCAGCAAAAATCACTACATGTCAAATGATGAATTAAGATATTATCCATACTGCATGAAAGGGAGAGAGAAGAGGAAACTGATGGAAGAGAAAGAAAAAAAGAGAGCTCCTAAGCAACAAAGGGTGTGGATCGTTTCTTTAGTAAAGTAGCAATCAGACAAATATCTCTATCTCCCAAGCTACATTCATATCCACCATCCTAACCATTTCCTCCTCTGACTTAACCTGTTTCTATGAATGGCACTGCCATTTTGTGAAATTCAAAGTATGAATCATCTTTCGACTCTTCCCTCTCAAAGTCACGCCCAATTCTTACTGATTTCTGAGTTTACAGTCTCTAGAATCTATTCTCACCTTTCCCCATCCTTTCTGACACCCTTGAGCGAGGTCTGCGCTAGCTCTTGCCTCTATTTCGATAGCATCCTAACTGGCCTTCTAACCTCTAAACCTCTCTTCCTATTCACTAGATGCTTGCTTACCATCAGAGAAAGCTAGTGGTGTTTTGGTAAACCAACTCTCTCAGGAAAAAAAGAAAAATCAGGCCCTGACTTGTAGCGCTTGTTCATTTCCACGGGTGATATTCACACCGTGGTCTGTCCAAGCTACCAACGTGAGGTGAGTAGCTGCAGCATTGGAAAGACGCAGAATTGGCGTTTTGCAAGCTCATTGCTGCCCGATAATCTTCCTAAAGAACAACTCGCTACAGACTTAGGCCCTAAATATAAACTTCATAACCTGGCGTCTGTGGCCCTGCACCTCTAGCTGTCAGTTAGCCTGCCCAGGGGACTCCATCATACCCATACACATGCCCACACAGATGGAGGATGTTTCTGATCTCCAGTGTGATTCTTGCTTCCCCACCTCTGTGCCTTTATTTGTGTAGTCTCTCTGCCCATCAGAAAATCCTTCCCCTTCCTCAAGACTCATCTTATCTATGAATACTTCTTTGAAGTCCCTTGGACCAGAGAAGCTGTCCTCATTCTTTGAACCCCAATAGCATTTTGCTTGTACCTTTGCTGGGGCACCTTCCATATTCTGCTATGTATTTGGTTCTGTGTGGGCTTCTTTTGGCCTCTCTTATTAGATTATTATATTCTTTTTTTTTTTTTTTTTTTTTTTTTGAGACAGGGTCTTGCTCTGTTGCCCAAGCTGGAGTGCAGTGGTGTGATCTCGGCTCACTGCAACCTCAATCTCCTGGGCTCAAGCAATCTTCCAACCTCAGTCCCCTGAGTAGCTGGGGCTACAGGCACATGCCACCACACCTGGCTAATTTTTAATTTTCTTTGTAGAGACGGGGTCTCCCTGTGTTGTCCAGGCTGGTCTCAAACTCCTGGGCTCCAGCGATCCTCTCACCTTGGCCTCCCAAAGTGCTGGGGTAATACATGTGAGCCACCTGCCTGGCCTTCAATTATTATATTCCTGACAGAAGAATTATTATTTCTTTGTTGCTCCTGAAGTGCCTGGCATATTTTCTTGCACATAGTAGGTGCTTAAGACATATTTGTTGAAATGAATTGTACCCATTTTCTCTGTTAGGAAACAGATTTTTTTGGTTTTTTTTTTCAATGTTCTGGAAAGGGAAAGAAACTTTTGGCCACAGAGCTGGATGAGCCCGTTGGACTGCTGGCCCTGACACTGTATTGCTTGCTAAGCAGCCTGCACCTTGGCTTGGGAGACTCGAAGCCTCTGGTCCTTTACTTCCTCCCTCACACATGACACCGCCTTCTAGAAAGTCAAGACCAGCTCAGCAGACCTGACGCTCCCTCCCAACAGCATCCACAGAAAGCACTGGTGGGGTTGGCTCCTGGCTAGGGCCGGCAAGATCAGCGTTTGCCTAAAAGCTAGGTCGGGGCCTCAGCCGACCCAGGAAGCCTCGGCGGTAGAGCCAGAGCTGGGGCCATGCCGCCAGGCCTGGCGCTGAGCTGTGGCTCGGCCCCCTCTGCTCTCGGCCTAAGCCGCCGCAGTCGCCAGGGCCCCTAGTGTGAAGGAATTTGAGTTCTAACTTTAGGTGGCTACGTGGCTGATGGCTGTGTTTGTGAATATCTCATTCCTACTTTGGTTGCCCAGCTGGTGGGAACAGAACGGGTAGTCATGGGACTGTCATCGTGTGCTGTCCAGGTTAACATGTAGCATTTCTATTACTATTAACAGACTTTCTGCTCCTCACTCCATCTGTTCTCTGAAATAATTGCAGTTGTACAGACCATGCCTTCGCTACAGGCAAGCTCTGGGGAAGAGGATAGTGCTTTTATGAGAAAAAAAAAGTGTTAAAAAATAACAGCAAACATGAGAAGAGAGTGGGGATGGAGCTAGCAGCAGGTTTCCAATTTCTTTCAGATTCCGGCCTGCAAAGGTGGCGTTTTTCACACTTGTTCGGGATGACCAAGCCCAGATAGATGGGGGTGAGAGGCTGGGCTGGCGGCTCAGTCTTTAGGACGTGGTGTTGGTCATCACGGGATTCAGCCCCAGTTGAGGTGGGTGGAGCCTTGGTTGGGCTACCCAGCTGGGAGGGGCGGGGCTCTTGGGAAGAGGCAGGGGATTTGGGGGTGGCATGGCGGTGTCCTGCTCAAAGGAGCTAGATGGGCTCAAGGCCTGGGGGAAAGGCTGGTGGATCAAGAAAGGCTGGTGGGGAGGCAGAGGTTGGAACTAAATGACTGGTCCTATCTGGGCCTCTGATTCTCCACATGCAAAATGGGAGAGGTTCATCTCAACACCTTGCTTTCTTGAAGGGCTGTTAGGAGAATGAATGGGTTACTACAACATAGTGAGGGTTCTTCTGGCAAAAAGGACTACAAGGGATGATGAAGACTTGGTGTGTGAAATACAATAGCTACTGGTGGCACAAAACAAATACTTGCAGGGTTGAAGCCTCTGGTTTCTAAACCTAGTGTGTGTGGGTTTCTGTCTTCCCATAGGGTGCTAAACAAGGCATAACTGAGAACCACAACCTGACAGACCCTCGTGATTTGTTCTGGTTCCTTCCCTCCCACTGCCAGCTCTTCCACATGAGGGGCCCATCTCATCCTGTGAGGCTGAAAATGGTGTTTTTACCCCCTCGCCCAATCCCCAATTGGAATGGCTGAGGAGGGAGGCAATGTTGAGCTTTTTAGGAGTGAACTTGTTGGGGAAAGAAAGAAATGAATTAAGGGAAGACAGCCATGAGATTTCTAAGTCTTCTTCCAATTTCAAGGAAGTGTTTTCATTTAAAAGAAATCCACAGAATGTGACCGGTCTGCTGTAAATAAGACATTTGTTGGGGAAATTTTTTTCTGTGTGTGGGACACTATACTATTCTCCATACCCATCAGAAGATTTCATAAAATTCCAGAAAGGCTCAGAGAATCAGATGAATTATATCTAACCGTGATCACAGTGTAAAACATGGTTCAGGTTTCGGATAGATTTTGCCTGTCTTCTTTACTTCATATTACCCTCTAAACTGAGCATCATGGCCTAGATTTTCCCTGAAACTAGGTTCAGTGGGGACTGGTGGGCCTTTAACAAAGAATTTTTTAAACACACAGGTGTGGATGAAAATGTGACCCTATTGGCTGGGGTGTCCCAAAAGAACATGGTTCTTTTCTTTTCTTAAAAAGATTTTTTCTTCTTTTAATTTTTTTTTTTTAAAGATGGGGTCTTACCATCTTGCCTAGGCTGGTCTGCAAATCCTTGGGCCCAAGCAATCTTCCTGCCTCGACCTCCCAACGTGCTGGGATTACAGACATAAGCCACTGCGCCCAGCCTTGGTTCTTTTGTTAGGGAATTGGAAGGGTGAGAATTGTGAGCAATTCCTGCCTGTTGAGAAATTTTCAGAGTTACCTTGGGAACACCCACATGTTCCTCTTGGGTCAAAGACTTGGTTGGAAGAATGTGGGGAAAATGTGATTCAGTTGCTTGGGAGAATGTCTGTGTTAAAGACTAGTTACATCGCACTGGCTTTTGGTGTGTTTGCTCCCATCACCACCTTGTGATCTCTGCCAGGGACTGGTGGCTGGCTCTCAGTGTCCTCTGCTGAGTACTGTGGCCCAGTGCCTGACACACATGAGACAAACAATAAATGTGCATGCTGAGTGCATGAACAAAATACAGGAAATATATAACTAATGGTACCAATTGCCAAGGAGTTTACCACCAAGTAAGTGCCTTTTCCATAAAAAGCAAACCCTGGATGTATAAATTGATGTAATCAGCAATAAAAGATTCTCGAAGAAATAATAGCTACCATTAGTCAAGCCCTTTTCAACTACATGCCAAACCCCTCATATCCCCTGACGCATTTTATTCTGCAGCCAACACACCAGCTCAGCACTATCATCTCCATTTTAAAGAAGAGAAAACTGAGGCTTAGGGAGAAGACTGAGTAACTTGCCCAAGGGCACATCATAAGTAAGTAGCAAAGGCAAAAATCAAACCCAGCTCTGTCTGACTGCGAAGCAGCAGCTCTTAGCCACTCTCTTCTGTGGCCCTTTGAGGGGGTGGAAGCAGGATTACTGTAAAGTACAATCATTCCTACTTCATCTGTCAGAGTTCTTTAGGGGGTAAATAACTTAGTGGGAAAGGAAATTGTATTTAGTTTTTCAAAAGCTTTTGACAAGGTTACTTTCAAAATTAAGAACCTTTGGTGCCAAATATTTTGTCATTGATAGGGAACAGCTTAGGGACAACAACTAACAAAACAGCAAACGAGTCCTTTCTCTGTTCACTTCTAGGTTGCTTTCTTTTGGGTTCAACTCTAGGCCTATTTATTCTACACCTTCATGGAAGAGGAATTGTGCAATGAGGCCTCCAGGTAATCAGAGGATCAGGGAGGCCCTCTGCATGTGCAAATGCCACCTGGTGCAGATAAATCCAGGCTGATGCCAAGAGGCTATGTGAGAACAGAGAAAGTTGGCAGCCCTGTGCTAGAATGAACCCTGCATGTAGTTCTGGGAGGACAACTTGGAAAAGGAAAAGAATGGCTACAGACTGTTCCCTAAAGACACCAGCCCAAAGGGCCACTGAGACCTGAAAAGACAATGAAAGGTCAAGCTTCACTGGGAAGGAAACACACATATATTGGTGCACTGCCTTCGCAGAGAACCATCGTAGGCCTGCCTAGAAGTGCTGTCTTTGGTTTCCAGTGCTGCTGCAGAAAGGGCCACTCAAATGGCCAAATATAAGAAACGGGCAAGAGAGAGGGAGAGGCCATGTAAGGACAGAAGAAGGAGACGAGGTATGTTCAAAGTATTTCAAGTTACTAGGAGTACAAATGTTCAAACACAGTCTTGGTTATCAAACCCTGGAAGGCAGAACTAGAGCAAACTCTTGACACTTCAAAAGGAAGCAGTTAGTACAGATAAAAGGAACTGCTAACTTACACAGTGGGTAGTCAACTCGTCTAATTCATTATCCCCAAGAGGCGAGACAGGTTGAAAATACAAATTGCTCTTTAAAACGTTTGGAGAAACTGGCGGGTGGTCGATTCACAGTGGATTCTTGGGTAGATCGTGACTTTTAGGAGGGGATCCCTAAGGACTGAGAGCAGAGAGGAGAACTGTGGTTATTAAAAGTCTGGGTATGGTGGCCAGAGGCAGCATTTCCAGCCGCATGGAAAATGGTTCATTTGGACCCAGGGTGCCAATTCTGATGCTCTTGTGGGGCTGAAGGAGGTAGGAAATATTAAGTGCATATTCTGAGTAGAGTGAATATGGCTTACAAAAAGTAATTGCTGCTCCCTACAAATATATGAGCCATGTCATCAGGGAGAACCTTAAAAACCTGAGTTTAAAATCCATGGGGCTTTGGAACACTCTTGCAATGAAATGGAAGGAGCATGACTCTGTCAACAGACCAGGATCCCAACAGGCCTGCACAGCCATAGGAAGGGTGTGCAGGGCCGTTCCTACTGCCATAAGACGCAGGGCTGGCTTCACCTGCGTGCAGCCTCTGAAGCTGCACAGGCCCTGCACTTAGAAGGGCAGCTGCTTGGTTTAATGCTCTGCTGTTGCCATCTTGAAATTCTCGATACTTTTTGAACTACAGGCCCTGAATTTTTATTTTTATTTTTTGAGATAGAGTCTAGCTCTGTTGCCCAGGCTGGAGTGCAGTGGCGCTAACTCTGCTCACTGCAACCTCTGCCTCCCAGGTTCAAGTGATTCTCATGCCTCAGCCTCCTGAGTAGCTGTGATTACAGGCGCCCGCCGCCACATCTGGCTAATTTTTGTATTTTTAATAGAGACGGGGTTTCACCATGTTGGCCAGGCTGGTCTCGAACTCCTGACCTTAGGTTATCCTTCTGCCTTGGCCTCCCAAAGTGCTGGGATTACAGGTGCGTGCCACCATGCCCAGCTAATTTTTTGTATTTTTAGTAGAGACAGGGTTTCTATGTTTTGGCCAGGCTGGTCTTGAACTCTGACTTCAGGTGATGCACCTGCCTCGGCCTCCCAAAGTGCTGGGATTACAGGTGTAAGCCACTGCGCCTGGCCAGGCCCTGCAATTCTATTTTGTGCAGGCCCCCACAAATTATGTTGCTGGTCTGGTTAGCAACTACTCAGTTGATCTAATAGTGGAGGGGCCAGAGAAGGGCCAAGGAAGAAAGGCCAATCGAGGCAGCTGGATCCAAATGATACCAGGAAGTGGGACATGTATAGAATGAACAGTTTCCTAGGAAACGGGTTGCTCCATCTAAGTGTCATACACAGGCTTTGCTGAAAACATTTCCTAATGTCAGGGAATCAGCCAAGAGAAACCAGGCCTGGGAGAACCTGGGGTGTACTTGACGGTGCTCAACCACCTGCTGCATGGCCAATCCATGAATGGAATCATCTAGGAAATTCCAACATCATCTAGAAAAGAGAAAATAAAATTAGCCTTATTGGGCCTGGTCCTGAGTGGATGTTTGGAAGTTGAATGTCAGCCTTGCCCCAGACACGTGTGTTTTTCAGAAATATTCTTAAGTAATGACTTAAGCTTATGACAAGGGCCACTCCTGAGTTATCTGCGAAGCTCGAAGAGCCTGGATTCTGGATCAAGGGTGAAGACGATGAAAGAGGGAAAACAAAGACCCTCACAGGAGTGAGGCGATGCCCCTCCGCTCCTCTCACTTCTCCTCTGACGGCTCTGAAGCAACATTTCTAACAAGCACTTCGCTCTTGGGGCCTTGGCTTTTCCGTTGCCAGAGCAAGTCAACTCAAATCCTCCTTAGAAAGCACAAAAGCGCTGATTCAGTTGGAAAAGTGGGAAAAAAAATACCACTACTGAAATAATAACTGGAGTGCTCATATTGTCACAGAAGTAATTACAGAAGAAACACCAAGATTCGGCCCCGGAAATTTTCCAAAGACGCTTCTGCCTCTATAAACCGGCATTTTCCAGCTGACAGCGAAAGAAGTTGCTATAAATTAGGACGAGACTGTACTAAAGGAAATCCTGGATTGCAAGGCTATACCCGGTTAGAAAATTTATTTATTTATTTATTTATTTTGAGACAGAGTTTCACTTTTGTTGTCCAGGCTGGAGTGCAAAGGCGCGATCTCAGCTCACTGCAACCTCTGCCTCCCGGGTTCAAGCGATCCTCCTGCCTCAGCCTCCTGAGTAGCTGGGATTACAGGCATGCACCATCACACCTGGCTCATTTTGTATTTTTAATAGAGACGGGCTTTCTCCATGTTGGTCAGGCTGGTCTTGAACTCCCGACCTCAGGTGATCCACCCACCTCAGCCTCCCAAAGTGCTGGGATTACAGGTGTGAGCCACCCACCATGCCCAGCCAAAAATTTCAAGTATCTCAATAAGGGGTCCCCTGCGATTTTCTTCCCTTTCACTTAACTGTGTTCTCTTTTCTCTCTCTTTTATTTTGATTTGTTTTGTTCTGTTCAGAAAGTTGGTTCTGTTGGGGATATATTCCTCCAGGAGTTCAGGGAGAGACCACTCCTTCCTAGCCAAGGGCTTCAGAGGTGTGCCCTGGCCCACTGGCCGGGTTACTGCTTTGCCCCCAGCCAGAATCTGACGTATCTGGGATCTGACTCTGACTCCCCTCCCTGCTCAAAGCCATTGGTCCTTAGTTGATTGGACCATGGTGGGCACTTGACCTGGGGCAGCCAACCCATAAGCTAGCCAGTGTATGCCCTGGCACAAGGAAAGGTGGGCCACTCTCAACCCTATGAACCAGGGCCCATTAGCAGGGGGCAGGAGAAATCAGGGTCATGGCAAACTAAAGCCCCATGCAGGCAGGGCCCCCAGGAGCTAATTTACCCAGGATGCAAAGGGGAGAGCAGCAGTATAAAGGGGAATCAGTTGCCCAGACCGCCTGAGGCCTGCCAGCTCTCCATTCTCTATCTGGTCCTCATGCATCCCCTATATCAGCCTTCTAGTCCTTGAAGGATGAAGGAAGACTTTCCAAGAGTCAGCGCTGAGCAGCTCTGCAATGGGCTGCCTGGGAGTGAGGGTGGGGTTAGAGAGGAAAGTAAATCCATCATCAGACCAGACGCAGTGGCTCACGCCTGTAACCCCAACACTCTGGGAGGTCAAGGCAGGAGGATCACTTGAGCCCAGGAGTTTGAGACCAGCCCTGACAACATACCAGGACGCATCTCTACAAAAAAAAAAAAAAATTGCTGGGTGTGGTGGTGTGTGCCTATAGTCCTAGCTACTCAGGAGGCTGAGGTTGAGCCTGGGAGGTTGAGGCTGCAGGGAGCCATGGGTGCATCATGGCACTCTAGCCTGGGCAGCAGAGAGAGACCAGTCTCAAAAATAAGTGAATAAACCCAGCAGCACATGGTAGAGATGTTCTAGGGAAGCTTCAGAGCCTCCTCTGATCTTGCCATTCCATGAGTCTGTGTATTTTGGGAGGCTGGTCAGCTCTACAACCATCTCTGTGGCCTGCTGGGGGAAACACCTTGCCATCCTTCAGGTTGAGAAATCCATTCTCAATATCACAGGTATTCCACCCACAGTCATTCTGCCCTCATGCCCCATAAGGCGCCTCTCGCCTCCTTAAGCCACTATCAGGCATTATTGGTTTAGAAATCTCTCCTCTGATCAGATCGCAGGCTCATCTGGACAAGCTGCTCAGCTCCTCTCTGGACCTGGCACGGGCCTGGCCCGGCACAGAATGAATGCGCGAAATGACTGGCGTGGTCAGCCAGGCCCTGGATGGGCAACCTTCTGCTCCTGTATTCCTACTTGCTGGGGTTGGGCCCGCCTAGGGGATAGCTTGGATGGCAGAGACTGGGACAGCCGCTAAGTTGGGGTACATCTAAAAGAGCTAGAGATGCCAGGAGAAATGTCCTTCTTCTATGCAGACCTCCATCTTTGGGCTGGTTCTGGTGGGTTGCTTCTCCTGTCTGTGTCCTCAGAATGCCACCCTGCATACACTGTGTGCACAGATCAGGGCATCTGTCTCCCTCCCATGGTCAGTGGCCTCTCACAGCCATCAGGGGAGGCTGCACACTGGGAGGCAGATTGGGAGAAGCAACAGCCTGGGGAGTCCCGGGCCCCAGAGTTCTGGTCCTGCACGACCAGGGCTGGCTCCTTCCTCTCCCTGTGCCACCTTCTTTTGAGTGGAAAAGGGGAAATGTGGCTCTTAGAAGTAGGAGCTCCTGCTTTTAAAGGCACTAAACCCTGGATTGGGAGAGAATCTGGTGGCCTTGGTCAAGCCATCATGGGATCGTCATCACCCCATTCTGAGAAATCGCATCAGGTTCTCTTGCCCCACCCTAAACCTACCTTTTCACTTGGCTGCTGAGCCTGTGATAACTGAAGTGTCACCACTGCGATGCCCACAGTTCTCCTTCTCTCGGAGAGGAGAAGGCCAGGGTGACAGGGAGTCTAGGTTTGCACCCCAAGCCAAGTAAGAGGTTGTGTCACTGATCCCCAAAGCATCTCAACTCCACTCCTTCATGAGGTTGAACCCACTGGGCCCGGAGTCTCCAGTTCCCTGCCCACATCTACCATTGCCTCACAGTGGCCAACACTGGTGAGTTGCAGAAAGGGGACTCAATACAAATGTCACCAAAAACTTGTAGTGTTTGGGTTTGGGCCAAATAGAGATTGCTTGTGTAGAGACAATGGAGGGTCGTAAAAGTGACATAACAAAGGGGGTCCTGGCAGGGCACGATGGCTCATGCCTCTGATCCCAGCACTTTGATAGGCCCAGGTGGGAGGATCACTTGAGCCCAAGAGTTTGAAACCAGCCTGGGCAACGCAGGGAGACCATGCCTCTACAAAAAAATTTTTAAAAATTTTAAAAAAGGGGATCCTGGTAAATTGGTCCTCAAGAGAAATCACTTCCATCACTGTGAATGATGTGCATGTCCAATCCACACCCCCAAAACAAGTCATTTTTCTTTACGTTATTCCTTGACTATGCAGAAGGTGGGCCCATCCCTCTGAGGCGGAGAAAGGAAGTAGAGGAATGTCAGCAAGTCCTGTTCAAAGGTCAGGGGCCCTGGGGCAGCAGGGTCAGAGCTGAAATTCAGATCTGCCATCCTCTCACATCCTACCCTGGCATACAACGCTTTAAGGTGTCACTTCTGCTTTAGAGATCTCTATATTTAAAATATATCCTTGGAAAAGAGTCTTCTACTCTACCTCCATCTTTTTCTCTGCTCTCTTGAAATCTCCATTTTCTTGGAGATTTTATGAAGTCTGTCTAGTTGGAAATTCAGAACACCATCATGGGGTGGGAGGAAGACCCCCAAGGGACAGGAGACCCTGGTTGCCATTCTGGTTTTATCCCTAACTAGCTGGGTAACTTCGGGTCTCCTCCTTGTTAAGATGACAGGCTAGGTCCCCCTCTGCTTCTCATATGCTTTACTTTGAAGGCTAAAGCAGCCTGGGTTTCATGAGGCAAGAGAGAGTCACCAGGCAGCCCCAGGAAGCAGGTCCATGGTGGGGGAGGGTAAACCCTAGCCCCTGTCCCCTTCCCTACAAAGATGGTTGTCACCCCTAGGAACAGCATCAGGGAAGACTGGGTGAGTGGAGGAAGCTGAGGATGGTCTGAGTTCTATGTGTCTCCTTGAGCAACCCTGCTCAACCCCAGCCCCCAAAATGCTCCAGGAAAGATGCCTGGACCTCAGGTGGCTTCGAGAGAATGCTCAGAACCTGAGCCTGCCACTCTCAGTGGGGGTAATCGCTGAACTCTGTGAGCCAAACACCTAGAAAGAGCTGAAATGACTTTAAATGCCTAAACATTTTAAAACAAACCTTACAACACAAGGCTTTTAATTTTTTTTTCTTTTGCCCCAGTGCTAAAGCTCTCTCTCTCTCTCTGTCGCTTTCTCTTTTGGGGGGAATTCAAAAGCCGTTTTATGCCTCATTACCTGCACACTGTGAGTGATGTCTGTCGGTCCATGTGCTGTAAATACCTTAAATCATGCTTCATTAAGAATATCTATGGTGCTATTAAAGAGCTATAATAGACAACGAGTTAACAGATGATTAAAGATGAATTCCATTTGTGTCAGTCACCAGCCAGAGAGAGACGAGAGGCTGTAAGTTCTCAACTCATTATCCAAGGGAGTGCAGCTCTTCCTGGATTTGTGAGGAGTAGGGAGGCAGGGGAGGGCTGTCTGCCTGCAGAGAGTGGAGTATGGGGCGAGCAGGGTGGTGGCGATGTGGGCTGTGCCAGGGGAGGATGAGTGTGTGGGACCAGCCAAGGGGGATAGGGGAGAGGAAATCCTGTGCAGGCTCAGAGAAGGGGAAGTGTGTGTGTGCATGTGTGTGTGAGTGTGTGCTCACTCCTGTGCAGGTGTGTCAGGAGCTGTGCTCACTGTCTGACGGTGCTGTTAGCTCTGCCTGGCTGTTCCCATGCACATGGTCAAATTCCACTTGGAGCCATAAGAAACAGATCAATTTTTGGTAGCCAGAGAAAAAGAGGCAGGTGGGAGGGAGGAGAGAGAGTTGCAAAGGTGGAGACACAGGACTCTTAGTAGTAGCTGTGGCAAGGAGAAAGGAAGAAGAAATTTCCTTTCTTCTGCTGTGTTTTCAGGGAAGAGACGATGATGAGTGTCATCAAGAAGACAGGCAGTTGGGGAAAAAGGCAGACTGCTGAGGGAGCGGAATTGTTTCCCTTTGAAGAACTATCCGATAAAGACAAACGTACACTGTCTAGTCTTTAAACTCTTCTCAGAAGCACTAGCCACCATCATTCAGAGAGCCAGATAACCTTACACTATTTTCTCCTAATAGAGTCCAGTGGCAGGAATCTGGAAAGCAGCAAGTACCAGCTCCAGGCAGCATGTCCATGGAGGAAGAGGGCAACCCCCAGCCTCTGTCCCCTTGAGATCTTAAAGTGCTTGGGCCTCTCAGTTCTGTGCTTGGGACCCTAAAGACTTCAGCAAGAATGTCTGGGTAAGGTCACATAATGAAATGAAGATGAACATAAAGCAGTTCTAATAGATGGCTTCAGTATTCTCCACGGCTATTAAACTTATTCATCCTTTAGAAGGTATTGTAATTATTCTCTCATTTTACAAATGGAGAAGCTGAGGCACTGAGTAAAAATAGATTATGGCTATCAATGAGTTAATAGATATTAGGTGTCTTCTACTGGGAGATGCGTTTCTGGCATCTAAGACCTGGTTCTTGCCTTCAAGGTGCTTTACAGTATAGACAGGAAGTGGGGCGTCCCACTGCACAGGCAGGGAAAGGAAAGCTACCGACCTGAGGTCAGTTAGAGGGCAGAAGGAGAGGGTGGAAGACATGGCAACTTGGTATTAGCAGCCTTGGTTGAATCTGTGTGTTACTTTGCTAATGATAACACACCAGCTCTTCTTAGCATCTTCTGACCCAGACGGTGTTTCCGTGCCCACTGCCAAGTTATCCTGGCTCTGCTGGCAATGCTGATGTGTGGCATTATGTGATTCATGTCCCCAGTGTTGCTGTCACATTCTCTGACATCCTGGGTGTCACCTGCCATGCTGTCTTGAATATGCTACTTGGCCTGGGGTGTTACTACAACTCTTCACTCTTCATATCTACTTTTTATGCAAAAAAAGGTTAAAGATGTCAAAATCTGATGCTTCTGATTCCTTTCACATACAGTCAACTCAAGACATTCACATGTCCATGGCTTTAATCTGTCATTTGTTGCTGCGGAATGCAACTGGTTTGTGAGTGGGGATGGGAGAGAGGACCTCAGTGTACTCCATGAAGGAGGTGGCACATGTGGGCATTTGGTAAATGCTGGGTGGAAAGAAATAGTGATCAAATTAGGGTGGGGGCAGTGGGCACAGAAGAGCTTGTGTATGACTTGTGTTTCACAGTTCACCAAACATGTCCACACATAAGGACTCCTGGATCCCCCAGGAGCCCTGTGATAGAGGAAGATATCATCCTACTCTTTAAGAAAAAAAAAAAAAAATCCATGGCTTAGAAGAAATAAATAATGGGCTTGAGGACTTGGCCAGTGAGTGATCGAGCTGGGATGATTCTTGTTCTTCTTCTTACTGCAATGCCTCCCCTGGTTTAGGGTCTGAGTTGATGAGACCCTCCTGAAAACAATGGAAAAGGTGAACAGGCAAGAGTGAATGGGAGGAATGCTTGCAGGCCAGCATCTCGAATCAGGACAACCAGTCAAAAGAGACTGCCTGATGGTGGGAAGGGACTGAAGAGGGACTGGAAAAGGAACAAAGCCAGGGGCTTCTTGGAGCAAGCTGGTCTTCTGGGAGAACTGGGAAGCCAGAGAGCAAAGTCATGTCCAAACAGCCAGGTGAGGCGGGAGCTGTGATAGGGCCGGGCAGCGCCACTAGAAGGGGTTGTTCTTGGTCTGAAAACATCTCCATGGCAAGCGTATGTGTGTGTGTCTGTGTGATGCTAGAAAGAGCAGGGGCTATGAGCCTAGCTCTGTCTGTGGAACCTGCCATTTGTGACTTCTAGTCTTAGTTCTTCATTTATATGATGGAGATACTCATCCTTCCTCCCAACATGGTTTGAAAATGAAATGAAATCCGGATGTATGGAGCTATGTCTAGGCACATAAGCAGGAAGACTGATGCATATAGTCAGTGTTACTAACAGCCACAGCCTCTCAGGACCTCAGGGAGGGGTAGGAGGAAGGGCCTCTCATTGCAATGTGATCCAAGTTTAGAAAAGAGTTGGAATAGACTTGGGTTCAGACACGGCTTCATGCCATGTCCCACTTCCAGGAAAAGAAACGGGCTTGTTGGAAAAAGAAAACAGACTCAGAAAGCATCTTGGGCATCCAACAGTTCTTAGGAAACAGCATTTGGGCAAACATCATTGAATCAGCAACACTTGGATCCAGTTTCCATTGACAGCTTCACAAACTGAAGATCGAGAGGCGGGGGACCTGGAAAGGCAGCCTCTTTGGGACAACATCCAAATGGATCTTGCCCTGGGTGACAGTCTCCACTCCTTTCCTCTCCTCCACATTTGGCTTGCATGGTGCCTCTAGTAAGTTCTAACATGCAGGACTCCACGGAGACTCCTGGGCTTCTGGAAGAAGGATGCGAAAGACCCGGAGCCCAAAGCCGGAACATCTGGCTTGAGTTCCAGGCGCACCAGTTATTGGGGCACTGAATGGCCTTTCTTTGTGACTTTGCATTCCAGTTCCTTCTGAGTCGATTCTTGAGAAGGAATATACTCCCATCAAGGAAGTGCTTTGGGGCGCTCAGTGAAGCCTACTTAAGGTACACACTTGGGATTTTGGAACTAGATGATGAGACCCAGAGATCATCTGGTATAACCTTATTATAGGACAGAGGAGGAAACTGAGCTCAGGAAACCTAAGCAACTTGCCCAAGACCACACAGGAAAAGCAAGGTCTTCTAACTCATGTTGCGGTGCTCTCCCAGGGCGCCACCCACCGCACATTAGAGTTACTCGGGTCCTCACACCTGAAGCTGACAAAGAGCAGAAAAATCTTCTCTCTTTTGCTTATCGGAATCCCATTACCCATAGTTGCTGGGAAAAGGGGGCACTAAATAGTTCCCCAGAAAGCACAAGCGAGGACTTGGGGGGAAGAAGGAGTGTGCGTCGGCCCTGATAATTGAACCTCGGTGCAAAGAGACAGCCAGATGCACTGCAATTCAGTTAAGTGGAAAATGGCATTTTCGTATTGTTAGGAGCCTTCTCAGCCCAAGGCCCTGATCATTTACTCCGAGCACCTGGTGGTCTTGCAGCTCTGACCCCAGCGCCCAGCTGAGCCACGGGCCAGCTGGGATCAGCTGTGTGGGGCAGGGAAAGAAATTAATTTTCAATCCCTGGGGACTGCAGTTGGTAGCTCAGCAGCCAAGGATTACACAGACCCGGAGAGAATAGGGCACCATCCCTCTGGGGGAGTTATTGAACTCCCAAGTGCTGGTGGGGAGGTGGCAGAGGAAAGAGGGAGAGGGGTTGGAACAGTTTTTATTGGGAATCCCATCACTGAGATTTAATAGACATTCTGTTGCTGGAGATTTGGTCTCTTGCCGATTTCTCTTCCCAATATTTAATTTCAAACTCCTGCCCTCCACCTCCAAAGCGTCAGCCCCTAGAGTACAGAAGAACTGAGTTTCTTGTTCTTCTTCTTTTTTTCCCTATCTGTTGTAGTGAGGCAAGAAGTTGCTTTGGCAGAGCGACCATGCTCTGATTACACGAACACATTTGCAGATTCCGGCACCCTCCCATCTTCAACGACCATCCCAAGAGCACCAACCTCCTGATTTCTTTCCCGAACCCATGTAAAAAGGAGCAAGCCTGGGTCTCCTTTCCCTCCGAGCCCACCTTTTCTAGTCGTTGGTAAATGAACAGCAGCGAGAAACACACCACAAGAGCGTCCAACCAGAAAGAGCCTAGAAAAAATCTGTTTCCCAACACAAACTTGGTTCCAACGGAGTCTTTTGTGAGTGTGAAGAAAATATGAATTATAGTTCCTGGCCGTGCAAAGTCCTCACTAAAAAGAAAAAAAAATAAGAAAGAAAGAAAATGCTACATCTGTTTCCATTTCAGTTGCTCACATGTTTAAATACATCGATGAGGCATCCGTCTAAATTTACCAGGTCCTGAGCAATTAACAATTAAAAAAAAAAAAAGACTAAAAGATGATGGCAACGTTTGAAAAATGCAAAATGCTAAGATGCGTGTGTTCATTTCTATCACACTGCATTCCTTTGCAATCCTGGCACTCCAGGAAAACTGGAGCAAGGCCTCTAAAAAGGAACAGGGCATCATTAGCACAGCCAGATCCCTATCTTAGCCTGCAGCAATTACCATCCTTCCAAGCGAGCTGCGAAGCGCTTTCATTACTGGGGGACTGAGGGGTCACTCACCTCCAGCCCCCATCTTGGGCTAAAACAAGCATTTTCGGAACTAAGCATTCCAGTTTCATTTCAATCTGTAATTGCTTTGATTTCGGTATGCGTAGAACACGGAGGCTTCATGACTAAGAATTTTATTAGTCAATAAGTTTGCTACTTTTATGAATCATTAGCCCTCATTTTACTCCTTTCCCACACTGGCCTGAACCAGTGTGACAGATTTCTTTTGTCCTCCTGTGGGGACCAGTGAAAACACCCTGCAAGACCACCTGTTCCAGGGATAATTGGTTTCTCCAGGTCACAGAGGTGGGATAAAATCAGTGGATGTAAACCTGGAGCATTATTTCTGCTTTCATACTAAAGGAAGTCAATGCCGGGCACTGGAGTTTATTGCAAAGTTCTTACATTTATTTAAAGTTTTAAAATTTTCAAGCTGCTTAATATCTATTAGCTCAAAGCCCTGCGAAGTAAGTAGGAAGGTACCCTTCTTTTCAGAGAGAGGGTCAAAAAGCTGCTGATCAGAGTTAGGTAGGAATAGAGGGAACCAGGGCTTCCTGCCTCAGTCCTGACCTTCTTTCAATTCCACAACTTGCCTCACTGCAAATTCCCTTCACAGGAGGAAATCCAGAAGGTGAGCCATTAGGGATACAGAGCTCAAATCCTGGACTCTACTATTGCCTCCTGGAAGTCCAGCACTCCCTCTTTGGGCCTAATAAATGACAGCCTGAGTCCATGGATGGTTCTGACCAGGAACTTGTCAGGACGAAGGCAAAGAAACGCTTCCTCCAGGCCTTAGGAGGAGTTGGGATCTGCAGATGAGCAGATCACAGGAGATGCATCTTGGTTGGGACAACATTATGCCAACTGCTTATTGTTTTTGATAAACTGGCCACAGATCCTAGTTAGCAAGAACAACAAACCTCACCAACGCCAGAATCCAGAGACCACGAGACCAAAAAAAGAAATTCATATAAGAGAAAAAAATGATCCATCCAATATAATCAGTGCCTGCAATGCTGCACACAGATAGGTGGTCTCACAGCCTCACTACTTAAGAATCCCAATGCATGACTCCAGGTGCTAGAGGACTGGACATGGCCCTACCCTTCAGGAATTGACTGAGTTACAAAGTGGCTTTGAGATTGGCAGCAGCCTCTAGGTAAGTGAGGAGCTTTGCTGGTGTTCATTTTAACTCTAATTTCCACAGGAGATGAAACCTGACTGGTGACTTCCTTTGTATTTCCCTACATCTCCCAGGACAAATCTTTTTGCAGAGGGCTCGCCAAAATATGTATATTCACTACACATCTGCTTCTGGGACACTATCAGGTCTGGCACCCACTCCTCCTACACAACATGCATACACAATAGTATTATAGGGGGAATGATAAAAATAAGTAGTCTTGCCGTAGGGACCAGTCTCAGGAACGTGCCTGGTGGAAATGAATGTAATAGTGCCTTGATAACAGCCAGGAATACAAACCACCTCCACGACTGCCAGTAAAGGACAGAGAGATAAGCAGGGGCTGGGGCAATGAGGGAGCAAAGGAGTTAATGTCTTTTCTCCCCGTCTTCACTTAGGGAATTTGAATTCTTGATCAAGCGATTTGTCAGGATTGTTGTGTATTTACTGTAATTACAGAACATCAAATGTGCATTGACGTAATTACCATAAATATGTGTAAAGACATTATAACGTGTAATTATGTCATATAATTCTTTAATAAAGCATGCAGAAGAAAAATTACTCTGCACATGCTCAATGCATATCTTCTCCTGACTCTTTCTACTGAAGGTTTTATTTGCTCCCTCCCCCTCCCTCTTTTCAAATTCCAGAGACAGTTTCTCCCATTTAGGATTAACTAGCAGAAGGGTGAGATTAGAACGTGTGTGTGTATGTGTGTGTGCATGCAAGCTTGTCCAAATGAGCATGTATGTGTGAGTATGCACGCACGCACACACACACACACGCACCCCAGGAAAGAAAGGCGTTTTTTAAACCCTGGAAGAGGTACCATGGTCCAGGTGTGAACAGCACACCAGTCTTACAGTCAGTGTTCCTATGGCTGACACAGAAGAATTCTGTGATCCAAGATCAACTCCTCGTCTCTCTCTGCACTTCTCCCACCTGTAATTGCCTGGGTGACCTGCATGGGGTGAATGTGTCGGTGCATGGGTCATGGGTCACACCGTGTAGTGACACTGACAGCTCCTGGGAGAGGGATGCTTGGGAAGATGTTGACATTACTGTGAATGCAGGGAACTTTTGTAAAGACCTGAACAAAAAGTAAAATCCCCCAGATGAGATCTCTAGGGGTGTTCAAGTGGAGCCCAGATTGTCACCAAGACTAGAACAGATTTAAAGTCCTTCCCCAGCCCTCAGAGAGTCTATTAGATGTGGGGTCTGTGTCATGATCTGTATTTTCACATCCCTTCCTCCGGCCCTGCAGGCCTTTTGGAGGCTGTGCACCCCTGAGGTTAAGTCTTCTGCAGAGAAAATTGCTGGAAGTATTATGTCCCTGGAACTCAGCGTTAAATCAAATGAGAAAGAATGTCCTTATGCGTGGGGAAGACCTTCCCAATGATGATATCAAAATCAAAATTATAAAGGAAAAAGACTTATTAGACTATGCAAAAATGTACAATTTCTCTACATAAAAATACCACAAATATAGTAAAAAGCAGCCAGGCATGATAGCTCACGCCTGTAATCCCAGCACTTTAGGAGGCCAAAGCGGAAGAATTGCATGGGCCTAGCAATTTGAAACCAGCCTAGACAACAAAGTGAGACCCTATTTTTACAAAAAAATTTTAAAAATAGCCAGGTATGGTGGTGCACGCCTGTATTGCCAGTTACTTAGGAGGCTGAGGCAGGAGGAGGATGGTTGAGCCTAGGAGGCTGAGGCTGCAGTGAACCATATTTGCATCACTGCACTCCAGCCTGGGCGAGGGTGAGACCCTGTCTCAAAAAAAAAAAAAAAAAAAAAAAAAAAAGGAAACCTAATATAATAAAAAGCAAACAAAAGACCAAGAAGATATTTGTAACATATATGATGAAGGGGATAATATACCTAATGTACTAAAAAGCTCTGACCAATCAGTAAGAAAAAAGTCTAAATAGAAAAAATGGGCAACGATGGAGAGAAAAATCACAAAATAAATACACATTGCCAAAAAGCACATGAAAAAATAACCAGCCTAATTTATAATCAATTAGGGTACTATTTTTTACTTGTCAAATTGGTAATTATTTTAACAAATTCTAAAATACAGTGTTGATGAAATGTTGACAGTATGATAATAGAAATTGGGTTAACTTTCTTGGGCCAAATTTGGCAATGAATATCAAAAACCTTGAGAAGGGCTGAGAGAGGTGGCTCACACCTGTAATCCCAGCACTTTGGGAGGCCGAGGCAGGCGGATTACTTGAGGCCAGGAGCTTGAGACAGGCCAGGCCAACATGGCGAAACCCTGTCTCTACTAAAAACACAAAAATGAGCCAGGCGTAGTGGTGCATGCCTATAATCTCAGCTGCTGGGGAGGATGAGGCATGAGAATTGCTTAAGCCCAGAGGAAGAGGTTTCTGTGAACCGAGATTGCCCCATTGCACTCTAGCCTGGGCAATAGAGGGGAACTGTCTCTAAATAAATAAATAAATAAATAAATAGAAAAATAAAAAACCTTGAAAAAGTGCATACCCTTTGATCTATTAGTTCCTCTTCTAGGATCTTACCCCCAGAAATTAAAAATAAAGTCAAAGATTTAGGCCTCAGTTTTCCTGACACCAAATTATTTATAATAGTGAAAGAAAAACTTCCCCAGAAACAACTCAATGTCCAACAAAGGGGAACTGGTTAAATGAAGGAAGATAGAGTCTGAACTCCACAGAACACAATTCAGCCATTAAAAATGATAGGTGAGTGTTTGATGACATGAACTGATGCACTATGATGTTAAAAAAAAGCACAAAATTATAAACCAGTCTGTGAAGTAAGATACAATTGATAGGTATAAAAATGTAGAGGAATTTATACCAAGATATTAATACTGGCTTATCTTTTAGTGTGGGAGTAGGGACATTTAATTTTTTTCCCTTTCTTTAAAAAAAAATCTGGGTAGTCCAAATTTTTATAGTGAACATTTCCTACTTTAAAAAATGAAACCTACACACACACACACACACACACACACACACACACTTACTCACTCACACATTTTGGTTTAATACCCTGAGGCAGTTTACAGAGAAAGCATCTGTACCATACGGGGCTCCATCGCCTACCAATGCTATACCCTTCTCTCAGCCTCTTGCTCCCCATCACCCATTCCAGAAAACACTTGTGGCCAGAGCCAAGTTCTTGAAGGACCGCCAGGAGTGGAAGACTCAGTGCACAGTATATTCTGGCTTTTAAGCAGTGAGTGAGATTCACAGCAAGCAAACAGCAGAACTGTAATTGGAAGCTAAGATGACAGCAGGCCAGAAGCTGGCCTGGTTGGTAGGGTCCTTGAACCCAGAACTGATGTAATGAGTCTTTCATCTGAAGTCACAGGAGAACCCGAAGTTGGGGGAGCAAAGAGAGTTGATTCTAGTGGGATGCAGAGTCCGGGACCAAAGAAGGAGGTGGAAGTGGGTTACTAAATGGAAAAGCCAGAAGCCAGCATCGAATACTAAAGCATTCCTCATAAGCTTTTCTCTCTATCTATCTCACTCTGTATATGACATGGTTAAGGCAGCATACCAAGTCAGGGAGCAGTGAGCCATGGAGAAGAACAGGGGGCAAGGGATGGGGAGCAAGAGGAGAGCTGTCCATGAGAACTACCTGCAATAGTAGGAATTGTCCGTCACCTGACTTACATGCCCCTGGTGCATGGTGTGTTGGGCGATGCTTCACGGACCATCCATGGGGCAAACTCTTAGTTGTTACCCCAACCATCTCCTCCACCACTTTTCAGAGCGTGGGGACCATGGGGTAGAATTCTTCTAGGTGACAAGGGCTGAGACATTTTGTTCTTGCTGCTATTATAACTAAGGCAGGGTCCTCTCCATGTCCCAGTGAGAAGGGATAGCTTCAGCAGCACCCACAGACCCAGCTAGTCAAAGAGGGATAGTGTGGGTGTTGAAATGGTGAAAGGAATCGTCCAGCTTCCTGCATTTCTTCTTAAGTTCCTTTCTCAGATGTTGGGCAGCAAAATAGTGACGGCATCTGAGGAGTGTAGCTGTTTTTAGCAACGTGGCTTAAGAAAGGAGTTAACATGGCCTTAATGAATAACCACAGGTTAACCCTTATCATCAATCTCAGAATGAGAATTTCCTTCTTCTCTTTTCATTTTGGTAAATGCAGAGATAAGGAGCATACAGAATATATCCTCACTGTCAAATGCTTGGCCCCAGCATCCTGGGAAAATGCAGAGTATTAAGTATCTCATCCTGTTACTCAGATTTCAAAGTATGGCATTCTCTCTATCCCATTCATTTTCTCAATATTCTTAGAAAGCAAGAAAGGGATAATTAGACTCATCTTAGAGATGAAAAAACTGAGACTTTGAGATGACAACTGAAGCCTAAAACTCTCATGTTAGATAAATAACAGAGGCTGGGCCTGGTGGTTCATGCCTGTAATCCCAGCACTTTGGGAGGCCGAGGCAGGTGGATCACTTGAGGCCAGGAGTTCGAAACCAGCCTAGCCAACATGGTGAAATCCCGTCTTTACTAAAAATATAAAAATTAGCTGGGCATGGTAGCGGGTGCCTGTAGTCCCAGCTATTTGGGAGGCTGAGGCAGGAGAATCGCTTGAACCTGGGAGGCAGAGGTTGCAGTGAGCCAAGATTGCACCACTGCACTCCAGCCTGGGTGACAGAATGAGACCCTGTCTCAAACAACAACAATAACAAAACAGAACTACATAGAAGGGACTACCTTGTGGTCATCTGGTTTGGACTCCATTTAGAAGTCAGCACGGCACGGGTGTCCCCATAATACCCAAACACTTCAAAAAACCCAACATGCTGAATTCCAAGATGTCATAGACCAGCTCATTTCTACTTTCAATAAGTAAACCTTTGTCTTAGGCTGAGAGAAGCCCAGCCTATAAAGCAAACTACGGCAGCACCTATCTACCAGGGAGCACTATCACATGGCCATCAGACTCCCCCCGTGGAGCCTGCACCCCAGGAGAAAGTCAAAGATGGAAAATCCAAGTGGCTTCTGAGGCAGAGCCAGTAATTCGCCGAGTGTTGAGCTTGCAGCATTGAGGTTGCTTACAACTATTCAATTGGAAAAAAGTCAGACTCATCAGGCTGGAATCTCATTAGTTTCCCTTAGTGAGCTGGAGCTTGAATACTCCAGGGGGATCAGTCCAAAACAAAGGCAGCAGAGGAAGCAGCCAGAAGTGTCCAGGCGCAGTGGGCCGTCTCTGGCCCAGGTGAGATGAGCCTCGGGACCTATTTAGAAGAAGAGGTTGGGTTGGGATAGAACTGAGATAGCAGCTTGGCACAGAGTACCTGTGACGGCTGTCTAGTAGCCAAGACTGAGAATATTAGAAGACCCACTTCAGCAATGGATGAAATCAAAGCCCAAATTTTAAACTCCACACTCCTTGACACGGCATTTGAGGCCCATCTGGTCTCCATCTTGCCTCATCTCCTATTATGTCCCTCCTTGTACTTTAAGTTTGGGCCCTATCAGTCCAGCATCCTTTCCTTGCATACAACCTACACTCTTATGCCTCTCTATCTTGCCTTACATCTTTGTTTTTGTAGATCCCTTCCCAATCTTTTTAAAAAATATTGTCTTTGGGAGGCTGAGGCAGGAGGATCACTTGAGCCCAGGAGATGTCTGTCCCTGGGCAACATAGGGAGACCCCATCCCTACAAAATATTTAAAAATTAGCTGGGTATGATGGTGCACGCCTAAAGTCTCAGCTACTCTGGAGGCTGAGGTGAGAGGACCTCTTGAGCCCAGCACTCAAGGCTGCAAATGAGCTATGATCATGTCACTGCACTCTAGCCTGGGCGACAGAGTGAGACTCCGTCTCAAAAAAAAAAAAAAAGAAAGAAAAAGAAAAAAATATATATATATACACATATATATGTGTATATATATGTGTATATATATGTGTGTGTGTGTATATATATACATATATATACATATATATATGTGTATATATATACATATATATATACATATATATATGTGTATATATGGTGCCAGAATACACATATCATGCAATTTGCCATCCTAACCATTTTTCAGTGTCCAATTCGGTAGTCTTAAGGACATTCACGTTGATATGCAACTGATCTCCAGAATGCTTTTCATTTTGCAAAACTGAAACTCTTTACTCATTAAACAACTCCCTCTGCCCTCTCCGCCCAGCTCCTGGCAACAACCATTCTGCTTTCTCTCTATGAATTTGACTCCTCTAGGTATCCTGCCTAAGTGGAATGGTACAGTACCTGTCTTTTTGTGACTGGCTTATTTCACTTAGCGTAATGTCCTCAAGTTCCATCCATGTAGTAGCATGGGCCAGAATTTCCTTCCTCTTTAAGGCTGAATAATCTTCTACTGTGTGGATATACCACGTTGTGTTTATGCATTCCCATCTTTTTTGCCCTCTCAAAATCTGACTCTATCTTCAAAGCTTAAAACCCAGGATACGTACTCCGTGGAGCTTTCCTCAAGACCCTCCGTTACAAGCTAGTCATATACAAAGATCTTTTGAGCATCTGTTCCATGCTAGGCAACAGGGACACAAGGATGAGTAGCCACAGTCTCTCCTGCACGGTCCATCCAAGCCCAGCTTACTGAGCACACTGCAGGTGACTCGGTGACAGCCCTGACTGTCCATGTTCATGACACACTGTGCTGCCACGACGTCTACTTAATGGTTTCTGTATTAGTCATCTCATTTGTAAGCTCTTGAGGACCCGGGCCACATCTGATCTCAGTATCCCCAGTGCCCAGCACAGTATATTGAACATAGAAAATGCTCAATAAATATTTGTTAAAATAGAATTAAATTTGCATTCCTTGGAACGTAGAGCTTCTTGACTTCTAAGTGACTGGCCAGTTGACACAATAAGCTGGAAGTCAGTGCCCACTTATTGCCAGAGCTGTTACTTGGTTTTTGTCCAGGGCCTCAGGTTTTGATTCCAAGCCTTCACCAGTGGAGTGGGGAATTTTATAAAAGAATTTCACTTTAGCCTACTGAAGTCAGCAGAGGGAGAAGTGGAGGTTCAATTTGCCCTATTACAGCTAATAATAATAGCTCAGACGTTTTGTGCTCTTTCCATGTACCAGACTTTCCAAGTGCTTTCCATAGACTAATTGAATCCTCACAACAAGCCTAAGAGATAGGTTTTTAGCTAGGATAAATAAATATCGACTACTATCCCCATTTCGCAAATGATACAACTGAGGCCCAGAGAGGCTACACACCTTACCCGCTGAATACAGAGGAAATTAAGTCATACGGCCAGAATGCAAATGCAGGCGGGCAAACTCCCAATCCTATGCTATTCTCCTGGACTTTCTGTGGCAAGATTTGACAGAGATTACATTTAGCAGAACTCATTGGAGAATCTCTTTAAAACATTAAAAGGGGGCCTGACCAGGGCTCTCTGATGTCAGGGATCTATTTTCTGTTTTGGCTCTCGTTCTGAGTGTTGCAGCCCATCTGGATTCTGAATTTCCTTAGGTCCAAAGGATGTCAACTTGATTAAAGAGAAATATCAAGAACTAAGAACTTCTCTTGACAGAGAGGTATGGGGTAGGGGTGGTGGACAGGAGAAAATGAAAAGAAACAGAAAATGGGTTCAGTTGCCACTTATAATAACCTAGTCTCAATCTTGCGCTTTAGTGATAAGATCTTAGGAGCAATTTGTGAGGAGGGTTTGAGCGGCATACTGGTTGGATCGGGAGCACGAAGTCATTCTCTCTGTCCCCGCTAAGTCTGAACCCTGAACTAATTTCTCCTGCATGTTTAGCTAGCACCAAGCGAGTGATGCCAACACAAAAGCGGCTGCTTGATCAGGAGTATTGATGGGGAGAAGAGAAAGAAAAGATCAAAAGCACTCCGGCTGAACTGAAGGTATGGGGTGACAACAGATCCCAGGGAAAGCTGGCAGCATTGTTCAGGAGGCCACAGGAGTCGGGGGCCTGGGATCCATCCTCAATCTTCCCCTAACCACACAAGTAACTCAATCTCTGGATCTCAGAAAAATTCAAGCTGGAATTAGTACCCCCATGATGTCTTCCAGCTATAACATTCTATGATTCCATAGCCTAGCCAATTACCTACAGGAGTATCTCGTCTGCATAAAAAATGGAACTGTTCTCCTAAGTATGTTTTCCTGCCCCAGAAGAGTGATTCAGCGATTAATGTCAGGGTCCCTGATTTCCTCCCTAAGTATCTAAGACTTAAGGGAAGGGACCAAGGGAAGACTTCACAGGATCCGAAAACAGCAACTTGTGTAGATCAGCCGGGAGAGGAGCTGGGAGTACAGTCATAACAAGGATAGGATAGAGGGCTCTGGCAGTATTCAGAGTAATTACCATTTATTGAGCATTTATTAGGTACCTCACACCATTTTAAAGGCTTAAACACAAACTCTTTTAAGCTTCAAAGGATTCTCATATATATTCAATCTATAGGTGAGAAAACTGAGGTTTCAAAAGGCTGAATAAGTAAGTCACAACCTCCCTATGGCCACACAGCTAGTAGGAGTGGAGGTACTGAGGTGTGAGCCCAGACCAGGGCCCACCCTGATAACCTTTTTTTTTTTTTTTTTTTTTTTTTTTTTGAGACGGAGTGTCGCTCTGTCACCCAGGCTGGAGTGCAGTGGTGCGATCTTGGCTCACTGCAAGCTCCGCCTCCCAGGTTCAC